>NC_083100.1:72150714-72750714 GCF_949774975.1 Lagenorhynchus albirostris
ACTTCAACAGCAACACTGTCTGAAGGATCAACGTCAGACACTACCAAATTCCTGCCTATCTTGTGAAGGGACACATAGGAGGAGGGAGGGTCCTGCCCAAGCACCGAGAGCATCCTTTTTGTTGAGATGGATTTGAAGTGGCAACAGGCTATTCATGAGAGAGACCCCCAGGGAAGTACCAAACGCGGCACTGTCTTGAGAGGAGAGGCACACTGCCGATCAAGGAAGAATCTGAGACTTTCCCAAACGAGGATGAATGGAGGCATATATGTACAAGGTAAGGGGGGTGCAAAAGGTCAAAACACACTCATGTAAAGTGCTTTATGTTTTTCAGAAGGGTCTGCGACACTGCTGTCCCACTCAGCCCTACAACCCCTACGTAAGTAGGACAAGAACCACTAGCTACAGTTCAGAGGTGAGGGCAGCAGACAGACAGGTTGAATGACTCGCCAGGGTGAGAGACAGTCAATGGAATATCTGGAATTCGATTCCTGGTCTGCAGACTCTTAAAAAGCAAGGGGCAAGAGTAGATGTGGCCAATTTGGAACTGCCCTGTGACTTCTCGTTTTGATTAAATTTATCATCGACACGCAGAGGAAAGCTGACAGCTCTTCGCCTCTCACCTGGAAAGAGATTAGCTGCAACGCAAGAGGACCTGTGAGCTTGTACGAACCACCAATGAGCTAGTACCACAGTCCACCTAGCATGGTGTTTGGCAATCCAACAGTGGGTGATGAAACCAATTTGGAGCCATAAAAGTTTTTTTTTTAATTTCATACAGTGAATTTTATAGGATGTAAGAATGAGTGTAGTCTTATAATGCTTTTTCTTCAGTTGGGTGTGTGATGCTGTGTGTGAGTATCAGGTGTTTAGTGTAACATGTATTTCACATTATTGGGTCACAAAGTGGTTTGAAAAATCACTGTCACGGGGTGGCTTTGAAGTCTGCACTACATTCCTCATCTCAGATCACCCACTCACGACCAGAGGACTGCCCCGAATCAGTGGTCAGGGCATCAGGGCTGCCCATGCTGGGTGAGGAACGGCCCTCATCTGGGAAGCAGAAGCGAGGAGAAGGGATCTGGGGCAGAGGAGCTTTCCTTTCAGTTCCCCTGCACCAACCTCACCCCAGTTTCCTCGCTAGATGCTTCTCACCGCTGTCCACCCCTGGTGGTTCTCCAGCTCCACCAACTCACGCCACTGCTGCCCCAGGAGACCCAAGTGGCTCACCAGGAATGAGAGGTGTAACCGCTTCAATGCAGGAGGGCAGCTTATGAACCTGTGCCAGATGTCAAGCAGATAGAAAATTTCAGAAGGATCATGACTGACCATGAATCTAGGAAGGGAAAATTGGCCAAGTCTCTTACAACATCACAAAACACCTCTGACAGAAAGACACTTGGAACCAAGGGCTCTAGGCAACAGAGTGCAGGTGGGGCGGAGCCCTGGGTCACTGGGTTAAAGGCTCCCAATCTCCTGCTCTCATACGAAATGAAGGAGGACACATGCTTATAAGGACGGATTTGTGGCAAGTGCAATGATACCTCTGGCTGCTTTGAGGAACTCTTTCAATCCATTGTTTAGGAGGAATAAAAGTCTACTGCCAGTGTCCTAAGATACTCATTTTCATTAATACCTTTTATCTGGCGTACTCTACCACAATTTTATCAAAAGCTACACTTTCGCATTAAGCAACTCTTGTCTCTGTTTTAAGATCCCTTTTTAAAATTCATTTCTCAAAAGGCAAACTAGCAAACCTCTCTCTTTGGAAGGCTCCCATAGATCAGGAGCAGATTACCTTAGAAGCGAGGTATTTCACTGCATCCTCTCTTGGTCTCTGGTTCTCTGGAGTATCAGACCCAGACCCAGGGGGGGATTTAGCTGCATTGATACCACTTGTAGAAGAACTTGGTGAAAGCAATGGAGTGAAAGGAAGATCCTGGGAGGAATCTGAAGCTGCAGCAAAGAGACTAGTTTCATTATTTACAACAAGGATAGGGTGGAATATTGAACATATTTCTTGGTCGGACCCAGGAAGTATTTTAACGGGTAATGAGTGAACATGGTAACAAATGCAAAAGCCCAGATGCAAAAGCCCAGATGGGGATACAAGCCTCCCTCTCAGCCCTGTCTTCCGCCTTCCAGGTGCCCTCCCAGGAGAACTGCTGTTTCTGGTTTCCTTTATTACATTCCTTTTGGTTTAAAAAAACAAAAAACCTTTCCTGGCTCACTTGTCCCTGTTTACCAAGTGTTAGAGACACTTTCTTTTTTTACATATAAAGTAAGCTAAGCTACTCCTTGGCTTGGCTACTCCTGGCTCCTTGGCTTGGCTACTCCTGATTTCAGGTTAGTTTTTGTACTTTTGGTAAGTCTGGCATAGAAGACAAAGGCTGTGGGAAATAGGGTGTGAATGGATTCTGCGCAGACTCCTTCTGGCTTGCTGCGCAGAAGTCTAACCCGCTCAGTTTTAGGACCCTGAATTCCCCAGAGCATCTGATCAGGCCTCACTGCCCACATCAAGAGGGGGACAGGCCTGACAGTTGGGAGAACACCAGGGAGGGCTGGCCTCAAGCCACGTTACAGCCGCAGAGGACCATGAGAGATAACTATCGATAGTTCTCCAGCATACAATCGCAAACCTGATACAGCAGCTGGGACAACTTGAGGAAAATGGGGGATTTATGTCTATCCCAACAGCAGTTTCCTCCATCTATCGTACAGTAATATAATAAACTAGACAAGCAGTTAAACAGGGACACACTTTTCGGTGATGAACTGGGGCTGTTGGAAGCAATCTGCCTCATGCGGCTTCCGTGGCAGCTCAGTGCCACCAGCTTAGAAATGATCGCCGTCTTCCCAAAGCCCACGTTTCCGACAACCACGGCTCCTCTGTTTTCTGTCAGTTCTGTGTTCCTCAGGTTTTCTTCTATCTGGTGAAAGAGCCAATCCCTTCCCACAAACACAGAGTCTGTAGTTATGCTCGGTACTTCGAACAACAGGGGTTTCAACAAAATGTCTTGCGGCTTGTAGGGAGCAAATCGTGCTTAGAAAAAAAAAAAAAAGATCATTATTTTAGAAGAATGACGTAATTTTATACACTAAAAAACTCAGTTTATCATTGCTTGTATGTTACTTTTAGCACAGACTTTAATTTTACAACACAAGGGATCTGGAAGTATTAATATTACCAGTTTGGTTCCAGTAATACTTCCTAATACCTCATTTATCGTACCCTATTGGCCTTACAAAGGGTCCTATTAAAATGACTTTCTAGTCCTTTCATGCTTCTAAGTTATTTTCATGACTCAACAGAGACACACAGAGGATTAGAGAAAGTGGTGAAGGGACCAAACCATGTCTCATCAGTTTATCTGAAACAGTACTTAAGACAGGTTTCTTCCACTCCTATAGGAATAAAATGGAAATGCATCTTCCCTGGAGACAGCGTCCCAGCTCTTATCAGGGTGTGGTGGTGCTTTGCGCCCCTTATGGTGAGATCATTGGCCACCCAACTGTGCACTACGGGTAGAAGCAGCAGGAGGTGGCCCATACAGCCCAAGGAACTGTAACAAAGCCGGTTCTTTGTTGATGACCAAAAAAATCTAGTGAGCGTTAAAGGACTCCTCACTTCAAAACAACATATTGCAGAATAGTTTTTCAACTCCAGAAGCAAGTTAATCACATAGTACAAGGAAGAATCCCCAAAACTGTTAAGGATGGCCTCCTAGCACACCTTACTAAAAGATAAACTTTTCACATACACACTTCATAGCATGTTTTTAAAACAGCTGGCTTGAATGCTGGTTACCACAGACTTTCCGTATTTAGTGAATGAGCTCATCATAGCCATGATCACAGCGGATGCAAAGATAAATACCTTTAACTTCCTGTGCCCTGCCTCTGGCCGTATTGTGCCACGGTAACCTAATGGATGTCCGAAGGGGAGCATTTCTCTGTCCGTCTAAATAACTCAGATCTTCCAATTTGGTTGAGCTCGTCGCTGTAATATTAAACTGAAGTTTAGTCTCTTCAAAGTTGAGTTTAATATCATACCCAAACTACTATAAATTATAAATTACTAAGCAATTCATTTCAGGCTTTCAACAAAACTTACTTCAGGGTGATTTTGGTTTTGTTTGCCCACCCCAGTTAATTTTTCCGGCAATGTCGTTAACTGAAAAGTGGACAAAACTAAGGGCTCCTCATTCTTCAGTCAAAGTCACGTTGATATGGTTGCCAGGAGTCTCCATTACTCCTGGAAAGAGACAGACCTCACCAAAAAATCTTATGAAGAAAACTGACAATCGAGGGTCACTCAGTAAAGCTTCAGTACTGACTGCAAACACGCAGCACAGTGACCTGTCTTCTCTGCAGCTCCAGGGAGCCTTCTGCTGTTGCTGGAATTCCAACCTTGTTAACTAAGTGAGCAGATTCTGCACGGACAATTCCACAGTGCTCAGAACCCTAAAAGTCAGCTTTTGGCGGTAAAAGTAGCCAAGTGGACTTTATCAGAAAGCTTCAAATTTTTATGTATACGTTATAGATTATATATTATACTATATTACATCTATGTATGCATTTTTTAATTCTAAAAATAAGTAATCACATTTACCTCTGACCAAATCAATAAGACTCATAGCACATAGCTACCTGTTAAAAAGCATTAAGGATCGTTAACTGAAGCATACATCAGTTCAATTATAAAAATAATCAGTACAAAATAATTTTGTTAATTCTTAGCAAATCTTTAAAGCAAATATACAGTACATGTTTTTGCCTTAAAAAAAAAAAAAAGGAGCCTCCTCTTATTTACATACACATCCTAGGTCACAATGAGAAAAATCTAAATAAAAATAAACCTAATTTGGTTTGTGGGTTAAGTAGTCCAATCATAAAGTACCGACAATCCTAGACATATGATTATCTTACAGGATGATAAAATACAGATTATCATTTGAGGGTAAATGACGGGGGAGAGGGACTCATATTCCCAGGGCTAAGGCTTCTAAGGACTGGTGAAATCATTAGTGCAACAAACGTTGGAGGGACAGAAGTCAAGTTGGGCCATCTGCCCGCTGAAAACCCTCTGGCTACCCCACGGGCTCTGGCGCAGCTGCCGATCACCGACCAGGACCATCTGCCCGACCTAGGCCCTTCCTTACTTCCCCTCCTAAGGCCTCGGTCCTTTTCTTCCTCACTGTGAGCACCACCTCCTCTCATTCCTTCAACAGGCACCTGCGTGGCTCCATGGCCTGCCTCTGTGATGATGTGTCCCCTCTTGCTGCAGTCTCCAAAGGGCAATCAACCATGTGCCCTACTCACCTTCCCAGGCCATGGAGAAGGATCAGACACCTTGACTCTAAAAAAGCACACACTGATGCTTCTTCGGTGCACACCCACAGCCTGTTCACACACCCCGTACACATTATGTCAATATGCAACACAAAACTCTCCTGTTAGAAAGACTCAGCTAACTCCTTATGCAGCACGTCCAAATGGGCCTAAATTATGGGAATCCAATGGCAACCTCTAGCTTCTCTCCAGGTCCTTCACAACCAGGGCATGTGAAACTTCTCAGAGGGCCGCAAGGATCACAACCATCACCCTGGCTCCCTATGATAATATAGCTTGGAACATATTTCCAGGTTCCCACCTGGGACCTGGGACTCTGACTCGGGCCTCTGCAAATGCCCCCCTCCTCAGCACGCCTCACTGTGAATAAACGCACATGTTGAAGGCTGAGGTAGAACAATCCACAAGCTGGTTCAGTTTAGAGCCGGAAGAGCCACGACTGCCTGACCGGCTGCTGCTTCAGCCCCGGAGAGCACAAAGACGCCCGCAGCCTCCAAAGGTTTCCCATTTGCCTTTCCACCCTAACCCGTCAAAACATGACATTCAGTTCATAATCTTGTAACAACCGACAGGTTTAAGAAGAAGAGACTATGAAGGGCATGCCAAAGAAAGGGTTGCAAAAAAGCCCTAGTTTGACACAGAGGCAGAAGACAGTGGGGTTTTGAATGCCTCTTTTCAGATATCCAGTCACCACAGCTTCAGCTCTGAAGCAAGCAACAGAGCGGCCCCAGCAACTCCAGAGCTCTATTTAAAACATGAATATGCTGCTTTGAAATGGACCACTGCTCAAATGGGCTGCAAGCCCCCAGCTGCCAGCTCCCTCTGCTTTCTAAGGTATCATCACAGCCACTGAGAGGGATGGAAAAGGAGCAGCAGTGACGCTGCAGCTGCTTAGCACCGCACCCAGGAGACGCCCACCCAGCTGATCAGGTGACCAGGCTGACGTGCTGTCCTCTCACACGTGCCTACGGATGCTCGGACACTACAAAAATTAGTTCGCGTCTGGTATTTAACAATAAGTGCTTTCAAAAGCCTGAACACTATACAGGGCCCAGAAAAATCAGAGAGGAAACAATAATTTCATGCTGCAATAAACCTACTGCTAGTATCCCTACAGTTAATTATAATTAATTTATACTCACTGCATACATACATTGTGTCTAACATCTGGGTGAGAGGTACTTTTTAAGACGCTGCAGGAAAGAGGGTTTTTGGGGGGGGAAAGGGGGTGGGGTGGAGTAGGTGGAGTGAGAAGCACAGGGAGACTTCTCTAAGCTGAGCAAAGGGAAACATCTGTTGAAACACCATGGATTAACCTATCAAAGGTAAATACCATTAAGTCCAGGGCAATTACCAGTTAGAGTTTCAAGAAAATTGGCTGGTAATTTTGCTTGTTGATTTCCTACACTAAACACAGTGTTCTGTGATTCACTTAGAATTCCAAAAGACAAAAATAGGTAGCCCAAAAGGTAGAACCCAGGGACCTCCCTGGTGGGCCAATGGGTAAGACTCCACACTCCCAATGCAGGGGGGGTCCGGGTTTGACCCCTGGTGGGGGAACTAGATCCCGCATGCCACAACTAAGAAGCCCACATGCCGCAACTAAGAAGCCCACATGCCGCAACTAAGAATGGGAGAAAATATTTGCAAATGAAGCAACAGACAAAGGATTAATCCCCCAAATATACAAACAGTTCATGGAGCTCAATATCAAAAAACAAACAAACAAACAACCCAATCAAAAAATGGCTGGAAGACCTAAACAGACATCTCTCCAAGGAGGACATACAGATGGCCAAGGGGCACATGAAAGGATGCTCAACATCACTAATTATTAGAGAAATGCAAATCAAAACTGCAATGAGGTATCACCTCACACCAGTCAGAATGGCCATCATCAAAAAACCTTCAAACGATAAATGCGATAAATGCAATAAATGCTAAAGAGGGTGTGGAGAAAAGGGAACCCTCTTGCACTGTCGGTAGGAATGTAAATTGATAGAGCCACTGTGGAGAACAGTATGGAGGTTCCTTAAAAAACTAAAAATAGAAATACCATATGACCCAGCAATCCCACTACTGGGCATACACCCTGAGAAAACCATAATTTAAAAAGACACATGCACCCCAATGTTCACTGCAGCAGTATTTACGATAGCCAGGACACGGAAACAACCTAGATGTCCGAAGACAGATGAATGCATAAAGATGTGGTACATATATACAATGGAATATTACTCAGCCATAAAAAGGAATGAAATTGGGTCATTTGTAGAGATGTGGCTGGATCTAGAGAGTGTCATACAGAGTGCAGTAAGCCAGAAAGAGAAAAACAAATATCGTATATTAACGCATATATGTGGAATCTAGAAAAATGGTACAGATGAACCGATTTGTAGGGCAGGAATAGAGACGGAGATATAGAGAACGGACATGTGGACACAGAGGGGGAAGGGGAGGGTTGGACGAATTGGGAGATTAGGTTTGACATAAATACACTACCATGTGTAAAAGAGATAGCTAGTGGGAACCTGCTGCATAGCACAGGGAGTTCAGCTTGGTGCTTTGTGATGACCTAGGTGGATGGGATGGGGGGTGGGGGGGAGGGAGATCCAAGAGGGAGGGGACATATGTATACATATAGCTGATTCACTTCACTGTATAGCAGAAACTAACAGAACATTGTAAAGCAATTATACTCCAATTAAAAAAAAAGAATCACTAATTATTAGAGAAATGCAAATCAAAACTACAATGAGGTTATCACCTCACACCAGTTAGAATGGGCATCATCAGAAAATCTACTAACAACAAATGCTGGACAGGGTGTGGAGAAAAGGGAACCCTCTTGCACTGCTGGTGGGAATGTAAATTGATACAGCCACTATGGAGAACGGTTTGGAGGTTCCTTAAAAAACTAAAAATAGAACTACCATATGACCCAGAAATCCCACTACTGGGCATATACCCAGAGAAAACCGTAATTCAAAAAGACACGTGCACCCCAATGTTCATTGCAGCACTATTTACAATAGCCAGGTCATGGAAGCAACCTAAATGCCCATCGACAGGCGAATGGATAAAGATGATGTGGCTGAGTAAATTACTCAGCCATAAAAATGAACGAAATTGGGTCATTTGTAGAGATGTGGATGGCTCTAGAGACAGTCATACAGAGTGAAGTAAGCCAGAAAGAGAAAAACAAATATCATATGTTAACGCATATATGTGGAACCCAGAAAAATGGTACAGATGAACTGGTTTGCAGGGCAGAAATTGAGACACAGATGTAGAGAACAAACGTATGAACAGCAAGGGGGGAAAGCAGGGCGGGTCGGGGGTGGTGGTGGTGGGATGAACTGGGAGATTGGGATTGACAGATATACACTAATATGTATAAAATAGATAACTAATAAGAACATGCTGTATAAAAAAATAAAGTAATATTCAATTTTTTTAAAAAAAAGAGTCCGCATGCCACAACAAAAGATGCCACAACGAAGATCTCACGTGCCACAACTAAGACCCAGCACAGCCAAAATAAATAAATAAATAAATATTTTTAAAAACAGGTAGAACCCAATTACCCAACTTCTGGATTATCCAAGATATCATTTTAAAGGCTTCTCACTCTGCTTTTTAATGAAGGAATAAGGTGTCCGTTTCATACATTTTGATGTGGCATATACAGTAATAACCTGACTGCAGCTTGCTAAATCAATTCCACGTCAACAAATGCTTTTACAAAGAAAAATCTCTGCAGAGCATAACAATCACCACAGCTGGCCAACTTACGTTCATCATCTTTGACCAAAAAATTTCGCTGTACGAGACAGTTAACACGGAAGCGACAACTCCAGTTCTTTGTGACAGGCTCAGTGACAGTACAGGCAGGCAGCCTTAGGAACTTGTTTCCATACCCTCACCCCCCAGGGGAACCATGTCCCTTGGGGAAGCTGGCATCACCCTTCCTTCACCTGCTAGTCCTCACTCGGCCCTCGTGTACCAAAATACCTTTCCTATCAAATGGCAATTTCTCTGTGTTTACGTGGAGCTTGACATGCAAACACTTCCAAGAGATTTCAGTATACGGTCCTTCCCATTTTACTTCAATCCTTCGAACACTGAGCGTTGCCTACTGCCCTGTTTGTAGCAGCCTGCCTTCTAATCCCTAGATAAACAGCTCTGCATATAGTCTATAACCTGAGTCTTTTATTCTTTTCAATGATACTTGAAAAATCTTGGCATTCCCTCTTAACTGAGGTTCAGCTTTAGGGGTAAGAGGGTGGGCAATGAAGAATCTACCAGACTCCCAGCTTGTTAGCAGAATTGATACTACTATGATGTAAGGCACTTGCCTATTTCCTTCCAAAATACGTTTTTAGTTTATAAAATATGCAACACGGAGAAATGAGCAAACCCATTAGGCTGGGCAGTCACTGCTCAACACCAGAGGTAAAAACCCTCCCAATTCCACAGGAGGTCCAGTTCAAGTGCATCCACAGATGCTAATGAATGAGCACAGCAGAAAGCAGAAAGCCTGCTCTATAATCACTGCAGTCTCCTGGAAACGCTCAGCTCATACCCACTGTCACTTCACGTGGCAGGAAACCACATAAAAGAACATCAAGCAGAAAACATAACCCGAAAGGGGGTCCTTTTACCACTGTTAAGGTAATTTATTAATGTGTTTCCTAATTCTGAAATAGCTTCATTAAATTGAATATGAGTTTGCTATTTTGTTGAAGTCAATAAAGCTATGAAGTCCTGGGATAATACAAATGAACCATTCATCACATCCAGGTAAAAATGGTCTAAAATGCCTTGGGTGCAACATATTATGCCGTAGAGAGTGGGAGGACACAAAAGCTTCTGGAAGAATCATCACTCAATACGCATAAAGCTCTCAGTACTTCCCCCTGGCAGGCACGCCAAATCCCTTTGAAAGTGAATTAAGAGTTGTGTCTCTGAACTTTTCCATTAGGGCCATTTATTTATCAGCTGCTTCAGAGTTCCATTGTAAAACACACCCAATAACAACCAGAGCGGCCTGGCACATCCCAAAGGAGCAATATAAAATCACAGAGAAATCCTTTGATGTAGGAAGAAAGATCCTGGGTCCAGGCCTTGGCAGAGGAGAAATTTAAAGGCCTCATTGGTAACAAAGATGATCAAAACAAGTTCCTCTTCTAAATTCAACAGAAGAGCACTGAGTTTAGAAACTTGGGAGCTTAAAGCAGGCACGACAGCTCAGAGGCAGAGTTCCCTTCCCCACCCACTGAGAACTAGTCTCCTTGCCTCACAGCCACTCGCTGACCAGTCAACCAGCACCAGTCACTTCTGCATTCTCGTCTCAGCTCTGGCTGCCACATCTTGCTGAAGGGCACGTCTGTCTCACCTATTTTCATTTCCTCTCTTTCCTGCTGCTTGTGTTTTAAACTATGAGCTCCCTTGAAACTGAATTATACAAAAATTGGACCTCGTATCTGTGTGATGGGCCTCAGTGACAAAAACTTCGTTTGAAAGCTGGATTAGAAATTCTTTGAGCTAATATTAACAAACTCATGCTAAACAACAATTCCCATTGACCAAGCTGTAAATCCTCAATTAACTCTGGCTCAAAATAACAAAAAACAAGGACAGAGTTTTTGGTGCTTTCTTCCCTCAAACACAAAGAGCCATACAGTGTAAATATTCGATTTAAAGAATTCCAGAGGGGGAGGGTCACTTAAAGACCATTAAGTGCGGCCTTATGTTTACCCTCATGTTTGCAGATGGGTCAACTAAGGCCTACAAAAGGTAAGGGCCTGACCCATGATCACAAGTTTGGCCTGTGTCTGGATTCGATTCCCAAGTGAAGAGAGTGAGCAGGGGGCACCTCAGACCCAGTGAGATCACCCTTCCAGGGAGAGGCGTGGCCTTACCTGCAACTGAGTTGGGCCGTGGCATTATTAGCGAGCTGGAGCTCTGAGAATAAGGGACCGGACCATCTCCGACTGAGGCTTCGGCTTTGGGCAGCACACTCTCCGCTGGCCCAGGGGGCTCCTCTTCTGCCACTGGGGAGCAATTATCTGCCCTGCGGTCATGAAGCACTCCCTTCTGTACCCCTAACCTTAGGCTTCCGTCCTTATTCCATTCCAAACTGGAGCCACTCCGGTCATCATTTTCGGATGAACTTGTAATCGTGGCTGAAATGAGAGACCAAAATACTTTGAAGGAAGCCAGGAATTGCTGGTGCCGTTGGGAGTACACACACACACACACACACACACACACACACACACACACACACACACACACACACACACACACACACACACACACACACACACACACACACACACACACACACACACACACACACACACACACACACACACACGCACACACCCTTCCCCATGATCAATGGAAAGCTTTCTGGCCCGCACAGATTTTTATCCAAGTATGTTTCATACAGCGTATTTTAGTAAATTAGAAGAATGTTGCTTATCAGGGGAAATAAACTGCTAAATCATTCTACAGGGGAGGAAAAAGAAAACTCTGAGAAGAAGATAATGAAAAAGCTGTCTAAAAGTACCTGAGAGCTAACAGTAAATCTATGTAATTTGGAAATGATATAGCCTGTCTTTTAACAAAGATGAATTGCTCACAGAAGAATTCAAATCTCATTAAATTCCCTTGAACCTTTAAGTATTTTTCCCAAATTAATAACATTTGTGTATAAAGAGAGGGGGCAGGGCAGCACAACAGTTAATACAGAAAAGATGCAGGAGAAAAATCTATAGAACAAAAACACAATTATTAAGTCAAGCAGCAATTTGATCCTTAGAATTAAACTTTATAACATCTGTTCAAGACGATCCAGAGAGGCTGACGTGACTTTATTCCTTCAGCAGCTCAGAATGGAAACCTCTACGTAACCAGCGCCGGGAATACGCAAGCATGGGAAGGGACACTTGATGGCAGAATTAAAATTTAACCTCTTCGAAGAAAAACAGGATGGAAAAACATCTTGGCAAAAGAGGACGAACATGATGAAGGAAAGCAGCAGCATTCACTCCACGCATCTACCAACAGCCACTTCTGATTTAAAGACGCTGAGCCATATGTGATCCGCTTGCAAGCAACACTGGCTTGAGTCCTTGAGAAGAGAGGCCAGGTCCTCTGATCTTTATTTGGATCCCAGCAGCTCAGGCCCTTAACTGCAAGACTTAAATGGGAGTGCACAGGGTCAGAGGGCATTCAGGACCCAGCTGCCTGGATGAAGCTGCTTCTTCAACATACCCCGACGATACACACTTTACCAGCAGGCTGGTGAATTAGCTCCAACAGAGTCTGTCATCTAGGATCAAAGGGTCTGAAGGGGTTTTGTTTATTTTTACAATGCTCTTTATGGTTTAGAAGTAAGGACAAAACAATTTCCTCCTGTGATGCGACCGACCGCAGGGTATCCTGTCCCAATTCTCAAACTATCTTTGCTCCTGCTGGACTTACCACTCACTGCTTCTCTCCCTGTTTAAAAATCCCTTCTACATGCTGAAGCCTCCTTAGAGGATTCACCACGAGCTGATCCCTTCCTTTTCTGAGCACATACTCAGTGCTCAGTAAATGCTTGCTTATTCAACGAATGAGCAAATGAACAAACTACATTTAATCTCACTGTTATTGGTTCAGGATCGTTGACATTATGTCTCTAACCAAAGTGTAAGCTGATTTGAGATGGGCCTGTCACATCTTTAGGGTACCTGTCATTACTCCCAGCATTTCCAAGTTTTCTAGCAGGCGTATGAATACTAATCCCTCTATCTATTTGGAATCGATCACAGTCTTCATTGTGTGTTTTTTAAATGGATCATTCATATTAACATACGTATATTAAGTATGACTCTTTCCATCCTAAAAATGCAGGTGGTGGTAGTAATAGCAGCAGTTGATATTTATTGACGGTTACTGTATATATCATGGATTGTGCTAAGGGCATCACAGGAATACTCTAATTTATTAATGAGATTATTGCCTCAATGGTAATTAGTTACTAATGATAACCCTATTAATAAGCTGTGACTGTGTTCCAAATTTTCATTTAAAAGTCCAGTGCTCAGGACTCAGAAAGCTTTTCCTGTAGGCATGTTGTCATTAGGTTCCCAGGCTACCCCAGCACCTAAGTTACAGAAAGCGGGTGGGGCGACTGGTCTGGTTTTTATGTTGTGGCTGTTTTATCTGGGGGCACACGTTCTTAAGGTGAGAAACAAACAATGTCAGAGTGATGTTCTTTCTCCTTTGCTCTCCCGAAGTGCCAAGCACTTCAGAATCAAACCCCTAAGGATCTGATCCTAACTCAGACCTCAAGCAGTGGGAACAGAAACTGGGACTTCCCTACTCCCTGTTACCAGGGACAGCACCAGAAGCAGGGCTTCCGGAACCCAAGCAGCAGCTAGGCAGGGACATTCTGGTCAGGGCTCACGGGATGCAGGGACAGGCTGAACGCCCAGTTCTGTCAGCACAGCCACAGGTGCCCAGGCCCTGATGAGTGGCACCATTCAGGGCGTGGCAGTGAGCGGAAGGGAAGCAGGTAGAGGAAGAAGGCCCCCAGGCAGCTGGGAAGAGAAGTCCCAGATGGGGCCACGATTTCAAAAGGAGGATATTACGAGTTTACAGTATGTTTGTAAGGAGACTCTCCCACTGTCCTCAAGAAGTTCAACTAAGGGACGCGTTCCAGAGTCCACACTGAGCAGGGCCCTCTCAGAGGCAGGCAGGTGAGGAGCTCTGAAGCCAGGGCCCTCCCCCAAAGATGCTCCACTAAGATGGCCCCACTTCACAACATTCCTCCCTGGGATCCAGTACCAGACCCAGGCTGACGGCTGGAGGCCCCAGCAGTGAACTTTCATCTCGGTTCAGCTCTGAAGCAGATCCAGTGGGGCAGATGAAGGCCCCAGTTCTCCCACACGACCCAGGAAGCACACCAAAGAGGGAAGCTCCACAGTCTCCAAGAAAGGGAAAGTATTTCTTATAACACATGACAAGCTACTCAAAAAATACCTATTCTTCTTCCAAGCTAACAGAAATAAATTCCTAATTAAGTTAACCCAGTCACCTTCAAGTTTTAACACACACAGGGCAACATCCTAACTATGATGTTTCTTTTTAAAAAAAAAAAAAAAAAAAGCTCTAAAAAATCAGTGCCATTTGACATTTTCCAGAGACTGGATAATCTTGAAAAGTTCCCTAACAACTCAACTCAAAAATTCTAACATCTTATGACTTCAACTATTATAGATGCCAGTGTTCATCAATTAAGACTTGCCATCATCACTCAGGCTGGGTCTCAGTCACTCTGCAAACACACAGGATTCTGTAAAATGAGCAACTTATCAGGCCTTAAGTTCTACCAAGCTACGAGGTTAGGCTGTGCCTTACAAGTCAGTATTAAATTAGGTTTGGTGCTGCTCATTGATTCTCATGTGCTACTACTTCCGACTCTCCATGTAACTTGAAAATTCCTTTTAGCCGAGGACAGGGGGTTATCTTCCTCTGTAGAAACAGCACATTTAACCAGACCTACTAGTGCACTGGGCTATACCACCTCCAAAGCACTTTCTAATTATGTTAAGACATATACATGATCACCACAACACGAGAGAAGAGGTGGAAAGGCTGAGAACCATCAATCCCACTTTATAGACATGGAAACACACTGGGGAGAAACTGATCTCTCTCTCTCTGTCTCTGTCTCTGTCTCTGTCTCTGTCTCTCTCTGTCTCTCTCACACACACACACACACACACACACACACACACACACACACACAGTTAGTGGTATGTCCAATACCAGTCCTTTTGACTGCACATGCAGTGTGTATTAAAACTCCCTTTGCCTTGTACAATTCTCAACATGTAAAAGGAGTTCTGTAAAGTATCTGTGGCTAAAAAGTATTTTGCAGTTCATGAAGTCTGCCTTGTTAAAAACAGCAGCCCCTGGGCAGGGGCTAGTGGAGAGAGGCCAATCATGGGCTCACAGCAGCCAGGAGGGAGTCTGACTGGGAGGTGGGGGAAGCAGAGATAGAGACCCACTCAGTCATTAAACGTTTTGCTACATATGGCACTGCAATAAAATGATTCCTTCTCCTTCCCAACTTTCCCTCATCCCCTCTTTGCTTATTGAAGGTTCTTTCATATGTTGCATGTTCACTTGAAACAGAATTAAAAAAAACAAAAAAACAGTAAAGTCCAGGGCCCAGTAAGTAGTTTGGTGGGATCTAAATCAAGTTGTAGGTTTAAAAGAACATCAAGAAATAAATTAAGGGACTTCCCTGGTGGCGCAGTGGTTAAGAATCCGCCTGCCAGTGCAGGGGACATGGGTTCAAACCCTGGTCCAGGAAGATCCCACATGCCATGAAGCAACAAAGCCTGTGCGCCACAACTACTGAGCCCGCGCGCCACAACTACTGAAGCCCGCGCACCTAGAGCCTGTGCTCCACAACAAGAGAAGCCACCACAATGAGAAGCCCGTGCACTGCAACGAAGAATAGCCCCTGCTCACCGCAACTAGAGAAAGCCCACATACAGCAAAGACATAAGGCAGCCAAAAATAATAAATAGATAGATAGAAATACATTAAATTGACTATTTAACGTATTAGTCCAGAATTACAGATGGACTAATAGAATTACAGATGGACTAATTCTAGATGGACTAATAATTATAGACTAATGCATTAGTCCAGAATTGTTTAGAAACTAAGGGCCACTGATATCAAACGTATACACAGAGCCAAATTCTTTTCTCTCTTAGCTCTGGAAAAGACAAGAGGTGAAAAGTGCAAGGGGCTTGGTTCAAACTTTGGCTTTTCTTCTTTTGAGGACCCACAAGGGGGTATGTCTCTCTGGGCCCACTACTAGGAATGGGCACATTTTTGTCTTACCTTACTGACATCATCTTGTGTGTTTGATTGTGTTTCTCCCTTTACACAGGTTACTAGGAATCTTAAAACTTTCTGCCCACTTATAAGCAAAATTAATAAAATCTTATGAACCTGACTGCTGACTTCATCTTTTCTCTCACTCTTTCCCAACTCATACCTTCCCTGAAAAAGAAAAATCTTGTTTTAGCAAATGCCTATGAGCATTTCAAATCCACTAGGGAGGGATGAAATATAAATAAATAAGTATCCCTAGGAAATAAGAACAACAATAGTGGCTAACATGAATATTATAACAGTGTTAATCATGCCCGGGTCCTGTTCCAAACTCTCTCCCTGGGAGAGAAAATTAGATAGAAGGGCATATGTAAAGTGCCTCGTATATCATAAGGACCCAAGAATGCTTTCCTCCCCATACAACTGAAGAAAAATAAAGTAGCACTAATAAAACCCAAACAAACATCTTTCAGCTTCTATATCCAGTTTAATGGTTGACGGGAAGAGTCTAAAAGTTAAAACACGGGACCAAAGAATTAGAGACCAAACAAGAAAGAAGTAGACCGGTTGCTTATGAAAGTGGAGGAAGGGAAGAAGTGAGTAAAAAAAGGAAAATCCAACTAGCGCAGACACTGTCTCTTTGACCCGACTGCAGAAAGATCATCAGCGACTCTAGAAAGCGAAGAACGTCCCACCGAGGCTGGGGCAAGATCAAAGTGACAGGTCCACGAAGCCACGGGCCCACCACCTGGTCCTTTGGACCCGACAGCACTCGGTGCACTCCTCTGCTGTGCACTCCTCTGCTGTGTACTCACGCCTCACACGGTTCAGGCTGCCGTGCCACACTCTGGACTTCCCTGAGTGACAAAGGGGGAAGACTGCAAGGATGAAATCAGCCTGCTGGGAACCTTCTGACCAGAAATGCCAGACTGTGCTTCTCCCTCTGCCCCACCCACATACTAACAAACCGCAGGGAACAAAGTCTGAGGCTCGCTGCTCTCACCTCCGGCAGCCCAGGAAGGCGAGCGAAGGCACTCACGTCTGGCAGGATGGGAGCAGGGGGGGGGGGGGGAGTGGCCTGAGTCACCTCTGGCTCTTCCTCTCGCCACTCTGTGTGGACAGCAGCGCGTGGCTCCTCTGGCCAGCCCTGGGGAACCGCCGAGGGCCCTGTGCCTTGGCTCGTGACAGACAGATCTCTGTCCCAAATCTCTGGCTCAGTGCTCACGGCTGTGCACAAGGCGCACTCTGCTGTGACAGGCAGCGAGGCCAGGGGCCCGAGCCACAGGCACGCGGTCACAGCAGCGCTCTGTGGGCAGCTGGGGCGGGGCAGTGGGGGAGGGGAGGACAGGCCTCCTCACTCGGCCACACCATTCCAACCTCAGCCCCACCCCACATGGCCCAGACTCAGTGGGACAGGGCAGGCAGCGGCCTCCGGAGAACAGCCTGCGGACCTGAACAACAGGAAGTTTTCTAGCAACAGCACGTGACACGGTGTCCTCGTAAGGCTTTGCATAACCCGAACACCAAAGGCCCAGACGCTGGCACTTCTGACTTAGTCCAATGACTCCACAGAATTCTGGATTCTTCCAGAGAAAAGCAGAAGGCACTATTAGTGGTCGGTATTATTATGCACCTACGGCATACACCTTCCATCAGAGGGCACTGCCATGTTTTAAACCCTTTTCAGCTAGTGACAACTTGCCCAAGTTTCAAAGGGCAGGAGACCACTCTTTGGTTCCACAGGTAAACAAGTTTTAAAGTAGATACTATGCCTCTCTCTGTTGTCCCAGTACTGAAAAAAACGTGCTCCCGGTGTGCAGTTGGGGCCAGTAAATGCTTCCGACAAAACAGCCCGGAGAATCCAACCACGGTCTGAATACAAGTATAGCAAGCGCTTTGCTAACTCGCATCACCGCCAAGGACTCCTTTCCCATGTTAAGTACGTTACCAAATTATATATGTAAAAGCAAATTTTCCTCCTTCACCCAAGAGATTAAAAAGCTTCTATAATTAAGGATGATTTTTTAAATTGCAGGCAGTGTAGCAAAATGAATAGTAACACAGATTTGAAACACTCTAAATAGTTATTACCAAATCAATTTCAAAGCATTTCAATTTAGTAGCAAGCAGGGCAAGACAGGTGGCAACAAAGCAGTATTAGCATAAAATCAAAAGGACAGGAGTTACAACAAGTTAAAAAGGAAAATAAAGTACAATTAATTCCTCTTTGTGTGCCTCTCTCTGCATCTGATCATCTCCCTTGGGACACAAAGTCCAGGAAATAAAAGGTCTAAAGCTACCTCTAGAATCACTTTCATTTTACAAGCCTAGGAAGGCAGAGAAGAGAGATGCAGGAAGATAGAAGTCAGCCCATGGGTAACTTTTCTTTATGTCCTAAGCAACTGGGCAGAAGAACAAATATTATCAAACTCCAGCAAGGATGCTAATCAAGTGTCCGGTATTTCACTGCAAGCCACTTTTGCAGGAGCAATATTCCTGTGACGGTAATTCCCCTGCCTAAATATATACCAACACAGCCAAAAATAAAACAAATAAATTAATTAATTAAAAAAAATGTAGACCTGCCTCCCAGCTTCAAAGTGAGCAGCGGGAGAGCAAATGTAAGCTCCCTCCCCCGCCCCCCCCCCCAGAGAAAGGGGAAAGGCAGCAGGAAGAGCCTGAGTTCTTGCTTTACCCTCTTAAAATTCTGAGCACTTAATCATCCTGAAAGCTACCTGGCCTGGTGGAATGCGGGTGGCTCAGGTGTGGGGCAGCAGGGCAGGTGGAGACACACCTGATCTGCTGAGAAGACACACCCAGTGCAGGAGATGGTGGGGTGAGAGGTGAGATATGGCTGTCCTCCACTCAGAACTCCCTCCCCTCCCTTCATGGGGCTGTCCTAACACCAACTCTCAGAAGGAAACCCATCCAACAAGCTATGAAAGCCACTGGGAGATTATAAATGTCAGCAGGTACAAGCAGGTGGCAGAGAAAGGAAATGGAAGGCATGACTGACTTTCAATGGCCTCTCTCTCTGCCAGAATTTTTTAAATTGCTACCTGGAAATCTTTCTCCTGGGCACCTCTATCATTAATGGATAGGAAGGATTTATTATTGTTTTAAATCTTGATAGGAAAGCTGAGTTTTGTTTGTTTCTCCTCATCCAACATCCATCCTCTTTCTCCCTAAATAAATAGCCCATTTCTCTGAAATACATACACACACACATAAAATACTGAACATAATATGGACATAAACAAAAACTAAACAGTACCTTTAAATCAAGAAGTGCTTTAAAGCCTGCTATTCTCAGTGATGTTTTCTTTTTTTTAATCAGATTGGTTTTCACACAGATTCCAATGAATACACAGAGGCATACTATGTTTTATTGCACTTCACAGAAATTGGGTTTTTTTTCAAATTGAAGGTTTGTGGCAACTCGGCATTGAACAAGTCTAAGGGCGTCATTTTTCCAACAGCATTTGCTCACTTCATGTCTATGTGTCACATTTTGGTCATTCTCGAAATATTTCAAATCCTCTACCAACAAAAAGATTACAACTCGCTGAAGGCACCGATGACGGTCAGCATTTTTTAGCAATAACGTATTTTTTGATTAAGGTAAGTATACTGCTTTTTTCTTTAGACATAATGCTGTTGCACACTTAACAGACTACAGTACAACTTTTATACACATTAAAAAACAAAAAAATTTGTGTGACTCGCTTTACTGCGATATTTACTCTGTTATGGTGGTCTGGAATCAAGCCTGCAGGTCTGCCTGTACTTAATTTTTTTCTAAGCTGGGATTAATAGTCTACAATTTCCATTTGTAACAGTTGGAAGCAAGTTATATTCAAGGGAGTGTCACTAAGAAAAAATGTTCTTTCCACCATGGAGGAAATACCTTTAAATGCTACTTCTTTATAAAGTCTTCCTTTTCAAAGCAAATAATTAAAAAGCTGCTTCATGGTGACTGAGTACAGCTGCTGTCACATTTAGAAGGTTCTCACACTGCAGCTTTGAAACTCAGACACTAACTTCTAGGTAATGCCAATGATTTTATTGTGTAAAGAGTAAGGAATTTTACTTTAAAAAAAAAAAAGAGGGCTTCCCTGGTGGCGCAGTGGTTGAGAGTCCGCCTGCCGATGCAGGGGACGCGGGTTCGTGCCCCGGTCCAGGAAGATCCCACGTGCCGCGGAGCGGCTGGGCCCGTGAGCCATGGCTGCTGAGCCTGCGCGTTGGAGCCTGTGCTCCGCAACGGGAGAGGCCACAACAGTGAGAGGCCCGCGTACCGCAAAAAAAAAAAAAAAAAAAAAAAAAAGACATTTGTAGGGAATGTAGTTAATCCCATCCAGCTCAGACAGTATTTCTACATGACAGAATTATTAAACTTCTAAAGACATTTATGTTGGAGAACTTGGAGCTCCTGAAATAGGATGCAGCGGGACTCCCCTCTGCATTACACCATGAACATGGGGCAGTGGGTGGAGAGGGGCCCCGCTAGGCCTTGGCCTCCACAGAGAGGGACTGGAAGGGGCCCAAATAAATTCCTCTACATGGTCATTAGCCTGCCCTTTCTCCTACTAAGCAATTCCCAAAGGAAATTCTCTTCACCTGCAAATGAATCAAAACCAGTAGAAACAGAACCCAGGCAGGGCACCCTGTGGCAGCCTGAGAAGGCTGTCTGGGCATGTGGGAACACAAACTTCCCTTCACGGCATCTGTTGGGCAAAAATATTTAGACTGAATAGAATCATCATGAAGGAAGTCACCTTGAATAGTAAGGGGGAGGCCCAGGAATTTTTAAGGATGGGTTAGCATTGTTAGAAATTTCCCCTAAATAAACTGTGCTAATACTGTACGTGGAGCTCTGGTCTGAGCCCTGGATGGGAGCCTACAGCTTTCCCAAAGCTTGCTATGTCATGAGTTGTGTGCTCTTTACGTCAGCCCACCCCCAAACCTTTGCCACTCCAACCTGAGCTCCATGGGTTGATAAATCTCAAACAACTTCAAATGGAAAATTAAATGGAAAGCCTCTTCCTCCCTTCTCCAGGCCCTGTGTAATCCGGGACATGAATCTTAACCAGCCTGTTTTACAAGCAGCTGCAGGGCCTCCCAAAGCAGGAAGCCAACATATCTCGCCTTCATCGGTGCCCAATGGGATCACTGTGTTCTTGAATATTTTACTCTGTGGAACAGTTAAGATGCCCAAAGGCTACACCTTATAAAAACAGACATGTTCGTCACTGCCCACCCCCCAGCAATCACAGAACCACAACTGAGTCACAGATCCCTGCTCCTTGAAGCGGCAACGGAACCTGCGTACCCTGTACTGATTCAGGAGGAAGCTCGGCCCTCCTCTGGCCCTGCCACGCCCACCTCTTCACAGAGAGCTGTGGGTAAGTCTGCCTGGAGATGAAATGCTTGTTTTTCCTTCTCCTCCCTACCACACCTCCAATGTGTCCCTTGGCAACAGGTTCTAATTCTGCAGGTCCCTGAAGGAGAGAGAACAGAGAAACACTGTCACCAGCACAGGGTTTCCCTCTCGGCCACCTATGGTCCTCGCTCCCTGCAGGAGATCAGGTGACCGGGAACGAAGCACAGTCGCATGAAGCAGGGGGTCTTTGCTGAAAGAGGGACTCAGGAACCTCTTCCCAGTTCCTCCCACTTTCATCTCAATCGTTGCCATTTTTCCTGTTCAGCCGAGTTAAGGGAACATGTTGACTGAGTCAAGGAAGGAAGGACAGCCTCAATGACATGAAGTGGGTCATTTAACTTTAACGACAAGACACAACTTAAAATACAGACGACATGAAAAGACTGGACAATGCCAACTTGGAATGGGAATCCCACATAGCTTCCTTAGAAACCAACTAAACCACTGCCTCCTGCAATGCAACTTGGTAAGTAGCCACAATTCTCTTTCCTTAATTTCTCATGCCCAACACCATGCTAGGAGCCCAGTAGACAGCCAGAATAAGATAAATGAGACCCCCTAACTATGTGGAGACAAAAGTAAATAACAAAACAAAAATAAGTAAACCGAGGGGCTTCCCTGGTGGCGGAATGGTTGAGAATCTGCCTGCCGATGCAGGGGACACGGGTTCGAGCCCTGGTCTGGGAAGATCCCACATGGCGCAGAGCAACTAGGCCCATGAGCCACAACTACTGAGCCTGCGCGTCTGGAGCCTGTGCTCCGCAACAAGAGAGGCCGCGACAGTGAGAGGCCCGCACACCGCGATGAAGAGTGGCCCCCACTAGCTGCAACTAGAGAAAGCCCTCGCACAGAAACGAAGACCCAACACAGCCAAAAATAAAATAAACAAAAAAAAAAATTAAAAAGAAAAAATAAGTAAATTGAAAATATTGAGATCTACGGAGAGCATGTAATAGGGGGACTCACTGGTCTGGGCTCAGCAGGGACTGTATTAAATCAAGTACTAATTAAGAGCCTCAATACTCCTGCAGTTCAGTCGTTCATTGACAATGCAGAAGACCAACCAGCACCTTTTCTTTTCCCTCTTTAGAACACCTTTAACATAGCAGCAATCTCTCAATGAGAGAAAGAGACAGAGTGAGAATGAATGAATGAATGAGGGTACTTTTCTGTCATTGAAAGGGTTTCTGTCAAAACAAGAAATTGGCTTGGCCATAATCAGAGGCATGAGACGTCAAGGCCAGAACCCAGAATAAGAAGTAAAAGGCTGTCAAAAAAAAAAAAAAAATCTGTAGCGCTAGCCAATTTCTTGAAGGAAGACAAACTCTGAGGAGGAGAGGACATTGCAGAAGGCTAAGAATGCTGTAAAGAAAGTCACCTGGAACAGCTAAAGCCACCACGGCTCAAAGTCCGCGCACCGCAACAAAAAGTAGCCCCAGCTCTTTACGACAGCGCGAGTCTGCGCGCAGCAACGGAGGCCCCAAGCAGCCAAAAATAAATGAATAAATAATTTGTAAAAAAAAAGAGAAAGTCATCTGGCTATCACAGAATTAATACCAGAGATCCTTCGGTGGTGGGCAGCTCAGAGAGACGGGGCATGAAAACAGAGGTAACACTGGGAAAAATCTGTTAGACAAAACAGCAGGTGGGGAAGCAGAGTGAGATGAGAAAGGGGAATTAGCAGAATAAGCTCACTGGAAGGGCTTGAAGCTGAGTGAAAAGAATTCAAACCTGCTACAAAAACCACAACCCACCATTCACATGAAATGTCCAGAATGAGCTAGCCGGTCTGTAGAGACAGAAAGTCGATTACCAGTTGAGTAGGGCTGGGGTATGCGGGGAAACGAGGTGTGACTTCTAAGGGTACAGGGTTTCTTTCTGAAGTGGTAAAAATATTCTGAAATCAGATTGTGGTGATGGTTGCACAGGACTGAATAAACACAGTCCACTCAATGGTTTAAATGGGTGAATATTGTGGTATGCAAATTATATCTCAATGAGACAACTCAAACAAAAAGGAAACAAAAACCCATAGAAGATCCTGATCCAAGTGAAAACTGAGGGAAGAGACTGCCTTCCTCGTGCTGACCGACCCCTCACAGAGCCCACTACCCAGTCCTAGGCATCTCACAGATCTTCTGGGGCAATTGCCAAAATAAAACTGGATGAACCTGCAGAGCTGGGTTTTTCAAATTACACTTGAAAGAAATTGCAGGCGACTGGAGAAAACAAAGCTCAAATGTCACTGCATTTGGTTACATACATAAAACATAAACTATCCCTCAAAGATAAGTGTATCACTTGGGCAACAGGGAGGGGCTGAGCTGTGCAGGAGAGCACTGGTGTCAGACAGCAGCATGGCCTCAGCACACAAGAGACCCGAACGGCTCCCCCGAAAGACACCAGGCTGCAGACTGGGACACACAGGCGCCCAGGCCCTCCTGCAGAAATGCGAACGCACTCTGTCTGGGATAGTATGTAAAGACAAGGGCTCTTAAATTCCCTGGTTGATGCTATTGTGAACATGGGACTAGAAACTACTGACCTAATCAGAAGCCTTACTTTTGATTTCCTTTGAGAAGGAAAGAAGTGTGCAAAGAATTCAATGAAATGTTGCTCAAGTCACCTAGTCAAGCAGCCTAAGCGTCAGGACTACACTCTGTCTCCAGACTCACAGCTCAGCACAAGCACACCTACTTTGTCGGTATGGGCGTGGGTGTGTGGGGGCAGTTAGATTTCCTTAGAAACTCCTGGCCTCCGAACAGTGGTCAGATGCCGTTATAAGAAACTAAAGAACAAACACCCAGAAATACGTGGGAGATCAGTGACCTTGAGACGGAGCTGGGAAGACTTCTCAATATGCAGGGGTTTCCTTGCCCTATGGTGTGTCCTATCCAGACCCGATCCCCATCAAGTAGAATTGCTCAGTGAGGAGGGAAGGTTTTTGTAACTTCACAGGCCAGACCTGATGTGGAAAATTTTTTACCAAATGAGCCCAGGGTTATAAAAGTAAACACCAAGGAACGTAAAAGCCAATGCTTCATCCTCTCAGCTGTCCATGGAGCCGGTGCTACCTGCAAAGGACAGGGCAGGCCCGACCTTCAGAAACCACGCATGCTAAAACCCTCTTCAGACGTGCCTGGTGAACGCTCTGGCTGAAACGCACGGAGCCAGCACACGACCGAGGAGTGAGCTTCTTACCTATGATTCCACTGTCCTTGCTTTCCAGGGTGGAACTAGGGCTGCTAATGGTCTCACAGGGACTTTTGTTGGCTGCCGTCTTGCTGACACAGCTATTCAAGGTCGAGCAGGGGCTATCGGTGCTAGGAGACGCGGTACTGCTTGTAAGTGTGGAGCAAGGACTGATGCCTTGGCTCAGAGCTGTGCACTGGAAGATGAAGGGAAGGAGAAGTTAGCGCAGCTACACATCCCTTTGTTTTTGATGCTGAAACAATGAAACTGCAAACCAGAAAATGGAAAACAGTTTTGTTCTTCAAATCTAGGGATCTTAATATATGCGGTCTTCCAACATTTAAAAGAGAAATCTCCTAGTTCCGTTCCCCCGACTTTGCCATCTTCTTTTTTCTTAAAAGGGCAGTCTTAGAAATAATTTAGTGGGAATGTGCATTTAGTAGAGCAGAAATAGCAAACAGGCAGACTCCCTTTCATTTAACGTCTGCAGAAGACAAATGGGTTCTTTGACCTCTGTGCGTTAAATCTGGGAATTCTGTTTTTGTAATGTTTCACAAGCACTGCAACCTGGTTCAATTCCTTAAGATTTATGGGCTCTGCGATCAGGGGAAGGAGACGGGTGGCCACTGCGATCTTAATCAATGCATGACACCCTCCCTGAGACCCTCGCAGGGGGCAGAGGCTCCGGCCCCTCGTTGCTATTCAGACGTACACTTCTCATCTCAGATGTGGCAGGCTGCTGTTCCCTAGGAAGGGGAGTGCTCCTCCGTAGATGGACCATTTGATCTCATTTTATTTTGTCTCTATATATAATCTCCTATAAATCTTTTCCTCACCCCACTGACCCTCCAAAATTTCAACGGATAAAAATGCACAGGAAAGCGTATACCAAAGCAGCCAGATGAGAAGAACGGTGCTATAAAGATAAAAGTAGTGTCGTTACTAAGGAATTCTCTCAGCCGCTTTAATTCACTCCGCTACTCTTCTCCGGGTGGTGATCAGGTTAATGTGGACATTTTCGTAAATTCTACACCCTTCTGCTTCTCCTCACCGCCCCAACCTCAACTACAAAGATTCACAAACACACTGTTGAAATGCATTTCAACACGCAGCAGCCCAGACTCATTTGGCCCGAACAATGACCTCCCCACTCAGGGAGGGGGGAAGACGGTCATGCCTTCATTCATCCTCTGAGCAGGTATGACATGCAGTGTCTTCCTCGGGCATTACCATGGTTTCGTTTTTTTCTTCGATGGTGATGTGTGTGGAGCTTGGAATCCCTTCTCCCAGTAAAAATCCCAGCCTTGTCAACAGTTCTTGAGCTGCTGGCGAACAGCTCGGTTCGTTATCGGCCTTTGCTTCTGGAAGAAAGAAAGAAAACAATGAAAGACACCCCTCTCTGGAATTGCAGTATCGCATCTGGAGGAGTTGGCATTACAGCTGCCTGTCTGGTGCTTCTGCGTATTTTTATAAAACGCACAAAGTCTGACAATGCTGCCTGTCCGCCAGCAATACATTCTAATTAAGAGACTGTGACAGGTTAAGCAAACAGTAAAAGAGAAACTCCAAGTGCAAAGGGTGAAACTGTTGACCCGAATCAGGAGACACGGTGTCATTTTCTGATGGCAATTCCTACTTCCGTGGCATGAAAAATGGGTACTTCAGACACCAAAGGCAGAAAAAGGCCTACTCCTCTTACTCTTGAAGAGCACGGTGTGTCCAATGCCAACAGGAGGCTGAAATAAAGTAAAATCCAAGTGGCATGCTGCCAGAGCTATTAGATGTGGGGGTGGAGGGGGACTGAAATGCAAGCTCTCATTTAACAAGAAAGAGGCATGACCATTTCAGTGGAAACTTCCTGTGCACACCCCCTAGGAGTGAAAGTCAAAACCAGGATTCCAACCCAAGGGTCAATCATCAGGGATCCATGTTGAAACAAAGATCTTAAGTCCCAGTGAACTGTGTCCCAAGAGACAGGACCCAGTAGTACCCCCTGCTGTCCATGGGGAGGTGCAGAAAAAGGGGTTGTCTTCTCAGCACACTCCACAGTAAGGTTGGAAGCACGTTCCACCTGAAGGTCACAGGGCATGTTTGGATGCCCTAAGCCTGGTCATCTTGCTTGGTGCACTCGAGATAATTTTATTGTTGGACTTGACTTAAATGTTGAGCTGTAGATTAATCTTGTATCCAAAGCCTGAGGGAACTTAATTTTGGTGGACAAAATGATATTCACATCATTCTAACAGCTCTCTTACAGTTTTAAGTCAGCATCCATCAGGGAATGAAATAACGTATAAAGTGAACTGTGCCTACAAAAGTTAGAGCTTAAGAACAACATACAACCCGTAACAGTCGTTCCTCTTAATGTTTTGTTGTTTTTTGTTAATTGTCTAGGTACCTAGATCCATACCTTCATGAACAATTTTCCCTGGATGTGGAAATCTACAGATAATAGGGAAGAGGTCACAGAAAAATAAAATGAGGAAAGAACAAATTCGAGATATTACTTTTGAGCTACAACATCAACCCCAAAGTTCAATGCTAACTTTGCCTTTTGTAAGGAATTACAAAAATCAACATAAGCAGAGCTGAGAAGACCATCTGTATTATACTCACCCACATTATGAGTTTTGCTAAGTCATGCTCCCAGGATGGCAGCTGTAAGAGGAACTAGGCTGACTGTATCCTCAAGGAAGGAAAAGTACCCCACCCCTTGGCTTGCTCTCAAAAGCTCCCAATGTTTAGGGTGAGAAGAAGAGCTGTTTCCCAGCTTGGACAGTTTTCAGTTGCTCTAGAATACTGCAGAGATAAAATAACCAAGGCTTGATCGTTGTGGGTTAAAAGAGCCCTGATGTTTCTGGATCATTTGAGATAAACCCATAACACGAAGGAGCAGTGGCCCCAAACCAATGACAGGGGTAAGGGAGCCACCCCAGGGCAGGTCAACCACACCCTCAAAGCCACTCTACAGAAGGTCCCTTCCCACCAGAGATCTCCAACCACATTTTGACTCTTAAGGTACATGGGCACTGGGGAAAGGAAACCAGGAACCAAACCAAATCAGCATGGCCCAGGCACACCCAAGGGCTGGACCACTTCAGAACAGGATCAGTGCCGCCCTCCCTGCCCCGAGGCTCAGGCGGGGCAGCTACTTTATCTTAGGTGTGGCAGCTGGACCGGAGGGAGAGAACAGGATGCAGCTGGAAAGGAGAAGAAGTGGGTGAGGGGCCAGTACTCAGCACTTTCTCTACTCCACACCCCACTTTCTTTTCAAAACCATCTCTACACTGCTTCCCAATTGTGACCTGCCCCAGAATGTCTAGCTTCTGGTTCAACCTGAAACACTCTGGGGAGAGAGCCAAAAACTACTCCCAGTTGGCAGCTGCCGTCACGAAATTTACCCTGACTACAAACAGGGCCACAGCCAATGGCTCTCTCTGAGACCCGCATCCTGTGTAGGTCCTGGGTGGGAGGGGGGCCGGAGGCAGCAGATTCACCCCGGATTGTCAAGGTTTTCATTAAGAAAATAATAATTTTATATACACATATCATTGTATATATATACACACACACACACATATATATGTGTGTGTGTGTGTGTATAAATTCAAAGACAACTTAGTCATCTAAACTTCCCCCCTTCAGACAAGTTGGTGAGTAGTGGCCATTCCAGTCTCCTGAAGAGACAAGAGATGCCCAAATTCATCATTAACTTGTTCTCTTAACTGTTCAATCTGGTCTTTGTCGCTACCAACGTTCCAAAAATCTACCCAGGTTTGGGAGGAATGAACAGATGTTCTTTATTGCAGTTTTGGCATCCATTAAGCCACTACAATTTTCTTTCTTCCAGAAGCTTCCCAACTGTCTTTTCATATTACTCTTTCTACTAAGATGTCGTCCTAGTGACCTTCCCCTCAGAAGTCGCCTTTGGTCTGAATTCCTTAATCCACGTCAAGCTGTCCGCATCTTTCCTTCCCTAATGCACAGAGTGTCTCTCGCTGAACTTTTCATTCTGGCAGAAGGACCCCTGGGTGAAGTGTGACAGTGCCATTTTGGGGGAGATGAGTTGCCTGGGAACACACACTGATACACTCAACTGTGAAATGGAAATGTATTTGTCCTTCCATAGTCAATTACCAAATACTGAGATTTGAACAGCCAGATAGGATTTTCTTTGAGCTAATGATTCCAGAACGACTCCCAAACCAAAATTCAATGGGATACTCTAGACAGTCTATTTTCATTTGTGTAGTTAATATTAAATCACTCATCAATAATGGGTGTACCTTACCCCACAGCAGTGGGATAAGGGCTGGAGAGAAAGACCTCATCTCTTAGCAATGCTTTAACATCTCATAGATTTAAATATCCAAAGAACTTATGATGACTGTAGCTGGAGGTGAGAGAGTATCTGGCCTCACACTCCCTAGGAATCCGTTAGGTAAGTGGAGAGCGATAGTCCTCCCAATAATGTTCCCATGAAATCCTCGCTATTATGCCACTGTGGAATAATCACATGGAGAAAGGCAAAGGGAATTTCTTTGATCACTCCCTGCCTTGGCTCTTTTTACCTGTTCACACCTGTTAGATCACATCTGGGGTGCCAACATCCAGGTACGGTCCACAAGGTGACTGGCTCCATCCTAACTTCAAACCTATTTGTCCCCTTAATAACCATCCCCTCACCCTCCCCCGCTACAGGCTCAGAGGAAAAGACTTCCCCACACTAAAGCTATTCTGGATCCCTTACAGCGTGAGCCTCTCTAGACCTCAACTTCCTCATCAGGGAAGTGGCCATCACCTACTTCTTAAAGATTGTGAAGCTCAAAACAAATGTGAGAAACATCTTATGAGCCGAATATCTTCGAGATAAAACACTGTACCAAAGTTGGTCATTAGTTCTACCAATTTTAACACCAAGAGCCCACTTGCTCACTATTACTTCATTTTCTGTTTTCATGGCTTCCTTTCTATATTTAATGTGCATATATTTCTCTTTCCAGAAAAAAAAATAGTTTTCTGTTTAGAATTTTTCTGCCTTAATTTAACTTTTTCTGAACTCACTATTCCTTCAAGACAACAAATCCCCTCCTGCTATCAAACTGTTCCAACTTGGCCCACACTTAACTGCTTTCATTTCCCATATAATCATTCTGCCTTCTTTAAAGCCAGACGCTATTAGAACCTTGGAAGTGCCTGGGGATTACCAGTGATAATGCCGTCAAGAGAAGCCTCTTCTCCACTCTCAGTCTCCTCAAACTCAACAGAGCGCTGGGCACTGTTGATGACGCTTGGCTATTCACTAGCATGTAACCGTGAACCACTGACTTAACATCAGCTTCCAAGACAGTACTTCTGAATCAAGTCTGTTAAGTGAGACACAGCCTTGATTGATGTTAAATCCCTTCCTCTGCCTCTACCTGTCTAGGACCTGCTTCTTGCTAAACCTCTTGCCTTCCTTGCCTTCTACTCCACAAACAGTTTCCTGTTTCTTTCTGCTTACTCCTTCTCCTAAGGCATCGCCATTCCCTCCTCCTTCAATTTCCAAAAATACTATTTACAGAGGAGCATCTATCCATGAACCTGATCTGGTTCTGTCAATAACTGGTTTCTAGTCTGAAATACCAAAACATAGTTATCATATAAGTTATCTTTAGGCTTTTCATCTCATGCATCCCCTACTGAAACTGTTACCAAATCTTACCATTTCCTGTTTCAAAATGTTTCCTGAATTCGCCTTTTTCTCTTCAGTCACACTGCCGCTTTAAGTCCTCATCCTCTCCAGTCTAGATAACCATTAGTCTGTGAATCAATTTTCTCACCTATTTTTATTTTCTCCCTCTCTTTTCCTTCCTCTAAGCCAGTGGTTCTCAAATCTTTTAGTATCAGAGCTCACCGTTAAAAAGTAAGAACTCCAAAGAGCTTGGCCTTATATGGGTTATGTCTACTGATATTTAGCATGTTTGAAATTAAAACTAAGAATGTTAAAATCTATGTTAATCCATTTTGGGTTAATAAAAATTACACTAACAAATAATATTTTTAATAATAACCGTATTTTCATTTAAAAAGTTAAGAATGGCATTGTTTTACACTTTTGCAAATTCTTTTTAAGGTCTGATTTAATAGAAGACAGTTGGATTCTAATGTCTACTTCTGCATTCAATCTGTTGTGATAGGTTCTATGGGTTGAAGCATGTGAAGAATTGTGGCTTTAGAGAGCAATGTATTGAACAGTTGGGAAAGGGAGGAACCTTTCCAGTTAATTACATATATTCTTCTTTGACACCTCCCCAATCTGACAAGTAGCAATTTCTTAAAGGTTAGTTCCAATGTTGATCTGAATCTGAATCAGTGAACTTTCTGTACTCTGTTACAGTAAAATCCAATGGTCTGTTTTATGCTTCAAATGGATTTTACCCATGCAAGATTTTGTAACATCATGCACTGGGTCATTTGGAAAATACTGGTTTTGCAGATCTTGCAAGTGTTGACACATTTTATTATACAACACCAAAATATCACATTCATTAACATCACCACAGATCTCAACAGAAAAGTCTTGGGAAGCCATCAAGCTTTTTGTGACAGATGCAAATTCCCCAAAACCTAATTTTCATTCGAAAGGTCAAATTGCATCATTGGCAACTAATCCCTGTCAGGATTTTTTGTTTGTTTTTTTAATTGAAGTGAGGTGTTCATTTTGTTCCTTTTCGAGGAAACATGTCAAATACCCAATTCTGAATAACCCTGATTTGTCAGTTGTACTTTTAAGTAAAAATGATGTTTTTTTTTTTTTTTTAAATAAAGGCTAGTTCAGCTTGCAATTCAAACAATTACACAGGGGCTTTTCCTTGAGACAACCATCATACTTCAGCACACAGTGGACGTTGCTTTCTGCGGACTTCCCATTTCATCACACAAAATATTAAAAAGATGGGTATTCAAGGGTCAAGACTTAAAATTCATTATTTTTAGGGCTTCATCAAGGACATTTTTCAGTGAATTATTATTTCTGCTGCAAGTGGGTGTTGGTAAAAAAAAAAATACCACATGTAGCCCTAGAATAGCAGGAGCCCCTACTTTAACGTGTATTAAGGCATCAGAAGTCTTACCAACAACTGCCCTTGCACCATCACTGCAATTGTCAATGCAAAAGAAAGGGAAATATCTTAGTGTTATTATGCAAAGAGCTGTGACTTCACAGACCCTCTGCAAGGGTCTCAGGGATGCCTAGAAGTCCATGTCCCCACTCCTGTAGAACCTTTAAGTCTTCAATTGTACTAAATTCTCCCTTCTCATAAAAATAATAAATAAAACCATAGTCGCAGACTCCCTCCACCCTACTAACTGATCTCTCATCTTCCCTTACTCGCTCAGCTTCTTAGGCGTAAAAGATAACCTCACCAATTCCATTTCCTTATCACATACCTACAACTTAAACCCATTCACCTTCACAAGCCTCCTAAAACAGCCCTATTAGGCACAGTAACTCTCTTTTCATGCCCCATCTCCTCTTTTGATTTTCCTGTAAATTTTTGACCTTGGCAGATACTCTGCTCTGCAAGGAAGAAAGTGGCAACTGTCACATCAGACACTCAGAGGGGAAACCCGTGGATACTGTGTGGTCTTGTGGGTTCTTCTACCCTTTTGCTGGTGCTTCTTCCACCTTATTCACAGCTCAAAAATAAAATACCAAAGGCTTTCAGGTCTCTTCTCTCAATGACCTTTTCCCTAGTGTAATGCACCTAATCTCATCACGTTCCCTCTAAGTAAAAGGCTGCTCAATTTACCTCCTGAGCTCTTTCTTAAGCCCCAGTTTGATTTTTCCAACTGTTCATTGGACACTTTTGCCTAGATGTGCCCAGACCTCAAACTCAACATGCCTGAAACTGAACTCAAACCAAAATGGACAGGTCTCTCTCTCCTAGTGTCCGGTTAATGTAGTCTCAAAACCCTGATGTCATCATCTTTGTCTCTTACGGCTTCCAGATCCTTGCAATTCCTCAGGAATCTTCCTGTATCACTTTTTTCCTGATCCTAATTTTTTTTTTTTTTTTTTTTGCGGTACCCGGGCCTCTCACTGCTGTGGCCTCTCCCGTTGTAGGGCACAGGCTTAAGACGCACAGGCTAGGCAGCATAGCGCACGGGCCCAGCCGCTCCGCGGCATGTGGGATCTTCCCGGACCGGGGCACGAACCCGTGTCCCCTGCATCGGCAGGCGGACTCTCAACCACTGTGCCACCAGGGAGGCCCCTGTTCTAATTTGAGATCTTATTCTCTCACTTAACTACTGAAATCATTTTCTAACCATTCTCCCTGACTCTAGTCCCTTTCCTGCCCCACTCCATCCTATACTTTGCCAACAAGTGAATCAAGGCATAGTACTCCAAGCAAGTCTTTCCCGGCACAGCACCTCCATCTGCACCCGACGGGTCACCCAGCTTGGATTAGTCAACACTACTCCCCCACCCCTGTACTATAGTTACTTTGTATATATAGGTCTTTAATCCCTGACCAGACTCTAAGGCTCTAAGAAAAAAGGACTTATGCTTGATAACCCATCTCAAATAGCATCCAACACAGTACTTTCCACAGCATAAGAATTGAATATTTATTCAAGGGAATGCAGAACGAATGGCCACTCTACCTCTAGTCTCTCCTCCACTACACACATACCAGGGATGTCCCCCTTCTGTACCTCCATCTAACTAAAACCTTATCCAACCATCGGTCAAGTGCTGCATCACCATGCTAAGAAGCTGAAAATTAAATGAGCAGGAGCGAGGTTACCTCTTGGGAAAGGAAGAGAAATGTGATCAGGAGGAAACACAGTCATGTTTTATTTCTTAAACTGAGTAGTGGGTAGACAGGTACCATATTCTTTATACCTGTTTCATTCTCTACATCTTTTTGAATGTTTAAAATAGTGATCAAAAGCATAAGGCATCAATGTTTACTTAAACATATATCTAAAAAAGATTCATTCCTCCCAGTAAGATAGTCCTGCATTTAATTATTCTGCTGTTTCATATGTGTTGGTTTTACTTGCTAACCACACTGCTAGAAAAAAAACGTTTCGGCGTATTTTGAGACTTCACCAAGCAATGACTCATAAGACTAAAACTTTCTCACCCCTCCCCATCAAAGCTTGCTCAAGTAGCTAACGATAGATTGAAGCAAAGCTAAACGGATTATGGTTGCCCCTAATTCCAAGAAACATAGCTGTGAATCCTATTATAATCTAATAACCCTCCCTAATTTATCTAGTTTTCTATTTTCCCTTAAGGCGGAGGTGTTGTTTTGTGGCTGCTATTTTCCCCTTAAACAATACGTTGGTTTAGCAATAGGAAGCTTATTTGTGAAGAACTTACTCTATATGACACATAGCTTATTAGGATCATCTGACAGGAAAAAGGGGATTGTATTTTGTTTGAGGACCTCACTAAGTCACTCTTTTTGTCAGAGTAGACAGTGCTGTTTTTCCAAAATATTTTAAAATACTGAATAAAGTAGAATCTCTTTCCATAAAGATGTTTCCAGGTTAATGTAAACTTTAATAAACAGGTTCTTTGCTTATAATAAAAATGTTCATCTGCCCATATCATATATCCCACTACCCAGATGGCTAAAATAAGCAGATTACACATAAATACAACTGCTTATAAGTTAATGGATAAATTCAAAGTGCTCATTGGTTTTGTTTTACTTTGATTTAAATTTCAGAGAGCTAAGAGTCAAGAATTTATGGAGCAACACGACCATAAAGTGAAGCAGCTTAGTCTGGAAAGGGTATTTCAAACATCTAGGAATAACTTGGTATTTCACGAGTCTATGGGAAATTTCAAAAGCATTTCATGAGGGGCTGTCGTCCATAGTTTGTTGGTCTGGGGATTACTGAAATGCTATTATTGACAGAATCCAGAAAAGTGTCTTAGAGACTTTTTCAAAATGCCCAAAGGAAATATGGAAAGTATAAGCCCAAATTTTAAATTAAAACTTAAGTAATGCTGCTACTATGAAACCCTAGAAATTAGGATTTAGTCCATCATGCATGCATCTGTACATGCTTGGGCTAATACTCAAACTCAATTAGTTTTAGTTTGCTCCAGCCTCGCCTTTAGATTCAGTGACCTGGACATAAAATTTGTACTTTAATATGGCAAACTTAATTAACCCCATTGAAATGTAAAGGATTCCACGGGGATTACAAAACACACCATCGTTTACTAATCATCAAGTTAAATTTTGTTAGGCAACCACCTCTTCATCAACCAACAGATAACTCTCCTGGGGCTTCCACCGGCTTCTTCGTGGCTAGCCACAAAAGACCACGTGCCCACAAGCATGAACTACGCCCCTTTCCCGACGCCCCAAAAAGGGGAAATGTATCCTGCTTCTTAATTCTAGGTGAAACTTCTGGAAACTCCTGGTGTGTATTCGCAGCCCGGGTATGTCATAATTTCAGTCCCCATGGAGACTGACGATGCTGAATCCAGGAGTTAGGGTCTCGAGAGTAAGCCCCTCTGTAAGCAGACTGCAGGCTACACCAACAATATCAATCACGCTGCTTGAATTTAGCTCAGCTGGCAGCCAAGCGTAAGAATACCTCCTCCCCTAAGAAAGCCAATTCTGCCTTGGGCAAGGGCAGAAAAGTTCACAGCGGGAACTGTTTTATAACCTCTTTTCTTTGCCCAATAAAAATCCCAAATTTGTCCTCATTCTTACCCCAGGGGGAGCCCTAAACTCTAGACAGGATGTCAACAGGACTCCTGGCCACCGAGGAAGGCGGCACATAATGGAGTTCACACCAGCCAAATGGCAGGGGCGTAACCAACCAGGACTCCAAAGGCAGGTGGGGATGAGGGTAAGGGGGGGGCAGGCTTATTCTGAAATGGGCAGACAGCTCCGTAAATTCAGATTATTGATACTCACTTCAGAGGAACAGGTTTTCACTTTCTTTCTGACACCCAGAATAGAAATGAGCGAGAAGATTGACCCACAGACACCTTGCACACGTGAATTCACAACCAGGAGGGTCCTCATGTCTGCAGGGTTTCCGGCTATCCTGACCAGACAGCACTGTGGACCCCCGCCCCTCTGCACCACCACACACCTGGTGCCCTGCCCCTCCTCAGCACAAATCCTAGTGGGAACCTCTTACCTAAACCAAACGGCTGGGTGCCTGGACAGAAGGAAAAAGGGTGGCCTTTCTCATGCCAGGATGCAGGCAACAGCATCTCTTCCCTGCCCAGAATGCTCAGCTCCTGGTCCCATCTCGACCCCCGCCCACCCCAAACTCCTATTCTTGATTTTCATCTCCTGCCAACCCCTCACACTCGGCTCATTTTTAGCTCTATTTTCACCACCACCACTGCCACCCCACTCCATGTTCCTACCATGCCCTACACTTCGTACCCACTCCCTCCTATGCCTCAGCAGAAACCTGAAATGCACATACAGTGGTAGAACATAAAGAAGCTATACCCCTCTCCACCCACAATTAGGGAGAGGAGGATGCCAGGTCTTCCAAGGTGGAAATATGGGTGAGTTTTCTCTTTCAGCATTACTACATAAACCTGTGTGCATATTGGGGGTACAACAGGCTTCTCTACATATGCCAGGATTCTTAACCATGTGTTTCTGCAGGAAAACAGGATGTAAGTTCAAAACACATAAATTAAAGACCTTAGAGTTGTGAGTTGTGGACACAACCCCCCACCCCAGAGAAAGAAACAAACAGGTACATTCTGGAATCGATTAAAAAAAATAAAGAACTATTAATACATCTACGAAATGCTAGAGTATGTACCGTCTGTTACACGTATTTCCAGATATAGGGAAAAAAGCAAAATATAAAGTGTCTTCATGAAAAGTTTCAATCAATTTGGATATTTTTTTTGCCTCTACTTCAACATTTTCTGAAGAAAAACTTTTGATGTTTAAAAAAAAAATAAGCAGCTTTCAAAAGCTACCAAATGCTTTTAAGAAAGCTAGTTATTATAAGCTTTGTCTAGCTACAGTTTCAGCTTTTCAGCCAAAGCCTGCTGTTGAATATTCTAAAACGATGGAGCACTAAAAAACAAAACAGAACAAAATCCTGGAAGCAGTCTACTGGCTGGCTTTTCATGTCCCCCCAAACCAGGAAGGTCAAAATTGACAGGAAGTTAAGTCTCAACCTGTAAGCAATGCATATGCACCCACTCAACTATTCCTACACTGTGTACATAATCCCAAGAATTTACATTAACGAAACAGATCTCTGTAACTGCCCAAGGAAAACCACCTCCCAGATACATTCAGTTTAGCAAAGCATTCCTGCAAGAGGCACTCAAGTTTTCATTCAGAAGTGGAGTGTCATGGTGTAAAATCTTTAGGGGGGAAAATCATTGAAAACATATTCTTACCATTTTCACTGGGCTCTGTTGGCTTGGGCACGTCTCGGAACGGGATTATGACTGTATCTCCAGGCACTCTGGGGCTTTCCACATACTTGGGCTTCCTGACGGGACCTGCAGTGAGAAAGATCTGAGTGTGGCTAATTTTTTCCAGCTGCAAACAAAGCTTCAGAATGTACAGTGTGTGTCCTCACCAGGACCCAGATAGGCCTAAAGGAAGAGCCGGCCCCTTCCCCTCCCTTGAACACACACACAGTCATTTCAGTACAGATGTAAGAACGGCCAGTCTGGGCCGCCAAAGAAAGGGCTGTAAGCTCAGCTTGGAGAATATAAACTCTGACAAAAACAAAAGCTGCTCTTTTGCTGTGCAGTCTCTACAGCCGTCTTTGGTGTATGTCACGTAAGTGATTTTGACATGTCCAGACCTGGATGGCTCATGGCAAAGGGTTTTTTATTTGGAATTTTTCTCTAACTGGGACCAAGACGATCAGGTTGCTGGTATCTCCAAAGTCAGGAGGCAAGGATTACAAACAGCCGGGCTATAACATCAATATGCTCTGCGTGGCCACAGACCGCAGGCATTTTATCAGCCTGGTGACGCAAAGCAATTGTGTGGGGCACGGAAGCCGGCTGGTTTCTTGGTAGCTGACACAGCTACCTTCGGAAAGGCAGAACAGGCAGTCCGGCATACGATTCGGGGACACAAGAGAGCCTGAGAATCATCTCTCTCACCTCCCCTTCATCCCCAACTTATCATCAGAAGATCTGGAATTCTGAATTACAACGAATGGAACCCTCACACATTGCTGGTGGCAATGCACACACGCAGCCGCTTTGGAAAACAGCTGGGTGGTTCCCCAGAAGTTTACACAAACAGAGTTATCATACGGCCCAACAAATCCACTTCTATGTAAATGTATGTTCAGACGAAAATCTGTACATGAATGCTCGTAGCAGCATTATTCATAACAGCCAAACGTCCATCAACTGACAACAAAATGTGATATATTCATACAATGTAACATTACTGGGCGATAAAAAGAAATGAAGTACTTATTCATGCTACAACATGGACAAAGCCTGAAAATACTTTGATAAGTAAAAGAAGCCAGGGACTTCCCTGGCGGTCCGGTAGCTAAGACTCCGTGCTTCCAATGCAGGGGACGCGGGTTCGATCCCTGGTCAGGAGGGAACTGAGATCCCACGTGCCACGCGTTGCAGCCAAAAAAAAAAATAAAGTAAAAAATTAAGTAAAAGGAGCCAGTCCCCAAAGACCACGTGTTATATGACTCCATTCATATGGAATGTCCAGAACAGGCAAATTTATGGAAACAAGTATGAATGGTCGCCAGGGACTGGAGGATGTGCGGGCTTGTGGGGTGATGATGGCTAAGGGGTCTGCGGTGATAAAAATGGTCTAAAATTAGGTTGTGGTGATGGCTGCAAAAACTTGTGAATATACTAAAAACTGCTGTAGTGTACACTTCAAATGAGTGAACTGTACGGTATGTGAATCATATCTAAATAAAGCTGCTTAGAGAAAAAGAAAAAAAGATTGCCTATTCTGTCTGGTCCTTTCAAACAGCCCATTACATTTTGGTCCAGAATCATCCACTTGACTCTTATTTTCCTTGGTTGTCTTATACTTAAAGTGTGATTTTAACAATGCCACAGAGACAGGCAACATTTCACATCAGTAAGAGAAAGGGTGGAGGAAGAGTGCCAGACAGTGGTTCACAGATCTCCCTCCTGCTCAACCCTGAGCCACGGCCCTGCCCCTCCCAGGTCCTCAGCTCCACCACTGCACACTGAAGGGGTAAGTCAGGTGGCTTCTGACTATCCTTCTGTGTCAAACATGTTATGCATCTGAGAAATTCTATTCAGAATGTGGTTTACGGTGAAAGTGCTGCCACCTAAAGGTTTACTGCAAAAGCATCTACACTATAAAAACACTCTAGTAATTCCCAGCCAGTTATAATGTACCACATCTGAAAATAGGCTGCATTATCAAAGAAGCTTATAGAGCTTGACAGATAGGGGTATTATTTCAGACTTCAGAAATCATGGTTCTAAAATGGTTAATGTAGTATTTAACCATATGGCTGTCTTCATAGTTGATTTAACCCTGTCAGAAAGGGAATGTTTTTAAAGGTTAAAGTGGAATGGTTTGACGGGGGGTGCGTGCAGAGAAGGAAAATTAAGTGGAAAATGTAAGCTATACAACAGTACACAAAATACAATTCAGATTTCATCAAAAATACACACTTATCCATATATAAATATGCATGAAGGGAAAGACTGGGGGGCGAGGGGAAACAAAGATATTTGCTGTGAAGGAGACAGCAACTTGGAAGAAGAGCCTGAACAGGGCAGGCAGAAATGGACAAATACGAGAACCGTTCCACACTCTTGGTTCCCAACCTACTCCCTATGGTAAAAGAGATCAAGGGCACCTTTTTCGCATCATCTGCTCTCCTCCATTTAAAGAACTCAAGGGAGCTAAAGCCTTTTATTATTATCGTCCAATGATTCACATTGCCCCAAGCAGCAACCATGCACCACTCATGAAGTACCTGTAAGATTCTGTTCACCTTAACTCCTCAGGGTATAGTAATAACCAATCTAAATAGATCTACTTCCAGCCAATCTACCTACACCACACATCCTTCAAAGATGTTCTCTAACAATGAGCACTCTCTTCAAAATGGGCTATTTCACATGGATGTACAGCTCTTGTTAGGAATGGTTAGAATGTGAACCTCAACGTCACCCAGAGCCTTCAGAAAGCATCTATGCCCATCTGTTTGTCTGTAACTGTGTTCTACTCAGAGGCCAACCCCTCACTGTAAGAAATACTCAACACTAAGGAGATGGTGTTAAGAGAAGAGCAGAGCCTCTAGAATGGATAGAGAAGATGTGGTACATACACACAATGGAATATTACCCAGCCATAAAAAAGAACAAACTAATGCCATTTGCATTACATGGATGCCATGCATTACATGGTCCACATGGATGGACCTAGAGATTCATACTGAGGGAAGTAAGTCAGACAGAAAAAGACAAATATCACAATATCGCTTATATGTGGAATCTAAAAAATGGTACAAATGAACTTACTTACAAAACAGAAATAGAGTCACAGATGTAGAAAACAAACTTATGGTTAGCAAGAGGTAAGGGGGCGAGGGATAAATTGGGAGATTGGGATTGACATATACACACTACCATACATAAAACAGACAACTGATAAGAACCTACAGTATAGCACAGGGAACTCTACTCAGCACTCTGTAATGACCCATATGGGAAAAGAATCTAAGAAAGAGTCGATATATGTGTATGTATAACTGATTCACTTTGCTGCACATACAGCAGAAACTAACACAACATTGTAACTATACAATGTTATATACAACTATACTCCAATAAAAATTAATTTAAAAAAAAAAAGAGCAGAGCCTCTAGACCCGGGCAGACCTAGGTTCAAATACGGTCTCCCTCCCTCTCCAGTTCGGACCTCAGTACATCCCAGAGCTAAACGATGAATGAGGGAGAGTTCAGCTCTAAGGGGAAAATCCTGAAAGCAGAGGGCAGGTCTCTCAGGTTCCCATACTTGGCACAGTGCCTGGCATAGCGACCTGTGAGGCTGGACACAAAAGGAGACCTAGAATGTAACAAAGTAAATACAACTGTATTCAGTGACCACACAAGGCTAAGCACTTACATACATTCATTCATTCGATCCTAATAACTTTGGGAGAGAAGCACTATTTCCCCCATTTTTAGGTCAGGAAGCTGAGGCTCAAATCAGTGGAACAATGTGCTCATGGCCCACACATGGCAAAGCAGGAATTCAAATGGTTTCGTGGTCTGTGCAGGTTTGAAGCCCAGGTACTGAATCACCATTCAGCACTTATCCAACTAGGAAATCTAGATTAAATAGGCAATCCTAGAAAAGGCCAGGGCAGTGGAACCTTCCAACACCAAATCCACAGGTCTTGGCTATACATTCAGCAAATCTTTTATTCATACTCACTTGTCTCTGATCTCCCCTTTTACTAAGAGTTGAAATATTATGAAGTGAATATAAACCACTGCTCTCCAACATGATCCTTTTATTTAAATTGCTTTTCACAAACTGCTGAACCTCAAATGCTATAAAACCAGATAAATTTATAACTACAGAGGTTTTCTTCTTTCCCCCTCAATCGCTCATTAGAGACTCTGGGCGCTTTCCATTAAACACAGCAGATGAACACTCATTTGCCCTCACTCCCTTTCAAAACACCATTAAAGCTGCAGTAAAGGGATTTAAGAGAGACCAGTGGGAAAAGAAGACAGCCACAGGCAAGAAACCAAACTTCTGAAAGTGGAAACAGACTGCCGAGGAGCATGGATGAAACACAGCAGAAGAGGTTAGGGCTGGGGGAGGAAGGGCTCAGCCTCCCAGACAGCAGACACCTCTGAAGGCAGGGGCGCGGCAGGGCTGAACGCAGGACCATGGGTTGGAAATCTATTGAAGGGAGAGTAAGACCCATAGAACCCCTTCCCAAACCAGGAAGCATACCCTCCTTCATCCTGGAAGCAGAGCTTTTCCCCTGGAAAGGCTGAATTCCAACACCGTGGAGATTCAACAGCTAAACTCTTGAGTGCTACACTAAAACACTGGGCTTAAGAAAAATTCTCCATGTGGCCCCAGATGCATCTCTCCACACTCCCTGCCCCAGCTGTGAAAATGCTGACAGCAAGCTTGCACACCAAGCAGGAAGAGATTAGAGGATTCCTCCCTGGGACGAGAAACAGTTGGGGACAAGCCCTCAAAGAAATGGTGGATCCCTGACCATTCACGCTACCATAAAGCCTGCCCCCCCCACACACACACACACCAACCCTACCTTTCAATCAGCTTTGTAGTACCTTGTACTTACTTACAAACTAAAATTATCAGACACTCAAGGAAAGACCCTACCCTAAAAGAAAACAACAATAACAGGTTAAAAGAGAAACCCTGAAGAATGAGGGTTATAGGAGGTACACCCTCCAGAAAGAGAAGAGCTACCGTTTCTACTACATAGGGGGCACTATAACAAGGGCCTTCAGGGTCTAGTGAGGTGATCAGCTGACCAGACTGACCGCAGGACAGACAACCGAGGCCACGCCACTTAAGACCCACTGTAATCACTGATCTTACACTAAAATGCCGTCTATTAAAGCACAGGGACACTGAGTTCTATGCCACTGAAATGAAAAACTCCTTCCCAATGAAGTGGCCAAATTCTTTATCAACAGAGATCAAAACTGAAAAATCCATCCCCCTAACACCCCCCTTACTCAGGGGAAACTACTGCCCAGCACTTTTCTACAAACAGCTTTTTGTTTACAATGAAATGCTCAACATTCCCAAGCATAAACTACCTAAAATAACTTCCCCTCTTTATGTAAACCAAGCGCCCTCAGGTTAATCCCCCCAAATTAACCAGAATCCAATACTACAATAATAATTACCCAGAAAGCATGATATGCGGGCTCCTAACTGTTTAAGGCAAGAGGCTCTTAAAAACAAGACTGTCAGGTATTAGCTTGAAAACGCGCTCATCCAGTAGCCAATGTGCTTCCTTGCCCCACCGGCCTTGCCACCCAGTCACTCCTGGGGACCCAAGACACTGGTATAAAGCACTTTCCAAGCTTAACTGGGCGTAAGGATGCCATGGGGGTCTTGTCAAGATGCAGATTTTGATGCACGTACCAGGTATAGTCAGGACCATGGGCCATACTTTGGTAGCAAACGTATCAAGTATGCAAAGCACAGGTCACCACAGGTGGGACCTCTAAGGAAGGCCACCCTTCTGGCAGGGTCTGAGCAGGGTCTAGGGCCGTGGATGGGGCACCAACTTGCCCAGTTTACAAGGTTTAAGATAAACGGGGATTGTTCTTGACCATAAATTACACCCAGTTCATACTCTGGATCCCTTTCTTCATCCCGATTCCCCACCTCCTCTGCCCACCATTCTCTACTCTGTGACACAGGGGAAGGGGGCTCTCGAATTTAAAGATAAAGGGCTCTCAAGATGAAGAGAAACATACAGTGTGCCCCCAAAGAGGTTACAGAGGTACCCAGTAGGCAGCCGGCACAGAAGAGCTCCTGCAAGCTCCTTGCACTGTACAGAAGGGCTTGTGTCAGCTGGAGGTGGGGGAGGGGCAATCTCCATCAATCAAATCGGTCTACAGCCTGGAGCTCAGCCTTCTCCCTGTGCCTTTCCTGCCTTTATGTAAATCTCCAAATACACTTTTCCCAGTGGCCAGCTTTCCTACTCCTTTTGACATTTTAATCACACAGCTGACTATTTTGCTGCTTAGAAACGACCATATAAGGAATATTTTTTTAAAAAGGAATGGCAGAAATAAACCAAACTGGGCTTTATCTCTAGGCAGTGAGAGAGAGAGAAGGGCAGGGGTTACTTTTCATTTCTGAGTGTTTCAGTTAAAAATAATTATATATATATACACACATATATATATATATGTGAAAGCAAAATTTGGGACACAGAACACCTGAGGCTACTTACTGCATTTAAAGCAGATGTTACATTTTTCACGACATCTGAAGACTATGAAAAGTGACCCTCCTGTGTTATCAATCATTTTAGAGATTTTTTTTTTTTTTTTTAACCATCTTGAACTTTCACAGTAAAGGTTCCTGTTGATTGTATCTGGTCTGAGTTTTCATCTCACACTGGGAAATGTTCACAACAAGATGAGAAAAATAAAAAGGATGAGGAAGAGGATTCCTTTGGGGGGGGGCGGGGAGGGCGGGGGTACCTTTATCACTAGGGCAAACGTCATTAAATAGTCAGTAAGAAATGGTAAACTGTGGTAAACTATCAGATCACAGTCTTGGATTTTTAAAGAGCACAATACCTGCACAGAGCTTCCAAAGTCTGGCCCTTCTCTCTCCCCTACACCCAAAAGCAAGCATTGTGGGGGGAGGGAGAGACATGCACTTTGGGACTGAGAAAGGGGAAGACTTAGCCTAAGTTTATGGGATGGAGGGAACCTGGCCTTGCCTCTGACCACTTTGTCCCACGCTGTGGTGAGGCTGGGCAGGTGAACTGCCAGGACTGCCCACAAGCCTATCTATGGGGGGTGAGAGCCTCTTCGGAAGATTCACTTTGAGGAAGAAGAAGCCAAATGATGAACTGACTCAGTCAGAAAGCCTCGGCCCAAGGGGAGGGCAATTTCAAGCACAGTGTGTCATCCATCACTTGGATTTCTCCTACAAGAAGCAGCAGAGAGGCTGTAAATAAAACTCCGGAATGCTACTTGAACGGACTCAGCTCCAGGGAATGACACCTGGGTACCGGGAGCTGATGCAGGGCAGGGCTCCGGGAGAGAAGCACCAGCTGCCCCAGCGGCCAGAGCATCCCTGGTCGTGAACACATGACGTGCCCCTGGGGAGCTTCCCAAAACTTCCAGGAACACGTTTACAAGGGCCTGGGACCTTGTGTGAAGAGAGGTGGGCAACAAGTCGGTGTAATCTGAGTTATTACTCCTGTAGCCTCATTACCCAAAGACAGGTGAGGTCTGGGGAAATTCAGACTGTTAATTCTAGGGAAGAAAAAAAGCAGAAGGCAAGAGGGAAAAAATGGGTAACGAAATACGAAAGTTACCTGACATTACTCTCATTAAGCCTCCTTTTTCTTATTTTGAATACCTTATTTTTTGTAAGAGTGCATTGAGAAGGGTGGACAGCCTTTATTTACTCATGCGATGCACAGGCACCGTGCGATGTAAACGTGCACTGCCATTAAGGCACTTAAATCTAGTAGAAAAAAAAAGTCTATCAAAACGGAGCCATCCCCCTTTCAATAAAGCATCGTTAAAATAAATGTTGGCAAAGATTTGCAAGTCTCAGCTTGCAGTGTGCACGTTTACAGCACCATGAACACAATAAATTCTCAGTTCAAAGTACCCTGAGCAATGTTTCCACTTTCTCCCAATGCACTCTGTCTGCCATGCTGTTCCTATACTTTATCTAAGTTTTCATGTATTACAGCATGGAAATGCATTCATTCACCTTATTTATTTACTCAACAAGTATCTGTTGCACATCCACTGCGTGCCAGGCACAGGGTGACAACAAGATGTGACGGCACTTCCCTGAAGCTCTCAGTTGAGGGGACAAGAGTCTTTATCACATCCTCTGAATTTTATTTCAAAACACTTCAACATAAACAGTGCAATATAAATGTGTGTCTGTCCGTTGCCTTTAATCTCCTGCCTGAGGGCAATTACTTGTCTTAATCTGGAATACAGGCTCCTGAAATAGTTAACTAGCCTTTAATCAGAAGGCCACACACAACAGCTAAGGCCACAACAAGTCCAAGTTGGTCAGCTAGCCATCCTTATCAGCAACCAGCACCACGGTCACGCTAATTAGCACCCTGGAGGTTAGAAATGAAATTTCACACAGGTTAAATTACTGACTTGTTATTTAGTATTATGGTTGCTGGAAATCTCTTTTCAGCGGTGAATTCATGGTATTTGAGGAAAGAGGATAGACTAGAAATATCACAGAAGCACCCTGGCCCATGTATGACCCAGGCAGATGAAAATCTAGCCGGCCCTCACAGATGTGCCCTAGGCTTGATAAGTAAGTGGCTGGAGGTCCAGCTACTGATTCCAGGGAATTATTTGGCCTCTGATTCAAAAATGTCAGGATAACTGAAGTTCTGTCTGTGGTAGGGAGAACTCTAAAGATGTCACTCCAAGATTCCCAGGCCCTGATTATTGAATCAAACACAATCCAGGTACTACTGTGAAGGGGATCTGCAGGTGGGATTAAGAATTAAGGTTACTGGGCTTCCCTCATGGCACAGTGGTTAGGAATCCGCCTGTCAATGCAGGGGACACGGGTTCGATTCCTGGTCCGGGAGATCCCACATGCCACGGAGCAACTAAACCTGTGCGCCACAACTACTGAGCCTGCGCTCCAGAGCTTGCGAGTCACAACTACTGAGCCCAAAGTGCTACAACTACTGAAGCCCACACACCTAGAGCCCGTGCTCCACAACAAGAGAAGCCACCACAATGAGCCTGCGCACCGCAACGAAGAGTAGCCCCCGCTCACTGCAACTAGAGAAAGCCTGTGCGCAGCAATGAAGACCCAACACAGCCAAAAATAAAAATAAATAAAATAAATTTTTAAAAAAAAGAATTAAGGTTACTAACCAGCTGACCTTCAACTAGAGAGATCATTCTGGATTACTGAGTGGGCCCCATGTAATCACACAAACCCTTAAAAGCAGAAGAGGAAGACTGAAGTCAGTCTTCATCTCATGAATACATGTGATGTGTCCCCTGGGGGGATTTCAGAACTTCCAGAAACCTTTTTACAAGGGCCTGGGGCCTTGCGTAAGGAGAGAAGCGCAGCAAGTCAGAGCAATCTGAGTTAAGAGTATGAGGTGAAATGAGACAGAAGGCAGTGGGACCCAAAGCCTGAGAAGGATTCAGCCCTTCTGGACTTGGCATGTTGCTAGTTTTGAAGACGGGAGGAAGGGGGCCACGTGCAAAGGAATGCAGCCAGCCTCTAGAAGTTGAGAACGACACCTAGCCAAGAGCCAGCGAGGAAATGAGGACCTCAGTCCTACAGCCATGTGGCACTGAACTCAGCCAGCCCGAATGAGTTGGGGAATATTTCATCCCCTGAGCCGCAGAAAGGAATGCAGTCCCAGCAACATCATAAGCTGGGCCTCGTGAAACCCAGAGCAGAGAACCCACTGTGCCAGGACTTCCAACCCCCAAAACTCTAATATAATCAATTTGTTTTAAGCTGATATTGTTGTAGTAATTTCTTAGGGCAACAGTAGAAAACTAACATGTCGTCCACGAAAGGCTGCCATACTCGCTACAGGTAAACACTGAGTGCGACGTGCCATGAGGGCAGCGACCCTTCTAAAAGGACAGAGCTGGAACTTTACCAGGCGTATGAAACAGGGGATATGACTGCACTGTGCCAGCCTGCTAATAAGCCTCTATACGGGCAGAATGCCATCTGACCCTTGTTTTCATTCATACCTGAGTGAGTTTACAGGGAGGAAAACTCTAGCCCTCACGTCTTGTAACTACTGGTAGTAGTTATAATTTACCATAAAGAATCTAATACCTGAAGTTGGTTTTGTTTTGCAAGTAAGAATCACTAACCAAACCATCACAAATAAATGAATAACCACTAACTTTGGTTCTAAGATGTCCCTGGAAGAAAGATCGGAGTCCTTCCTGGAATCATTTCAGTTTCTCTAAGGAACTAGGGAAGGAGCCCATAAGGGGGAAGGAGTTCTCCTGATATTTAGCAGGAGATGAGCCCTGTGCTGCGTGATGAAGTAAAGACCCCAGAAACAGGGAGGCAGGGCCCTGGAGAACTTTCTTTCCCTGAGGGTTCAAAGTGCGATCCCTGGACTGGACCGGCAGCAACAGCATCACCTGGGATCTTGTTAGAAATGCAAATTCTCAGCCCCACCCCAGAGCACCGGGATGATTCTGATACTCATGCTTGAAATCCACCATAGGGGTTAGCAATACAGGACCTTGTTCCATGCCCTGAGGCAGCTTCCAATCAAATAAGAAGATTAGAAAGAGCTGCCCAGCGGACAGTGTTAAGTGACTGGGGAAAACAGCAGAGGGAAGAGGCGGGACCTGAACTAGGCCGGAGGATGAAGCAGCTGAAGGAAGAAAGCCACGCCTCTTCTGTTGGTTTCCACAAAGTGCCACGTACTCGGTAGGTACACAAAGGTTAATTTTGACAAGAAAAAGTTCCTTTCTGCTTTTTGAATAAATTATATGTATTTGCTATAAACTAATAACCTTTATGATTCGGGGCTATTTTTTCAAATATTCATTCAGTACAGTGGCTACTGCGGAATCCTGTTCTAACCCTCATTCGTTCTTTTTGCCAAGGGCAGGAGATCTGTGGGGGAAGGGATGGGGTGGGAGGAAAGAGCATGAGTTCCAGTCTATCCAGAGGTCCCACCTGTTGGCAGGTGCTCCATGACGCTCCTAAACCACCCTGGAGAGGGCAGGAGAAGAGCAGTCGTGTCTCACGCAGCAGCAATCCATCCTCCTCAGGGCCCAGGTCCAGACTTGCCCATCCTCTTCAAACAAAGCTCTGGTGCACACACACACCCCACCCTCCCCCCTCTGCAGGAACCCTCGGGTCCTATGTCACAGAGACAATGGCAACAGAAGGAAACACCTGAAACTCTCCTCAGCTGCTTCCTCACACACACTTGCAATGGCACTCATCCTGTCGTATCTGTGTAAAGTTAATCCTTCTACCTATGCTCAGGGTGCCAAGATCAAGGGCAAGGAAAGGTGAGAGAGATGCAGGATCCAACAGTTTATACAGAGAAATATCTCTAATGGTTACCCTGGATAGGAGGAGACTTTATGAGTTTAATTAGATTAGGTTAAAAGATTATCCCTGGATGTTAGTTACAACCTGACTAGCTTGCACTGAGACCATTAAGATCCAGTTAGGACAATGAGCTACCACTACACACCTAGTAGAATGGCTAAAATTAAAAAAAAAATTTTTTTGATGATTAAAAACTGCTCGTGATGGGCTTCCCCGGTGGCGCAGTGGTTGAGAGTCCGCCTGCCGATGCAGGGGACACGGGTTCGTGTCCTGGTCCGGGAAGATCCCACATGCCGCGGAGCGGCTGGGCCCGTGAGCCATGGCCGCTGAGCCTGCGCGTCGGGAGCCTGTGCTCCGCAGCGGGAGAGGCCACAACAGTGAGAGGCCCGCGTACCGAGAAAAATAAATAAATTTAAAAAAAAACTGCTCGTGAGGATGCAGATCAACAGGAACTCTCCTACACTGCTGGTGGGAATGCAAAATGGTACAACCACTTTGGAAAACAGTTGGCATTTTCATACAAAATTACATTAATACATTTAACATATCACCAAGCAATTCCACAACTACGCATTGACTCAAGAGAAATGAAAATATAAATTTACTCAAAAACCTGTATGAACGTATTTATAGCAATACACGCATACACTCTGACTCATAATCACCAAAAAAACCCTGAAAGCTATTTAAATGTCCTTCAACTAGTGAATGGATAAACGACAGTATGTCCATGCAATAAATTAACACTACTCAGCAATAAAAAGTAAAGTGGTAAGACACAACGTTGTAAATCAACTATACTTCAATAAGAAAAATATATTGGGGGAAAAAAAAAGAGGTATTGACACCCACGACGACGTGGATGAATTTCAAATGTATTATGCTTAGTGAAAGAAGCCACATTCAAAAGGCTGTATAACGTATGCTTCTATTTAGATGACATTCTGGAAAAGGCAAACTACAGTCTTGGAGAGCGTACCAGTGGTTGCCTGGGAGTAGGGGTTGACGACAAAGGGGCAGGAGAGGGAACTGTTCTGGGCTTGATTGTGGTGGTGCTTACGCAACTCCATGTATTTGCCAAAGCTCATAGAGCAAAAATAATTCTATTCTATGTAAATCAAAAAATAAGTGAAAAAAATTAAAAAAGAGTGGGCCTGACTGAGGGCGTCTTTCTGTGCTGGGGAGTGACTCTAACTGCACGCAACTTCTATCCCGGGTAAACATCTCTGACCCACCGAGACGCAGAACCAACCAGAGGCCAGCCCCAGCATCTGTCATCTCCTTGCACCTTGATAAGACAGCCCTGGTTTTTAACTGGTCACGGTTTTAAAAGTACCCAATACCTGGAAAGAAATGAGAGATCACAGGATATCCCTTCAGTGGGGTGCTGGGGGTTGTTTATGTAAAGCAGACTCTCCAGGCTCTCTCATTCCATAGGTGTGGACTCTTGTGGACTGACTTCCTATCAACTGAACTACTTCACAGCTCTGCGAATTGCAAAAAAGCTGATAGCAATGCATATGAATTTTGTCTGGCAGAGACTATAAATCCCTGTAATCCAAATTCTCATTTAAACTGGTCTTAATGTCTTGCTTGTTCCTGCCTTAACGAATGAGCTCAATAAAACTGTGGACACAGGACCTTTTTATATTTACATGTCATACTTTTGCTTTTTAGAAAAATCATACTTTAGCAGCACAGCGTATTAAATGAATAAAAGGCTGCATTTTCTAGCCTTCTTGGCAACCACTGAGAGGAAAGTGAGCGTTGGGTGGGATTTCAAGAAGGACTGTCTAAAGGGAGCCAACCCAGCTGGGAGAGGCCCCTTTCTGGCAGAAATGCTGACATACCAGGTGCTACTCAACACTCCTACCAGACACTGAGGTGACCTTGTGGTGAGAGGGAATGTAGGCTGATAACAGCTCCCAAAGGAATGTCCAGGACCCAATCCCTAGAACCTGTACACATTACTTCATTTGGAAAAGTGGTCCATGTGGCTGTGGTTAAGGATTTTTGAGATGAAAGCATCATTCTGGATTATCCAGGTAGGCCCCAAATGCCATCACAATAATCATCACAAGTCTCCTTATAAAAGAAAGGCGGGGCTTCCCTGGCGGCGCAGTGGTTGAGAGTCCGCCTGCCGATGCAGGAGACACGGGTTCGTGCCCCGGTCCGGGAAGATCCCACATGCCGCGGAGCGGCTGGGCCCGTGAGCCATGGCCGCTGAGCCTGCGCGTCTGGAGCCTGTGCTCCACAAGGGGAGAGGCCACAACAGTGAGAGGCCCATGTACCGCAAAAAAAAAGAAAGGCAGAGGGGGATCAGACCATCACACACAGAGAAGGCCATGTGAGACAGAGAATGGAATGATGAAGCCACAAACCAAGGAATACTTAGAGCCATCAGAAGCTGGAAGAGGCGAGGAACCGATTCTCCCTAGTCTCCACAGGGGATGCAATCCTGCTGATACCTTGATTTCTGACTTTCGGCCTCCAGAAGTGCGAGAGAATACATTTCTGTTGTTTTAAGCCACCAAGTTTGTGGTAGCCCCAGGAAACTAACGCCAATGATGAGCGCCAAGCTAGGTTCCCTGACGACACCTTGAACTCACCAAGACTGCGAGCCACATACCTCTGGACCATTAACTAGAGAGAGAGAAACACATTTTTATCTTGTTTAAGCGATTACGTATTTGACTTTTTTTTTCTTGAAGCCAAACTTAATCCTAATACTGTGGCATACTGAGATCATGAGCTCCTGGCCCCAACCTCACCTTGCCTCCGCTGATCAATCATATTGGTTGTCCTGCAATCTGAGCAAGGTTGAGAATTAAATGAAGAGCTGAAGAGAAAAGAAGTCACACCCAAAGGATCAAAACAACTGTGTTACGGTTAAGATTAAGTTTGCACCACTGGGCATAATCAGGGAGTATGTGCAGTAAAGCATTTTTAACGTTTTTAAAATGTGGCATATCAGAGTAGCTAACTGATTAACTTTATGATTCCTATTTGAAATGGGTAATTTTCAGCTTTAAGTAAAATTTACTTCAATATATTTCTTATTTTTATTACTTTTAAATTGAAGTATTTATACTTCAATTTATAATATTGTGCTAGTTTCAGGTGTACAGCACAGTAATTCAGGTTTTTTGCAGATTATATTCCATTACAGGTTATTACAAGATATTGACTATAGTTCCCTGTGCTATACAGTAAATCCCTGTTGCTTATCTATATATCTCACATCTTCTTAAGCCAATCGTCTCTTAATGGACACCTGGGTTATTTCCATGTCTTGGCTATTGTAAATAGTTCTGCTATGAATGTTAGGGTGCATGCATCTTTTCAAATTGGAGTTTTTGCTTTTTCCAGATATATATGCCCAGGAGTGGAACTGCCGGATCACATGGTTCTAAGTTTTTTAAGGAACCTTCGTACTGTTCTCCATAGTGGCTGCGCCAATTTACATTCCCACCAACAGTTTACGAGGGTTCCCTTTTCTCCACACCCTCTCCAGCATTTATTATTTGTAGACTTTTTGACAACAGCCATTCCGACAGGTGTGAGATGATACCTCATTGTAGTTTTGACTGGCATTTCTCTAATAATTAGCGACGTTGAGCATCTTTTCATGTGCCTGTTGGCCATCGGTGTGTCTTCTTTGGAAAAATATCTATTCAGGTCTTCTGCCCATTTTCTTGGGTTGATTGTTTTTTTGATATTGAGTTATATGAGCTGTTTTAAACGTATGGTTTTCAATTAGACTATAAACATAAGATTTGTAAGTTGAATTGAAAGGCCATGGAAAGCCACGTTTAAAATTAACTATGATACAATGAACAGTAATTTGAAACTTATATCATCATCTGTATACAAAATGCTGCTCTCAGACATCGAAAGCCTCGTTTTATACATTGGAGAGACCATTGTTAAAGTCAGTCTCTCACTTTCAAAATGCTCACTGGAAGGAATTCAAGATGGAAGGAAAGAAGGAGGGAGGGAGGGAGAAAGGAGGAAAAAAATCCCTTAACTCCAAGTCCACCACAAGTCACCTACAGCCCCCAGCTGGCCAACAAAGCTAGCCATCACTCATTTCTGGCCCCCCAGCCACATTCTAGAACCTTCCACGTGCTACTGCAGTCCTCACTGTCATCGCTGTGTACTTCTCAGCAACCCCAACGAACTCCTCCACGTTCCTGGCATCTGTACAGAGGAGGCACTCTGCTCTGAGACGCTCTCAGGTCAGGAGCAGCCTGCAATCTTGCTATGCACAGTCAGAGGCTGGTGTGTCGGGCCCCACACGAGTGGCCCTCTAATAGTCCCAGAGAGCCATGACAGGCCGGGTGTGTGAGCTTGAGGCAAACGTCCTTCTCTGACCTCTGTGGTGAGGAGCTCACACTTGAACGCACGTGGTTTCCATTATCTGAAACACCTCTTGAAAACATCGGGAACCTAAGAGGGCAGCAGCTAAGTGATATTTGGGGGGCTTAGCTGTTATCTCTTTCGAGGTTGAACAGGACAAATTGCACTCACAGATGACACAGGTAACCCATGACATCACTGACAGGGAGCCAGATGACGAGCCACAGGCAGAGCGCATCTCCTCCCGACACAGCTGCCACCCCCTGTAATGACTGAGACAGTCACAGCCCTCTCAGCTCCAGTGTTCAGCTTTCTACTAGTGTCTTGGGTTTAGGACACAGCAGAGGGAAGGGCTGCCACATTAACTGAGTTACAGTTCAAGTTCTTTATGAACTTTTCTTATCCATCAAAGCAAAAACGATATTTTTAGCTAAACAATGGATGTTAATACACTTTATTAAAACACACAGATCGTAAGTGTCCAGCTCGATAAATGTTTACATATGTATATATCTATGTAAAGCAATCTAGATCAAGTTTTAAAATATTACAATTTTTTTTAAGAAAGTTCTCTCATGGTCTTTCCAGTGAATAGCCTTTCCTCTCCTCAAAAGCAACAATTTTACCTCACTCTCAAAAGCTGATCAAGATTAACATTAAATTTGGAATTCCTGGGCTTCCCTGGTGGCACAGTGGTTAAGAATCCACCTGCCAATGCAAGGGACCGGGTTCGAGCCCTGGCCGGGGAAGATCCCACATGCCGCGGAGCAACTGAGCCCGTGCACCACAACTGCTGAGCCTGTGCTCTAGAGCCCGCGAGCCACAACTAACGAAGCCTGCACGCTTAGAGCCCATGCTCCACAGCAAGAGAGGTCATGGCAATGAGAAGCCCATGCACCGCAACAAAGAGTAGCCCCCGCTCGCTGCAACTAGAGAAAGCCCACGCACAGTAACGGAGACACAACTCTGCCAAAAATCAGGAAAATAAATAAAATTTTTTTAAAAAATTTGGAATTCCTGATGACACACTGATTTATCACAACAAAAAGAGCGACTGCTTCTTGATTTTCTTTAGAACCAACTCTAACAGGCTGTCACACGAGTCTCCAGCTTAGCACTCCCTAACCCCCACCCAGGTCAACCACAGGCCATATTAAACTATCCCACCAACTTCCCCACCTCTCCCGTTCTGAAGACTCCTCCTATGGATGTAAGCATTGCAGGAGGCAGAGGGCTGCTAATCCCCCCCCGCCCCCTCCCCCGTTCCCACACATCATGGTGGGCACTTGCAGGCTCCCTGGCCAACTTCCACACAGCCTTAAACTTCTTAAAACATCTGGCCAAAGAAGAATGAAACAAAATAAGTCCCCCACCTGCGTACACCCAAAGATAAAAGCTCCAGAAGTTCAGAGTTCAACCTGTTGCACTTTTATACCTCAGCTATTAAACAATTTTGAATAATCAGAAAAAAAACTTACCTTAAGATACGCATTACAAGTTAATGGGGACTTCCCTGGTGGTCCAGCGGTAAAGAACCTGCCTTCCAATGCAGGGGACGCGGGTTCGATTCCTGCTGGCGGAACAAAGATCCCACACGCCCTGGGGCAACTAAGTCCGTGTCCCACAACTGCTGAGCCCGTGCACTTCAATGAGAGAGCCCGCATGCTGCAAACTATAGAGCCCACGTGCTCTGGAGCCCACGCGCCACAACTAGAGAGGGAAAACCCACAGGCCACAACTAGAGAGAAGCCAGTGGGCCGCAACAAAGATCCCTCGTGACGCAACTAAGACCCAAAGCAACCATAAATAAATAAATAAAGTAAAAAAATTTTTAAAGTTAAGTTCATGTGCCAAAAATAATAATAACTACTGGGAATTTTAACTTTAAAGCGTTCACTTTTTATGTAAACCCAATCATGTATAAAGGCAAAGTCAGAAACCAGCCTCACTTTTAAGAACTCAAAACATTTTTTTCTTCAAGTACTTTGGCTACTAGACATCCACGAGGGTCAGGAAAAAGACATGGGTCTCTAGAACACGGCAATCCTTCCGCATTTACCACACGGTGGCGCTGCTTCAACACTAATTCCAGACAAAATCCAGAAGTGTATTTCTTCACCACCAAGACAATAACGCTTGCAACCCGTTAGGAGCGTGACGTCCAGAAAATTTTTTGGTTTTTTTTTTTTTTAAGGTTTTAGGCAATATACATATGGTTAACAGTCTATATGGATAAATTAAAATTGCTCAGGCAGCAACTCTGCCCTCATTTTAGGCTGGACTTAACAGAAATCTGACATATTTGCCAGGGGAAGGCTGATCAGCCTGACAGCCAGCAATGCAATGTGTTGGGCAGAAGGGCCGAGTGCCTGAGTGAGATGTCTCACGGCGCAACACTGACATGTCCCCTACCTGTGAATCTATACTGATATAAATAGGTAAGTGAGGAAGAAGACACGAATCGCTCAAGGCAGAAAAATTCCAAAGAATTTATGTACATACTCCACTAACAAGGTGGGGAGCCCAAGTCCCCACCCTGCATGGGGGGCTGTGCATAGCAACTTCCCTCCAGAGAGTAGAGGATGGAGAGGGATGTAAGAAAAAGAGTAACTTCACCCTGGAGAAACCTGGCAACCTCTACCTGGGCCGGGTGAACAAAGTGAACGAAAACCGTGGTAAGTCATGTTGAAGTGTCAACATGATGTGATGAGAAGGGCACTTTACCTCTGTGGTCCGCCTCCTCAAAACTAAAGTCTAATCATGAGAAGCATCAGACAAACCCCTCAAAGAGGGGCATCCTACAAACCATGGGAACAGTAGCCTCAGAAGTGCCAAGGTCATCAAAACCAAGGGAAGTCTGAGGAACTGTCAGAGCCAACTGGAGCCCAAGGAAACATGACAAATAAATGTCATAGGGTATCCTTGACTAAGATCCTGGATATTAGGTATCAACTAAAGAAACAGGAAGTACAGACTTCGGTTAATAATAATGTATCAGTATGAGATCATTAGTTGTGACAATGTATCATACTAATATACTGTGTTAATGATAAAAGAAAGTGGCTATGTGGGAATATATGGGAACTCCAAACTATCTTTGAACTATTCCAAAATAAACTTTTTATCTAAGGCTCAAATGGTAACTAAGAGAAACCTTCACATACAGGAGAATTCCTTCAGCTTCTGTATTAAGGAACTTAGGCTGTGTTCCCAACAATCCCTGGACGTACACCATAGAGGAGGAAGGTTGTTACAGGCTGAAGGATGTGCCCCCAAATTTCATACGCTGAAGTCCTACGTCCTAGTACCTCAGCATGTGACTATATTTGCAGACTAGGTCTTTAAGAGGTGATTGAGTTAAAATGAGGCCATTGAGGTGGGCCCTAATCCAATCTGAGTGCTGTCCTTACAAGAGGAAATGTGGACAAAGGGACACCAGGGATGCACAGACACAGAGGAAAGACCACGTGAGGACATAGGGAGAAGGTGGCCATCTGGAAGCCAAGGATAGAGGCTGCAGGAGAAACCAAACGTGCCAGTACTTTGATCTTGGACTTCCAGCCTCCAGACCTATGACAAAATTCATTTCTGTTGTTTAAGCTACCCATCTTGTGGTACTTTGTCATGGCAGCCCTAGCAAACTAATACAGAGGTGAAGCAGAAAAACAGTGCTTCACTGAATGTTACGTGAAGGACAGCAGTGGGAATGCAGAGCTTGATGGCTTCTGTGCCACGTGTACCTTTTGAGTGCTGCTGTTCTGAGTGGCTGCTGTTCTGAGTGGCAACGAAGTGACGTGGAGATGACCCGGGCTTTGGACTCGGGCAGACTGAAGTCCAAATCCCAGCCAGGCCCTAAGTAGCTGTATAACCTTCAGGCAAGTTATCTAAACGCTTGGGTTTTTCCAGCAACTGTAAATGGGACTGGCGCCTACATCTCAGGGTTAAAAATGTTTACAAAGGGTCTAGTACATGGTAAGCACTGAAAAAATACTAAGTTTCCATTCTCCCCTTCCTTTCCTCTAAGGCAAAAGTCAGGTTGGCAAACTATGGTCTAGGGGCCAAGTCTGACCCGCTGCATGTTTTCATAAATAAAATGTTACTGGAACATGGCCATGACCATTCATGAATGAACTGTCTATGGCTGAGCTGCGCTACAGTGAAAGGTGAGTGGTTACAACACAGACCATATGGCCCTCAAAGCCTAAAATATTTACTATCTACCCTTGACAGAGTTTGTTGATTCTGCTGTTTTCCTATTTCCAGAATCTGACAGATGCTTGTCATTCCTCATCATACTTGAACTTCCCAGCATCTGCCACAGATGCCAATGTCTTGAGATCCTTCCTCCTCCCTGGAGGCCAGTGATCTGAGCTCAGGCTCTGCATCTCCAATTCCCTGGTGCTCTTCAAGCAAGGATCTCTGCAGAATACCAAGCTTAGACATATTCAAAGTCGCCACCCCACCTGGCCAACCTGTTTCTGTGTTCCACACTGTAATTAATTACACCAGCACCTATGCCTGTGGCTGTACAGAGACAGCATGACTTGCAATCCCAGCACCGGGGTTGAAATTCCACCTGTCAGAGCCTTACCTTAAACACGAAAATAATGACTCCCCTTGTAGACCCCATAACAATAGGGGGAAAATGTGAATAAAGCCACTAGTGCAGCAAAAAGTTTTTGAATCCAGATCTATCTGGAAACCCAAGCTAGAGACCTTAGCAAGCTTCCCAACTGCTGTGCAAAGAATTTGTTACAGGATGTGCTGGGATGCAGATCCCCCAGCTCTGTGGACTGCAGGGCAGTCTGGGGCAGTGCTACAAGGGACAGTCCATTTACCCCACTGCTGGACAAATATTTCCTATATGTGCTGTGATATGAAACGGGCTCACAAGCCCTGGCCCATTTTGCACTTTTCTTCCTTCTCTAATTCTCATGTACAAATGGGTCACCACAACCTACAGACTCCTTTTCCTAAAATTTTCTCAAATGGACCTCCACCTCCCTCCATCCTCCTTCTCTGTCACTGCCAAGGTTTCAGCTACTATACATCCTTTGAATCATTACAGGAGAGTCCCTACCAGTCTCCTCTACTCCAAGATGGCCTGTACAAAATAAATACTTACTATCCCAACCCAAATCTATTTATTTCATCCCTCTATTTTAAAAACAGTCAAAAGAATAAGACAACACTGCCAGAAGAATCAAATCCTCCCCGGCGCCACTGTATTTCCATCCTTGGTCCTCAAATGCAACCTGTCCTATAATGCTGTGTGAGACTGAGCCACTGCGGGCCAGTCCAGACTTCATTCAGGGTTCTTCTTCCCCTACGGGGCAGTCTTCCCACCCAACCCAATCCCTGTCTGCCATGTAACCCCTAACTCATGCTTGAATAGCACCCTCCAATGTCACCTGCGCTTGGAACGTTGCCAGCTCCCCCAAAGAGATGCTTGCTCTTGTCTGTGTGGTCACAGCACTTTGCAGACACCACAGTGTCTTAAAAGTCATTGCCTCTCTCACTAAACTGGGAGGCCCCCAAAGCTTAAGGCCAGAGCATGTATTTACCTTTACATCTGCCTCATCTCTAGAGCAGAGCCCAACACGTAGCTGATGCTCAGTAAACCCCTTAAAACAAATGTTTATGGAACCTCATGAAATCACTGAGTGAAGGAAAGATGGAAGTAACTCAGAGTGCCTCTGAAGCCATTTGGAAAAATAAAGTTTACCACCAAAAAAGGTCCCAATTCCCATCCACCCACAGTGTCCTCTTAAGAAGGAAGCCTTGAACTATCTCTTGCCAGCTTAGCTGCCAGCAAGTCCAGGAGAGCTGGGGGAGAAGGAGCTCAGAAGAGCGCTAATGCATAAAAAAGGGCTGTTTTTAAAGGCTAAAAGGCACACCAACTAAGACTTGCCAGTATGAAAGGAAGAAATGTGGAACATGAACCACAAAAATAATGAAAAGGTGTCCAAATGCAAATCAAAAATGTGATTCTCTTAAGCAGTCTGCTAGGACGTTCCTTTCTCGTTTCAGGGAAAACACATGGGACTCAACACATCTTTACTTTTTCCTTTCTGTGTATCACGAAGAAATCTACAAGCAACAGTGCGAGTCAGTCACATGACTGGCAGGTAACAAGCTACAGTCATATTTTTCCTGCCTTAAAAGGACCTGTTATTCCTCAATTGCTTATTAAAACACCACAAACTTAAGAAAAATATGCAGTAAAACTTAACATCAAGTTAATATCAAGTCCTTGGCCTGGACTGTGACACCACTTCTTCCTGACTGAGAGTCTCGTAGGGCTCAGGTGGCCGTTCCGAGGCATCCTGTACAGCCGGGTAGAAGCAAACGTCACCTCAAGACAACACACAGATGCTGGGTGGTTTCCTTACTCTCACCCGCAACATCTTTAGCACCAGTTTGCTTCCTTGGGAACTGCTTTCCACACTCCTCCAAAACATGGTTACTTGCATCCTCACAGGTTGACCTTTATCACTTTCAATAAGAGCTAAAATGGGACCAAGAATAAACAACGTATTTGGTCGGGAGCAGCACAGACAACAGGAGATGAAAACCATGACCAGAGCTAACAAACCCATATCCAAATATCAACAATTAGACTTTACAGGTCCTTGCACTGAAGCTGTGGAGCTTTCCCTGCTGTCCATGTCAGAAAACCAGACTGAAGCCAAAACAAGAAGTATGAGAGAGGCCAACAAAGGGAGAGAGGGGCGAATTACCTGCTCTGGGGAATCAGGAGCAGCAGAAGCGTTTCTTGTGGGGGTTTTAGGAGCCAGGCACTCGTCACACATTCCCTCTATCCTCTCAAAGGCCAACACAGTAGGTAGTTCATTCTCATTCCCAGATGAGGAAAACCGAGAATCAGAGAGGTGGCAAAGTAATTTCCAAGGACACAGAGCTACTGAGAACAGGATTTGAACCCAGGTCTGCCTGTCTTTTAGGGCCAGAAGCTTCCCACAATGCCACATAGCTTGGGTAGAATTTCTCCATCTAGAAGGCAGCGAGGTAAAAGGCGGAGTGTACAGAAGTTCAAGCTTGTCTAATGCAAACAAGATCTGCTTAAACCTCACAACTTCCAAAAACACCCCCAAACAAACAAATCATGGACTCTGCAAATCTTTTGCATGCATATACTCATATTTTAATGTGTACATGAGAACATATACACACTCATTCAAATCTTAGAGAATACATCTGGCTCTAATAGGAACTGTAGAAGTGGAAAAAAAGGTTATAAATTATTTTGTAAAAGTAAATTATTTTTAATAAAGTTATTGAATTTTTGCTAAAGAGCTCAAAGTCGACAATCATTCTTTGATTAACACAACAGGAGATTCCTAGCCTGTCAGCCTCACCACCAAGACCTCTAGCTTCCATGTCAAATATTAACACTAGACTCCAGGATGTGCACAACAGGCGCATATTTTCTTTTGATTACTGAAGACCGTCAACATCCAGAGTCCTTGTGAAACGTCAAAATGCCTGAGACAGACGTGTCCATAACACTTCCTGCATTCTCAGATGCCACTCCCCTCCTGCATTACAGTGGAGCAGAGTTACCTCACTTGCTTTCAACTACATGTGTTCTACGAGATGGGGGATGGTTCTGGAGGATGAGACACACACATCTGCTTCTCCTTCAGCCACTCTCAGCCCCTACGTGCTTTTCACATAGTGGAATTCTGGTGTATAAAGTACGTGATTTCTGGTACAATGCCATCCTAAGTACAAACTATCTACTTCACCTGGTGCAAAAAACAAAACACAACAATCCGCCAATGGCAGAAGAAAAATGGTGGTACCATCCAAAGACGCTGTGTCTACATGTAGCCTTTATGAGCCATTTGAGGGATGCTCAAGGGTAACCTGATGCAAACGTTTCTGCCTTACATTCTTTTTCATTTACCTGGGTAAGGAGCAACTTTGTAACCCTGTTTTCGTGCTCAGCTTCAGACAATACGTAGCTGTCTGCTCAACTTTCATTGGACTTTTGCTCTCACTGCCCAGTGAACACATCTGAACCATTTTGGAGCACTTACTCTCTATCAGCTTCATGAATCACTGTTTCTCATTTCAACGAAGAGCTCACGGGAGCTTCACAGATTACTGAGGCAGGGCACCACCAGGAATCCGACCTTTTTTCTTTACCTAATTGTCTCTTTCCTGCTAAGAACTACTGCTTTCTTAAACCTTTGCATTTGCATCACTAGTTCCAAGAGCTGGCTTCCTTTACAGGGGAATTTTACGACATAATTTTAATTACTTCACACGAATCATGTGCAAACCAAAAGAAGATGAATAACATAAGTAGTTGATGGCAGAGCTGGAACTGGAATCCAGACAGTCGGTCAGTCACTGCGTTATGCTGCTTTCATCCTATTCACAGGGAACAAAGCCTGCTGCACATCAAGAAGACATATGTATGCCAGAAAGCATACAGATCTGAGGGTGAAATTCCACTGGGAAGCATCTGGCTGAGGACAGGGAATCAAGAGGACCGATACTGTGAGAATCAGCCACTGAGTCAGATGAAGGAAGTTGAAGATGGGCTCCAAGGCAGACGGCTGCAGTGAAATAGCCAGCACCAAAGGAGAGCTTGGGTACCATGCCCTACGCTTTACGGTATACATCTCGATTTCACGTCCCCTATAAGAGAAGCACCATTATTACCCCCATCGCTCAGATAAAGAAACACCTATAACTTAACCAAGCACACCAAGTGGGAGGTGAATACAGTTCTAACCTGCCCAAGACTGGGGTGGAGAAAGGCACCTATCAGGATCATTAACAACTCAGCTAAAACCAGAGACTCACAGCTCCCTAACTTATGGTGGCTAACTTATTCTCCTAGGCTTTTCCAAAAGTGAAATTGATTCTGAGTAGGCCTATATCTATTAAAGAAATTGAATCAATAATTAATAACTTTCCAAAACAGAAAGCACCCAGCCCAGATAGGTACCAATTCTCTACAATCTCTGTCAGAGGATGGAAGCAGAGGGAATACTTCCTAACTCACTCTATGAAGCCAACATTGCTCTAATACCAAAACCAGACAAAGACATTATAAGAAACCTACAGAACAATATCTCTCATGAGCGTAGATGAAAAAATCCTCAACAAAATACTATCAAGTTGAACCTAAGAACATATAAAAAGAATTACACATCACAACCAAGTGGGATTTATCCCAGGTATGCAAGGCTGGTTCATCACTAGGAAATCAACTAATGTAATCCATCACATTAATAGGCTAAAAAGCAAAATCACATGGTCATATCAACAGATGCAGAATATGTATTTGACAAAATCTAACACACATTCTTGATAAAAACTCTCAGTAAACTAGGAATAGAGGGGAACTTCCTCACCTTGATAAAGATATCTATAAAAACTCTACAACTAATATACTTACTGGTGGAAACAAAAAGCTTTCTCACTGAGATCAGGAACAAGGCAACGATATCCCCTCTCTCCACTCCTTTTCAACATTGTACGAGAAGTCCTAGCTAATGCAATAAGACAAGAAAAGGAAAGAAAAGGTATACAGCTTGGGAAGGAAGAAATAAAACTGTCTTTATTCACAGATGACATGACCGTCAATGTGGAAAATCTGAAAGAACTGACCAAAAACTCCTGTAACAAGGGATTATAGCAAGGTTCTAAGATACAAGGTTAATATACAAAAGTCAATCAATTTTCTATATGCCAGCAATGAACAAGTGGAATATGAAATTAAAAATAGGATATCATTTGCATTAGCATCCCTCAAAATGAAATACTTAGGTATAAAAAGCAAAATAGATACAAGATCTATGTGAGGAAAGCTACAAAACGCAGAAGAAAGAAATCAAAGAACTAACAAAATGAGAGATGGTCCACATTCAAGGATGGGAAGACTCAATACTGTCAAGATGTCAGTTCTTCCCAAATTGATCAACAGATTCAATATAATCTCAATCAAACCCCCAACAAGTTATTTTGTGGATACTGACAAACTGCTTCTGAAGTTTCTATGGAGAGGCAAAAGACCCAGAATAGCCAACATAACACGGAAGAAGAAGAACACATTTCTTCTACCAGACTTCAAGATTTACTATAAAGCTAAAGTAATCAAGACAGTGTGGTATTGGCACAGAATAGACAAACAGATCAATGGAACATAACAGAAAGCCCAGAAATAGACCCATATAAATACAGTCAACTGATCTTTCACAAAGGAGCAAAGGCAATACAATAGAGCAAAGTCTTTTCAACAAATGGTGCTGGAATAACTGGACATCCACATACAAAAAAATGAATCTGGACACAAACTCCACACCCTTCACAAAATTTAACTCAAAATGGCTCACAAACTTAAAACTATAAAACTTCTAGAAGGTAAAATAGGAGAAAAGCTATATGACCTTGGGTATGGCAAGGGCTTTTTAGATATAATACCAAAGGTATGATTCATGGGAGAAATCACTGATAAGCTGGACTTCATTAAAATTAAAAGCTTCTGGGCTTCCCTGGTGGCGCAGTGGTTGAGAGTCCGCCTGCCGATGCAGGGGACACGGGTTCGTGCCCCGGTCCGGGAAGATCCCACATGCCGCAGAGCGGCTGGGCCCGTGAGCCATGGCCGCTGAGCCTGTGCATCCGGAGCCTGTGCTCCGCAACGGGAGAGGCCACAACGGTGAGAGGCCCACGTACCGCAAGAAACAAACAAACAAACAAAAAAACTAAAAGCTTCTGCTCTCAGACAATGTCAACAGACTAAGAAGATGAGCCGCAGACAAGGAGAAAATATTTGTAAAAGATATATCTGATAAAGGACTGTTATCCAAAATATACAAAGAACTCTTAAAACTCAACAATAAGAAAACAACCTGATTTTTAAAAAGGACCAAATCTTAGCAGACACCTCACCAGAGAAGATACAGATGGCAAATAAGCATACAAAAAGATGCACCACAACATGTGTCATCAGGGAAATGCCAATTCAAACAACAAGACACCACCACACACCTATTAGAAAGGCCAAAATCCAAAACATTAACACCACCAAATGCTAGCGAGGATGCAGAGCCACAGGAACTCTCATTCATTGCTTGTGAGAATGCAAAATGGGTACAGCAACTTCAGAAGACAGTTTGTTAGTTCCTTATGAAACTAAGCACTCTTACCCTATGATCCAGCAATCACGTTCCTCGGTATTTATTTACCTAAACGAGTTGAAAACTATGTCCACACAAAAACCTCCACACAGATGTTTGCCGCAGTTTTATTCATAACTGCCAAAACCTCAAACCACCCAGATGTCCTTTAGTAGATGAATGGATAAATAACCGTGGTACATCCAGACAATGGAATATTATTCAGCACTAAAAAGATGAGCTCTCAAGCCATGAAAAGACATGGAGGAATCTTCAATGCCTATTACTAAATGAAAAAATCAATCTGAAAAGGCTACATACTGTATAATTTCAACTCTATGACATTCTGGAAAAGGCAAAACCATGGAGACAGTAAACAGATCAGTAGTTGCCAGGGGTTTGAGTTGGGGTAGGGAGAGAGGGACGATTAGATGAAGCACAGAGGATTTTGGGGGCAGTAAAAATTCTGTATAATACCACAATGATGGATACATGTCATTATACATTTGTCCAAACTCAGAGAATGTCTAACACCATAATGTAAACTTTGGACTTGGGGTGATAAAGATGTGTCAATACAGATTCATTAGCTGTAACAAATGTACCCTCTGGTGGGGATATTGACAATGAGGGAGGCCATGCATGTGTGGGGACAGGAGTCAACAGGAAATCTCTGTACCTTCCATTCAGTTTTGCAGTGAACCTAAAACTGTTCTTAAATAAATTCTATTTTTTAAAAAAGGTGAGCTCATTAACTACCACTTAGGACCTTTGGCCAATAAAGGAGCATTTTGTTGGTGAGAGAAACAAAAAGAAAGTCACATCTCCTTGGAAGAGTTTCCTAAATTTTATTTCTCAGAACCCTTGCACAGAAAAGAGGTTCCATCTGTTAACTGTTAGCTGGTAACTCTCAATAAACCCCCAGAGGCAAAGCTTACTGGTTTCAACACTCCAGGCCTCAATAATGAAGACTTTCTTGATGGTCCCGGTTTTCCTTTTGCAGGACGCTCCAGCTCTTACTGACCTCTCTTCTAGAGATCACCATTCTATGTCCACTTTCGCTTCCCAACTCCCAGCTTTGCACACCTTTGCCACTCTGCCTGGAACAAAGCCAGCTGTTCCTGCTGACCCACCCACAGACTTGCTTCACTACAAATTTGAGGATTCAGGCTGGAACATCAATCCTTCCTTCCTGTCGGTTTTGACCACTCACTAACTTTCATTAATGTTAGATAGGGGTGCGATAGCTTCCATGGGCTTCTGTGACTTCTATGTTTCTCTGTGCATCAGAAATGATCAAAAAGAAGAGGTTCCCACCGCCCCTGCCTCTGCGCCCATCTATTTTCTTAAGGTAAAAACCCTCATTTCTGAGCACGGCACTTGGTTTGTTCTAGCCGCCATCTGACACCACCAAAGGGTGCACCTGACACTGCCGTAAAGTAGGACTGGGTAAAACCTCCAGTCATCATTAACTACAGGTGGCGGGAATCACGCAGCAAAAAAATGCCAGAAGCCCCAGAAAGTAGAAGAGTGACAGGAACATAGAAAAGGAGGCATGAGAAGGCTGCTGACCCAGTTTCAAACATACTCCTCTTTGCCTATCCCTGATCATAGCAAAGTCCTGAGAGAGGTACGACCTTAATTAAGCATCAGTTCTCTCTAGATATGTTCCCAGCTTTACAAATGCAAGGTGCTGCAATTTAAATTGTTTTCCTGATTTTCAACCAATCACATGGAACTGGTGAAGGTGGACTACTAAAATCCTACTCATTTTAATAGGTGCATACCAGTGCCCCATCACCAGGGTAACTGTCTGAAGGAAGTGATTAGATCCTGTTTCCAAGTATCCAAGGGGAAACACAAAGGCAAGATCCAAAGACAAGGAACTCACGGAACGTCAAGGCAGTGAAACGCCATGAAAGGCAGTGCAGAGGGAGGAGGAAGCACAGTGCTACAGGTGTTTGGAACAGTAAGTTTTTTCTCATATAGGGAAAAGGAGAGACATAAAGGAAGGCTGGATGAAGCAACAGATGCAAGCCACACCTGAGGTCAACTCTGAAAGAGAAAGTTTTGACCTAAGACAGAAGAAGGAGAATAAGCAAAGGGGAAGTGGAACAGAAGGGCTGGTCTGGGCACAACAGTGACTTGATCACTCAAAGTCCATTCAGCAGGAAAAGAATCGACTTGTCAATAAATGGTGCTGGGACAACTGTATATCCTTCCTCATGTGCAAGAATGAAGATGACCCCTACCACACACCGTTCACAAAAAATGGAGTTAAAAAGGATCCAGACCTAAATGTAAGAGTTAAAACTATAAAACTCTTAGGAGGACACATAGGCATAAATCTTTGTGACCTTGGACTAGGCAATAGTTTCTTGGATACGACATCAAAAAGACAGTGGCAAAATATTAATAAACTGGACATCAAAATTTGAAACTTTTGGGCTTCCCTGGTGGCGCAGTGGTTGAGAGTCCACCTGCCGATGCAGGGGAGGGACACGGGTTCGTGCCCCGGTCCGGGAGGATCCCACATGCCGCTGAGCAGCTGGGCCCGTGAGCCATGGCCGCTGAGCCTGCGCGTCTGGAGCCTGTTCTCCGCAACAGGAGAGGCCACGACGGTGAGAGGCCCACGTACCGCAAAAAAAAAAAAAAAAAAAAAATTGAAACTCTTGCACTTATGACAATAGTATCAAGAACACAGAATGGAAGAAAATTTTGCATATTGCATAACTTGTATCTAGAACATACAAAGAATTCTTACAATTACAATGAGATACCAGTTCACATGTACTACAATGGCTATAATCAAAAAGATTGATAATAACAAGAGTTGGCAAGGATGTGGAGAAACTGGAAACCTCATGCTCCACAGCTGGAAATCCAAAATAGTGCAGTCATGGTGGAAAATAATTTGGCAGTACTTCAAAAGGTTGAACATAGAGTTATCATATTAATCCAGCAATTCCACTCCTTGGTACGTACCCCAGAAAAAAATGAAAAGCTACAATCACACAAAAATGCATACACAAATGTTCATAGCATAATAGCCAAAAAGTGGAAACAACTCAAACGTCCATAAACTGAAGAATGGATTAAAAAACGTGCATATATAATACATACATGAAAGAAGCCAGTCACAAAAGACCACATATCATATGATTCTATTTATACGAAATGCCCCAAACAGGCAAATCCATAAAGGAAAAAAACATAGATTAGTGTTTGCTTAGGGCTGTGGGGTAGGGGGCTGGAGGGAGGGAGGAATGTGGAGTAACTGCTAATGCAAATGGATTTTTTTTTAAAGGGACATAAAAATGTTCTAAAATTAGATTGTGGCAATGGATGCACAACCCCGTGAAAATGCTAAAAACACTGAACTGTAAACTTTAAATGGATGAATTATATGATATGCAAAATATCCCAATAAAGCTGTTTTTTTAAAAAATGCAAAGGGATAAATGATAATGGAAAACTATGTAAACTTGAATTGAAAGAACAAAAAACTTTTGTGAGTCATAAAACACTATAAACCTAATGGAAAATCATGAACTGGGAAAATTTTTGAATAACATACATGACTGATGGCCTTAAAACAAACAACAAGAAAGCTGTGGTAATTCAGTAAGAACTCTATATTGCCCCAGTAGAACAGAAGACAAATACCACAAGAATTCCCCAAAGGAAAAAGTACAAATGACCAATAAGTATATAATAATCCATTCACAACATTAATCAAAACACTTTTCAACTAGTAATCCTAGAGTTAAAGCCTATCCAATGAAAATATAAAGAGGCTTTTAAATATTAATGTGTAAGAATGTTCTTTATTTAGTGGGAAACTGGGATCGTCTTACATGTACGATGCTAGGGGGAGTGAACAAATACTATCATTTATCCACTACAGAAACAAGGCAGGAAAGAAATTCAACCAGACTTCCCTGGTGGCGCAGTGGTTAAGAGTCCGCCTGCCAGTGCAGGGGACAAGGGTTCAAGCCCTGGTCTGGGAGGATCCCACATGCCACGGAGCAGCTAGGTCCGTGTGCCACAACTGCTGAGCCTGCGCTCTAGAGCCCATGAGGCACAACTACTGAGCCCACGTGCCACTACTACTGCAGCCCGCATGCCTAGAGCCTGTGCTCTGCAACAAAGAGAAGCCACTGCAATGAGAAGCCCACACACCGCAACAAAGAGTAGCCCTCACTCGCTGCAAGTAGAGAAAGCCTACGCACAGCAACAAAGACCCAACGCAGCCAATAAATAAAATAAGTAAAGAAAAAAACCCAGAAATTCAACCAACTGTCAGAAATGGTTGTCTTTTTAGGGGCACGGGGGTGGAAGGGACCAAGATTTACTGTACCTTGTTCTGTACATTTTTGTAATGAATTTTCCTCCACAAATATTCTAAAATTTAAAAAATAAAGATAACAAATATCTACATCTACCATCATTGAAAAGGAATTTTATCATATCATCACATATTCTTTACCAAAGTTCTCAAACTTTGCTACATATTAGAATCACCTGGGAAGATGTTTTTTAAATCCCAACGCCCAGGCCATACCTCACATGCACTAAATCAGCATCTCTGAAGGTAGGACCCTTTTTTAAAGGGCTGCTTTAAATTTTAAAGCAGTCTTCTTTAAAATTCCTAGGTATGATCGCATGGTACAGCCAAATCGTGTATGGGTGAACCAGGAGTCACAGGCAGGAGAATTAACGGCACTCAAAGGTCCTTAAGTTCACAGTGGAGCAAACCGAATGCACACAGGTCTGTGTGAGCACAGAACACAAAGTATGTGTGTCCTGGTCACGGCTGCAAGGAGCGGTAAGGTACAGGCAGGGCCGCCCGGCTCCTTGGAGTAGGCGGTCATATAACAAGTTTGCAGGAGGAAACAAAGAGAGCTGTCCAGTTCACCACAGCAGGAGGAACCGTCCTTGCTGAAGGTCAGAGCCCTGACTGTGACCTGACTACTCAGAGGTGACAGCAGGACTGAGAACTAGCTGGTTCTTCCAGCAGACCTGTGCTGAGACTGTGTGTTCCCCGTGCTATCCTCCACCTCCCTAGGAAGAAGCCTCACAGATGCTTGTGTGTACAACCTCCAGCCTATAGCCTCCCCTCGGGCATGCAACCAGAACACAGTGCCATGTCACCTACAGCTCATGTGTCAGCAATGTGCAGACAGAACAATGCAGACTGGCACTGGCATAGGAGAACGTGCTAGGGCAGGGCAGGGGGCTGGACTTAGGGCAGCCTCTACCTTAACGTGCACACTGGGGCAAGTTCCGTAATGATGCTTCCGTATCTGCAAAGAGGACTGACTGGTTGTGCCCTAGAGGCCTTGCCAACCCCAACCTGTCTGTGATCCTCCAAGGTCCGCACACAGAACAGAGACTGCGGCAGTAGCTAAAACTGGAAGCCAGCTGAGTGTGGTTCTGACTATGAACTTGATCTGACTCAGCTGTGATAATTCCCCGGCCATAGTACCGTGGAAAGAAAGAAAAAAATGGAAATTGAGAAGCGCAGACAGAAGGGAAGTTCAAAAGAGGAGGGTTACAGAACGACTACTCTCAGCCTCTTCTTGCTGATTCTCAGTGGTCCACAACGAGGCCTGACGAAGCACCCTACTAGCCCATCCACTCAAGACTGTCCCCTGAAGATGCTGACTTCAAAAGGAGGCACTCAAAGAACGCTGGCAGGAACGTGTAATCAATGCAGCTTTTTGTAAAGTGACTGGGCAGTATGTACCAAGAATCTTTAAATCTTTAAAAATGTAGTCCATCAGGCTTCCCTGGTGGCACGGTGGTTGAGAGTCCGCCTGCCGATGCAGGGGACACGGGTTTGTGCCCTGGTCTGGGAAGATCCCACATACCGCGGAGCGGCTGGGCCCGTGAGCCACGGCCGCTGAACCTGCGCGTCCGGAGCCTGTGCTCCGCGGCGGAAGAGGCCACAACAGTGAGAGGCCCACGTACCAAAAAAAAACAAAAAAAAAACCAAAAAACATGTAGTCCATTTAGTGCAATACTTCCACTTCCCAGAACCTGCCACTCTTGAGAGATCAGACGTATGTAAAAGTTACTGAACAAAAATATTCACACGGGGAGTTCTGGAGACTGGGTGCACAACAATGTAAGTGTATGTAACATGACTAAACTATACATTTAAACATGGTTAAGATGGGAAATTTTATTATGTGTATTTTATCACATCTAAAACTAAAAATTCAGGCTTCCCTGGTGGTGCATTGGTTAAGAATCTGCCTGTCAGTGCAGGGGACACGGGTTCGAGCCCTGGTCCGGGAAGATCCCACATGTCGTGGAGCAACTAAGCCCATGCGTCACAACTACTGAGCCCACGTGCCACAACTACTGAAGCCTGCGCGCCTAGAGCCCGTGCTCCGCAAAAAGAGAAGCCACTGCGATGAGAAGCCCGCGCACCGCAATGAAGAGTAGACCCCACTCACCACAAACAGAGAAAAGCCCACACGCAGCAACGAAGACCCAACACAGCCAAAAATAAAATAAATAAAATACATTTATAAAATTAAAAATTCATAGGCATTTAATAGCAAAAACAAAATATCTTGGCTCACGCTACAATTTTTTTAAACTGAAAAATAATGTAAATATCTAACAGCCAGAAATTAGTTAAAAATCAATTACGGAATATTGAAACAATGGACATCGGATGTCAAATTATTCAAGTAAACTGGAACGTGCTCATGATATAATATTCAGTGAAAAATGGCAAAGCGCGTGTGGTCCTGGGTTTAGGAAGAATCGATTGAAAAAAAAAAAAACTAGAAAATCAAAACACTAAGCATAGTTCTGTCTCTACACTGGGATTTCCAAATTTTCTACAAGAAACACTCCAGCAGGGTGAGGGAAGGAGGGCCTTGGTGGACATTAATTCATGGTCCAAGAATCAAAGGGCAGAATGATTTCCACTTTACAGCCTGTCAGCTTTGAGGTTTTTTCCCTTAAAGAAACAGACAGCCAGTTTTGAAAACTGCTGCATCAGCTCTGTCAACTGACACAGAACTGGGACTGGAGACGGCAGAGATGCAAATACAGCAGCTCCCCTCATACGTTCCAAGACCCCCAGTGGATGCCTGAAACTGCTGATAGGACTGAGCCCCATGTATACTATAGGGTTTTTTCCTACGCATATATACCTATGATAAAATTTAATTTATAAGTTAGGCAAAGTAAGAGATTAACGGCAGTGACTAACAATAAAATAGAATGGGGCCTCTCTCTCAAAGTACCTTACTGTACAAATTTAACACATTTTCTATCTTAACTAAAGCACTTATCACATACCGTGGCCATAACTTTTACAGTCTGAGGTGCGAGAGCAAAACTAGCACACATTTTTTTCCTTCTTCACAATTTCACGAATAGAAAATTCGTTCTTACCATAGATCTTAGCTACCTCAGCATATGATTTTTTTTTTTCCTTATTAAGTCAAGAACCTTTTCACTTACAGGAAAGCACTTGACAAACCGTTCTCTTTGTGTAACTGAACTGCCAGCATCACTACTCTTGCACTTCAGGTCCTTTATTAAGTAAAATAAGGGTTACTTGAACCCAAGCACCTCGATATCACAACAGTGGATCTGATGACTGAGGGGGCTATGCAGAGACTAATGGGCAGGGCACACTGGACAGAGGGACGATTCACATTCTGGGCAGGACAGAGCGAGACTTCATCACGTGAGCTACTCAGAACGGCACACAATTTAAAACTTATGAACTGTTGGGACTTCCCTGGTGGTCCAGTGGTAAAGAATCCGCCTTCAAACGCAGGGGATGCGGGTTTGATCCCTGGTCGGGGAACTAAGATCCCACATGCCACAGGGCAACTAAGCCTGCGCGGCACGACTACTGAGCTCGTGCACCTCAACTAGAGAGCCCGCGTGCCACCAACTACAGAGCCCACGCGCCCTGATGCCCGCCAGGCTGGGTAGGCCACAACTAGAGACAAGCCCGCGCACCACAATGATGAGCCCGCGCACCGCAACAAAAGATCCCACATGCCTCAACGAAGATCCCACGTGCCCCAACTAAAGACCCGACACAGCCAAAAAAAAAAAAAAAACTTATGAATTGTTTACTTCTGGAATTTTCCATTTAATATTTTTGGATACTGACCACGAGTAACTGAAACCAACGAAAGAGAAACCACAAATAAGGGGGGATGACTATAACCAGCACTACCCAGCCTCCCCATATGCGAGGATGAGAAAAGCAGTATCACCCACTTTTCACCATCTGCTGTTTTACTCCATTCAGTGTTTTAAATGGTTGCTCTGTGCCTCCTTTTGATCCATAATGGGCCCAAAGTGATCTGGGAAATGTAATCCAAATATAAAGTAACAAATTATATTACTAATAAACAATCCACAGGAAATGGGCTTGCTCTTCTCTCGGAGACCAAAGAATGCATTACAAATATTAATGAATTCTTAACCCAAAAAGGCTTGCACCAGCCACAGCACTACTTAATGGATACTGATCCTTGTTTTCATTATCAGAAAATTTATGTTGCATTTAGAAAAAAACAAAAGATGTGAAACAGTACTCAGGAAACTGAATCTTCCGACTAGCAGTGAAAAACATATAAATAAGGTGGAGCAAGGTGGAAGGAGAGTAAATAAAAATAATAACTAGCAATGTAAGTGGAACGTAAGAAACTCAAGTCATGTGAAATGCAGGGTCACATTGCTGCGACATTAACGACATTTTCTCTGGTCCTGAGTTCCCATGGCCCAGGAGCCAATCACCAAGTATACTAGCATACAAACTTTCATTATTAATGCAGGCTGTGCTGAGTGCCTATGACAGGAGTTTATAGTATTTGACCTTTGCTAGAATAACAGTTTCGGGCCAACAGTTTCTTGATTAGCGTCAATTAGTGAAGACGTTCTACCCAAACAAGTAAAACAGGTTTGGTTCTTGGTGCAGTTTTTTTCATTTTGTTTTTGCCTTAAACAAAAGAAAAAGGCATCTAATCTTACAAATGAGAACAGAAGTCAGCATCTTTCAGAGCTGGGGCTGAAAGATGATGTGCTCCTGAAGCAAAGCCAGATGGGGAGGGAAAACAGAGGGGGTGGGGTAGGCGGGGGCGGGTCTCTAACTATGGGCTCTGCGCACACACCATATTTACTGTATCATTAGCAACAACAGTGCTAGCTTTTTAAATAGATGGCTATTTTAAAATCCAGTGCATGTTCACAACCGTATGTCAACTATTTTTATAGGCAGGTAGAACATTAGGACTCTAGATACTTTTCCAACAATATGGTTTAAACAGAAATCTGTGTGTGTTCGACACTGGAAAAAACATTGTTTACTGTCTGATGCATCCTGAGTCGCTGCCGTTTTTAAGCAAGCACCTCTGCCTTTAACTTCCCTTTTCGAATTAAAATTACCAAGATAATGAAACCAAATTAACACCGTGAGACACTAATTTGATGTACAAATTTGGGCAATCCACAAACACTGCCCCACCAAAGAGGAATCTGCTTAGTGTATTTAATTATCATTTGGACCAAAAGCATCTAATATGGAGAATATTTCCTTCAACCCACTAAAACGCTGAATGTTGCAGAGCTAACTACTCCCTTCTATTCATAAGGCCTTGCAAAGACCTTAGCAGAAATAAATCTATTCCTATGGAGAAAAACAAACTTCGGGATATTTTCTCTAAAACCAAAGATATCTAATTTGGTCAGCACAGAGGAGATGAGGCCCTGTCAGGGATTTCTCTGCAGCTGTGCCTGCAGCCTAAACGAGACTCTCTGGCTTGCCGCTCTGCCCAAGCTTGCCATGCCACTCATTGCTACCTGATGTCCCCCTAAAATGCCACAAAATAAATAAGTAAATAGGAACTGTGAAGTGATGAATATGTTAGCTAACCTTATTGTGGTAATCAGTCTGTAATATATTTTATATATATATATATTTATATATATATAAAATCACTACACTGTATACTTTAAACTTACAATGTCATGGGTTGATTATATTTCAGTAAAGCTGGAAAAAAATTTTTAAAGATTGAAGTCCCACTAAAACTAACACTGATTTTTTTATTAATAAAACTATATCTGAAATGCAGTATTCCCCAGAGTCTCTCAGGTGTTGGCCAATCCTAGGGCCCAAGCAGCATCAATTCACCTGCAGTAGCACAGACTATAGGAGGGAAACCTCTATTATCTGTTTTATATAGATGAGGTATACTTGGAGAAGACATCATGCCCGTCCTCAACCATCAGACATAGGAAGCACATACACACTAATTCAAGAAAAAAGGACAAATGATGAAGCTAATAAGAATAAAAGTAAAATGCTGTGCACAATTTGTAAAAAGGAGTAATTCCAGTGGGGTAACCGGCAAAAGAGGCAGTGTGGGAACTGGAATTTGAAAGAAGAGAAGAAATCTGACAAAGAGATATAGCAGTAGGGGGAGGGCAAAGAGAAGAAAGGACATTCCAGGAATTTCCCCAAATACTGATAAACAGGTCAGATTCCTTGGCACAGGAAATCACTTCATACCAAAGAGGTTTCCAAGTTCCAGCTAATGACTGGATTGTAAACAATGTTGTCCAAAGTAAGAAAGTTCTAGAATAAAAGACTTTGGCCACTCACCAATGCACAGCACCATTTCTAACATTCAGAGCTTAAGGTTTGCGCTCTTAATTTTACCCCACATAAACTGCAAATATCCACTAAATGATTCAGAAATCATGCCTGTAACATCTCAAGTAATACATTCATTCAGGAGATTAGAAAAACAGATACCAATTTCACAGTCCCAGAGCAGATCTTAGATCAATTCCAAACATGTTTATGTGTAAATGTGACCAATTCTTACAGTGGCATATGATCAGTAAGGCCCCAGTTTATCTTGCCCTCAGTAAACAAATACTCAGAAAACCTAAAAGAAGATCAAAGAACTTTTATGATTCCGTGTATCATTATTTTGGAAAGGCCTTCCTCACATCTGATTAAAGTTAAATTACGTTTGAGTTTTTACTGGTAAAGTTAAGTGCAAAAAGTCGGTAATAATAAGGGAAGCCAAAATACTTCATACAAGTAATCCATAAGTCCCTTGTTCCACCCCTTTACAAGTCTGAATTTTCACCAACAATTAAATTTTATAGCTGCTCAAATGCTGGATGATGTAATCAAGGAAATACATCAGTATATAGCGCTGGGTGGTAATAAACAGACTGTGGTCGGATTACACTTGCCAAAATCCATAACCTTTAAACATACCACAATGAATTTAGATTACAGCGTTTCCCTAATTTGTGAACAAGAAAACAAAATTGATGGTTAATATTGATAACATGAATCTTTGTAAAACTATAGCCTGGGCAATCAAAATACTTTATATATAGGTTGAACTAAAGAATCAATCTATTCAAATCATCTTTTTTTTTTGAAGATTCCCTTCTTCGAGAAGTTACCGTAACAAAGAAAAAACCTTCTCCCAGAAGATTTCTTATAAGCACTAGTTCTGCCTAATTCCAATACATGCAGCTCGGGGGCTGTTTTGTTGCTCGCTTACCTGGGGACTTTTTGGTTGATCTTGATGGCACAGAGTGAGACTGTCGAGGCAGCAGAGGTGACGAAGGCAGAGACATGGAGACACCTTTGGCCAAGCTCACCCTGTAGGCGTCCTCTGCCACTGGAAGGCTGCTCACAGAAAACTCACCACCATGGCCAGGGGGCAGGACTGGAGGGGAAATCTCCAGACCAAAGTCACCTCCTGGAGTGGAGAGAGAAAACCTTAGGTTAGGCCATCCGTGATAGCTAGATGCGAATTTAATTCCTAAGAACTACATTCTTAGAATTCCCATATGCCATATGTGTGTGTGGAATTTTTTTTTTTTTTTTTTTTTTTAAGATTCTTCTTGCATCCCATTCACTTCATACTCCGCATGGCACAGACTCCACCGTCCTACAACTCAAGCAGCCCAAACCCTCAGTCATGAGACTGGAACCGTGGCTCACTGATGAAGCAGGTTCTCCTCAGTATTCAACCCCTAAATGAACTTAAGGACAAACAAGCTTACTGTAACAAAATTAAAACATTCTAGGGAACTCCCTGGCAGTCCAGTGGTTAGGACTCTGCTCTCTCACTGTCGAGGGCATCAGTTCAATCCCTGGTTGGGGAACTAAGATCCTGCGAGCTACGTGGTGCAGCAAAAAAAAAAGGGGGGGAAATTAAACATTCTACGGTGGTAGACGTATTTTTAAAAAAAAAATACAGAGGAGGCAATTGCAGTGTAGAGAGGACACAAGGAAGGGACTATATCAGCTAGGACCAGCACCTCTGAAAAATACAGCCAGTCCTCAAGTACTCAGATGACATGCTTTCCTCCTTACCCCCAGGTATATACAAAGAAGCAACTGAGATGCTGCAAGAAGAAGAGGTAAATCATTTTCCTGATGATTAAAAAAGCATCTTTAAGCTCTGAATTATATACAGCAGAACTGGAAAGGTATAGAAAGTTTTCCACAAGCAAACTTTTCTCTCTGATGAAAGTTTACCACGCCTTCCTGACTCTGAAAAATCGAGGCCTGGATTTGAACTTAAACCGTTTGTCTAGCCAAGTGGGAACTCAATTTTTGCAGATCTTTGTGTACAATACTCAAAAAGGATGCAACCCCAAGTGTCAAGTTCCCAATGGCATCACTGTACTTGTTTTTCATGTTAGGAGGCACAGTGAAGTAGAGAGGTACCCCCACCACAGACCAGGGGGCATTTAAAACAGGCAAACAGGCTCATGCATGGCTTTCAAAGGCAACTCAAAACAAGCAGAGCTGTGAACAGAAAAGCCACAGGTTCCGCAAGGCATAAGTTGGCACCATCAGAAAGGTAATTTCAGTCTCAGCTGGGCCAGCTATGCTTGAAGGGGTTTTAATAAACTTGGGAAACTAAATATCCAAATGACTGACATTTGAAGAAACAACGAGAATTACCAGGAAACTCTCACTAGAATTTTCAAAAACAAGGACATGATGTCAACACCCAAGACAAATAAATTGACTTTCTGCCCATGAGGGAGGGAAGCAGGAAGGAAGGAGTTAATGGAGATCCTTACTTCCTAAGTCCAAGTGAACTGCAGTGTCTCCCACTCTGGTCCTCTTACAACCCTTGCCCACCCTGCTTCCCGAGCCTGCACTATAAGATACCATCACCACCAATGCCCAGGACCCAGGAGCTAATCTCTTAACGCCACCATGGACAAGCCTGAAATCTTTCAAAAACCTCCTCCTTGGCGTCTTAAGCCAGGGCGTGAAGCTTCCTAGCTGCTTCCCCTTCAACAGTCTGGCGAGGAAACAGATCTTAAGGCAGAATAGGGGGTGCACCACAATGCCAACTCCCACTGGGGCTGAAGGTCCACCATGCTGAGACTGGGGACAGTTGAAGGGACAGTTGTTTTCTCTGGTCCAATATCAGGTTCTCATGACCAGTACCCACCACCACCTCCGTCTCATCTAGGAATGCAAGCAGGTGCTGTACCTGTAAGAATGGTGCCTGGTCATCTGATCCCTGGATGTGTCACAAGAAACCCTAGGAGACAGACGAGAACTTGGAAAGCACTGAGGCTACGGCCCACAGCCCCAGGGATTTACACACACAGAGTGTGGGGGGCCTTGAAGAGGCGACACTGGTTTTCCATGTGGCTTGAAGAAAGCTACCCTGCCCTGTGGCTGCCCTTACACTGCCTAAATCACCCACCTGGGTACCCAAATAGCTATGGGATGGCCTGATGAGAGCAGGCGCTGTGACAAGGCACTGTCTTTTCCTACTCACACACGAGTATCTCTGACCGAAAACAAACAAACCTCAGATTTCAGGTCACTTAATCTGGATGAGGACACAAAATGAGGGAGAAATGCATCTTTTGTGACAACATCAGAAATAAAACAATGAGCTCATTACTGAGAGAGGGTTTATTTTCTTAAATACTTGGAATTCTTCAGTGACACAAGAGAAATTGGGGACTGAGGGGTAAAAGAGAATTAAAGAGTTTCCTAATTACAAATTCTGCCCATAAACTTTGTTTATATCAAGCAAAGCAAATATTTTCATTAACTGCAAGTCTGGTGGGGATGAGTTTCCAAAGAAAGCCATAACCATGAAGACCTTCAGCTTTCGGAGCAGCTGTGCTCCAGCACTTTGATTTTATGTGGTCTGCAATAAAACAGGACTTAGAGATGGGGTTTGGGGAGGAAGGATCTCTATTTCAAGTTTACTTTGACATCTCACCATAATTATCAGTCCCAAACATGCTGTTCTGTTGGTTTATTTTTCAGATCCCTAACATCCAACTTCCTTTTATCAGAAAGGCACAAAGCAGGGAAAGGAGTTTTATGTATGAGCAGGTGGCGCAAAGAAGTGGGTGATCCAGCGGCTTAGAAGCTGGAGACAGCACTCCGGAGTCTGGTGCTTTAACTGCATCAGGCAAGGGGTTCAGGTCAAAGTCAGTCCAAGAGCATCACAAGGATGCCGACGCCAGTGCCAGAAAGTGAAAGTCTCCTGGGGCATCCACAGGACTAAACAATATTGGTTCTAGGCAACATGACACCAGAAATCCTCCAGTTGATTTAACATTCCTCAACAGATGCTTAAAGAGGTTTAAGAGGAATTAAAAACATCTCACTGCAACAACCAGCATGGCCAGCACATTTCTTTTAGCTTTGAGTATATGTTTTTCTGTTGACTGTGACCTATTTTATTCCCCACCTCAATTAAGTGATGGGAAATACACCTCAGTCCCCCTTCCTGTTGCTGCAGCAGAAATGCCCAGGCCAGGTAGAACGACACATCCCTTCCAGGGTAGGAAAACCATATTATCAACTACCTCCTCCAGTTCCTCTGGCAGGTGTTTCCCATTGATTCATCATGGACACTCACATCCACCCCAACGTGCTTTCACTCTCAGAGAGCACCTAGTCCAATCACACAGGTTCTCAGACAAGAAGCCAGGGCATGGGGGTTATCCGTGAGGAGGAGGGTCACAGCTAGAACTTCCAAAATCCCCCCAAGTGGCTGGCTCATGCTCTAACATACTCACTACTCTACACATTTAAGAACTTAACTGAAAAAAAGAAGGAGGTACTCAAAATAGACATGTTTTTATTTTGTTAAAAACATTATTAGGCTGTGCCGGGTCTTAGTTGCAGCACGTGGGATCTTCATTGCTGCGTGCGATCTTTAGTTGCAGCACACAGGATCTTTAGTTGTGGCATGTGAACTCTTAGTTGCGGCATGTGGGATAGAGCTCCCTGACCCGGGATTGAACCCAGGCCCCCTCCACTGGGAGCACGAAGTCTTAGCTACTGGACCACCAGGGAAGTCCCAAAATAGACATGTTATTGAATGAGTTAATTCTATAAAGGGGTCAGCACATTTTTGCTATAAAAGTTTAGGCTTTGTAGGTCACACACAGTCTCTGTCATTCATATACATAACATACACACACACATACCTTTTCTTATTTTAAAATCACCAACTCTGAGTTTCAAAAATAAAAGACCAGAAAGGGCATGAGGGTATAAGGTTCTTCCTGTTTGTAATAAATATAAATACACATACGGATATATGTAATAAATAAAAGTAAATACACATACATATATACTTACTCACACGTGCAAAAACTAAATCCAAGTCATAGTTTGCAAAGATAATAGAATTATCAAAGGGGATAAAGCCATCCAATAAGGCTTTTTAAATTGGCAGAAATAGCTTGTGATAACAGTTCTTTTTTAATTTTTTCCACTATTACAGGCTGTGAAAAGGGATTTAAACTCATAATGGCAGAAAATGCGAACCTGGGAGATGATGAGTGTTTAAAGGCGGCTATGCAGAGTGGCAATGTCCAACATTACAGATTAAAGTGCATGGAGTGCAGGATTAAGGAAGGCTTAAAAAAAAAATGAGGGCAACGAAGCCAGGGAGATGAAAGTAAAACTGCATTTCAAAAAGAGTAGATCTGAGAAAGGCAAGGGTGAGCTTAGACATTCAGGTAAATAGGTCTGCAGATGCAGGAAGTAAGATTTCCATTTATTGTGCCATTGAAGTGGCTAGATGGAGGAGGGGGGAATGGAAGCTTAGAATAGAAAGAGAAAAGATGTTCTGTTTATCCAGTTCCAGAAAACGGGACTTGTGCAATACATTTAACTAGGGCATTAAATGTGTTAGGGCTTCTTTTGTGCAGTCCCTGCCTGGGAGTGCTCTCGTGTTTCTTAAACATATTTTCCATCATAACGCTTTATGACCATATAACTCATATATATTTACAGAAACCTAGAAAATTGGAAAAAATTTCTTCCCGCAAGATCCAGTATCATTTTTGAAACCCTCAAAAGTTTCTCTCTGCAACTGAAAGCACTTTAAACCGCTTTACATCTTATAGGATCTCCCCAACTACCCAGCCAGAGCTGATTGTTAATGTGCATTTTCAAAAAGAAAGATTAATGTATCCAAGAAAGCAATTTTCCAAAACATTATTCACACAGTCATGACTAATTCTCAAACAATACTGCTGAGAGGCAACAAAGCAGCTAACTCCAGAGTACAGAAAAATCTGGTCAATAGGACAAGTTTACCCTTTTGTCTTCAAAACTCCAAGTGGGTTCTAAACAGAGCTCAGTAAAGACTATCCTCACAGTTTTATTCTTAATACTCAAGGGTTACAGAACCAAATGTACTTTATTCCAAAACAGATGAATAAACAGACTGGCATTTCCTCTCTAATTGTCAAAGTTTTCCCTTTAAGGCATGTTGCCATGCAAGAGATTCTGAGCTTTAAGAATATGTATATGACCTCAGAAACACTCCCACTCCCAAGCCCCGGAGGGTGCACTTTAACATAATAAATGCTTTTTTAGATATACTATGTGTTAGGACAGGGTTTCAGGCACTTTGTATCATTGCAGCCAACTCATGAAGGTAGGTGCTAGTATTATGTCCCTCCTTCAGTGAGGAAACTGAGGCACGGAAAGCATCAAGTATCTCGCCCAAGGACTCCGGCAAATGGCAGAGTCAGGTCTGACCCCAGGCAGTGCGATCCAGAGTCCATTCTCTCAGCACTGCTCCCCTAAGGAAAGGCTACTGAGAGATGCCTTTCCACATTATATCGTTTTGTATAGCTAACAGGGAAGATTAGAAATAGTCTAGGTAGGTCTACACGCACACAGTACCCGGCCACTGTGAGAAGAAACCTGTTCCCTCACCTATTTTCACTTTTCATGCTGGCTGCTTAATTAGCTCCACAGCACTCCATTTGGGAGGCACCCAGGCCCAGTGTTCATTAATTTTCTTTCAGTCACACCTTATGCTGTCACCATACAGGCAAAGTAGATCCGAGATAGATGTTCAGTCATCAAGCACCCTAAATAGTTTCCTCTTCTTTCACTTTATACTGTAAACTCATTAACTCTCGCAGCCTCCGGGCCTGCTCTCTCTGCCTGGGGTGGATGTGCTGAATGCCATTCCCACCGCACAGGACAGAATCCTGACACTCTACATGGCCAGGTGATGAAGGTAGCTGTGGGGCAACTGGGGCCAAAAGCAACCCGGGTTCAGGGTTCATCTTAAATCTGCGTGGAATTCATTATCCTACATCTCCTTGTTGGGATAAACTCATTCCCCAAGTCCATGGGTCCTGTCAAACGCTCCACACTTGGACTCCGAGATCTACCAGGCCCGCTGCACAGGACTGGAGCAGGAGTTCCCAGCCCTGCCACAGAAGGGAGCCCGAACCCTTCCCGGGAAGGCTGTCGCGAGTGCTCTGGGGTGCAGCCTGGGCACCAGTCGTGAGTGAAACCTCACTAGGTGATTCTCACGTACAGCCAGGAACGAGAACCGCCAAAGATTGTGAGACCACAAGAAAGTGGTCAAAAAGATCTGAAACGTTTTGTGTTCCTATTACAAGATAAGGGGTAGGGAGGGAGGGGTGGGAGGGAGATGAAAAGGAAAAGAAACTTGAGGGAATAATCATGTAGATGATTAAATAAATGTTCCCCTTATGCACAACATGCATTCCTTGAGTGTATGTATATATACACACCTGTGTTTATATACACGTGTGCACACGCTGTATGTTTTTTTATGTGTATATAAATAATGTAAATATACACACTCGTACATGCATGGAAGGTCTCTAAGAAGAACACACAGGATCCAGGAGCAGTGGTTGCCTCTGGGAACAGGAACTCACCAACTGGGAACACGGATGGGAAGTATATACACTTTTAAATGGTTTACATTTTTTGCTATGTGCATACGTTTCCTATAAATATTTTAAATCTACGTTTCCTAGGATTGAGCCAGGTGTGGATATGAAGATCTTAAGTCTAACTGGGCCACACCCTATGGCCTAACTTGGCAAGTGGGCGAGATGAAGCTCCCTTCCACAAAGACTGTTCAAAGTGACGGTGTGCGTGCTGACTGGTCGGAGGTGAGCTTGTTTCTGGTTGACGGAGGTGGACACAGGACAGGTGAGTAAGAAGAGCCCCAGGGCCGTACTCTGAAAGAGGTGGGACTCTCAGCAGCCCCAAGCATTCCCGCTCCCACTGTGCAGCACAATCTTCCTCTCTCCTCACTCTGCACCCTGGCTCTTTCATGTCCTGGTCATCTCTGCTGCTGTGGGTGGAGTGTGGGCGCACTCGTGGAAGCAGCTCACACAGGATAATGCAGGGCCCTAGGGAAACACCAGGTCTGCCAGGGAGAGGGCAAGATGAGGGAGGGGTAGGCATGGGGACCTGTTAGACGGGGGGTAGGGGAATAAGGAGAGGCTAAAAGGGAAAGGAATAAGGCAGGATGGGACCTAGGAATACAGCGGTAGGAGGAACAGGGAAGCAGCCAGTGGTGGGGAGAGGCAGGGTGCGGGCGGTAAAAGCAAGAATTCCCGTTTCTGTTTTAAACTATTGTATCTGGCTAACAAGCCCTCCCAACACCCTGATAAAACACCTGTAACTACAAAGTAAAAGACAACAACTCACAAGTGCAAAGTCTACTCCAAAAGATAAGGGAGTGCCAGAAAAGCAAAGAATCCCTAGTAATTTTAAGGATGACAGTGGAGCATCCTTTGTTTTCATTGCAACAATTGGTGGCCTAACCAGGCTTCAGCCCACAGGATGGGGAGACATCCATCCCCTGCCCCAGTGTTGGCTCCAGTATCTCCCCCTATAGCCACCAGCAGAAACCAACTGACTCCAGTAGATAGAACAGAGCTGATGAGATCTTTTCTCTTTCCATGAAAAGCCAACTCCCTAAACACCTCCCTCAAAATAATAAATGGTGGGAGACTGAGGAGAATGTAGCTTATTAGCAAAAGGAAAGGGGCTATCTTTTTGAAGATTCAAACAAAGAAGGCTGAGATAAAAATTCAGTGAACTGCTTGTCACCCTCAATAGAATATAGGGGGACATGGCCTCTATACCCTTCATATGGCATTTCTTTTTTGATTAGTATAGACTAATATTAAAGAGGAAGAAAAGCAAGGACGTTTCAAAAGCAATAGCCGATTATTATCCACATTTCAGGCATAAAGAGTAGAACTAACACTACAGAAAGTCCACTCACTGATAAAGAACAAGCTTGAGGAGGTGTCCCCAGGATGTAGGGGGAAGGGGCAAACATTTTCATGAAGCAAGAAAAGATTACAGATATGGAAAACAAAGGTATTTCTGAGGAGAAACAAGCACAAAATAATTTTTAAAACTCAAAGGAAAAAAAACAATCTTTTCTGAATTGAGGTTTGCAAATTAAAAAAGGACCCGCCTCAGAATGGCCATCATTAAAGTCTACAAATAACAAATGCTAAAGAGGGTGTGGAGAAAAGGGAACTCCCCTACACTGCTGATGGGAATGCAAGTTGGTGCAGCCACTATGGAAAACACTATGGAGGTTCCTCAGAAAACTAAAAATAGAACTACCATATGATCCAGCAATCCCACTCCTGGGCATATACCCAGAGAAAACCATAATTCAAAAAGATACACACACCCCAATGCTCACAGCAGCACTATTCACAATAGCCAAGACATGGAAACAACCTAAATGTCCGTCGACAGATGAATGGATAAAGAATACATACAACGGAATACCACTCAGCCATAAAAAAGAAATAATGCCATTTGCAGCAACATGGATGCAACTAGAAATGATCATACTAAGTGAAGTCAGAAAGAGAAAGACAAATACCATATGATATGACTTATATGTGGAATCTAAAATATGGCACAAAGGAACATATCTACAAAACAGAATCAGACTCACAGACATAGAGAACAGACTTGTGGTTGCCAAGGGGGTGGAGGGAGGGAGAGGGATGGACTGGGAGTTTGGGGTTAGTAGATGAAAACTATTACATTTAGGATGGATAAACAACAGGGTCCTACTGTACAGTGCAGGGAACTATATCCCATTTCCTGGGATAAACCATAATGGAAAAGAACATAAAAAAGAATGTATAGGGCTTCCCTGGTGGCGCAGTGGTTGAGAGTCCGCCTGCCGATGCAGGGGACGCAGGTTCGTGCCCCCGTCCAGGAAGATCACACATGCCGCGGAGCAGCTGGGCCCGTAAGCCATGGCCGCTGATCCTGCGCGTCCGGAGCCTGTGCTCCGCAATGGGAGAGGCCACACGGTGAGAGGCCCACATACCGCAAAAAAAACAATAAATAAAAAAAAAATGTATATATGTGTATAAATGAGTCACTTTGCTATACAGCAGAAATTAGCACAACACTGTAAATCAACTATACTTCAAAAAAATATATTGCTAAGGCCAATGGCAAAAAAAAGGACTCACAGTGCTCTAGGCTGTTTCCCTAGAGGGAGACCCATACCTAGATGTATCCTGGCAAAACTTTAAGTTGATAGTTTAAAAAAAAAAGTATCACAAGCATCCAGGTAAGTATATAGTTTTATAAAAATAATTAAGGGGAAACAAAACTGCAGAGACTTTCAAAGGAACCAGAACCTAGAACCCAGCTGCCCTCAGACTTCTTCAATTAGTTCTTAGGGCTGCTGTAACAAAGTACCACAAACTGGGTTATTTAAACAACAGAAATTTATTCTCACATTTCTGGAGGCTGTAAGTCCAAAATCCACATGTCAGGTGGGTCATGCTCTCTTTGAAAACTCTAGGGGAGAATATGGTCCATGCCTTTCTCTTAGTTCCTGGTGTTGCCTACAATCCTCAACATTCCTTGGCTTGTAGACACATCACTCCAAGCTCTACCTCCGTAATCACATGTCATACTTCCCTGTGTCTGGGTCTCTTCTAAGGACACCAGTCCCTACAGCAGAGCCCACCCTAATCTATTATGACCTTATTTTCATTTGATTATGTCTACAAAGACCCTACTTCCAAATAAGGTCACTTTCACAGGTATTAAGGGTTAGGACTTCAACTTTTTCTTTTTGGAGGGACACAATTCCACTCACAACACTTCTCTTCTCCAACATCAAGAGCCAAAAGCCAAAAAGCAGTATCTTTGAAACCTGAGGGAGCAAAGAGCATGACCAAACCTCATAAAGCCAAACCAAGTTTTCTATCAAGTGCAACACCAACCAAAAAACATTCTCAGGTACTCAAAGGCTTAGAAAATGCCCAGCCCATTTATCCTTTTTGAGGAAAAAGTTACTTAAGAATCAAAATTAACTACTCAACAGTGGGGACATTATGAGTGGGGGGGGAAAAGCAATAAACTATAACTCATGCCCAGCCTTCAACACTTCACTCAACTGTCCCTCTTCTGCTTCCACTCCCTTCTCACTCAGGAAATGAGTTTTTCAAACCATATCCTTCACCCCATGGTGCAGAATTTTTTTTTTATTAATTTATTTATCTTTGGCTGTGTTGGGTCTTTGTTGCGGTGCGTGGGCTTCTCATTGCGGTGGTTTCTCTTGTTGCAGAGCATGGGCTCTAGGCGCACAAGCTTCAGTAGTTGCAGCACGTGGGCTCAGTTGTTGTGGCTCACGGGCTCCAGAGTGCAGGCTCAGCAGTTGTGGCACACGGGCTTAGTTGCTCTGCGGCATGTGGGATCTTCCCGGACCAGAGCTCAAACTCGTGTCCGCTGCATTGGCAGGCGGATTCCTAACCACTGCGCCACCAGGGAAGTCCCCAGAAAGAACCTCTTTATCTGGTGACCTCTTAAAACAATAGCGCCCTGTGCCAGAACTTGCTAACAATGGCTAACATTTTCTACATGATTGTGACACTGGGCAAGGAAAGCTCTCTTTACTGCTCCTCACCAATAACGCACCCCAAAGAAGAGTAGCACACAACACCACAATGACCATTTTTCATTGCCAAGGAACTGAAATTAACCAAAAAAAGAGGCATTTTTTACCACAGGATCATTTTTCAAACATGCAGGATAAACATTTAAGCTAGTGTGCACAATTTTTTTTTTTTTTTTTGCGGTGCGCGGGCCTCTCACTGTTGTGGTCTCTCCTGTTGCGGAGCACAGGCTTCGGACGCGCAGGCTCACGGCCATGGCCCACGGGCCCAGCCGCTCCGCGGCATGTGGGATCTTCCCGGACCGGGGCACGAACCCGCGTCCCCTGCATCGGCAGGCGGACTCTCAACCACTGCGCCACCAGGGTAGCCCTAATGTGCACAATTTTGTATATGCCATATGATGACAATGGGAAAATAATATGCACCACCAAAAACTAGAAGGAAATTGAATAAAACGTTGATATGGTTATTCCTAAGAGGGTGGGAACTGTCAATGGATTTTTCCCTTCCTTTTACATTTTAAGGTTGACGTATGTTCTGACATTTTCATAACGAGAATGTTTTATAAGACAAAACACACTTTTCCATTAAACATTTATGTAACACATAAATTTTTATCTATCTCCTTTTACTTCCAGAGGTTTCCCAGCAAGCGCCTCCACTGGATACCTGTCAAGTTCCTGCTCTCATGAGTTCCTTTCTTCAGGAAGGAGGGCTCACTTTTCCTTTATCCAGGCTCTTCTAACTATGCCCACTGGTTTTACTTAATCCACCTGGCTGATTTGCCCTCATCCATCTAGCCCAAACTGTCCACAGTCATCTATCTCCCAGGTCTTACTGATCGGGGATGTTCTTCCTTGTTGATTATTCCCACAGTGAAGCTACGGACCGGCTTCCTGTGACACCCACTGTGTGATCCAAGATCCAGTTCCCTACCCTGTACAGTTGACCCCTGAACAACATGGGTTGGAACTGCGTGGGTCCACTTATACACAGTTTTTTTTTTTAATAGTAAAAACTACCGTACTACACAAACTGTGGTTGGTTGAATGCACGGATGTGGAACTGCAGAGATGGAGGAACCACGTATACAGAGGGCTGACTATAAGTTATATGCAGATTTTCAACTGCGGGGAGGGTCACCACACTCCCTGCCATGTTGTTCAAGGTTCAACTGTATACTTCAAAGCAGTCAAAAGGAACCTCACTGCCCTAGCTCTGTCTACACTTTCCTCTGCTTTTAACTTCCAATCTCCAAAAACTTAATCCTTCTCTTAGCATTAAACTAAAAACCGGCAACCTGAATATACCCTCTTATTTATAAAAACATAGAAAACTCCACTTTTTACACAGAACTTCCTTGGGAGGGGGTGGGTGTGACTGAGGAATGATGAGGGAAGGACCACCGTCCCCACATCACACATCTACGTGACAGCGCCCCAAAACTGTGCCATAAGGCAGCCCTGGGGACTGTAATGACACACTGGATATCCAACTCCTAAAGCCATCCTCCACCCTCAATCACACACCTAGCGCCACCATAACTATCAGAGCTCGCTTACCCTCGAGCTCCACATTGAGTACGTACCCAGGTAACACATCAGGATTGATTATGAGTTTTCTGTTTTAACGATATGTGTATGCTCACTGAATACATCTGCCCTAATAATGAGGGTGATTAAGCGAACCATTATTAAGACCTTACTTGATGTAAGAGACCCCCTGCTAAGCACTTTATATCCATTAGCTAATTTTTTCAACGTATTCCATTGCAAGTAAATGCTGTCACTGCCCCCTAGTTACAGACCAGGAAACTAAGGCTAAGGGAAGCTAAGTAAGTTGCCTGTAAGCGGTAGATCCAGATTTGAACCCAGGCAGACTTGAGACCACAGTCAGAATTCCCAATCACGGCATTACCCTGGTCTGCCTTCCCACACCATGTGGATCCCCTGACCAAGGTGCATAACGAACATGGAGTGCTGTTGGTGCTTAAGGAATTCTGACTATCATCTACAGATAATTTAGCAAGTCATGTTTCTCTGAATAATAATCATCAGGAACATTCTGTCATACTGGACATACTGACATTTTGGGGGTGGAAAAAAAAGTGGAGGGAAAAAGACTTTTAGAACAATACCATAGCCAGCACACCACCCCTCACTAACTACTCAAATCCAAACTCTGGCAGTCCCGTCAGCAAAACTGTCTGCCAACAGGCCTCGTTACAAGAGAAAGGGAGAGTACACGGAGCAGTGCCATTTATCCCCCTTCAACTCCTTACAAGGAAAATGGGACCTATAAACATTTGTGGGAAAATGCCTCAAAGTTTCTAAGCAGCATTTAAAGTTTCTCCCCCACAAACAGATTAAAAATACAATACAACCAACTCAGTATACATTCTAGAAAGCAGCAGAATAAATCAATTGTGTACATGTGGCTTTTTATCAAGATCCCTTTCAGACCTGTACTGGGGAGCAGGGAGTAGGGGAGAGAATGAGATGACTTTTCACTCTTTGACTCTGTCATTTTATTTGTTATATTCCTGCTCCATCATTACCACCACCATCACAAAAGAAAGAAGGAAGGGGGCTTCCCTGGTGGCGCAGTGGTTAAGAATCCTCCTGCCAATGCCGGGGACACGGGTTCGAGCCCTGCTCTGGGAAGATCCCACATGCCGCGGAGCAACTAAGCCCATGAGCCACAACTACTGAGCCCACGTGCCACAACTACTGAGCCCACGTGCCACAACTACTGAAGCCCACGCGCCTAGAGCCCGTGCTCCGCAACAAGAGAAGCCACTGCAATGAGAAGCCCGCGCACCACAAAGAAGAGTAGCCCCCACTCACCGCAACTAGAGAAAGCCCGCGCACAACGAGGACCCAATGCAGCCAAAAATAAATAAATAAATAGTTAAATAAATAAAATAAAAAGAAAGAAAGGAGGGAGGGAGGGAGGAAAAAAAAGAAAACAGCATTGCTCAGTTTCTGAAGCAGCAGCCTCAATGACATGTCTGGTAAAATATCTTAGCAACAATGTCAATATTGTCTCACTCCAGCTAACCATATTAACATTCCACTCTAATCATGATTTCTCAAATATAAAATGGAATGTGCATTACTTAATTCATTCTGAGTATCACTGGGAAAACAGCCCTCTAACAATTTCTATAAGGCTGCATGACAAATTAACAACACTGTAAATAAATGACTAGATAAACAAACAAATAAATAACATATATATATCTGTCCTGGGATAAACCATAATGGAAAAGAATATAAAAATGAATGTATAGGGACTTTCCCTGGTGGTCCAGTGGTAAAAAATCCACCTTACAGTGCAGGGGACGGGGGTTCGATCCCTGGGCTGAGAACTAAGATCCCACATGCCGCAGAGCAACTAAACCCGCACACCACAACTACTGAGCTCGTGTGCCTCAACTAGAGCCCACGTACTGCAAACTACAGAGCCCAAACGCCCTGGAGCCTGTGCGCCACAACTAAAGAGCCCATGCACCACAACTAGAGAAGAGAAAACCCACACTCCATAACTAAAGGAGAGAAGCCCGTGCACCGCAATGAAAGATCCTGCATGCCTCAACAAAGATCCCACATGCCTCAACTAAGACCTGACACAGCCAAAAATAAATAAATGATAAATCTTAAAAAATATACATATATGTGCAACTGAGTCACTTTGCTGTACAGCAGAAATTACATTGTAAATCAACTATACTTCAATTAAAAAACAATTAAACATCAAAATTATATTCAATGGCTATTCGTTTTTGTGTATCTAACTTGTAAGTGTGAGAATAAGCAAGTGTTGATGAGGCATCTGCATAAACACAAGAACCAAATAAAATATACTGACAAATTACTCTGATCAAATTCTGCCCCTTGTTATTTCTGTAATAGAATCCTTTCACTCATCTGCTCGTATACCTGTATTTCAAATTCATCTTTATAGGGCTGCCAAGAACAGAGTCTACTAGACAGTGGGGGAGCTCCTTTTCCTAGGAGTTTTCCAACTCATATACACATACCCCTGCCAAGGTTGGCTGGAGCTGGTCCTGCACAGACACAGGAACAAATGGCATGCCAGCGGCTCCCGAACCTGGCTAACCACTCAAAAACCATTAAAAAAAAAAAAAAATTACAGAAGCCTGAGTCCCACCACGGTGAGTAATGCAGTAGGTCTGGTAGGAATTTGAGTCACAAAGTGCCTTGGATGAACTAGCCAGGTTTAGTAATCGCTGCACTAGAGCCTGCTCTTGTAAAGTCAAGGTGAATACTGAGTCTCACAGGTACACCCCCTTTGACTGCACACAGCTTCTCTTCGCAGAATGCTGGTGGTGGATCCTTGCAGTCTGGCCTCACATTCCTCCCCCTCCTCCCTCCCAGCAAACACATGCCACCCCAGACGGTTGCAGCAACTGCCCCACAGCACTCCACTAGGGGCAGGCCTACCACACTCTCTCCTCCTGCACCAGATGGAATGGCCCGGGCCGTGTATGCCACACAGACAAGGGAACCAAGGAAACAAAAATATCTGAGATGCCGCCATTTTGGCCTAAAGCCAGAAGGAGAGGGTCAAGGGGCAGAAACAAAGAAGCCAGAAGGGTAGAGAAATTACCATCAATTATAATAAGAGCAAACATTTATGAAATGCTTACAATGGTCCAGGCACTGTTCCAAGCACTTTAACTCACTGAATCCTCAGGACAACCAACAACCCTCAGAGGGAGATGCTGTCATCATCCCCATTTTACAGGCGTAAAAATGGAAACAATGAGGTTAATCAACTTGACCTGGGAATTGAACCCATGCAACCTGCCTGCTATACTGTCCTGATCATAAGGTTTTGGAGACAAACTGGATTCAAATCCTGGCTCTGCCACTTAGCAGCTGTTTAGTCTTAAGCTAGTTCCTTAACCTCCACTAATAAGCTACTGTTTATAAGCATGCAGCACACTATCTGATACACAGTAAACACTCAAAGAGCAACTTTTATTAGTACTGCCACATTTTACCCCAGGGGATTCACTTCCTGATGAACTGCAGTTCACTTCCTAGTTTCTTCAATACCTTGAAGAAAAATATCTCACCTGCCCCTCACAACATTCGAGTATCAAAAACTCTCCATGTAAATTCAAATATCTGTATATTTTATTTCCCCAAAACAGATACTATGTGAACGGAAAACAAAACAAATTCCCTTCATCATCAACATTATCATGCCTGAAGTTTAAAAAAAAACAAATCTTCCTTTCATTTGACCCTCTTAATTACTCTATGACACAGACAGAGACTGTTACCTTCATTTTTTTAAATTAATTAATTTATTTATATTTTGGCTGCATTTGGGTCTTCGTTGCTGCACGCGGGCTTTCTCTAGTTGCGGTGAGCAGGGGCTACTTTTCGTTGCAGTGCGCAGGCTTCTCATTGCAGTGGCTTCTCTTGTTGTGGAGCACAGGCTCTAGGCACACGGGCTCAGTAGCTGTGGCTCACGGGCTCTAGAGGGCAGGCTCAGTAGTTGTGGTGCATGGGCTTAGTTGCTCCACGGCATGTGGGATCTTCCTGGACCAGGGTTCGAACCTGTGTTCCCTGCATTGACAAATGGATTCTTAACCACTGCGCCACCAGGGAAGTCCCTGCTACCTTCATTTTATAGGCAAGAAAACTGAGGTTCAGAAAAATGAAACAACTTTTTCAAAGAGAACTAGTAGGTACATTCAAACTGGAACTCTTACCTAAGTTTCCTGAAGCCAAACCAGCAGAGTGCTTATTCATCTTTAAGATGCCGCTTCCATAAATCAGAAGGAATTTGAGGTACTGTTTGGGGAGCCCAATAACCATGGTAACAATTTAATGGATAGAGGGGGGAAAACCCCAGAATCTCTTAATCTTCAGAATCTTAGAGCTAAGGATGTAAGGAGGTTTAATCAGATTAGCAGCATCAAAACTCTCACACAAAGCAGGGGAAGAAAGCCGACCTCCCCGAAATAATGACTTATAACCTCAGTCACTTTTCAACACTGAACTTACAGAATTAAAACAAAATCCTTCCCTTAATCCTATAAAAAATGAAGTCTGAGTTAGATGAATCTTCTTAGGTTTTATAATTCAAAACTAAACATGACATGTTTCACTTGCTTAGAACTCTAGCTAGTAAACAATCAATGGTTAACCACTTAACAAAATATTAAAACACCTATTGAAACCAACAGAAAATTAGGTAAATGAACAGGCAGGACAAAGAAAGAAATGTAAATTTTATTTTTGTCAAATACTTATATACTACCTGCCAAGCATGGATTTAAGTACTTTATAAATATTAACTCATATAATCATCATAAGTGACCCATGAGGCACAGAAAGGTTATGTAATTTGCTCAAGTTCACACAGTTACTAAACTATGGAGCCAGGATACCAATCCAGGCAGTGTGGCTTCAAATGGCCCATAAACATATAAAAATGCCTTTGGATTCACTCTAAAGAACTGCAAAATTGAAACAATGAGATATCACTTTTGCCTATTATACCGGACAAGATGAAATATTGATAGTTTGATTATAACCTGTGCTGATAAGCATGTGAATAAACAAGCATTCTCACATATTGAAGGTGCAACTGTAAATTTATTGGCACCTTTATGAAGGGCAATTTGAAAAAATTTAGGAAAATTATAAATGAATAAACTTATTAACCAACAATTTTTCTTACAACTATCCTTATGAAAGGACAGGGAGTTAGGCACAAGGATATTTACTCTAGTATTGATTGTAACGACAACGAAAAAGATAAAACCATCAAAGGGAATAATAAAACAAGTTACAGAATATCTGTCTAATGTAACACTGAGAAACTTTTTAAAAGCCTATATATTAGTATGTGCTGATATGAAAATATGTCTAAAAATGTATTCAGTCAACGTGGTAACTTACAAAATAAAACACTGTAAAGTCTATCGGTTTTCTTAAGGATCTATACATGTACATTATGCATACATACACACATATATGCATTGAAAATATCTAGAAAGATCAAATAAACCATTAATTTCCTTTGGGGAGCAAAAATGGAAGCAGAGAAGAAATGGGGGGTATCTGTACTTTTAATACCATTGTATAGCTTTTTTTAATGATTGTATATTTAATTATTACATTTACGGTGTTTGAGTGACTTTACAAAAAAAAGGATGGATTTATAACAGTCTCAAGGACATCAAGCAGAAATGGGCTTTAAGACACAGAAAAAGAAAGAGATATTACAGTGCTACTGAATCTAGATTAAGGCCATGTAAGAATTTCTGAAATAAACTTTCTAGGGAGGGGGAAATACTTCTAGAGAAGGAAAAAAAATCAAAACAAGTAGCCCTGGAGAGAGAAATTATAAAGTAATTCACCGTCTTCTATCTCAGGGATGTATTTTCCTTTATATTTACTCAGTGCTAGAAATAAAAATAAGGGAACTAGCCAGAGACATAGTAGAAACTGAACTAGTCTGGAGTCAAAAGCTATACCTTGAGCCCACATCTTTGTTTTAACGAGCTATAAGGCCTTGGGCAGTTGCTCAATGTTTACCAAATAGTTCTCAAAAACTGAAGACACTGAACTCAATTTCTTAAAGTCCTTCTAGATGTAAAACCCTTTATTTCATTACTTTAGCTTAGTTTGAAAAAAAAACCATCCATGTACCTAATAATCTAAGAATATAAGCCATGGACAATGTTTTTTACACTTAAGACTACAGCGATTTATTAAGGAGATGCTTTCCTGTCTGGAACTATCCCTGCCCGCTATCAGAAACTCACAGGATGAGGGCTCCCAGCACATCCAGGGAGCAGGAAGCGCTTAGACTTCTTTGACTGTGTATGTACAGAGGTAGAATGTTATTAGGTACTGTGGAAAACCTAATGACTCATTTGTGTTGGTTTTATGTCTTTATTTTGGTTTCTCTATAAAACAAATTTCTTAAATATAAGTCAGTCAGACTAGCAGATATCTAGCCTCAGCACAAACATGAAATTTTTAATAATGCAGGAGACACTGCTACCCACTGAAGACAGGCAATGTGACTTTCAGCAACTTCAAGGAAAATTCCCCTACCAGTAACTTTATAAGGAAACCCCACTACTACACACCAGGGCCACACTTGGAAAAGGGAAGAATCAAACTAAAGAGTCTCTCACATTCCCAACAGAAAAAATGTACAAGGACATAAAAAGACAATTATTGAAGAGGAACTATAAATGGGCACTAAATATTTAAAGAGGTCTTCCGATCTCAAAGAAATGCTAATTAAAAACAAATACAGGGGCTTCCCTGGTGGCGCAGTGGTTGAGAGTCCGCCTGCCGATGCAGGGGACACGGGTTCGTGCCCCGGTCCGGGAAGATCCCACATGCCGCGGAGCGGCTGGGCCCGTGAGCCATGGCCGCTGAGCCTGCGCGTCCGGAGCCTGTGCTCCGCAACGGGAGAGGCCACAACAGTGAGAGGCCCGCATACCGCTAAAGAAAAATAATAATAAATAAAAATTAAAAAAAAAACAAATACATGTTTTAACCTACAAACTTGACAAAGATTATTAAAATCCACAAATATCCAATACTAGAAAGAGCCATGCAAGCAGGCACACTCACACACTGCTTACACAGGTGGCGACCAACACAATCCTTCCGGAAAACAATTTGTCAAGAAGTACCACGAGCTTCTGAAAAGTTCCTCTCCTTCACTATTAATTCCTTATCTAGAAACATTCCACTAAAATAATCAGAGATTTATACAAAGATACATATTTTCCAGAGGGTTTTTTCTCTAATGAATGAGAAAAATATGTAACCAAAATTCACCCAAACAAAATCATGGTATATTGGTACAATAGACTCTTAGGCATTTTTCAAAGAGTAATGACATTAAAAAGGATAAAGCAAAAGATAAGAATTAAGAAAAACCCCCAGGATATTCTTTATCAGTATTTTACAAATTTTCTACAATGAGCACATATTATACTGGGCATTGATCAAAGGCCCATATTTATTCTGACTTTAACTTTTCCAAAACCAAAATGGATATAACAGTTGGTGGCACCTTAAAATTGCTACCAGCCAAGGAATGGTTGCAACCTGGCAAGCACTGACCATGCAAACCTATGTTATTACATCTGGTAGAGTGACTAGACAATGATAACCTCCTCCAGGTTTCAGTCAACAGATCACTTAAAGTCCACGTGGAAGGAATAAGAGCCCTGAATTTTATCTGAAAGCCTTCCATTAAAACCTCCTTCTGAGATCATGAAAGAATGGCATCAAACTTGCAGAATGCATGACCTGCAGCTTGGAAGAAAAGTCCTGGAGAAAACAGTGAAGGGCTCAGAAAAATGCTGCAACATCAATGCTCTATAATGGTAGAGAAGATGATGTCATATGAAGAAAAATGAGTATTGACAACTAGGTGAAAAAAATTATTTAGAAGAATCAGGTTCTGAACATAAACTTGAAATACCTTAACCGACTTATTTCATTTTCCTCCCATTTTATGAAAAAGATTGAGATATGTAAAAATAACTTTGTAAAGAAAGGAAATCTTCAGTAAAGTGTAACATTTTAAGTAATAAAGTATGTCAATTTAATTGACAGCAGTTCTTTCTTCCTTAGCCGTACCCAAAATAATGGTGTGTTTTATAACCAATGAAGTACTGTGTAACATTTATAATCAGAACAATAAAGACAAGTGCTGTGGGCTGAACTGTGTTCCCTCAAATTCATATGTTGAAGCCCTAACCCCCAACATGATGGTATTTGGAGAAGAGGCCTTTTAGAGATACTTAGGTTTAAATGAGGGCATGAGGATGGGGCCTTCACGATGGGATTTGCATCCTTATAACAAGGGGCTCTGGAGTGCTTGCTGTCTCTCTTGCCATGTGAGGATTCAAGTATAAGGCAGCCATCTGCAAGCCAGAAAGAGAATCTTCAACCAGAACCTGATCATGCTGGTGCCTTGAGCTCAGAATTCTAGCCTCCAGAACTGTGAGAAAATAAACTTCTGTTGTCTAAGCCACTCAATCTCTGGCATTGTGTTATGGCTGCCCAAACTAAGACAAGAAGAAAATGTGCCATCAGAAGTCAAAATATTTTTAACATCTGGTACTTGGAAGGAAGTTTTCTACATAATTCTAAAGTTATGTAGAAAACTTTCTTGGGGTGGGTTGGTAAGGTGGGAGGCAAACAAGCCCTCGCAAAGATACGAGACATTAACATATAAATTGTTTGAGAACCAAACGTAAGATCATCAGGAAGGTAGCAGTGCACAGGTGGCTCTCTTCCATCCTCAACCCAGAGTTTGCATCCTCTTCTCCTCTGCTACCAGCCAGTTCCATGCTCTATATAAAATCCAGACAAGTGCCCAAACCATTATAGGCCCCTATGTGTATGTCTTATATCAGAGACATCATTATTACTGAGTACTCTGGGCTCTGGAACAGTCTCAGGGCACAAAGAATGTCATCATGTACCCAATGTAGCAGTATGATGCTCCCAAAGTCCCTTAAAAATGGACAACTCTCACACAAACTTTTGAGAATGAAGAATTAAAAATCAGCTCTAAAGTCTTATTTCACCCTGACCCCCATGACAGTGCTGTGGTCACCAGAACACAGGACAAGAATCTCTGATTCTATATTGGCACCGCTGATGGCTGATGTGTTATAACCAGCCTGCCACCAAAGGGAGAGGGGGAGTGAGAGACAGACACAGATCCTACATTCCAACTCCATGATTTCCAATATGAATAAGGGTTTCTCAATTTGATGCTGTATACCAAGGCTAGGGCTACCCAACGGGTTACCCCTGATGGCTGTCTGTCGACAGCAGGACAAGTATAAGGTCAAAGCCCTCAATCCCTAAAAGAAGAATCATTTAGTTTAGACCATCCTGCATGGAAAAAAGAAGTCAACCTAGGTCAAAATTTTTGGTAGCCTATCTCCCCTCTCAGGAACTATGTTTGCCAATAGATTACATCAAATCCAGTTTTCTACATTTCTGTAGAATACGTATAAAACTTATGCAAATAGGTCACATGAAAACTCAAATATGGAGCTTTTAATGAGAATTAAGCTATACATGACAAAACTCTCTAAAGACCTGGTCTATAGAAACTAAGACCATTGGTTGTTTTTTGTTTTTTAACAGTAAAGCAGCTTGCATGAACAAAAATCTGTGAAATGAAATTAGGTTTGACATAAAAATGGACTCTGAATTATTATATTTCTGTATTAGCTTTCTTGTTGCATTTACACATATACATACAAAAAGGGACCCAAGTAAATAAATATTGTCGTCTGAGAATTTTGCTACATCCTTTATGGTGATTCAGATAGGCTGTGACTTGCTAGAAGTTGTATTGGCCATAAAAAGTGGAAGATCCAGGATAAGTCTTGACTTCACCTTCTCAGTCCAGACTTTTCTCTAATTACGCCTCTCATAGGAAACAGCTCAGATGGACCAGCCGTGGTCCATTATGTATAGTGCCTGACACACATGATAAATGCTCGGTATTTGTGCCCATCCTTCTCTTTCATACTTTATATATCCCTAAAATGTATGGGGAAGCTATAAAGAGGCTGGGCAATGGAGGCTTCCACATATAAAGACCTTTACTAATAAGGATATGTTGAAATGAAACATCTCAGCAACTTTATAAACTGTACTTAGAAATCCATTCTTAAGGCTGCTTGCTAACTCCCGAAATTTCTTTAGTAAGGGGAAAAGCCTCTCAGTTTAACTTCACAAAGAAAAAAGGATAAAATGCAAGTGACATGATATAGGTTAAAAGGTAAAACAAGTTATAAATCAAAGTATCAATCACCATACAACAGACAAATGACTCAGAGCTGCTTCGGTTTTATCATGAGGAAAAGGCTAAAGATGGCAGAAGAGCCTTTAGTATCCAAAGTCAACGGCAGAATCGGTATTTAGAGAGAGGACATCATGGATAGAAGCTTCTAGAACATCATTCTCTTGCCTGAGATCAACAGGGAAGGAACAAGATGTTTTAGGATTTTGTTTGTTCTTTAAAGTACCAAACAGTTTTCTCGAGAAAGACACTGAACATCTAGCAGAAGCCATATGTCAAGCAAGGCACTTCTGTAGACAGGTTATCTTATTTAACCCTAACAACATCCCTGTAGGGCAGCTTAAATAGGTTAAGAAATTTGTCCAAGTACACAGGGAAGTGAACAAGCTAGGATTTGAATTTGCATCTTCAGATTCCAAAGTCTGTGCTTTTTCGAGACTCTGAGGTGTGAGGGGTGACAGAGAAAAACTGATGAAGGGACCAATGGAACCAGAGGGAACAGCATTCCCACTCCTACTAGTAACCAGCCTGTTCCATTCTATGTTCAAATCCTGTCCTACAGGATTTCGCAGAATTTATTTAAATGCTCTGGTAAATAGAAATACAATACCTTTAGACTGAACTATTTCTGCTTATTTTGTTGCTTTGGAAACATTTTTTGAGTCAGTTACCAACAAGATACCAAATATCCGTAGCTCAGCAAGACAGTCACTGCACTAAATTCCTCAATAACAGTCCACAGCCACAAAAAATGGGCAACGCAGCAGAGAATAATCAAAAGCAGCTTCAGATTTTCCGGATAAAACAAAGCATCGTTTGTATTGAGGCATTTTTAGAAGGTACCACTGAAAGCCAGACTGCAGCCTGGAATGGCTTAAAATACCACATTTAACAATCACATCAATGGCTTTTAAACTTTAGAGGCAAACAGCTTCCTTTTACTACAAATTCAAAGTGAAGGATTAGATGCAAAGCTAACACATTCAGGACACATTCAAGCTTAGGGACTATCCAGTGCCTTAATTAACACCATTAATTACAAGTGTATTGAGTCAACTAGCTGGGTTTTAATGATGAAACAGTGAAGGTCAAAATTTTTAAATAAATTGCTTCAAACTAAGCCCCCCTGCTGAAAAAAGAACACCAATAATTAAACTGAAAGGAAAAGCCTAATAAACAATTATTTTGGCATATTTAGCAACCTTAATCAGTCTATATTTTAATTGAGACAATACCACAAGTAAGAGTTCACCAAACTTTGCTCTTCTGCCTCAACTTGGAGCTACTGGGTTGGCCAAAAGGTTTGTTTGTTTTTTCTGTAAGATGACTCTGGTAGCACTTAGTTGTCTTTAACTTCATTCGAAACAATTCTGTTAGATTGTATGTGACATCTGTCATATCAGCATGCAGTTTAAAAAAAAAAAGACATTATAATTGGTGAATTTCTGTGTAGCCATTTTAATATTGAAGATGGAAGAAAAAAGCAACATTTTTGGCATATTATGCTTTACTATTTCAAGAAAGGTAAAAACACAACTGAAACGCAAAGAAAGATTTGTGCAGTGTATGGAGAAGATGCTGTGACTGATCGAACATGTCAAAAGTGGTTTGCGAAGTTTCGTGCTGGAGATTTCTCGCTGGACGATGCTCCACGGTCAGGTAGACCAGGTGAGCAAATCAAGACACTTAGAACAATCAAAGTTATATACCACGCAGGAGACAGCCGACATACTCAAAATATCCAAATCAAGCGTTGAAAATCATTTGCACCAGCTTGGTTATGTTCATCGCTTTGATGTTTGGGTTCCACATAAGTTAAGCGAAAAAAACCTTCTTGACCATATTTCCGCATGGGATTCTCTACTTAAACGTGATGAAAACATTCAGTTTTTACAACAAATTGTGAGGGCGATGAAAACTGGATACTATACAATAAGGTGGACTGGGGCAAGCGAAATAAACCACCACCAACCACACGAAAGGCTAAAGAAGGTGATATGTATATGGTCGGATTGGAAGGGAGTCCTTTATCATGAACTCCTTCCAGAAAATCAAACAACTAATTCCAACAAGTACTGCTCCCGGTCAGACCAACTGGAAGCAGCACTTGACGAAAAGAGTCCAGGATTAGTAAACAGAAAAATCATAATCTTCCATCAGGATACCGCAAGACCGAATGTTTCTTTGCTGACCAGCCAAAAACAGTTACAGCTTGGCTGGGAAGTTTTGATTCACCCGCTGTATTCACCAAACATTACACCTTCGGATTTCCATTTATTTAGGTCTTTACAAAATTCTCTTAATAGAAAAAATTTCAATTCCCTGGAAGACTGTAAAAGGCACCTGGAACAGTTCTTTGCTCAAAAAGATAAAAAATTTGGGGAAGATGGAATTATGAAGTTGCCTGTGGAACAAAAGGGTGAATACGTTGTTCAATAAAGTTCTCGGTGAAAATGAAAAATGTGTCTTATTTTTAGTTGAAAACCAAAGGTACTTTTTGGCCAACCCAATACTTCCACACCAATAGCGGGCAAGTAGGAGAGCTGGACAGGGCAAGAGACTATGGCTTCAAGATTGGCAGAGGCAAAAGGGACACAGAGAGAGAGAGAGAGAGAGAGAGGGACTAGCCCTTTCTAGGAGGGTAAGAGGCCTTGCCCATCTAATGCTTCCAGATTGGTGTCACTATTTCCAGGGTTAAAAGGAAAACAACAAAACCACTATCAACAGTGAGATTTGATTACATCGTAGATGTTAGATAAAATTAGGTTTCATTTCTTGGAGACCAGTAGGAAAAAAAGTCCAAAAAACTAGCCAAGACATGTACTTGCTCTGTGGAAGCAGTACCTATTATAATAAGCTATACTAGATATCTGTGTTGGTTAGCTTTTGAAGTGGAGAGGGCCTGCAAATGTCTACAACTGAGAATCCTCCCTAACGCACATCTTGGTGGGAGATGAAGTCCACCTTGCCCTAGAGAAGCTAAGAAGTCCAAATACACACTTGCTCAGCCTCTCCTACAGCCAGAATCCAGGCATGGGAACCAGGCTCAGCCCTTTTGATGTACCTGCCCCACACTTTCAATTTCTCCTTGGTTATTCTTAAGCATTTTCACTTCCAGATGAATTTTAAAATCAACTATGTCAAAAGCAAAACAAAACAGGATTTTTAGGGCAGTGAAAGTACTCGGTATGATACTATGATGGTGAATACATGTCATTATATACTTGGGCAAACCCACAGGATGTCCCACACCAAGAGTGACCCCTAATGTAAACTATGGTCTGCGGGTGATGACGTGTCAATGTAGGTTCATCAGTTGTAACAAATATACCTCCTTGATAGGAGAACATTGATAATGGGGACGCTAGGAATGAGTGGAGGCATGGGGTATACAGAAAATCTCTGCACCCTCCTCTCAATTTTGCTGTGAACCTAAAACTGGCTCTAAAAAAAATTACGTCTTTAAAAAGAAAATAGTTGGGGCTTCCCTGGTGGTGCACTAGTTGAGAATCTGCCTGCTAATGCAGAGGACAAGGGTTCGAGCCCTGGTCTGGGAGGATCCCACATGCCGCGGAGCAACTAGGCCCGTGAGCCACAGCAACTGAGCCTGCGCATCTGGAGCCTGTGCTCCGCAACGAGAGGCCGTGACAGTGAGAGGCCCGTGCACCGCGATGAAGAGTGGCCCCTGCTCGCCACAACTATAGAAAGCCCTCGCACAGAAACTAAGACACAACACAGCAAAAATAAATAAATTAATTAATAAACTCCTACCCCCAACATCTTCAAAAAAAAGAAAATAGTTGGAATTTCATTAGAGATTAAATGGCATGTATAGATAATTTTGTAAGAACTAGTCAGTTTAAAATAATAAATTTGCCCATTCAGAAATACAGTATTTCTTTCCATTTATTCAGTCTTCCTGTAAGTCCTTCAACAAAGTTTTATTTTCTTCAATATAAGGCTTGTACCTTTCTTCTTAGGTTGATATTTAAAGTTTCTGTTTCTATTATAAAATGAGACTTTTTTCCTTTTCATTTTCTAAACAGTGCTGCTAATTTCCTATGCTGCTCTTATATCCACTCTAAACTCTTACTAGGTCCAGGTTTGACATCAATACTCTGAAATCTTTTTTTTTTAATACTCTGAAATCTTAAGAGTTCAGTAGGGCTTCCCTGGTGGCGCAGTGGTTGAGGGTCCGCCTGCCAATGCAGGGAACGCGGGTTCATGCCCCGGTCCGGGAGGATCCTGCATGCCGCGGAGCAGCTGGGCCCGTGAGCCATGGCCGCTGGGCCTGCGTGTCCGGAGCCTGTGCTCCGCAACAGGAGAGGCCACGGCAGTGAGAGGCCCGCGTACCGGACAAGACAAAAAAAAAAAAAAAGAGTTCAATAATTACTTTTAAATGAAGGAACTTTAATGATAGTGACATGAAAGTTTGCTGATAGTAAAGGTCACTTACACATGTGGTAGAAGGTTGTAGACCTCTCTAGAGAGCTTCAAAATAAAGATAACACCTCATCCGCTTGTTTTAGATCAAGGTCCTAACATAACAGCAGGGAAAGAAAAAATAGATGCCCTCGTCTTGCCTTCCCCACATTATGGTTTAATATTGATTTTTGCTCCCTTAGGCCTGACTCAAGGTCAAGAGAACTCCTTTGCACTGATGGACTAGTGGAAACAAGGTAAATGTAGTTTCCAAAAAAATTTTAAAGTTTTTAATACTGCATTCTCCAGTGTGATTCTGCAGCCTCCAGAAAATACTTTTTGCTCAGCTATAAGCATTTCCTAGGTATAAAAAAAATCATCAAAAAGTAATTTTGCTATTTTTAGAGCTGACTCAATGACTTCAATAACTTTCAGTAATTTGATATCTCACTGTACATAATACTTGAAATATCCTTATATACATATAACTTAAATTTCAATACCTGCTAAAATTTTACCAATAAAGTGACATTTCTTTTAGGGACAGGCGCCGAGGATATAAAAACTTCAATACTTACGAAAAATATTTGTTTTCTTTTGAAGAATACTAAGTTTAACTCAGTGATTTTCCAAATTCTCAAAACAGGTTCAACATAAAAGTGTAGCTCAAGATTGTCTGTAAGAACAATCTACAAAGGATATGAAAATCTGAACTCAAAATTTTAGACAAATATTTTCTAAATTTCTGTGACTGTGAGTTCAAGTACATAAAAATGAATTTTCCTTTGTCTTTACAACAAAGATTGCTTTAATTGGAAACAGTAGAGCAAAATTTTTCCGTATTGCAGCAGATATTATTACCCAAGTTTCACAGCGGTCTCAGTAGATTAGCCAGCTTTAATTTACAGAGAAACTTAGCTGTGATTTACTTATATAATGAGAGCTGGCACAGAGCTCAACACATGCATGGTCAAATTCCAAGTATTTTCCCCAATCATCTTGTGACATAACTTCGTCAAGATTTAAAACTGCATCTGCTTTGTTTCCCAGTGGAATACAACCAGGTTCTAGTTAAGAGAAAAAAGGCATACACCATACAGATGTTTTATGAGAAATGTTCCCATTGCTTTTTCAACTTTGGTTTGCATTAGTGAAAAGCCAAAGTGTGGGAATTATTATGAAGAAATGATTCAGAAAACACGATAGTTGCTCTTAAAGACCAAAGGGGGAAATAAACCCCAAATAATAGGCTCTACAACTGGAAAAGTTTCAAACGCAAACAGTGTTCACTGTCTGGCCCATCTGAAAGGCAGGGTGCCGAAAATCATTAACATACTGTAATTTCACATGAGTCTGGCAAGGATCAAAGAGGATGGTAATCCTGTTGTGAAAGACTCCATTACTAAGCAGAGAGTTTTGGCTTGGAGACCCTGGCCTTGAGAAAAATAACCCACTGGTTGGCAGCTCCAGTCCAACAGACAGCTTTAGGATCTAACTTTATCCTGGAAATTACAAAGGCATGTAAAGAAGCAAATAACATAGTTCCTAGGATGAGTGTCAGTTGAGCCAAAACTGGGGAAAAATTTTTTGTTGTTTTTAAGACAGCTTTTCGAGAACTAAAGAGAAGGATGTTTTGGCCTTAACCCAGCAGAGGGTGAAGGGTCCCCTGGATAGAAATTATGTGCACTGAAAATTCCCCGTAGTAACAATTCTAATTAATTATTCAAAGCTAGGAGTTGATTTTCTAAGGTTAAGAGCTAACCTATGGTCTCCTGTTTCGATCATCAAAAACTGGTTTCTTTTCTTTGCATCTGCTTAGCCAGGCATTAATGAGAGGCTTTTAATGGAATCTTATCAGCAACTTTACAACAAAGTCTCTACTTTTAAGGTTAAGTTTGCCTTTTGCGGGTTTGGTTAAAGGGAAATTAATAATAGAAAATTTGTCAAGGTTCCACATAACCAAAAAGTTTACAAGTCCGCTTATTCTTTTACAGAAACAACATATACAACAATATTACCACAAGGCATTACAAGATCTTTTGAATTAAAGAGTTAACTATAATTCAGCCTACTTATTTATACCTTAATAGAAATTAAAACTGAAGTGTTATTCAATATACAATAACTCAGACACCAGCCATTCTCTGACTCTGGATTAACATGAGTTTGAGTGAAACGGCACATTTCAGGGAAACCGATCCGTGCTAACAGATTTTTATTGTGCAAGACGGGTAGATAACATGTAGTTTTTCTGGTGAGCGGTTCCCAAAATAACCTTACAGTAGCTTATCACACGGAATGCAGCGTAGAGTCACAATGACCACATATGCACCAGAACTCTCCCAGCAGGAATGAAATCCAAGCCAAATTAAGTAGCTCTCATCATAATGAAAACTTAGCAGCCTGGCATTGAGTGTGGCTACACCTGTTAGGGGGAAAATCTGATACTCAAAAGATGAGGACCAGTCAGCCAGCAGTTGGTCAAACATATAAAATGCAAGCATGCGTGGGAAAAGAGAAAGCGCTTTCTAGAAATCAAATTCCTGGACACACCTGCTCTCCCTCAATGTCTATAACTCTGCCTCGGGATCTGAATGACCTGTTAAAATTATGACCCTTACAAATCTTCTGGGAAAGGATTTGGTTCAGAACCCAAACTCAATCTTCAAAGGCACTTCCCAGGAGAAAGCTCACGAATGTATTTAGTTTCTCAGGGCCTCCAGGTTGCTGTTTCTTCTAAACCATATCACTTCTCTGACCCATTCCCAAGGCAGTAACATCTGCCCCACCTGGGTTAAGTGGGGCCTTGCTGGCTCACGCCCACCATGCTTGCTCAGCTCAACTCAATCCTGGACACATACCTGTTTCCTTCTTGCTTCCCTTTCCTCCCTCTCGGCTTTTCTTCAGCACAGCCTTTAACATTTTCAACACTCTTTCGCTTCTAAAGAGAAAAGGAGAAGAGAGAAGAGGAATTAAGTATTATAAATTGGAATGTAACTTGCATATTGACACAAACAGTGACTTGTCTTCAAACAAACAGATCACTTAGGATAATATTAAGGTACCTTGAGTTTTACATTAATTTTCTATGAATAAACTAACATGGGGAACTAAATGCTAAGACACAAGGAGTGTTTTATAATGTTTAATGAAGTGATCAGAAGTTCACCGTCTTGTTATAAATTAAAAAAAACAACAACAGCGCATTCTCAGCATTCCACATCTAATTAAGGTTATGAGGCTAAATCTGGACACATTACTGTAAGATATCTGGCATAGGAATGTGGGTCTCCCAACCCCCATTCATCAAAAGAAAACATTAAGACAGAATCAAAAAGATAATGGTTAAGAAGGAAAGCTACATGGTTAAAGGCATGTTTTACAGGTGCTACTGATTATTTAACCATAAGGAAAACATTGTGGAAGGTTAATCAGAATGAAACATACCTTAAAAACATTTGCAAAATAAATACAGTGGGAACACATTTCAACACTGATGTCTGGGGTGTCTGATCAAACAGCACACACTGCAATGGGTTTTTACCACATATTGTTATGACTTTTGGGCAGGGGTGGGGGGAGGTAAGAAGAACAGGCCCACGGCTGAATCCTTTAAATAATGAGCTGTATTTTTAAGCAGGGTTGTACTGAGCACATAAAAACAACACAATGGCCCAGGCCTAAGGTGAAACATAAAACCACCCCTCCAGCAAAGAGACAGACAAAAGGACCATTATTTCATCAGTTAGTCAGTCTCCTCCAGCTCTCTCTTCCCTCCACTAACTCTGATGAGATGGCTAGACAAAGCAAAAACAGTAACAAATCTGAGTGGGTTGTGTTACCATCACACCCTTGTTAACGCACTAAGGAGAAGCAGGTAGAAGAAGGCAAGTAGCTTACTGCTGAAGAAAACAAAGAGGGGGATGACTCCTCTGTAGAAAACCTGCCTTGTTAGCATCAACGCTTCCAGTGGTCTCTGTATAACCCCCCGCACAAGTGCTCGACCCCAGAGTTGAGCCGAGGTTTTGTGGAGCCCACTGAGAGGGAGGAAGGGTCCCAAAGTGCTGCCATGCACAACATAAGCACCCAGGGTGACCTTTCTTATCATTGGGTCCAGGCCTGTATTTATTTTTCCAAGCCCTTGTTTTCCTGATGAAGAAACAGAGACCCTGGGAGGCTGACTTGCCCCAGGGTCACGAAGCTAATTAACAGCAGGGCCAGAATCCAAATCTGCGGACTCCCAGCAAGGGTCCTTCTTCCCCAGTGCTGGCCTCTCTGCTTAGAGCAATGAAAGCTTTGGGAAACAGCAATCAAACAATCAAAAAAATTAACAACAAACCAACCAACCTGAAAGATACTAGGAAGTAAATATCTTAAGCATAATTTGGAAAAAGCCATAGTGAAGGCTATTAGGGTTAAATCATCTTACAAACAAGTCTTTACACACAAAAGGAGCATGGCTTAGAGCCTAATTCTTTTTAAAAATGCTACTTGAATGGACCCCTGTGAAAAGACTTGGGTTTCACGTAAAGGGCAAACACTGAATCTGGAAGTGGGCCACAGTGTGCTTCCATAGGAGAGCTGTGGAAACACAAATTTCTCCTGACAGCCATGCTTGAAGGAAACAATGCAAAATGTTGTGGCATAAAAAACGGTAGGAAGAATTAAAAAATAAATAGATGCCTGGTAAGCACAGACATTTTCTTCTCCAAATTAAAAAAAAAAAAAAAAATCAACCAACCCTTCAGGGTTTGTCATTTAGCAAAGACTACATACTAAAGAAATAAGAAGAAATAAGAGAAAAATATCAATGGAGCCAGGCCAGCAAAGCTTGGCCAAGGTCCTTAGGGAACTTTTCCCCGTGTTTCCCTGGATCACTGAACAGCTCAGGCCCCACCACAGCAGTGAAGCTGCCCCCTGATTAATGACCTTTGTCACCACCAACCCACAACAGATCTACAATGCCACTTGGAATACACAGCCCACAGGGCAAAGACTGGCAGACACGGACTTGGGCATCTCATCCCAGACGCCTTAGATGTCTATTTTTCGGAGCTCAGCTGTTTTCAGGATAGTGAAATCTTCCCCATCAGTGATCTCAAGTGAAGAGGCTATCAGATATTCGCTGTAAGTTCTTCTCCCAGTTCTAGTTTTCCTCCCTAAATAATAACTCAAGGGAAAGAGCTTAAATTTATACTCTAAAAGATATTCAAACTGCACATGGAGAAACTTTAACTGATTATATATCTGGGTGCAAAAATTAAGGAACCCCCATACACACACAAGCTAGAAAGGAAAAAAAAGACTGCTCCCCGTGGGTTAAATTCTGAAATTAATACAGATCAGAGTAGAGCTGTGCAAAGTCCCAATCAGTCATGGCCTGAAAAATGTAACTGGAACGTGACACTCATCAACAGACCCTTTAAAGACTATGCCCATCTGAAGCGAGGTGGTCAGAAAAAGCAACTATAGTAATAGGCTGGAGGGGCCAACAGTGGCAGTATAGTCCAGAGAAGATTATCTGCACACCTGACAGTACCTGTGAACTTATAAATACATACTCCCACATCCAGTTCTGGAAATAAACCCATCAGGCTATCGGACCCAGTGCTATTAAACACTGGCATCATAACTACTTCCCCTTCTTCTGATCCTGTTCTCAATGAGCAGTGCCTCTTAATTTGGCTTTTTAACCTAACAACAGTGGGGGAGAGTGTGCTGGTCTAGTCCACCCAACACAATTGTCTAGCTTGTTGACAGACATGCTTCTGGGAATAAATTAATAAACCAGTGCTCTGGCTTTAAACAAAAGCTCTCATGAGCTTTGTTCAAGGGAATCACTTTGCCGAGTATCATCTATTTAAGACATAAGGAATATTAAGTTTCTGATTCCAGTTTGAGTACCAAAAGGAAGACAGTGGTAAATTCTTGAAAGCAAATGCCACCATGAAGCAGTCTTATGAGGGCAGCCAGTGGGCTCTCCCTGAATGACACCTTCTGCATCACTTCCCTTCCTGTAGCAACTTCAACTCCTGACAATTTTCCCCTAAAAAGGGTGAACACTGCCCTGCTACAGAAGTGAACCACATAGAAACGATGCAAACCAGCCTTCCAGACACACAAAAAGAAACTGCCAGAAGCTATCAAGTTCCTACTAGAGGACCATACATGTAAGGAAGTTCTTATGGACAAGCATAATAGGATAAAACAAGAAAGGCTGTCCTTTTTCACTTTAAACACTATAGATCAAAAGGCACAGGTGTAACTCAAATAAATACTGGCCAAATAGAATCCCTCAATTTCTGCCCCATAAAACTTTAGCCTCTATCACACAAGTAGTATAAATACATGGCTGGATTTAAGGATTTAAAAATAAATCTTTGATGGCACTTCCCTGGTGGTATAGTGGTTAGGAATCCGCCTGCCAATGCAGGGGACCCGGGTTCGAGCCCTGGTCCAGGAAGATCCCACTTGCCACGGAGCAACTAAGCCTGTGCACCACAACTACTGAGCCCGCACGCTGAAACTACTGAAGCCCGCGCCTAGAGCCCGTGCTCCGCAATAAGAGAAGCCACCGCAATGAGAAGCCCGCGCACCGCAACGAAGAGTAGCCCCTGCTCGCCGCTACTAGAGAAAGACCGCATGCAGCAAGGAAGACCCAATGGAGCCAAAACTAAATTAATTAATTAAAAAAAAAAGAATGAATAAGTCCTATTTAAAAATAAAAAATAAATAAAAATAAACCTTTGAAAAAGTAGAGAACTTCAGCTCTCGTTTCTTTATATATTTTTGAGGAAGAGAGAAAAGACCAGCCTCTAGATTACAACTGAAATGATCTAATGGGAGAAAATTTCCTATAATGTTCATTTCAAAGAAAGTAAAATGAGTATATGACATTACCTTTAGGTCAATCATCTGAAGTCACCTAAATTTCCTTATTTTTCTACTATCATTCGACATCTAAGTTTCCCAAATGCCACAGATGCCATAGATTCTTCTTTTCAAAACCCACAGAAGTTAAACCAACTATTGAGCTTACTTTTACTTCTTAGATTTCTCCTTTAACACATAAACTCTTTGGAGATAGGCACAATGTCTCCATGTTATGTGTTAAAGCATTCTGCAGTGATTACAAAGGTATATAACAAAAGATATCCTAGATTAAACAGTGAGATGATTTAAAAATAAGAGAAAAACCTATTTCAGTTTGCAATCCCAATGGCAGCATCATAACCATGACCACCTTGTCTGAAATCATAGAATAACACCAGCCTTAAAACTTTCCTCTTCTGGAGTGCCATAACACCTATTTATGAAATTTCAAATTGACTCCGTGAGCTGAGGGCAGGGACTATGTTTATTCTTTAATAGATACAAACAGAAGCCGGAACACAGCCATCCCACACACTCTGTTCTCAATATTTGTTGACAGATTTAACTAGGCTGCAATGAACACAGATGAGGCATTTCCTCCAAATCAAGCAATTAACCAACATTCATAGCAGTTTATAAATTACAAAGAATATTCCTATATATTCTCATTTGCAAGGAATGCAAGAAAACAGTTAAATCCAAGAGATACTTGGGAGGAAAATGCTGCATTTCATAATGTCCCTTCATGTCCACACCTGAGTCAGCCTTAAAATCTCAAGATAATAAACCCTTATTATCCAGTTATCCTGGACACCTAAACACACGCTCTGTGCTCACTCCACTAAAAGGAGCTTCTTGCATCAAACCATCCATCTGACCTCAAAGCAAAGCAGTCTCAGAAGGTGCCTCCTTTCTTTTGCCAAAATAAATAAAGACAGAGTAGCAATATCTACAAGTGAAACACTGGAAAGTAAGATGCACAGGATCATTAAGAAAATTTTTTTTTTAATTTAAGAGAAGAGATACATCAAAAACATCCTCAATTTTAGGGGCTCAAAAACGTCTCAACCTAATAAGACCAAGACTCACCTACACGATAGCCATGTCTTCTGTAGTACTGCCTTTAGAACTTTCCTTTGCATTGGCAACCTTTAGTGTTTATCAAAAGAAAGGAAATGGGTGGTGGTGATGGGTGGGGAGGTGCTGTCTAAAGCAGCCTACAGAATAAATAATATAGTAGAGAGGAAGTAAGAGAAAACAAAGCAGGACAGAGACCACAAAAGGAAACAAAGCCCTGCTAGAGGCGGCAATGGCTGCTGCTGGAAATTCACGGAAAACTGCCTTCTAGAAGCTTCCTGAAAGCAACAGCCATATCTTGACACTCTTTTAAAGATCCCAGGAGGCTGGGGAAAAACCAACTCTTGATGAATACTTGAAATTCTAGGAGGTCTCTCTCCCATTCCACCCACACACACACACACACACACACCCCCCCCCGCCGGGGTAGTAGAAGGAGCGTAGGAATTAGGAGACCTGGTCCTGGCATTGTGACTGGGAACATGTTACCAAACTTCTCTAGGATTCAGACGCCTCGTCCAGGAAAGCTGGTGGGGAGGAGAAGGGGTTATTGACCAAGAAACCAGAAAGCAATTGTGATGGTAAGTAAAAAAGCGGCCCTTGGTATTGCTTAACATGCAGAGCTGGGAAACAGGACATCATTCGGCTGTGACTTACCCGCTAAGACACATCGGCCCAACCATTTGGTCCTCTTTCTTCAAAGCCATTCTACAAATTGTGCCTCTAATTCTGCTGTTCTTTTCTTTAGAGTTAGGTTTGTCTTATACTCAAACCTGACGTCTTTTTGCCTAAGTCATTAAAAGCAAAGTAAATTTACAGTCACAAGTAATATGAATGTAAAAGAGTTCTGGGCATGAGGTTTGAACTCAAATGTTTAAGTTCTGATGCACAAGATTAAGTGGAAATTCCCTATTAGATTGAAATCATTTTCAACCCATATTTAAAAGACTCTGTAGAAAGATATACAAGTTGTTTTGAGAAAAGTGTCCTTAAATATCTAACTCTCCTAAGGCAGTATTTCAAGCTGCTAAAAAATTACTATATACAAGTTTGTTTAAAGACGTTTTCATTTTGATAACACTTGGCAAAAAAGAAATCTCACTTTCGGAAGAAAATATGAAGCAGCTACCTGTTTCTGGCTACAAGAGCCATTTTTCTAGATTGTGAAGGGATTTGTTCCATTCAACTTTGAACACTATCTCATCCATAAAGCCTTCCCAGGCCATGATAGTCAAAAGGTATCTTTAATTCCACATCCCACTTTGTACTTACAGATGGTTATCAATCAAAATCACAGTAAAAAATGTTGAACTCTACAAATCCCCCGTGGCACCTAAAGAAGTACCTTACATGCAACAAACACTAAATAAATCTCCTTAAATGAAAGAATAGCAGGGTTGTTACGGAGGGGGAATCAAAATCAATTCTCTCCCACAAGGGATTTGGACTAATAATGTAAGAATTCTTCTGATACCAAGTACTAATTTCCAAGTTTATGGCCCAAGTTATCTGACTTATACACGATGAACAGCACATCTCCATAGCAGGACCTGTTCTGTTACCAGGCCTTCAGAAGCACCAGCTGCAGGCAGGTTATATTTTGGCATTTCGAACATGCATACAGAAGGGATAAGTGTAATAACAGAAAACCTGAAAGCAATACATTCTGCCTCAAACCAGGAAGGGCTCAGACGGGGAAATAACCAAGGGCAGCGTTCCTGGCAATTATAATGCCTCCCAGGCCAATGGCTCTGGAGCACGACTGAGCACCAGTCTTGCAGAAAGCCTCTGCTCATCCAGAAGCTGTCTTCACCCGGACGTTCCCCAGCCAAGCACCCACCTCTCAACCTAACAGCAAGACACTACCTAACTAGAGGACAAAAGAACTGTGACATTATTACCATCACCACCACCATCCAGACAGTCATAGATACTTAATCTATCAGAGAAAGCAAAGACACTTCCCAAGCCCACTTCAAAACCCACCTCAAAAGCTTCCTCTTAGAAGCCTTCTGGGTCTTATTTTAATTGCTCACCCACCTGCTTCCTCCACTAGTCTGCGGGACTCTGGATGGCCAGACCTTGCTCTGCTTCACCAGCAAGCACAGTATGCTTTCTCACTTCAGTATCAATGGATACATCGGGGAGGAACATCATTTTTCCAGCTATAATTCTCAAAGGAAATAACTGTACCTCAAAACACACTGCCAGCCTAATAAATTTAGGTAAATATAACATCCTCATTTAAAATGCAAGGCCCATGGGACTTCCCTGGTGGCGCAGTGGTTAAGAATCCGCCTGCCAATGCAGGGGACACGGGTTCGAGCGCTGGTCCGGGAAGATCTCACATGCCGCAGAGCAACAAAGCCCGTGCACCACAACTACTGAGCCTGCGCTCTAGAGCCCGCGAGCCACAACTACCGAAGCCCGCGCACCTAGAGCCTATGCTCCACAACAAGAGAAGCCACTGCAATGAGAAGCCCGTGCACCACAACAGAGTAGCCCCCGCTCGCCGCAACTAAACCCTGCACGCAACAACAAAGACCCAGCACAGCAATCAGTCAATTTAAAATAAAAATAAAATAAAATGCAAGGCCCTGAGCATTGGAGGAACTTGTCCTGACTCTCCTGAGCCAGCAAGTGGCAGAGACAGGGTTACAACCCCATTTCCCAATTAAGGAATAAGCACTGGGCTAGCAATTGCAGGTTCTTCATTCTACACACATTCCTGAGTATCAACTCTGTGCCGACCAAAGAGGAGCACAAAGTATAACATGATGGAGGAGGAAGACAACACTGTCAACAAACATGGGCAGGAAGCTCCAAGTCCATGCCTCCATTTTCTCTATAAAGTAAAACTAAGGTACAAGAGGAGCAGAGAAGGTTCAGAATAGCCCTTGTAGGGGAAAGGAAGGCAAGCACAAGATGAGAAGGACAGCTGAACAGTTTTGATTGCCCAACCAAGGCTGCAGAGCAAGACACAGCACCAAATGATGAAAGTGGGCAACTCCATCCTCTGATGCTCAGCCCCAAGAAAGAACCACCCGGAGGACAAGAGGCTTGATCAGTAATCGGGTGTTTGCAGCACAGGTGCAACAAGATTGGTAAGGGTGCTCGTACAAGAGTACTCAGAGTGGCGTGCCATGGAATCAAGGCTGGACAGGAAGCAAGTGGAGGCCTGAGAGGAAGGACCAGCAGAGAGAACAGGGATGGTGTCTCAAAGAGATCAAAGAGCAAATACAGTCAGACTAAGTCACTGAGGAAGCTGAAAAAGGCTGTCTGGGCTTCTTAATTTTAAATCTTTGGATGTGGAACAACTCCAGACAATGTTAAAGCCCACATGATGGCCAACAGCATGGTCTGCTGAAGTGGAATGTCCTCAAGTGAAGGTTGGAAGCAAACAAGTCAAAGCACTTGATTCTTGGTCTGGGGAAGGGCCGTTCAGATGCTTCCTGCCGTAACAGAGACAGGATTAGGGATATCAACCACCCGAACAGCTCTTATTTACTAAGTGTTTACTGTGTATCAGGTAAGTGGAAGAGCTTTACATTCATATGTAATCTCATTTTATCCTTAAAAAAAAATCTATGGGACAGTTTTACTGATTCCTTTTTATTAAATAAGGAAGCAAAGGCTCAGAGGGATTAACAACTTTCCCAAGGTTACACAATTTGTAAAGGTGAAGCTGGGACTCGAACCCAGGTCTGCCTTGAAAGCTCAGGCTCTGACCTGCTGCCTCCAAAGTCCTCAATGAACTGAGGGAAGGTGGGACAGGGAGGTGACCAGGAGAGCACAGAATACAAGTCTAAAGGACACAGTGGCTTTTGCATGAGGGTGAAAGTACCGTTGTTATGGCTCCAGCTGAGGAGAGCTGGGAGAAAGCCAACGCTAAGCCACGGCGGCCATGAGGCCAAAAGCCCGTACAGAACCACCTAGGGTTTGAACATGAACCACAGACTTTGCATGTGGTCCCATCCTTTCTCACAGAGCTCCGTGCGGGATGTGACCAGGATCATAGGATGCTCCCCTGTGGAAGGTTTATAGCAACTGGAGACCCCAGTCCCAACCCTCATACGGTGGTTAGCTCGCTAACAACCACCCTGATTACATCCTCTTTTCTTTTCCCTTCTCCTTCCCGTTAAGTTTTCCACTTGTATCACACAACAGAGCTATGAACCTGACCACCTTCTTGGTGTGTGACAATTACAGGTCCCTGAGTAAAGGTAGGAGGCATTACATTAACAAAATGACCTTGGGCAAGTTATTTCACCTTTCACGGGCTCATCTGTCTAACAGGAACGCCGCTCCCTTTACCGTGTGACAGGACAATACCAAGTCTCTTCCACCTGTAGGTGCTATCACTGTAAGGGGGAAGATTTATTTCTTGTTCATAGGGCCACTGTCATCACAGTAGCTGATAAACCATCACCACAGATGAAAAAGGAACTCCTCTGAGGAGTCTACGGCATGGGTTGATGATACGCCTTTAGTATGAAAAGAGAAGAGACCTTGAAGACATGTCAGAAAGTCCATTTTTCAAAAAGTGTAAAGGTACTCAATCATCAGTGCCAGCTGAGTGAAGCCTGGTATCATAAATCTAAAGAAATTAAATGTTTTAAATTGCACTGCAACTGGCCTCAAAGTGAAAAAGGTCAGACAACCTCAAAGATGCCCCGTGAAAGGCAGCTATTCATTACACGAAGATTTCTTGCTTACGGAGCTGACAGACGGATCTTTCTCTTAAAGCCCCAGAATACAAGACGTCAAAATCCCTCCTCCACTTCTGTCAGTGACTTGCTAGGATGCTCTGAACAAGGTTTTAACCTCCCCAGGCCCTGATTTCATTAAGTTGGGAGTTTGCAATACCCATGTAGTTTTTTTTTAAACTCCCCCAGGTGATTCTGATGTTCAGCCAGCAACATGTATTTAACACTAATTATATTCCAGGCCCTGCTCTAAGCACTTTACTTTTATATATATACACACACACATATATGTATGTACACACACACACAGTCATTTAATCCTCACAACCGCCCTCTGGGGAAGGTACTATTAATGTCTCCATTCTGTGAAGGCACAGAGAGGCTGGGACTTGCCCAGGGTCATGTAGCTCATGGGGGCCCATCCAAGCAGTTTCGCTCCAGAGCCCGACCATGAAGTCCCTATTCTATGCCTACTTTTTTGGATAAAAATGAGAGACGAGCTCCCAGGGGCCTGGTGAGGTGGTGAAACAGACAAAACCGTCAAACAGGGGGAGAAAAATCATCTTTGGCCACACATACACGCGTGGACACACACACACACACACACAAACCCCCCCACCCCCAGAGAGGCATCCCATGCCTCAATCTATCTTGAAAAAGAGAATCTACCTCTATTGAAAGACACCTCCTGTCCACTCCCTCAAGTTCTGCTAGGCATCCATCTCATCAGTTACTTCAAACTACAGTGTTGTCAATGTGTATGATCTGGAGGCATCACACAACAATATACATGCAACGAAAAGAGCACACTCTTCAATTCATGAGCTTACAGGGGCAGAACACGGAGACGGGCCATACTGCCGACGAGGAAGATTATTTGGGGGCAGAGACCTGTGTCACATGGGCAATGCTTCCCCTATTCCCAACACTTACCCGGAAATTCAGAACTACGTTATTCAAGAGGGGAGCTCAAAAACACAGCAACAAAAAAAACTGCCCATTTCTCACTAGAATGAATTGTATGAAGCTTATTAAAAGGTGATGGGCTGGGGCAAGGAATGGACTGGTACCCAAGCTTTCCTTCTCTGGGCTGTTTTACACAGTCCAATAAATGTAATATGGTCTTAACCTTGGACATCAAGTTCTAAAATAAATTGGGGAATGCCTGCAGTGCTACTGCAGTGGAGAGCTGAATCAAATTCATACAAGCCACACAGGATCATCTCTTCCCACAGCTAAAGCAAATATCTCAACACACGGATCACGGTGCTCTTATCTGCACTTTGTAAGGGAAACCATTCTGGGCCATAAACATTTGGCTGCAGGGCAATCTCCAAGTGCGACTGCCACGGGGGCCCATGAGAAAGATCACATGGGAACAGGTGTTGGCTACATTTTTTAATCCATTCCAACAGCCCCAAAATGGGGGAATACCAGAGCTCTAGACGATAAAAGCCAAAGACAACTCATGCTAGGAAATAAAAGCCAAACATGTAGAGTTTTGTTTTGTTTTTTAAATGTTAACAAATCCAGTCTCCAAGGAAGATAGGAAAGATAATACAAGGGTGTCATCCAAGGCAGGAGCATGTGACCTTTTAAGTGCCACGGGCTGCTTCAGCCGTCTAGACCCTCCAATCAGAATGTTCCCGAGCGATTCTGACATAGAAAATGCGATTACAAAGAAAATCAATTATATTGAAACGACATCAAAATATTTAGAAAGCAATCTGTGATAACAGTAATGTGTGCTTCTTAATGCATAAATAACATGACACAAGAGCAGGTCTAAGAGCTACTGTAGTTTTCTGAGCAGTGGTAGCCATAACTGATAGCTTAAAGTATCTCCCACAATGTGATACAAAAGTGTGTAATTTCTAAGTGGCAAAGCCACAGGTGCTGACAGTACATGGTTTATGGGCCCCTTTCATGATTGGAGGGAAAAAAACACATTTTGGCTAGAGGATAGTGAAAATAAAGATGTACTTTTTTTTCTTCACCCACTCACCCACATTCACAGATCCTCTGAAGTGCATCGAATGACCCTAAGGGTTAGGGACCCTGACCCAGAGAATCAGAGTCAGACCCAACAGAACAATTACTCAGACTTGCCAAAAGTTCTGCTAATAGCCCAGGAGTTTCTAGAGAAACAGTTCTAGAGAAACAGTAGCTCAGTTTTACACCACTCATGGAACAACCGAAATTCAGGAAATTAAATGGTAACTTACTAACTGGCACACGTTAGCAAGACTGGGTGTTCCACATATGCACCACTCTTAACATTTAAATGCCAAGTTCCATGATTAGTTTTCAGAGTAGTCTGTAGAAGTTCTATTTAACAAGGAAGTCCATCACCACCAAATTACTAACTCACAACAGCCAGCCTGGCGCTGAGAGAGAGAGAGAGAGAGAGAGAGAAAGAGAGGAGGGAGAGAGAGGAGGGAGAGAGAGGAGGGAGAGAGAGGAGGGAGAGAGAGGAGGGAGAGAGAGGAGGGAGAGAGAGGAGGGAGAGAGAGGAGGGAGAGAGAGGAGGGAGAGAGAGGAGGGAGAGAGAGGAGGGAGAGAGAGGAGGGAGAGAGAGGAGGGAGAGAGAGGAGGGAGAGAGAGGAGGGAGAGAGAGGAGGGAGAGAGAGGAGGGAGAGAGAGGAGGGAGAGAGAGGAGGGAGAGAGAGGAGGGAGAGAGAGGAGGGAGAGAGAGGAGGGAGAGAGAGGAGGGAGAGAGAGGAGGGAGAGAGAGGAGGGAGAGAGAGGAGGGAGAGAGAGGAGGGAGAGAGAGGAGGGAGAGAGAGGAGGGAGAGAGAGGAGGGAGAGAGAGGAGGGAGAGAGAGGAGGGAGAGAGAGGAGGGAGAGAGAGGAGGGAGAGAGAGGAGGGAGAGAGAGGAGGGAGAGAGAGGAGGGAGAGAGAGGAGGGAGAGAGAGGAGGGAGAGAGAGGAGGGAGAGAGAGGAGGGAGAGAGAGGAGGGAGAGAGAGGAGGGAGAGAGAGGAGGGAGAGAGAGGAGGGAGAGAGAGGAGGGAGAGAGAGGAGGGAGAGAGAGGAGGGAGAGAGAGGAGGGAGAGAGAGGAGGGAGAGAGAGGAGGGAGAGAGAGGAGGGAGAGAGAGGAGGGAGAGAGAGGAGGGAGAGAGAGGAGGGAGAGAGAGAGCGCGCGAGAGCGAGAGAGAGAACGAGCGCGAGAGAGCGCGCTGTAGAAATTTACAGCGTGAGACAATATTCAAAACCAGGAAAGCCAGGGTGAATATTGGGGACAAGTGTGTTTTACATCACTTTTATTGTTTTCATGGATGCTCTTCTTACCCTTTTAAAAGGTATTTAAGGTCTAGCAAGTATAGTCTTCCAGTTAACTGGATCAGGGTTCCTAGTAAGACTGGTACCCAAGGCTTGGCCTCTTCTGCCCTCTCTGCTTCATACAGCCAGGCCATTCCCCAGCTGCATGCCTTCACAGGGGATGCCCTATGAAGATAAATATAATTCAGAGTCCAAAATACATGGACTTACACTGGGCCACTGCCAATTTCTCATGGATCCTGGGTGACTGAGACGGTTTTTGTTTCCATGATTAGGAACCTACAACAACAGCTGCAAAAGTGTAATACTTTTGCTAGACTAATAAAATTACCTAAATCTGGCTCACTGTTTCAGCTGTGGCACCAGCCACACTTCCCAGAAAGATGAAAGCCTTGTGCGGTTTCCAGAAGGGCTGGGATGGTAGCTCTGATCTAAACTGGAGGCATTCAACCCCAACCCAACAGCAAAAAACACATCGACTAAGTTCTGAATTACAGAATTCCTATGCATGGAGATTACAAACGTCATTTTTAAAGTCAGATAAAACTTTAATCAAACCTGTGAAGTTCAAGCTTTACACTTGAAGTTAGGTGACATGCCAGGTATGAACATCAGATTTTTTTTTTTCTCTAAAACACACTGACAGGTTCAATGCAGGCCCTTTAACTCTGCAGTGAAACCTTTGATCATGGATTCTGTCACCACCTCTCGACACATACACACAAGTATGAAACATATCTCAGACCTAAGGAACAAAATCGGTATTGTGAAGTGGCACGGAAACCACACTTGCGCATACATATACACAGAGATCGCTCTCCTTTCAAGTTGGGGGGTGAGGGGCTGAGTTGCAGAAACTACAGTCTCCAAACTGGAAAGGTTCCTTATACACAGTACACGAACACAGTTACAAAGTTATTTCCTAAATATGTGTGTGGTCCCAATGCCTTCTTAAAGGAAAAGCAGCCCAATTAGAACCCAGTGGAACACATGTTTCTTGAATGACTGAATTAGAGACAGTAGATGTGAAGCTGTTCTAGATAAAATGAAGATGTTGCACAGATGTACTAAGTTGTCACAGTCTCACTGAAACATCTTTCTGGTACAGAAAAATATGCGCGTCTGCAACAGAGCTGGATATAAAATAATAAATACCTGGCCCTTGTCTTTATGTAGTCCAACTTCCCAAGCCAATTCCCTTATTCCTTCTCACAAACCTAATAAAGCCCATATTTCAATGTACTGATAACTCACTGAAAACCACAAAGCCATTCATTTCCAATTCAGACTTATGTTATGACTTCTTACAATTATCTCTTATCAACACTGTAAATCTGTAACAAACAGAAGAAGACCTTTACTCCATGAATCCGACAAACCACCATAAAAATAACAGCAGAGGTGAGGACACAAACGCACCCAGGAGCAGGCACCGTTACGTTTTCCACTGTGAAGTGTCTGGTTTGGTCCTCACAGCAAGGAGGAGGCAGGGACTATAATTGTCCTCTCTGATGAAAGGAGGGGATAAAGAAAGTGAGAGTCAGAGAAACTTCGTAGCCTGCCCAGGCCACACCTTCCCTCTTAACACGGCACTCCATTTCTTCTCTTGAAGAACATTAGACCCTCACTTTTGGCACCCTGACCCTTGGATCCCGAAATTAAATGATGTACAAGACCAGCCTCTATTGCACAGCATGGGGCCTAAAGACAGGATATATAAAACCAATTTGTCACTGTGGAATTTAGAAACCATTAAACCTTCACTAAAGAGAACCCTCTCCTCAGAGGACCATGTTACCAAACTATGATGGAAAAGGGAGAACGAGGACGGAAAACAAAGAGCATTTCCTTCTCAGGACAGGGCAAGAGGAGAGAGCTATGAGGAAACAAAATGCAGAACCGTCTGTGCCAGGATTTAGGGATTGTTTTGGTACAGCACATCTTGAAGTCCATCCTCCTAAGATCAATCAAACAGAAGAAAAAACTTCAGTAGACTCTGCTTTAATTCACTTGCCTAGACCTAAATACGTACTATCTGGTTTCAGAGATCATATCCTCATCTGTTCCAAAAGTTATATTCAGAACTAAGAGCAAAAATCAGATCTATATATACTATTCTCATTAACAAGGTTTTTACTTGGAAGGGACTTTTCTGCCTTTATTACTGCAAGCACACGAATGATTCAATCAGCACGATCAGAGGTCCAGAAGACTTTATATTTTCACATGCTGTTATTTAAAACCAAAAAAAGAGGCTCATCTGGGGCTTCCCTGGTGGCGCAGTGGTTGAGAGTCTGCCTGCCGATGCAGGGGATGCGGGTTCGTTCCCCGGTCCGGGAAGATCCCACATGCCGCGGAGCAGCTGCGCCCGTGAGCCATGGCCGCTGATCCTGCGCGTCCGGAGCCTGTGCTCCGCAACGGGAGAGGCCACAACAGTGAGAGGCCCGTGTACCGCAAAAAAAAAAAAGGCTCATCTGGGCTGGCCAACTGTATCAACTTCCACAACTAAACAGAATTTCTCAAAATTGTCTCTGAATTTTAAAGCACTTTCCCATAAAAACCCTGCAAGGGTAAGCAGCATGACACTACCATCCTTATCTCAGGCTACCCAGCTAGTGCACAGCTAATAGGAAAACAAGGAATTGAACCCAGATGAAGCCACAGAAGACATAGACCATGGTTTTGCCATTTAAGAGTCTTGTGTTTACCACCTACTATGTTAAAAAAAAAAAATGCGCACACACACACACACACACACACACACAGAGAAATCTGGGTAAGACCCAGTTCCTGCCTTCAACACAGTCAACCTACTCACTAGAAATCTAAATCTGGGGCATCATGGGAACATAACAAGACAGAGTGACATGACAGTAAAGGCTTTGGAGGCAGGCAGTCAATCCATAGGGTTAAAATCCCCAAATCCTAACCCACCATGCTTTACCTACCCTGTGATCCTGAGCCTGTAACTTAAACTCTCTAAACCTTAGAATCCTCCTTTGTAACAGAGATGACATACTACAGAATAACTAAGAATTAGAAACAACATGACAAGTACCTAGGACCCTGCCTAGCAAGAAATGTATATGACATAAATGGTCCCACGTTATTACATCTGCTTATACAGCCCAACTACAACTTTTAAAGCCCAATTAAATGTCACTGGAATGGCCTTTTCCTTTCTTATTTGGGATATTAAAATGATAGAACTTGGGCTTCCCTGGTGGCGCAGTGGTTGAGAGTCCACCTGCTGATGCAGGGAACATGGGTTTGTGCCCCGGTCCGGGAGGATCCCACATGCCGCGGAGCGGCTGGGCCCGTGAGCCATGGCCGCTGAGCCTGCGCGTCCGGAGCCTGTGCTCCACAACGGAAGAGGCCACGCAGTGAGAGGCCCGCGTACCGGGGGGAAAAAAAAAAAAAAAGAACTTAATCGCCAATTACGATATGGAGCTGACTGAGTGAGGGAGGGTGAAGGATGAGTCACACATTTCTGGCTTGAACAGTGCCAATGACCAAAGTGGGAAAAGCAGACAGAAGCATGGGGGTGAGGGAACTTTGGGGGGTGGAGAGTGGAAAGCAGGCAATAATTAGGAGGAAAATGAGTTCAGTTTGGATAGCTCAAGTTAAAAGTACGTATGAGTCATCCAAGTAGAAATGTCCAAAAGATTGTTTAAGACAAAGGTAAACTCAGAGAAGGACTTGGGGGTGATTAACATGTGGGTGGTGGCTAAAGCCACAGGAATATTGAAGCTCCCCAAAGAGGCTGAGCAGACTAAAAGCAAACCACCAAGGATGCAAGCCCAGGGAACATGAACATTAACAGCAGGAAGAGTAGGGCCTAGGAAGAAACGAAAGGAGAAAAGTAGGAAAAATGCAAAGGAACCCAAAGGAGAAAGTTTCAAATGAGGAGTGATCAATATATCAAGTGCTACAGAAAAGTCACATCACAAGTCTTATTAGAGGCCATGTGTGACCTTAGGAGCAGTTTCTATAAAGTTGAGGTGATGGAAACCAGACAGCAGATCATCTGTAAGGTCTCTCCCTAAATGGTAAGGTTCTTTGATTTCCAAATAGACACCCACCGTTCTCCAAACCCATCAAATTATTAAAACCAACAACAACAGATTGCAAAGGTTTTTTCCCCAGAGAAAAGGAAATTTGCAAAAGAGACATAGTTAAAACCCACAAAAGCCATTTAACATGATCTTTGCTATTAAGCTCCTATTTCCTTGAAGCTGGTCCCCAGGGAAAGAGAAAGGAAAAATTAGCTTAAATTCTCTACCACCCAAAAACTGGAGGAGGAAAAAATGTCTAACTTACTAAATTTCCTGTCCAATAACTCTCTTAGCACAGTGCATATAAATTACTATTTCAACATTATTTTGAGAAATGTGTTACCACAAGTCGGAAAGGCTTTGGTTTCAATATGCAAATCCCTGCATACAGTGGTAAAAATTCCATTTAAGCAGATTCCCACCTGGATTTCTAAATAAGCCTAAGCTCTCGTTAAATTTAGTAAGTTGTTCTTCAGTGTCACCTTCCTCATTCCTTGTATACTTACAGCCATAGAAAGTGTTGTCCTATGCAATTTTAAATAAAAGTTATAAAATGGTTCTACGATGCAAATTATGGCACTACAAGGGACTGCTCGCCTTGGCAGTATAAACTGGTCACACTAGTTAGCAGAGTTCAAAAATAATGCCCCCAAACATCTGCTCAGGCTCAGAAAGAGGTTTTTGTTTTAAGTCTACTCCACATACAAATACCTTTCAAGAAGTTACGCACCATCACCTCTTGAGGAGCTTCTTAAAACACACACACACAGATAGCAGGGACGCCCACCCCATCCCCCAAATTCTAGTTCAGCAGACCTAGGGTGAGCCCTGGTGCCCTAATCTTTGAAACCTCACAGGAGATTATGATGTGTACTCCCCTGCCATGTGCCTGTTGAGAAGTTTTTACCTTCTGGCAGGATTCCCACAAAGTTGAGGTGGGGGACAATTGGCCACTGTGTTCTTCATGGACGAGCCAGGCACGGCAGGAGGGGTGAGCACAGAACATGAAATCCCAGGAGTAAGCCATGCTGGACAGATGGCAGAGCGCACCTGCACGTCACATGCATGTCTCAAGAACACTCAGACGTTTGGAAGCAGCTTTAACCTTGACCCCATCTCCTACGGGGGAGCATTTCCAGCACCCACAGAAAAGAGATCCAGGGCAGAGCCTCCAATGTCCCTAGTCAACCGTTCCATCCTGGACCTCCTGGGGATCCCTACTCCACAGCCTCAACCGTAAGCACCTGAGCATGGATAACAACAGTCCTCCAAGCTGTGCGCACTTAGGATGGGATTAGAGACTCCGTTCTCAGCCAATTCTCTCTCTCCTTAAAGGAAAGAGGGAATATTTGAGTCCTACTATATGCTCCACACTGCAGATAGGGAATACAAACAAAAAAGGAGAAACAGAACAAACTCTTAACCATCAGGAGCCTCCGGCCTCACCAAACCCCTTGTAGTAGGTATTTCTGTTTCACAATTTACATGTAAGACTGCAGTACAGGAAAACCATAGTACAGGAGAAGTTTAGCAACTTGCTTAAAGTTCCTAAGGCCCAGGAGGGGAAGGACACACTCAGAAGAGGTTAACAAGACAGTATGTAGAGGGGCTTCCCTGGTGGCACAGTGGTTAAGAATCTGCCTGCCAATTCAGGGGAAACGGGTTGGAGCCCTGGTCCGGGAAGATCCCACATGCTACAGAGCAACTATGCCCACGTGCCACAACTACTGAGCCTGCGCTCTAGAGCCCATGAGCCACAACTACTGGGTCTGCGTGCCACAACTACTGAAGCCCATGCGCCTAGAGCATGTGCACCGCAACAAGAGAAAGCCCACGTGCAGCAACGAAGACCCAACACAGCCAAAAATAAATAAATTTGTTAAAAAAAAAAAAAAGACAGTATGTAGAGCAGATGGGAGATGGAACCCAAGCCATTGTAACTGCTGTGGCCCTAAAAAGCCAACCTGGGGGGGCTTCCCTGGTGGCGCAGTGGTTGAGAGTCCGCCTGCCGATGCAGCAGACACAGGTTCATGCCCCGGTCCAGGAAGATCCCACATGCCGCGGAGCGGCTAGACCCGTGAGCCATGGCCTCTGAGCCTGAGCATCCGGTGCCTGTGCTCCGCAATGGGAGAGGCCACAGCAGTGAGAGGCCTGCGTACCGCAAAAAAAAAAAAAAAAACAACCTGGGAAGAGCAGCTGGGTAAGGCAGGTGAAAACATTCCCTTATTTGTCTCAGTAACTAAAGGGAGGTTTGTAATTAAACTTGATAAGTTTTTCATGGGGATTGGGGAACAAGAAAATGACATGATAAAGAACAGACATCACAATATATTCATCTATTGACTAGTTATGTTGTACACCTGAAACTAATAGTGTTACATGCCAACTACATCTCGATTTAAAAAACAGCAAAAAAAAACTGACAGCCAGTCTGACATTATTAAAAGTCTGAAAATGTTTATCAGTTCTACTTCTTTGTTTACAAACTGTAAGATATTAAGCCAGTCACACAACATATATTAGATGTTTTTAATGGAAAAGCACTGTGCTAGGCACCATAGAGACCAAAAAACCCTGAAACGGGCACCAAAAAAAGTCAGCAAAGTTTTAAAAGAATGAATCAATGCATCCCTATTATTAATAATGACTGCTTTAACATCGTAATTAAGTCACGAATTTTTAAAAAATTATTCTTAAATTTCTTTGAACAAAATCCCAGTTCAGGGCTTCCCTGGTGGCGCAGTGGTTGAGTCCGCCTGCCGATGCAGGGGACATGGGTTCGTGCCCCGGTCTGGGAAGACCCCACATGCCGCGGAGCGGCTGGGCCCGTGAGCCATGGCCGCTGAGCCTGCGCGTCCGGAGCCTGTGCTCCGCAGCGGGAGAGGCCGCAACAGTGAGAGGCCCGCGTACCGAAAAAAAAAAAAAAAAAAAAAATCCCAGTTCACTTTCAAAGACCTCAAAATTGTTCAGAAAGTAACATATCTTGGGAAACTTGGTCTGTCAGAGCACGAATTCTCCCTGGGTCTCACTCACCTCGCTTCACCCCAGACTCTACTTGCTGGCAACAGAGAGACGCTGTCTTACTCGGGGGGCACCCAGAAAGTTCCTCTGTGACCACAGAAAGCTGGGAAGAGAACTGCAAAAAAGAAAACCGGTCAGCATACCCGTCCTCCGACGCAAGAAGCACAGAGCTTATAAAACTAGCTACAACCGGGATTCCCTGGTGGCGCAGTGGTTGAGAGTCGGCCTGCCGATGCGGCGGACGCGCGTTCGTGCCCTGCTCCAGGAGGATCCCCCGTGCCGCGGAGCGGCTGGGCCCGTGAGCCATGGCTGCTGAGCCTGCGCGTCCGAAGCCTGTGCTCCGCGATGGGAGGGGCTGCGGCGGTGAGAGGCCCGCGTGACGCAAAAAAACAAAAAAAACACAAAAAAGCCACAGCTACAACCGGGACTCCAGACAAAGCAGTGATGGAGAGGAAACAGCTGTCAGCATCTACATACTCTTAACAGGGGAAAAAACAGGGTGATGGGCTGGCAAATCCAAAAAAACTCATTCCTTCTCCCGATACCCTCTGTCCAAGTGACCAGGGACACTGACTGAAAGCCCCTTGTCTTGAGCAAGGTACTGCAGTGTCCGGACTACCCTCTCTATCTCAGGTTTTCTCTTTAAGTGATGCTAATGGGTTTGCAGCCCAAAGCACAAATGTTTCAAAGGTTTGAGATATCGAGCCAAGAACCTCTCTAAAGCACTCAGGGCGCTCAAGTTCTCCAGAACATTTTCTTCCCGTATTTCCTACCTCACTCTTAACAGGTCCCAGCTCTCTATACGACTCATCATTTCCGAACACACTGTCCAATCTCACACCTTTGCTCTCCCCAGTCCCTCATCCTGAAACCCCTCCCCCCACTCTGGAGATGAGTCATCCTCCAGGCACAGCTCAAGTATCACCTGCCTGCCCACCCCACCCCACCCCACCCACCCCCATGGAACCGCGCCAGTCCTTCCTCTGCAGTCAAAGCACCTTGAGAGTGGTAGAATGCAGGGTACCTGCATTCTAGCATTTGCTTCCTGCTGCCTTGACCTCCCCTCCTCCCCGTTTCTCAAGGGCTGGTCTTCCCTGCCGTCCCCTACATCACCCTCCTACTGTAATCAAAAGTAGAGGCAGATGTCAATGCATGTTTGTTCATTAAAGGATTCCAACAAGAGGTTCTCCATGACTGACTCGGAGTCCATTTCCTTGGGAAATATTCTTTTTTACTACTACTCTGGTACTGGAAGACGTTCTTTTTCAAGGGTGCTATCTATGCTCAAACACACCGACAACCGGGCTCTGGCTCAAGTCAATCCCCTTGCAGCAACGCTGCCGGGCTTCACTGCCAAAGAGGACGGATCATGTGTAGTCACGTTGGAGCCAACAAAACCACCTTGGCAAGGCATCGGAGTGTAATAGGTTTGTGCATGCAAAGTACGGGTGGAGGCCTTTTCTCCCTTGTAAGTCTGTTTGATGGGCTCTACAAGACATGCCCCCCTTACCCACTACGACTTCAAAGATAAAAACGGAGCACGGGAGCTTTTCTCTGGGAGGAAACCAGGGACCGAGGCAGGACACAGGTCCAGTCTCCCCCCCACTTCAGGACAGCTGAGGTCTCATTCAAGGAGAACGCAGAGGAGAAACCTACACAGTCCAGGTGGTCACCCTCTGTCAAATCTCACCTCATGTTCGGCGACAGCCCATAAACTCTGCCAAGCCTTCTGAGCGCTCCAGGTTTCTCCCTCCCGGGGTTGCTGACCTCACTGGTAGTATTTAAGCATTCACTGCAGGACAGCACCACCTGGTGCACAGCAGCTCAAATATCTGAGGCATCCTCCTATTATTCACTCATAAAAGGGATCACCTGCCTCTTCACCGAGACTCGCAGCCAGGGAAGGAATCCATCTCACAGCTGCCGCAAGGATTTCAGCCAACCTCCTTCCACATAACACACCTCAGCAGAAAAGGCAGTCGCCTCTTCTGTCCCAACCACAGCCAACAGACAAATCTAAAAGAATAGCCATCACAGCCCACGACATGCCTGCTGTCATGCAGACCCTCGGCCCAGAGCACGCACGGACCTGCGTGCACTCTTACAACTACATCTCTAACAGGTGATGCACACACGTGCTTTCTCTCTGGCCTCTTCACCTACAGCAACCCATTTGTTACTACCTCTGTAAGGGCGGGGTGGGTGGGGCAGTCCTTTCGGAGTTTAAGATGACAAAGACAGCTCTGTAAATTACAGAGTCACAGAAGTCCCAAGGGGAGGTGACTTCCTGCAAAAAGGACTGTCCCTACAGTCTGTTTTTGTGGTGATGAGATCACAGAGTCTAGATTCTGTATTCAGTCCTACATGGGTTTTAAGGGCCATATTCAGTAATTACAGAAAGGAAAAACGGAGGTCAACGAGACCAGAGGAACTCTGAGTGGTGTTTGAGAAGTTACTTATAACTACAGTTAGATCACTCATCCACCAGACTCAGAAGAGAAACTAGGCCTCGAGTTTTCAATTGTCCTTTAAAATCAATGTTAGATGAGGAAAAAAATGGAACTTTTTACTTTTTTACATTTTCTCATTTCACCACTCCTCCACCCAAAGGGTTCCATTCAGTTTCAATGCACAGTCCAAAATGTGGGCCCAAGACAGTTTTGAAAAACAAGCATTATGCCACAAAATATTCTCATGTAAACTGCAAAAGAAGACAACATACACTTATTGGAGGAATTTTTATGGAACCTAAAACAGACGTTCAGAGACCAGGTGAATGATTGCCAATGATTGCCTTCAATTGCCAATCACTACCTTTTCATTTTCATGGATCTAATTTCCAATTCGTTCCTAAAAATAAAACCTGAAAAGGCTTTTGAGGAGAATTATTAGGGTTTACCTGCTGGTCATCACTGTTTCAAAGATGAACAGAGAGACTTTAAAGTTGTTTATCCAACAGAAATAAGCTTTTTTCTCTTAAGTATCCTTCCAGAAACCTAGCATCGGGCATCCTCGGACCACAATGACTAGGGGTTTGTGTTTATCGTCCAAAGTGTGTGTCCGGCGATTTCGTGTGACAGTCCAAGTCCTCCAGTGGTACAGGGCCTTGCTGCACTGAATGCTACTCCATAGGGGGTGAGGCCCAGAGAGGGTGACCAGCGTGATGAAGCCCACAGCTTTCACTGGGTCACACCCCACTCTGAGAGCTCATGCATCACAGGGGAGAACAATACCACAGAAATCCTTAAGCCAGTAAAAGGAAGCTCCTGTCTTTGTTTTGTTTCATTTTCAATGCTGGTGCTTAATAGAAAGCAAGCTTAAATAAAGGCAAAAAATAGGAAGGAGGAAAACTCTGGGGACTCGGCATCCGTCTGGGACTCGAGCAGCAACAGGCATTATATAAAAATACTTATTTCCATTTCAAATCTTGTGGTTTCCATTTTCCTTAATACAGGTGTAGTGCTAGTACCATTAAACCTATCAAGTACACGGAGGTGGTTTCAATCCTCACCACCCACCAGAATCTCCTGGGGAGCTTTAAAAATTCTGATGCCCAGAAGAATGAAAACAGAATCTCTGGGGACCCAAATGTTACTTTTTAAAGCTGACCAGCTGATTCTAACGCATAGCCAGGACCTGGAACCACTGCCCCTGACCTATCCTCAGGGTGTTTTCTTCTGTTGCGGCAGGTAGGGAGCAGGAAATATTTACGCCTAAAAAAAGTGAATGGGAGGAGAAACACAAATGGACGGGGAGAGGGCTGGAGGAAGCTGGAGTGAATAACACCTTGCAGGGGATGATCGCTGGAGTGGGTGTGAGGTAGGGCCGGGGGGGTGCACACTCCCCAGAGAGAGGACGGGGTGGGGACAGACTGGGTCATTCCCCAAGTAAGCCCTGGATAGGCACTGTCATGGAGTTGGTGAGAGGAAGCGATTCACAGCTCATCGGTAAAGACCATCCCTATGTCAAGGGTTTGCTATGTGAGAAGTGATTATAATATGGTTTTCAGATGTGAAGACCTGGATTTACCACTAAGATTTCTCCTGGTTCTTCCAGTAACAGTACTGACAGGTTTGCTTGTTTGTTTTTAACTGATAACCCATATTTTCTTGCTCACTGAATCTGACAGAGCACACCCTCATTACAGGGTAACTGCCTCGAGTTACAATGCCCAGAGAACAAAGCTTTCCTAGGCTCCTATGAGAGCTGAATCGAAACTTGATCTCAATTAGCATCATGATGTTCTCTCAGATGCGATAGTGCGTGGATAAGAGATGCTGGGTACCTGGGGGAAGGGTGAGGACTGCAGGGAACACCGTCTCCAGCTGAGGAGAGCTAATTCTATTCTCACTTCCTTGTTCCTTAGCTCGTAGGGCTACCTGCTCTCTACCTGTCCTGTAACAGAGGGACAAAAATCAGGCTGTCCAGCTGGGATGCCTCCTTCCCAATTTCAGTCTCTCATGGAGGAATTAATCAGTTTTACATTATCCATCCATTACCAGTGTTGCCCAAAGTATATCCTGCAGGTCATCTGTACCAGAAGGACCTGGGCCATTCCTGGACGCCCCAGGCTGCATACGAAGGGAATCATAATATCTGGAGTACAGCCCAAGAGTCTGCATTTTAATCAACCACACAGACACGACGGCCTGTGAACCCGTCATAAACCCTCAACAACTCCTCCTTTGAAATAGGTTTATCAGAGGTGCTGCTAAATCTCTCCATAACCTCTGCCACTTCCTAACTGGGCTTTCATTAACTCACCCTCCTCCGTGGTCTCCCAGGGTAACTGGTCTCTCCAAGGTACACTGCATGGCCACTTACTCAATACCACTGCTGGCTCAAAGCTCCCAACTCAAGTCACGCTTCTCTGAACGCACACCTGATGCAAAACTTCTCTACCAATTTCAATTGAGGGTTTCAGGTCTGCTAGTTCTCTCTCCCAACCAAACCTCAAGCTTCTTGAAGGCAGGGCCCACATCATCCCTCTGTATCTTCCACAGGGCCCAGTACCTCTTAGGTTCCAAGAGCAGTGGTTGACTAACAGACCAAGCTCTTGCTTCAGCCCTGGGTTTTCCTTCTTTCACCTTCTCTTTCTCCCTGGGAAAACTTTCATTCTCTCCTTTCCATAATAAAATTGATTCAGGCAAAGGTGGGAGAAAAGATTTACATACTAGTGGGGAAAGAGTGGGGGCGGGGTGAAATTCATAAGCCAGCAACCTCAACTCTCCAGCAAACACCTAGAAACCAAGAAGATCTATTTAGTCTCTGAAGCTGCCAAAATCAGTAACTAAATTCACACACAATTCAGAAGAGAACTTCCCAGCTTCTTCCCATTTTTCTCCAACACCTCCTTCCCAGGCCCTCCCTGAGAGCTAGTTTACTCCTCTTCTAGATACAACTCTAACAGGAGGGAAATATTTATTTTTCCCAGTCACCATAAATTAAGAAGGTGGAGGGCGATTGCAAATCAAGGCACAATGAAAATCCTGAGAAATTATGCCTGACAGGAGACAATGTATAAAATCCCAAACAGCAGATTACAGGCAGTTATAGTTTAAATAGCCTTTCAATCCCCAAAACTGTCCAAGAACACCTAAACAAAGCATTTCAAAATAGCACCATTAGTGGCTCTGAGAGATCACCCCAGGCACTAAGAGAAGGTTATTTTCTTTTCAGTGGATCTCCAGTAACTACATTCAGGAGAGAAGATGCCTACATAGGCAACCTCAGTCCCTAAGAACCAAGTGTTCTCAAAAAAAGGAATGGGCACTGAGAATTCCCTGGTGGTCCAGTGATTAGGACTCAGCGCTTTCACTGCCCTTTCACTGCCGTGGCCAGGGTTTGATCCCTGGTCGGGGAGCTAAGATCCCACAAGCCGCAGGATGAGGCCAAAAAACAAAACAAAACAAAACAAAACAAAACAAAGGAATGGGCACTGTATCCAACTGCAATGCACTGTCCCTATGTGGTCTCCAATACCAGTGACCATCAGAACAGACTTTCAAAGGCACACACCCCTAGGTGTTGCCATCCTGATTGGGAGCCTTCCTTCTGGCTACTCTTACACTTGCCACGTACTCTCATCACTTCCCATCTACCTTTTCTTGTGGTACTTGTGAGTGAAGCTGCTCACCAGATCATAAACTTCCTTGAGCAGAGGGATTGCACCTTTTGCATGGACACCATGCCCCCCATCTCTGCATCTCACAGCTGATGCCTACTGACAGTCTGGAAGCCCTACAGCCAGATGATCTTAAGGAAGGAGGTATCTAAATGAGCTGTTTTAAAACAGCCCAAGCATTTCTATAGTCTTTAAAGGTATTGGTTTTCCTGCTTTCTGACAGAGTTTTTAAAAATACAGGTTTAAATGTTAGAATTCTGTGATCAATGGGGCAAGCCTCGATTTACTTTGCAGTCTAATCTGTACAGGACAGAGAGAGCCCAGGCGTAAATTCTGCAACAAACTGCATGTGCCTGTCTGAACCGCTAAGGTTAGGGTGAGTTTATCCTTGATCTAAAGGAAATCTAACCTCAAACGGCTTCAATCATTCATCTAACTCAGAACTGATTATTGGGTAACTTCATATTTATGTCTCGATACGTAATAGCATTCAAGTACCGATTTGCTTTAGGTTTAGTAAAGAGAGTAATGAATTTAACTGGTAGTTCTATAATCATAAGGTTATGATTTATACTTGGTTCAACGAATTTTTTTTACCTAAATCGAGTTAAAAACTCAATCCATGTCCAGATTCACAAAAGTAACTCTCAGTTTTGTTTCAAGCTCACTGCTGAATATGCTACTTACACTCTGAGACCCGTCCATTTACAAACAAGCTACAACGACTCACCCAGTACCGAAAGCTTATCTCATCAGGTCTGGCCTGTCCAGGCCTTCTAGGCCTGGCCTGCTGTTTCCAGCTTCCACAGCCCATCCTTCCTTCCCCACAGCTGAAGCCTCTTGACCCTTGCCCACACCCTCCCCTCCCTGGCGTGAGCCAGCGGGAATTTCTAGAATAAGAGATTTAAACAGCTCAAGCCAAGTTGTTCTTGCTGCTTAACCAGCCCTGACCTTATTGTGTCTAATGACTGGGCTTCTCTCTCCTGCATTCCACAGGCCTGGGTGACCCTCTCGCTCGGTTCTGATAACTGAGCCCGGGCCCCTCGCTGGATAACCTGTAAGTCCTTGGGCTCCGAGGTGCTGCCTGCCTCTTGAAAATCCTCCAGGGGACCGGAGGTGCACCCTGAACCCACTGGGCTGCAGCTGGTCAGGGGACACAGGTGCTCCGTCAGGCTACTCTGCCGCCCTGCGCCGCTCCCTGCCAGGCCACCAGCGCTGCAGACTCCCGTTCTTTCCTCCCGGAGCACAGGACTTCCAGCTACAGACTTCCACCTCCGGGTGGAGGGTTCCTGGCCCAAAGTGGGCCTCACAAGGAAATGACTCATATCACAAAAAGCCGAGGGTCCTCTGGCCAGAACACAAATAAGTCACAGGATCTGAATCTTAACCTATCAGAAATTAAAACCTCAGCAATGAGACATCAACAAAGCAAAAGCAAATAGGATATATCTGTTCCCTGAGAATTCAACACCCCCATGCTGCCTGTGGGTACTGAAGCCACGGCCCCCTTGTTCACTAGTTCTAAGATGAAACCCGAGGAAAATCAGAGAAATGGCGGCAACTGTGTCTTCCCTGGGTGGAGGGGAATCAGAGGACTTCTCATAAACCACCTCAAAGCTAACATCTATGGCTACTGAATATGAAATACAGAATATGAAAATAACTAGATAATTCTCTGCAAGAAATCAAGTCATCTTCTAAAATGCTATTAACAAAGCTAAAGTTATATGTACATTTTTATCCACAGCCTTAAAAAAAAATCAGACATTAAAAACTCTAGATGGCTAAACTGTCTTCCATTTCAAAATAACATAAAAACAGCAACCTTCATTTTCTGGGCAAAGCTTATTTTTGCAACACCTATCATTTTCTACAGAATTCTAGCATTTTCTGCTTCCTACCACTATTTTGTAGAAAGACTTTTCCCCCTTGGCATTATATCTTTGCTTTTTGATCTTGTTAACAATCCTGAAAATTCCAACCTTGCAATTTTTTCAGTCCTGGGAAGGAATAACACACAGTCATTTAAAAACCAAAAGCAATGTCAATGTTTCCTCAACGACACAGCTGCTGTGAGTGACCAGTGAATAAAAATTTGGGTTTCTTTGTTGTTGGGTTTTTGTTTTGTTTTGTTTTGTTTTTGGCAGGGGCTGAGGGGGTAGATGTGGATAATGACTTCTCTCCAAAATAATTATCAAAGTTATTGAACACATGGTCAAAAACAGTAAGGCATTAGTAAAGCAAGAAGTACTATGATAAAGTACTATAATAAAGCCCAGTGAATATACATGAACAAAAGAGGTTGCTCAAGGACTCCAGACAGGAGAGGACCCACTCTGTGTGCCAGGCATTACATGGTGCACAAATTCTGTATTACAAACCCTAAAAAAAAAAAAAAATGAGGCATATGATCCAGCAATCCAACTTCTGGGTATTTATCCAAAAGAACTGAAATCAGGATCTCGAAGAGCTCTCTGCACTCTCATGTTCCCTGCGGCTTTATTCACAATAGCTAAGACTGGAAGCACCCTAAATGTCCATCAACAGATGAATGGACAAAGAAAATGTGGCACATCTGTACAATGGAATATTATTTAGCCTCAAAAAAAGAAAATCCTGTCATATGCTACAACACGGATGCAACTTGGGGACATTATGCTTGCTCGATGAAATAAACCAATCTCAGGAGCACAAACACTGCAAAGATTCCAATTCATATGAGGAATCTAAAGCAGTCAGACTCATAGAAGCAGAAGGTAGAAGGGTGGTTGCTAGAGGCTGGAGTGGGGAGTGGGGGGTAAATGGGGTGTTGCTGTTCCATGAATATAAAGTGTCAGTGATGTAAGATGAAAAATTTATACCGATCTGCTATACAACACTGTACTTATAGTTAACAATACTGGATCATACACTGCAAATTTAAGTTTTAAGTGTTTTGTTTTTTTTTAAACCACAACTTTTTGAAAATGAGGAAACAGGCTCAGGAATTCAGATTATGCTGGTTTCAAAGCTCCCATCCCTTCTACTGCTTCATATGGCCTGCTTGCAAGAGAAGCATAAACAACATATATTAGCATATAATTATGGGCTAAACTGCATAACAGAAAAGGGGAGGGGACAGGGAACCAAAGAAGGCTGAAGTAGTTGAGGAAAGCCTCAAAGTAGAGGGCAACTTAGGCCGACCCCTGAAGGTCAAGCTGAGCCCATGAAGATTGCAACAAGCCTGGCATCTGGGTGCAAACACTGGGCTGGTCCAAGCTTAGAAGGCATGCTAGGAAATCGCTTTCAAAGGCTGCAAAGGTAGCATTATGTAGAACAAACTCCATGCTTCCAGCTCGTGAACTAAACCCAGAGGGCTAAAAATCAAAGCAAAACCAAAGGAAGTGGTCAGAGTACCCTAAGCCATTTATAATCTAGCCCTCCAAATTTGAGTGTTTTTTGAATCCTGGAAAAGGCCTTGCTATTGACAAGTAAGTACAATATAAAAAGTTATAAGGCACAGCCCTCTATCAGGGTCAGTCTGAGTTAAAATGATCAGACTTCAATGATCAAAGTACGAACGCCTCTGAGCAACCAAATAATGTACATCCAGGGCTTTCAAATCATCTCAGTTCCCCCACCAGGGATTGAGCCCAAGGTCAGGGCAGTGAAAGCACCAAATCCTAGCCACTAGACCACCAGGGAACTCTCTCCAACCTATTTTTAAGTAGCAGAACATTTTTCTTGTACAATTTTGAAATGATGAAAAAGATATTGATCTCTCTAGGAAAAATTTTTAGCTGTCTTTAGTTCTCTTATTTTTTTTTTAAGATTTTTTTGATGTGGACCTTTATTTTTTTAAGTCTTTATTGAGTTTGTTACAATGTTGTTTCTGTTTTATGTTTTAGGTTTTTTGGCCCTGAGGCATGTGGGATCTTAGCTCCCCAACCAGGGATCGAACCTGCATCCCCTCCATTGGAAGGCGAAGTCTTAACCACTGGACTGCCAGGGAAGTCCCTAATTTTTTAAATAGGACTTTCCAAGTCCCCTCTCCAGCCCTTAAATTTTGACTTATGGCCTATATCTCACACTCTAGCCCTTAATTATATGCCACTCTATATTGTTTATCCTTTTCTAATATGTGGACAATATGGTAAAGTAGAAAAGACAGGAAATTTGAAGTCACAGTAATCTGCATTCTTGTGCTAGCTTGCCAGTATTTTTCATATTTTTTTTAACTTTAGAGCAATCTTCTTCAGGTGTGTGTGGGGGGACATTAAATTTGAAAAAAATTCATCTTAAGTTCAGCAAGTCCTTCAGTTTTAATTTCAGTTATATTCTGTTCAATTTAAATAAAACTTACTATTTTATTTTAATGTCTGAAGTAAATTTCTGAATGGTAAAATTACTTTTCTGTACTTTTAAAGAAATTTGTACCAGAATGTAGATTGCTTTTGTCAATGGGAAAATAACTTTTAAAAAGAAAAGCCTTAATTAGTTTCAGTTGAATGCAAGAAGGGCCCAAACCCTGCCCTCTGGCTTAAAACATGGATTCAAAAACCACTGGCAACTACCAAAGTAGTTGCAAAGGGTCAAATATTAGATGAATATGATGATTATGCATCATTCATTTGTAAATAATCTGTTTTAAGTTAACCATTCGCCTTACACTGTCAATTACGGTATTATGTGTAAGATGGTCAGCTCTTTTAGTTTGGGGTCCTGGGCTAATGAGGTGAGGACTTGAGTCTCTTTTCTTAGTTTCATGTAACTCCAGACTACAGACATTTCACAAAGGCACAACAGATGTTCTAAAACCACACCTGTACTAGCAAACAACTTCAAATCCCCTGGTAATAATCCATAGTTCAGAAGCTGTTTATATGAGTGGTAACAAATTATTACACTTTAACTTAATAAGCCCTGTGTTTCCCACCGTTGGTAGAGAGAGAAAAGTAGAAGCACTATGGTGTCTAGAAAAAGAATATTGGACAGTATTTCGGGCAGGGGGGCGACACTGGCTACACCACACAACAGATATGTACATCCGAGAGGGTTATGTCTATACCACTCAACATTTATGTCCAAAGGGTTCTGGCTATACCATACAAGAGATGGATGACCTTGAACCAGTCTCTTAAATTTGCTCGCCCTGACCAGCTTCGTATGCAAAGTCAGCAAATTGAATTAGACGTGTTCAAGCCCTTCCGATACTAAAACTCAACCTAAGTCCACAAACTCTTGATTAATTAACTCCGAATTTAACAAAATAAGGCATGTAAAATCCTTAACACAGGGGCGAGCACGCCGTACGCATGTCACAAACGCTGGCGGCTGTTAATAAAATAAGGCGGTTCAGGTTTGTATGTGTTGCACACAGCGTATACTTGAGTATCTTTGGTGGGATTTTCTAAAGGAAAACAATCACACACTTTAAAGTCCTATTTTAATCAGCATCGTTAAATCAAAGGAGCCCCAATGAAACAATAAATTATGAAGCTCCACAGGAGAGGATATGAGCCTCTCAAAATCAACCGCTTTGTTTTGTTTTGAATTAGACTTTCAGTGAACTCTTGGCAGCACGCAGGTGGAAATCATGAGCGCTGTCGAGACTCACTGGCTCAGCACACATTAACTGAAAACGTCGCAGCTGGGGAAGCAAAGATCCGCGAGACCCTGCCTCTGGGTCCAAACAATGGCAAGCGATGAGTGTCCTAGGGGTACAAACTGTTGAAGGGTCTGGATAAGTACAAGGCTTCCGGAAAAAAAGGTCTCACACTAGTGTGCCACAGATACTCTGTCTGGCCCACACGCTTTGTTGTAGTTTCTACCTGAGTTAGGTCGCAAACACTCAGAAATCCAGAGGTCATCTCTAAATAATGGTCTAGCTTCTCTCGGAAGTTTGGGAGTGCCAGTAGTATTGAGCCCGCATTCCTACTCTGCGACACCCCACGGCAGGCAGCCGTGCAGCCCCTCGACCTCCACTACTCCCTTACTTAACCCCACCACTGGAGCTGAGGCTCAGCCTTCCCCCTCAGCTCACTCCCTCGCTAGCTCAGGATCCCGTCTGCCTTTGCTCCCTCCACCTGCGTATAATCAAGGAGAGCTCAAGAGCTCTGGAGCAGAGACAACTGAGCTGGCACCTCCACTCTGCCACACACCAGCCATGTCATTATCTTAGGCAAGTAATTCATCTCTTAGCTTCCCATCTGCAAACCTGGGTATTAATAGTATTTACCTCATAAGGCTGGTGTGAGGGGAAATGTGTCGTTACCTGCAAAGCGCCTCATACACAGCAACTGCTCTATAAATATTAGATGTTACTACTCTCTGGCCTCTGAAGGCATGTCAGTTTCAAACTTCTGTCCTAGCGCTTTAATAGTCTAAGGTTACCTAGTAAATTATTTTATGATCAAAAAGAAAATGGCATATGGTGAAAGCTGTTCAGATACAGCTTAAGCATCATGAGACCCGCTACTCACAAAGGACAAATATTATGATTTCACGCACATGAGATACTTAGAAGAGGCAAAGGCACAGAGACAGAAAGTAGAATAGATGTTGGAGGGGCAGGAGGGAGTGGAGGATGGGCAGTTAGTGTCTAATGGGTATGGAGTTTCTCTTGGGGAAGATGAAAAAGTACCGGGGATGGATGGGTGATGACTGTGCAACAGTTGGAATGTACTTAACGCCACTGAACTATACACTTAAAAATGGTTAAAATGTAACTTCTGTTATGTATACTTTAAGACAATTTTTAAACAATGAATGACAGAGCCGACATAATCTCGTCTGCTGCTGTTTGCTAGAATCAATTTGTTAGTGATCCCAAAGACCCCCAATACACTACAAGTTCATGTTCTCAAAAGCCAACTACTGCATTTCCCATAATGGTTTAGGAAGAACTGTATTAACTATTTTAACAGCTGTGCAGCACAACCGTGGGCTTTCTTCTCAATCTGGAGGCCTCATGGGGATGACTCTGTAGCAGATACAGTTATGAGGCCAGTGGGATAGCCTTTTAATACCTGTCTACAGCAGTCGGGCTGTTCTTCCTTCATTATAAAGTGCTCCGCACAGACACCTCATTCTCTCTTTTCTCTCAAAAATATACAAAATGGGCAGCTTCCTGCCAAGTACTATGTAACTGGCTGCCTTTGAACTGTGGGATGCCGGGTAACAGTGACAAGACGTTTTAATCTCCATGCCTGTTCTACAATAGCATTCAAAACGTGCACACACAAGAGTCTTGCCAGGCTGCAAATCAACAAGCACAAGAGAATGTCCCAAACTATTCCAGTCAGGGTCCTATCTTTTAATTTCTATATGTGGCTGCTTTCTGTGGCATCGGCCCTTCATTTTTTAAAAAAAGTACATAAAATAGAAGTAAATTTAAAACTCTGAAAACTGCATTTAACCTGAGAAACACACACACACACACACACACACACACACACACACACACACACACTATATCCAGTATACATCTGCAGTCTTCCAACTCAGAACCACTGCAAATATTCATTTCCTAACCTTTACAGGGCCACCCCCCACGAGTTTACAATCTTGGGTCAGACAAACTGCACTTAGCTCCTTCTAAGAAGAAATTGCACTGCACTTCGAAATTTCTTAACTAAACTGACGCCTTTTTGGCAGCAATGTTGTTTGGCAGGAAAGATCCCTCTAAATATTACTGAATAATCAAAGTGACAGAATATATTTTATCTTTTAAATATTACATTTTGAGTACCAACCCAAACTTGGGATGGGAGAACTACCTGGTACCATGATTTCCACTGCTGCCTGAGAGTTAAGAGACCAACTACCCAGGTGACTGTATGTCCTATATATAAACCCTCAAACACTGATGATCATTTTCCCCTGCTAAGACCAAAAAAAGTATTCCAGAAAGACAAAAAGGGAAAAGATCATAGGCAAAGTGCACATTTTATATCTCTTTAAAGCCAACGTGTGCATCAAATGACAAGTATTTTTATACTCCAGGGATCAAAGGCGGAGAAGATAAATGTTTTAAAAACTCACTAAAAAATAGCCTCAAACAAAACTGTCTCCATATAAGAAATGGCTTCAATTTACTAGCCAGCATAGCAGGAAACTGCGAGCAGAGGAGTTGGTATTTTTGTGAGTAGAAAATGTGGCCTTCTCTGTCCAAGCTGCATACATGCCAAATAACAAATCTTTATTAAACAGGGCTGGGAGAGTTGTTGAATTAGGAGACAGAAAGAGAGTTATGACCCCAGATCTGCTGCTGTTATGGGCTGACTTGTGTCCCCCCCAAAATTCTTGTTGAAGACAACTTCAGTTAAGTGAATGTGACTGTATTTGAAGACAGGGTCTTTATACAGAAATAATCAAGTTAAAGGAGAACCTAAGGGGGGCCCTAATCCAATATGACTAGTGTCCTTATAAAAAGGGGAAATTTGGAAACAGAGACAGACGATGTATAGAGAGAGAAGATGATGTGAAGATGGTTATAAGCCAAGGAGGGGAGCCTAATACACATCCTTCCCTCTCAGGTTTCAGAAGGAACCAACCCTGCCAACACCTTGATCTTTTTTTTCTTTTTAAACATCTTTATTGGAGTATAATTGCTTTACGATGGTGTGTTAGTTTCTGCTTTACAACAAAGTGAATCAGCTATACATATACATATATCCCCCCCATATCTCCTCCCTCTTGCGTCTCCCTCCCACCCTCCCTATCCCACCCCTCTAGGTGGTCACATGCACCGAGCCAACACCTTGATCTTGGACTTCCAACCTCCAGAACTCTGAGCCAATAAATTTCTGTTGTTTAAGCCACCTAGTTTGTGGGACTTTGTTACGGCAGCCTTAGCCGACTAATACAACTATTTACCAACACATACAGTCTCAGATTCAACACAACCCAGTCCTCAGGGACCTTTCCTTGGTCAAGCGAACATAAGACAACACCCATGCAAATATCTTGTAAATCTACAAACGGCTATGTAGCAGTCAGCACTATAAGGCACAGTGGGTTACAGAAGAAATCTAAAACTCTTCCTACCCTCTCCTAATTGGCATAGGAATGTACAATGCGTTGCAAATTGACCACACCACTATAAATCAGGGCCAAGAATGTATTTTTTAAAAAGCAAATTCTATACTTATCAGCTCACCACCAAAAAAGCAGAGTCAGTTTTAAGACAGGATTTTTTCCCAGGACAAATGGCAAATACAGCGTAAATACTCTCATATTCTGTGAAGTCTGGATACATAAAGATGTGTTATCCTCTGTGTCTTACCCCCTTGGGACACAATTTTACTGCAGGAATATGATGTAACTGCCCTGCTTTTGTCCACCAAACAGAACATAATATGCCTTCAATATGTCAGCCTGTTTTACCTCCCTAAATACATAATTGATTTTCAACATTTTATGCTCCAGTTACTGCCCCAAAGCAGATTGGGACAAGTTCACATTTCAAATGCTCCTTCTTTTCAAGTACAAAAGGAGTGATCAGAACAGTGAACGAACTCTCTTCAAGTTTTCTTGGAGGAGTCATTTGCTTGCCACTTCTCCAGTTTCTCTGTCACTCACATGTACATCCTCATGCATCAAAAAGGATCCAGAACTTACACAACTTGACTAAAAAACAGCCACATATTATACTATGAGAAACAACCAACAAGAAGGAATTGTCTTTATTTAGAACACTGAACGAGTAGCTAGTTACATTCCCAACAGAAACAGAATTAGGACCAATGTCAAAAAAAAATTAAAAGCTTAAACTTCCCTTAAAAAAAAAAAAAAGTAGAGCTATATATTTAGGTCATTTTATTTTTAACCACAGCCTTCTAAATGACCTGAATATCCCAACATCCACTCTAAATGACAAGTTTTGTAATTCCTATGAATAATTTAGTTGGGCAAATTTGTTTTACTTGTTGAATAAAAATGTTACTTTAGAAAATGACAAGCCAGTTTTGCCCACAATAATTTTCAGTCTGAACATCTTCCATTCCTCGTAGGAAAAAATAGCATGGGAGGGGAGAGAGCAACTTTTAACACTGGGTCTCTGGAACGGCAGGGACTTCAACAGCCATATGGAAAGGGGCAGTTTTTGTTTACCTTAAGTTTTCGAGCTATTCACCATCTCCAAAAAAGAAAAAAAAAAAGCCGAGAAGTACCAAGGTATTTTAAAGTTCCAAAGGCACGTGTTTGAATTCAGCTTCTGAAAGACATTACTATTAGCACAAGCAGTTACAGTGACTTTCTTAGAACATCGAGTGAATAATATAAGCCAGAATGTTTCACTTTGACATCTACTAAAATGGAAACAGCAGCGGCACTGGCCTCAGCAACAATATGGTCTGGGGGTTTTTGTTTTGTTTTTAAATCCAATTTCACTTTCACAAAAGCCAGTATCTCAAGTAGAAAAAAACGTATCCAGAATGTTGCTGGCCTTGGGAAACAGACCAACGTTCATTCCTGGGGGGTGGGGCTCAGGGAAGCGGGGTGTGTGCCTCGTTCCTGGCTCCTTTTAGATGGAGAGCAGGCTTCTTTCTAGCTTACCATCCTGGCCCTACACTAACCTCTTCTTAGAAAGCCAATGAAATACCTCATCCTTGAAGTCTGGGAACAGAAACTGGGGATGGTGACACAGCCCCTCCCATCTTCTTCTTCCTGGATACCAAGCTACTCTCTGGAGGCACACATCTGAGTCTTCTTAAACATCCTGGCTCTATGGGGACAGGCCTCCGCGTGGGGAAACCCTGATGGTCCAGCACCACATGAGCAGCCAGACGAGCCTGACTACTGTGGGGCTCAGGCTAGGAAGCCTACTGTTGACATATGTTTAAGACCCATTCTCCAATATTACTTCCATCAGTTAAAAAAAAAAAAAAAGGTACAATTTGAATTCCTGATGTTGTCTTTCTCCTGTCTCTATGAGAGCTCGTTCAGAACTCAGATTGACAGGATAAAAGTGGGGTGTCATTTAGCGCCCCTCCCTCAAATCCCAACAATATAAAGAATGAGTTTTCCTGTTTAAGGGATAGACTTTGAGATCTTACTCTCTTTAAAAAGTGTATTTTACTTCTAGTGACCTGTGAGACAATAGAACAACTCTAAAACCCAAAACACTGACTCTTTTCCATTTCATTCAAAACTGACGAATCACTGTTACTATTATTATGACCCTTTCTCACTGTATTCCAGCTCAGCCAGTGATTAGAGGTAGCTGAGTGAACTTATCCATATTACTCACACTCATTTATAAAACGGGAATAGTGATATCCCTACCTTGTGGGTATAATTTATAGAGTGAACGAAATAATGAGGATTAAAGGAACTTGTACATAAAGCCCCTGGAATGTACACAGTAGGTAGTGTTAAATAAATGTCATCTCCCGGGCTCATCTCTTCAAAACGGACACACTCATTGAGAATCAGAAGGGGCTTTAGGAGATTATTCCAATAAACCTTTCTTTTACTTTTAGAGGAGGAAATTGCGACCCAAAGGTCACTCAGAGAAAAAAATCTAAAGCTTTTCATTCATTTCTCTAAACACTTATTTCTGAATGTTATGCCCTTCCCACACTCTTGAAATAGGATTTGGTGGATTACAATCTGCACACCAGAGCCATGGGTTAGTACTGGGTCTTCCCTTACTGTACAAAGGATGGAGAAGAAAACTCACAGGGTTTATGGGCATACCTGCCCTCAGGCCAGGCCCACCACCTGACGCTCCCACGCCTTTTCAATGAAAGAGCAGGGAAGGGCACGCACGGCTGCATTCCCCTAATGAGTCATGTTTCTGGAATCAGCCTAACTCTTCCTTGATTCCCTCTTTGAGTGAGGTCACTTTTCTCAATGGCTCCCAGCAACCCAAAATCCTTATTTTATCAGTTTCTGAATCTATTTCTGTCACTTTTAAGTATTTGCCTATTATCACAGTTTCTCAAATTCTCCATCTAAGCCACAAACACATCAACCAATAATTTATAAGAGTGACTAAGCCTTTTTTATATAAAATTAAGGACAGGAATATTTACCGTGTTTTCTGAATGATATTATAACTACCATTTAAGAAAACTTCTCCAGAGCTGAATGCTGCCAAAGACTAGGTCCCTCTATCTACCCCATCTTTCAAGGAAGTTCCTAAGCGAATGGAACGTACACACCAAGGGCCCATATTTGCTTTTTCCTCTGGTTCTTTAACAACTGGCCCACCTATTTCCAGAAGAGGCCTCTTTCTCTCTCTTGCTGTGAAATGCTTCTGCTGAAAATACTCGAATAGCACTCAAGAATTTTACTTGTGAGTAATCAATAAATTGCATCACTGTTGAAAAGCTATCAAATTCCACTTTCCATTCAGTACTAAGTACAGTTTTGCACATTCTCAAATGAAAATGAAGCTTTGGGCAACCCATCAGGTACTTCTCCAGTCTTGCTTTTAGTTCTTCAAAAAACAGTAATTTTGAATTCTAAATCTGTCTAAAATGTCCAGTTTATCACAGTAGTTAAACCCAGTCCCAGAGATCAACAGAAAATCACAGATGACCAGTCTACCCCAACCATCAACCTATTAAATTCATATTCATCACCACCTGTTGGTCTGCGGTGCCAGGCTGATGAGCTCTACCTTGGAGGGATACTACAGCATCCTCCTCCAGGTAAGCAAACAACAGTTTGTTAACTTGATACTCTCCCTTCACACGATCTTTTAAGTCCAGAAACAGGTAAAGTATTTGACAATCTTAGAAAGTGTTAATTTGTGAGGAAACTAAGACTAATTTACCTGAAATATTCCACAATAACGACAAAAAGGGCCCTACTCTATGCTCTGCTCCTGCCCTTCCAAAGACTAAAGCAGCCTCCACACAGGTCTCTCCTGGGGGCTTCCTGGTGCTCAGCCACCTCCTCACTACCTCTCTATTCACCCATCCCTCCCGCCAAGGTCAAATCCAATGATTTCATCTTACTGAAATGGAGCAGGACCCTGTGGGGCCCTCCCTGGTACAAACGCTTTCCATGTTCCCAGTTTCTTGTTGGCAGGAAATAGGCTTCATTCGGCCTCCTTGACCTTCCCTGAGTTCCAAGGGGCAGATTTAAACAGCTGCTAATCAGGGAAGGGAGGGGAGGTGCAGAAACAAAGGAGGAGGCGTCAAGAAACAACAGTGCAACCCTCACCCCAAATTTTGCCTATAAAAACTTTTCCTCAAAAACCATCTAGGAGGGCTTTCTTGGTGGCGCAGTGCTTGAGAGTCCGCCTGCCGATGCAGGGGACACGGGTTCGTGCCCCGGACTGGGAAGATCCCACATGCCGCGGAGCGGCTGGGCCCGTGAGCCATGGCTGCTGAGCCTGCGCGTCCGGAGCCTGTGCTCCGCAACGGGAGAGGCCGCAACAGTGAGAGGCCCGCGTACCGCAAAAAAAAAACAAAAACAACCATCTAGGAGTTCGGGGTTTTGGAGTGTGAGCCACCTGTGCTCCTTGCTCAGCCCTGCAGTAAACCTTTCTCTGCTCCAAACTCTGATGTTTTGGTTTGTTTGGCCTCACTGTGCCTAGGGCACAGGCACTTGCGTTCAGTAACATTATTTCCACTTTCTCACTTCTAAATGATTAACTTGCCTTCCTTACCACTCCATTCAAGTCTCTTTCCTTCAAAGAGCTGAAACACCCTTCACATTTAAAAGCAATGTTGCAAACCTTGTGTATGAACTACATTTTTTCCTCTCGTCCGGCATGCCCAGCATAATCCATTATGGGGAAGTGATGTGACCAATCTAATGGGGGTACTTTAATCCTTAGGAGTTTGGTCTGTGATCACCTCACCAACAGTTTCTAGCAGATGGCCAAGGAGAGCTTTCTGGTTTACCCCCCAAAACATCCTACACGCAATCTGCCTGACAGTGTACCTCTCTGTCACTATCTCATCCACCTACCACTCCAAAAATCTAGCAAGCCCTCTTTCAAAAACTGCTATGTGCTTTCTCTTCTAGATGACTTTCAGTCTTTCTAAACCAGACCAAAAGTAGAGGGTGCAAGGTGATCTCTTGGATATAGAAAAAAGGTATTAGAATGCCTAATCATGTTTACTTGTCTCATTCTTTTATTTCTATTTTTGTGGATTTAATAATATTATAATTCATAAATATACAAATGTTGCAGGTACGAGCAGAAAGTATTTTACCGATAGAATTGCTATGTCAAAAATGTTTAGGCTGGGCTTCCCTGGTGGCGCAGTGGTTAAGAAACCGCCTGCCAATGCAGGGGACACAGGTTCTGATCCCTGGTCCAGGAAGATCCCAAATGCCGAGGAGCAACTAAGTCCATGCACCACAACTACTGTGCCTGTGCTCTAGAGCCCGTGGCCCACAACTACCAAGCCCGTGCACCTAGAGCCCATGCTCCGCAACAAGAGAAGCCACCACAGTGAGAAGCCCGCGCACCATAACAAAAAATAGCCCCTGCTCGCCGCAACTAGAGAAAGCCCGCATGCAAAAACAAAGACCCAACGCAGCCAAAAAAAAAAAAAACCAATGTTTAGGCTATTGGGCTAAAGAGTAACACCTTCATTTTTTTTTTTAAAGGAATTTTGCCTTTTTTTAAAAAAAATTTATTTATTTATTTATGGCTGTGTCGGCTCTTCGTTTCTGTGCGAGGGCTTTTCTCTAGTTGCAGCAAGTGGGGGCCACTCCTCATCGCGGTGCACGGGCCTCTCACTATTGTGGCCTCTCTTGTTGCGGAGCACAGGCTCCAGACGCGTAGGCTCAGAAATTGTGGCTCACGGGGCTAGCCGCTCTGCAGCATGTGGGATCCTCCCAGACCAGGGCTCGAACCCGTGTCCCCTGCATTGGCAGGCAGACTCTCAACCACTGCGCCACCAGGGAAGCCCACACTTTCTTATAATACACTTCTTGGTGCTCTAAGGACAATTCCTACTAAAATGCTGTATTCTAGTTTTTTGGCTACGAAAATATTGTGTATTCATGTAGTATTTATTTTTTTATTTTTTTATATTTATTTATTTTATTTATTTATTTTTGGCTGCATTGGGTCTTTGTTGCTGCACTCAGTCTTTCTCTAGTTGCAGCGAGAGGGGGCTACTCTTCATTGTGGTGCGCGGGCTTCTCACTGTGGTGGCTTCTCTTGTTGCAGAGCATGGGCTTCAGTAGTTGTGGCACAGGAACTTAGTTGCTCTGCGGCATGTGGGATCTTCCCTGACCAGGGCTAGAACCGGTGTCCCCTGCATTGGCAGGCGGATTCTTAACCACTGTGCCACCAGGGAAACCCCTCATGTAGTATTTAGATGGTAACAATATTCTCATTACTAAAATCAGACCTCACTCTTGGCTTTCCTATTATATCTCTGAATTATATTTTCTCATTCAGGTGTACTCTTAAAGACAGTCTCCATAGTTAAAGAAAAATTTTATCTTTACTTCAAAATTAAAACCAAATAAATGATCAAACACCCTTTAAAAGATAAATGACACCCAAGGCAAATTTTCATACATATGGCGCTTTACAAAGTACAGGCACTGTTCTAACTTCTTTCTCATTTAATCCTCATAATATTATAATTATAAAATTATGTCGGGCTTCCCTGGTGGCGCAGTGGTTGAGAGTCCACCTGCCGATGCGGGGGACACGGGTTCATGCCCCGGTCCGGGAAGATCCCACATGCCGCGGAGCGGCTGGGCCCGTGAGCCATGGCCGCTGAGCCTGCGCGTCCAGAGCCTGTGCTCCACAACGGGAGAGGCCACAACAGTGAGAGGCCCGTGTACCAAAAAAAAAAAAAAAAAAAAAAGTCATATTTATTTTTAATAAAGTTAATTATTAAAAATAGTATATTTTAATAGATGGAGAAATTTTCTTTTGGAAAACTCAAGACACCTCTAAAACCATAGTAAATAATATTTTCAGTGAAAGAGCTCTGAAGACTAATCATTATTCTCTGTGCCTTTCACTTTCTTCATCTACCTATTGTCAAGGAATCCCAGTTATTAATGGTGTGGCCTTGGGCAGGCAACTTAACTACCCCGTGATGCAGAATCCTTATCTCCATTGAGTTCACTCACTGCAGTGCCTACTCTGTGCCAGACACTGTTCTGGGCGGGGGGATACGTCTGTGAACAAAAGACAAGATCATGTTCTCAAGAAGCCGATTAGGTAATATCCGGATGGCACCTGGCCCAGAAGATAACTGTGCCTCCTGTCAGTCATCATTATTTCTCAAAACTAAGGATCACCTTAGTTATCATTATCTTAGTCCTACTTTCATGTTAAAATAAATTCCCATTTGCCTTATTTTACCTAGCCCCCAAATGTTTCTTAGCAAGAGAAAAAGGGCAGAAAAGTAAAATAATTCATCGGAATTTGGTACCAGCAAGCATATAAACTCTACCTTTCCTTGAAAAGAACTGTTGTAAAGTGCTATAGATCCAGCCAGCTACTGGGATAAAACATATCACTGTCAGGAACAAGATTCTGCAAATGACTTTTGATGGACAGCATGCCGCTGTGCTTTGGGTCTTCCCAGGACTTTTCAATGATGCTGATGAAGGTCTGTTTACACCTGGAGGTTATAGCTGATGTGCTGCTGCACCTCTGACAGCTGCAAATTTTCACTGCAGTGCAACTTAATCCCTCATGATGTCAGCTTCCAGACTGCCCTTACAAGACCTGCCATGAGAACATCTCTACTTATTCAAAATTATTATATAATCACAGGCCATGCTAGCCATGGTCGCCATGCACAGAAAGCAGCCTGTCTTTCAGCACAGAATCTAAAACCACCAGCAGGAGAATAAATGAATTCTTCTGAATCCAAAGTAAACACATGAAGTAAAATGATAACAGGAACTCTCAGGAGAGCACTTCCCTTATAAACAGCTTAGATCACTTCACAAACACCTGGCTAAATCCAAATATCTGAGTCAGGCCCCGCATCTCCACCCGGGGCGGGGGCGGGGTGAAGGTCACAAATGCCACCGGCCACCACTGAAGACAGGATGCGCCTTAGGTGTTTAGGTTACAACCTCAAAAACTTCCTGAAGAGCCAGGTAAAATCTATTTCTTAATATATATGTTTCACCCCATTCCGTTAAAAAATCTGCAGCACAATCTTTGCAGTTTGCTGGTTGGCCAGGTAGTTGGCCATGATTTGACCTCACCCTTGGTATTTGCTCTGTCAGCATCAGAAACACAGCCAATCCTCCTCACCCCCGCAGCCTCCTCCTCCCCAAATTCATGCACTGAAATTCAACATCAGGTTGCAGACTTAGACTCAACAGGCAATAGGAAGGAAGGAAGGAAGGAAGGAAGGAAGGAAGGAAGGGAGGGAGGGAGGGAGGGAGGGAGGGAGGAGAGGGGGAGAGAGGGAGGGAGAGGAGGGGGGAGGGAGGGAGGGAGAGGAGGGGGGAGGGAGGGAGGGAGGGAGAGGGGGGAGGGAGGAGGGAAGGAAGGAAGGGGGAGGGAGGGAGGGAGGGAGGGGATGAGAACAGGGGTATGGGCTGAGCCCCAACTCTGTACTGTCCATATCTCCAGCTCCTCCCACCGCAGGTCCCAATCTGGGAAGAGCCTGCTGCCTACAAGACTGTCTATAGGGGCTTCCCTGGTGGCGCAGTGGTTGACAGTCCGCCTGCCGATTCAGGGGACACGGGTTCGTGCCCCAGTCCGGGAAGATCCCACATGCCACGGAGTGGCTGGGCCCGTGAGCCATGGCCGCTGAGCCTGCGCGTCCGGAGCCTGTGCTCCGCAACGGGAGAGGCCACAACAGAGGCCCGCGTACCGCAAAAAAAAAAAAAAGACTGTCTATAGATGGCAGGTACCTCCCCCGACACTGGGCCCTTATGCTTCTCTGTAGCCCCCAAACCCCTCCTGAGACCAGGTCAGAGTTACCTGGACTTCCCATCAGTTCCATCACAGCTCATGCCTGATCTGGACATGCAAGTCCTCGCATCCCTGCATCCGACCTCTCATCCCCACGGTCCTCTCTCCCATCCCCCACCCTCCTTTCCTCATCCAGCATTTCCCCTATTCCAGTCCTCCCTCTACCTACAACCCCTTCCCTCTCCCTCTCCACCCAGTCTCTGGAACCTTCTTTCCATTGTTAAATTCCCTAGGGATTACTGGCAAGGGTTTGAGAGTCAGCGGATCTGGCAGTGCCCAGCCTCTGCCGTTTTCTGGATGGGAGATGTTGAATGTCTTCAAACCTGAGATTCATCATCAGTACAGCAGGGTTTACCTATCTCGGAAAGTGAGGATTAAATGAAAAATACACATAAAGCATTTAGCAAAATCCCCGCACACTTTCAAATATGAAGTAAGTGCCCGTTTTGTACCAGGAAAATCATAAATGGTAGCGATGATCATTTTCTCCCCCCCGCACCTTTTTATTTTTCATGGTGGTAAAATAAACACAACATGAACTTTACCATTTTAGCCATTTTTAAGTGTACACTTCAGTGGCACTAAGTACATTCACATTGTTGTGCAACCTTCACCACCATCCATCTCCAGAACTTTCTCAGCTTCCCAAACTACAACTCTGTATCCATTAAACACTCACTCCCCATCCCCCCTTCCCCGCCTTGGACAGGGCCCCTCTCTACTGGGAGGTGCTGGTGGAGGGCTTCTCTTCCAATCCCATGTAAAAAATTCATCCTCCTTTGAGGCTCTCACCACTCACAGTCATACCACCCTCCACCCCAATTCTCAGCTGTCACCTACCTATTTTTGGTAACTTCTCCTCTTCACCAGGCAAAAGGGGAGGGGCTCAGTTCACAATCATCTCTTCAGCCAACAGTCAGCTCCCAAAGGAATGAATGAGAGCAGCTGGGTCGGGGGTGGGGGAGGTACTTGTACATCCTGGATTGGAATCCATCAATTATCAACTGTGTGACACTGAGTCACACCTTAATCTCTCTGGGCTTAGTTGCCTCACCTATTAATGGGAATAATAATACTTCATCATGAAGTTGTTGAATTAACAGTTCACAGCACTTAGAGCAGTGCCTAGCACACAGCATTAGGACGTGACAGCAGTTACTATCACCATCACTGCACTTGAGCCTCTGATCCTGGGACTCTAGTGGACTAGAGTCTATGTCATTCCCAGGGCCACAACTCAGAGTCAGAGGGCATAATTCATTGCTCTTGCCGGTGACCACAACCTTCTGTCCCTCCAGCTCTCACACCCCCTCATCCCCAGGGTACTTGTTCTCCAATGTCCCTCGGTGTGCCTCTTTCTGCATTGAGGGTGATCTTCTGACCCAGCCCCCTCGCCAGCACCCTCGATGCTCTGCACCCCTCTTCTCTGGCCACATCAATGGGAATCCACACCACTACTCAGCTTCTCCACACCTATGCCCTAGGCCTAAAAGTCCCCAAAGAGAAGTGGCCCCTCGCATGGAGACACGCCACTACACTTGAATATCTCTACCCAAAAAGGCCCCCGGTATCCTAAAAAAGCCCCTCCCATTCCCCAAGCAACTCTCTCAAACTTTGATCACCATTCTTCTCAACCCTGCTCTAGCTTTCCTCCCACTTCACCCAGAAACCCAAAAAAGCAGGCTTGCTATGCTAACACCCCAATTTCCTGCCCCTGTTCTTTACCCACCAATGTATCCACATGCGCCTCCCCTGGCCTCTCCTCTTCACTCTAATTTCCAATCAACCTTTCCACCGGCCTCTGCTACAAACACCCTCCTGCGCTCCACCTACCTCACACTTACCTACTTTGTTCCCCACTGTTTACCTTCCACACCTCAGCTTGTGTCCCCTCCACCCAACCGCCACCGCACCTCGCTACTCCCTTAAGATGCTGCTCAGAAATCACCTCCCCCAAGAAGTCTCCCCAGACTCCTCCGACTCCTGTAATATTCCACACACACCTCAACAAACTTCACATTGCCATTTCTTCTGACTGTGTCTCTCCCTGAGACAGAGGTACATGGTCCATTGCACATTCTCAGTGCCTGGCACATAGGGGTAGCAATAACTGCTGAAAAAATCAAAGGATAAGGGCAACAGATCCTGCTTTCTGCTCTGAAGTGTTTTATTAAATGTTTTATTAGAAACAGCACCAATTAAGATTTGTGATCACTTACCTATGATGCCATATATTTTCTTCCTCTGATCTAGACTAAGAAGCGTCCCTTCCCCCTGCCTGCCCAGAACAAATATTCCTTTGATAAAAGCAAGAACCCGAACGAAACAAAACACTACTTCCTCCTCAACCGAAACAGAAAACCTAAAATAGCAAGACAGTTTATGAAAAGTATCCAGCTGACACTGGCTTAGGTAGGGATAAGTACAGTTGTCCGTGCTTAAGAAGGGAAAGGGAAGTTTACTTTGGAAGGCTATTTGGGGGAGGCAACGAGATTCAAGTACTAAACAAGAGAGTTGACCAAAATAATAAGTCTTGGGTCTATTGTAGGGCAAGGAAGGAAGAGGAAGCAAGTGGCTCCAGTGGAAATTTCCTTCCTTTGTCTAGTTTCACTTCAGGTATGGCTTCCATACTAATTTCTTGATACTAACTTAACGACGATTTAATTTATAGAAAGTGATTTCAAACGGCCCCCGGGCACTGCAGATGGTACCTCAGGGGCCCATCTGTTTCAGGATGAAAGCTTGGTGCACACCATTACATCACTCTGGCCTTCCTCAGCAACTTCCTATCCGACAAAATCTAGACGTTTGCTCTGTCAACAAAATATTTGTGTTTGTCCCCAGCTCTGGCCTTGGCTCCTGATTAGTTTTAAAATCATTATGCACCCAAGCTGAATAGGGTTACTGTTAGCAGCTGTAAGGTTCTCTTCTGGGCAAATCCCCAAGTCTGTGGTTTTCAGGGAGTGATTTCTGTCCTTTCCACATAATTACACACTCTCCTGATTGATGAGCTGATCAGCCCTCCTACCCCCATCCAGAGCGAAAGCCTCTCTCTTCCCGCTCTATTTATTTTCCCAGGGGCCAGAGGGGAGGCGAGAATGGCATGGGGAGGGGGGCCTTGGGCTCTCCCCACATAAATGCTCAGGCATTATACAACAGTCCCAGTCCAGACGTGCCATTCCTTCCAGCCCCTGAAAGCTTCCCACATTGGTTAACACCATTTGAGGTATTGAAAACACGTGGCACGAAACCAGCTGCTATTCCTGGATGCTCACAGACTGCCCCCCAACACCCCAGTGCCCGCTAGCACAGGTCTACTTCAGTCAAGCACGGTCCCCATGATCACCTCTGACAGTGCATATGTAACTTGCAACCTCCCAACTTTTCATCCGCCTCTGTTCTCCACAGAGCACAACCACAGACATAATGTTAACTGTGAGTGCCTGGTAGGCGACAGACCATAACCTTGGCAGAAATTACATTTTAAACAGGTTTTGGTTTTTGTTGTTGTTGTGGAAGAGGGGGTTACACGTACTGATCGTTACAGCTTACTCTGAAATATCTGTAAGAATAAGGTGGGTCGATAGGTAGGTATGTAATAAAGCAAAGGCCACAAAATCCTAATTGTAGAATCTAGGCGGTGGGTACGTTCACCATACATTTCTTTCAACTTCTCTTTGGCATGTGAGTATTTTCTTAATTAAATGTTGGAGGGAAATGTTTTTAGTGCCTTTCTAAAAAAGTAACTGAATTCCAGATCACCTGTGTTTGTGTTTCGCCAACTTTCCCACGAATGTCCTCTTTCCATTCCAGGACCCATACCAGGATCCCACTTTGCAAATTACTCATCCTATCTCCCTAGTCTCCTCCGGTCGGTCCCACTTTCTCAGTCTTCCCTTGTTTTTCATAACCTTGATGGTTTTGGAGAATACTGGGCAGGTACTGTGTATTATATCCCTCAGTTTGGATTTGTCTGATGTTTCTTCTCAGAGTTAGACTGGGGTGATGGGTTCTGAAGTGGGAACCATGGAGGTAAGTTGTCTTTCTCATCACATCATATTAAGGGCGCATGCTCTCAGCATGACCACTGGTGATATCAACCTTGATTATTTGGTTAAGGTAGTGTCTATGAGTTTTCTCCACTGTAAAGTTCCCTTTTCATTCTTTCTATAATCTATTCCTTAGAAGCAAGTCACTAAATTCAGCCCACACTCAAGAGCTGGGGGAAATGAAGCCCCCGCTCCGGAAGGGGTAAGTACCTACATAAACCATTTGGAATTCTTCTATAAGGAGGACACCTCTTTTCCCTACATAGCTTATGTATATTCACTTTAATCTTTGTGTTACAATGCAGTACCGCTCTATTTTGTTGCTCAAGTTGTTCCAGCTTTGGCTATGAGGAGCTCTTTGAGGTTGGCTCCTATGTCCTTTGGCATGCCCCAGCCTTGGCTTTTTGAGCATTTCCTTATTTTCTGGTAATACAAGATGCTCTAGACCTATAATTATCCATTTCTCCAAGAAGTCCTGATTACTTTTATTGAAGGATGGTATTTAGAAACCAAGACCTGGGTATACTGTGGCTACTGGGGTGTCACTGTTTCCAAGCCCTTTCAGTGAACAGATCTAGAAAATACACGTTTGTATACTAACCCACGTATGCACACTCACCTATCTATATGAAGCTAAACATACGTTCATACTGAGTTCACAGTGATGTCTCCAACTCTAACCCAGTACTGCATGGTTCCCGGCAGCCTTCTGCCCTTGCTTATCTGTAAATTCTCTCTCCAATGGTGGGAAATCTAGCTCCACCTTCCACTATCCATTTATTTATTTGTTTGACCCCTGAACACATTTCAGAATTGTTAACCCGTGCTCCCATGAGAAACAACCTCACCAACTAGAGTACACTGTTGATGTACTGTTTGTTTTGTCTTTAGCCTTACACTGTCTAGTCAAAACACCATTTTCCAAAGTTACTTAGGTTCATGCCTTTTTGTCCTTGCCCCCTTCAGTGAGGTTATGCCATACAATTGTAATACAGGGAGATTCTTTTGCCAAAGTCTGCATTCACCCTGGGACACACGCCCACACACCCTCCAGGTTTTTGTTTTTAATTTGTATACATTTCTTACATAAGGTTCTTTTTCTTTTCCTGCTTTACTGAGGTATAATTGACAAAATTATGTAAGATAGTTACAGTGCACAAGGTCATGTTTTGATGTACATATACATTGTGAAAGGATTCCCCCCCACCCAAGTTAATTAACACACCTATCATCTCACATATTTACTCTTTTTTTGGTGAGAACATGTAAGTTCTGCTCTCTTAGCAAATTTCAATTATACAATACAGTGTTGTCAACTATCGTCGCCATTGGATCCTCAGACCTTATTCATCTTATAACTGAAAATTTGTACCCTTCTACCAAACTCTATTTCCCTCGTCCCCACCAACCACTTTTCTAGTCTCATTCTACAAGCTCAACCTTTTTTCTTTTCTTTTTTTTAATTATTCCACATATCAATGACACCATGCAGTGTTTTTCTCTATCTAGCTTATTTCACTTAGCATAATGCCCTCCAGGTTTGCCTGTGTTCTCGCAAATAACGGAACTTCCTTCGTTTTTTAAGGCTGAATATTATTCTATTGTGTATATATATCACATTTTTAAAATCCGTCATCCACTGATGGACACAGGTTGTCTGCATAAGTTCCTTAGTGCCAATCTAAATAGTCTACTTAAATACTTGACATCACTTTCTATTGGTATACATATTTTATTTTATCCTTAGTACTTTAGTACTTATATCTGAGTGTATCCCACAACACCTATAATGATCCTGAACCACAGTGATTACTCAGATACTAATAAAATGAACAGATTCTATGAATTTATTTTTTAAAACTACTATGCTAAATTAACTGTAACAGTTTAATTGCTAGAGAATAAAACTGTAGAGGAAGAATGTTCATTGCAGTGTTATTTAAAACTCAATAATAAGTAAATAGTTTTAAATTATACTACATTATAAAATATAAAATTATATTATACCTATAGGCTGGAATATGAATTACATGCAATCATTAGAAATCACTTGTTAAATATATACTAATATGAGATAATATGTACCTTATGTGTGTGTATCTGAAAACGGCAAACTATGTAATAAAAAGGACAGCATATCGTTTAACACATCTATCAATATACATGTACGTCTGTGCAAAGAAAAAACACTGAAGGAAGGACATACCAAAAAATTATTTTTTTAAGTTCCTTTCTGTCTTCTTTTTTAATTAAAATTAAAGGACAGAAGATTGTTTGCTACATGGGAAACTTTACAGAGGGTTCTTCCAAGACATAAGGCATTGGACCAGACAAAGAGGAAGAAACAAAATCAGGAGTTATCTACTGGAGTTCCACATCAGGTAAGGACCAAAGAAAAGGGAGCAAAATGCACGGTTGATGGATGCCCTCAGGTCACCTATAATCTGAGACTAACATAAAGAAGGTGAGGACAGTGGTGCCTGTGCTAATACGTCCACTACAGACAGAAGTACAAGAGTGGACTGGAGAGCTGTCTGGGAAGTATCCTGAGAAATGTGGGGCTTGGACAGAGCCTTCAAGGACAGGAAAGATCTAAATGGGGGAAGGAAGGAGGCAGTGTGAATGGGGACAGGTATTAATAAATCTACCCACCCACCTGTTAGTTTTCTCATCCCATTCCACAAAAACCCAAGAAAAAAACCTTAAGAAATGACAGCCACAGTGGGAGCTTCCGGTTAAAGTGTCCAGCCCTCTTGGCAAAGGGCTTGCAGGGAGTGAGGCAGGATTACCTAACGGGATCTGGTTAGCCTATAGCAGATTGGATAACACTCAAGTGGCTGATAACAGGGGCCTAGCTCTGGGTTTTCAAAGATTAACATTTTTAAAGTGGAATTTACACTCTATCCCTATAAAAAGTGCTTTTATTTATTTCTGGCTGCGTTGGGTCTTCGTTGCTGCACGCGGGCTTTCTCTAGTTGCGGCGAGCGGGGGTTACTCTTCGTTGCAGTGCGTGGGCTTCTCATTGTGGTGGCTTCTCTTGTTGCAGAGCACAGGCTCTAGGCGTGCGGGCTTCAGTAGTTGTGGCACGCGGGCTCAGTAGTTGTGGCACATGGGCTTAGTTGCTCCGCGGCATGTGGGATCTTCCCAGACCAAGGCTCGAACCCGTGTCCCCTGCATTGGCAGGCAGATTCTTAACCACTGTGCCACCAGGAAGCCCAAAAGTGCTTTTTAAAATAGAACAACACAAATAAACACATAGTAACCATGCATTACACTGAAAGGGTCAATGGCGACAATGACTAACTTTCAGCTTGTTATAACTTTCCAAGGCACAACACTGTGCCCACCTGCCAGCCACCTCCAGGACCACATCACACACAGGAGCTATAGGACAACCTTCTACAAATGCAGGGCCACACACCCAGAGAATCTGCATCTCAACTCTAAGAGCTCAGGAGAAACAAGTATTTGGTTAACATTTAACTAGACAAGGCAGCAGATGTTTTACACAAGTTATCTCTTAGTCTTCACAACCAGCAAGGCAAGGATTAGTCTTGTAAATGGCCACTCAGTTTGGAAATGGCAAAATTTCAATTCACGCTCAGCTCCATCCAGCTCCAAGCCCGTCATCTTTCACTTGGAGTGGTGTCATGTGTTTCAACAAACCTCAAAAGCAGACTTAAACATACCTTCAGTATCACTCGTTTACAAAAAAGAGATATCTGGTCAGTTTTCTCTCAAAATAGTTCTTTCACAATATAATTCATATATGATGCCAAGAATTCAATTTAAAAATCTAAAGCATATTTTAAGCCCCAATGCAATAAAGTTAACCACTTATGATTTAGCAAAATAATATCAATATTACAAAGCCCACAAATAAATCAACTTGATTACAAGTTGTAAATTTTTTTAAATGATGGCATGTCTAAAATATTAAAAACTCAACTTTTTTGCAGTATGAAGACCTCAAATTGAGACATGAACATCAAGACTGATCTTTTTCATTCTCAATGAGGACTAATCTAGTTTGTATTCTAAAATATATTACCCTCTTCCTCTCTATATCCCTTCTCCTCCCCTTCCACTTACTCTCCCCTCCCCACAAAAAAGAGGTTCTCCTTCTACCATTAATTGCAAAACAAAAGTTCTATCCTGTGATCTATAAACCATGAAATATAAAAGGTTAGGACCCATTGATAGTTTAATCTCTGTTGTCCTGAGATAGAAATCCCCCTAGAAGGTTAAAACCAAGTATGTCAGGTATACGAGAGTTACTTTGCCCAAACCACCTGAAACGTTTTCCATATTAAAATGATTTAATTTCTTAAGCTCTCTTTAAATGCTCTGGAGTGACACTGTCAAATACACACTGAAGATGTTTGGAGTATCACTGCCACCTTAGCATATTCATTCACACAGGAAGCACTCAAATGCTGTTAGTTACAGAGTAAAAGAGATTTCAGGACAAAAGACAATGTCTTCTCTTTAGGCAAACCAGAATAAAACTTTAGTAATTAATTTTTTTAATTAACAAGAAAGCTTAAGGGTTGAAATTTGGAGGTGGAGAGAAAGGAAATGCTGATGTTCTTATTTTTTTGAAGATTTCTTTTTTAACACAGATTGTAACAGTAACAAATAATGAAAAATATGGTGTAAAGTAATTTTTTAACTAAGGAAAACTGTCAACCCTACCATCCAAAGATCTTCCACACTTGTTTTCTATGTACACAAACACATTTAAAGGGGCCCAGCTTAGAACCTGTACATAGTAGGCCCTTAAATGTGTCAAACAGTTACCTAATACATACTTTGAAGGGAAAAAAAAAGCATAAATGTGGTTACAGCATACATACTATTCTGTGGCCTATTTTTCAACTTAACAGTAGACAGAAGACATCTTTCCACACCACTCCACTCAGCCCCCCCTCACCATGTATAAAAGGGCTCGTTATTCCATTGTATGGGTGACCAAGTTTTCACCAAGCTCCTTTTGAGGTAAACATTTGGTTTTCCCAATTTTTTTTTGCTATTAAGCAATACTGCAATGAAAATCTATATAACTTTATGTGTTTGTACAATTATTTCCTTAGTATAAATTTCCGGTGCTGGAATTTCTGGGTCAAAGAGTTGTCATGCTTTAAATTAGCACACTGACAGGTTACCCTCCAGAAGAGATGTCCCCATTTATTCTACCAACACTGTATGACAGTACTCTTTTCCCCATCACCCTTATCAACACTGGTATTATTCTTTTTCATCAAACCAACAGGAAAAAAAGTTCTATTAGCATTTAGTGAGCTCCTACCCTGTGCCAGGTACCATCTTAAAAGGCTTATGTGTATTTGGATAACCCTGTGGAGTGAGGTTCCCCCATCCAGCAGTCTAACTGATGGGAAACTAATGCCCAGATATGTTAAGTAACCTGCCCAAGGCATACACTGTCAAAAATGCTACTGGGGGGCTTCCCTGGTGGTGCAGTGGTTGAGAGTCCACCTGCCGATTCAGGGGACACGGGTTCGTGCCCCGGTCCGGGAAAATCCCACATGCCGCGGAGCGGCTGGGCCCGTGAGCCACGGCTGCTGAGCCTGCGCGTCCGGAGCCTGTGCTCCGCAACGGGAGAGGCCACAACAGTGAGAGGCCCGCGTACCTCAAAAAAAAAAAAAAAAAGATGCTACTGGGGTGTGAACCCAGTTCACCCGTCACCAGAACACACAGTAGAGCAATTAAATTTCTTGGAAAGGTCAAAAATCTGTTCACTCACTTACTCTCAATGGAACCCAACCATCTCTTCTCCCAGCAAGACCTGCTGAAAATTCTGATTTCATGACCAGTAGAAAGACTGCTGGGCTGGTGTTAGGAGAACTGAATTCAAGGTTGAATTCAGCCACTTACAGGTAGCTGCTGTGTGACTCTGGGAAGACTGCTTACCGAGTCTCTTTCCTTGGCTGTAAACTACCCATATCTTTCATCTCTATCTCAAAATGCTGCTGCAAAGCCCAAAAGGAACCTCTATTCCTTCAAAAATAGCACTTTCCCTGTGCCCTGCACTGGTGACAAGAGGCCATCCCAGCTCCAAGGGTATAGGAAAGAAGAACATCAACCCAGAAAACCAGCACAGCTAGGAGAGCACACAGGAGCGTGAGTGATTCAAGGGGCCACGGGTGAATGAGTCACGGTGTACCACGAAATAGCAGCCACCCAAAAAGGCACGGAGAACAATGACACAACACCTGGGAAACGCATGAAATCACACCGAACAGAAAAGCCTCTAAGTAAATGTATATTTTAGTTACAATTATATTTTTTACAAAGGCATATGCAAAGAAAGCAAGGGAATAAAGTCATGGACGTCGTATTAAACAAATAATATTCTTTTCTCCCCTTTCCCAACCTTTACAGAGCACCATTTAACATTTATAATTCTTAAAATATTTTAATTGCTAGGAGAGCACAGATGGAAGTGATTAATTCTGACTGAAATAATGTATGTGAAAGTGGGAAGCTCTAAAACCCCCCATGAATGGTATTATTGTCAGAGCATGAAATAATCTAGCATTCCGCATAATGGCACTACAGTGCACTAACACAAGTTATTTTTACACTCTGCCACTTGGTTTCCAGCTCACCTGATAATGTACAGCATCAGTCATTTCTTTACAGTATTTTCTTTTTTATAAAGAAATGGGTGCATGTGGGAAAATGGCCAAACAGTACAAAAGGGTCTGCCGTAAAATGCAAGACTGTCGTCTATCCCAGCCCCCCAGCTCCCTCCCACAGGCAGCTGCTATAAGTAGTCACTTATTAATACATATACACTTCCAAAGATGCCCAATGCATTTTTTTTCATTTAGTAATATTCTTGTAAGTTTTTCCTTAAGAGCACAAATAAACCTACCTCAGTCTTTTAACATCTGCAGATCACTTTATTGCATGGACACACCAGAATTTATCAGACTACACTATGAAAATGTCTGACAAAACTATCAACCACTATTTACATAATTCTTTTCCCTTACATTGGATTCTCCATCCTAGCAAATTTTATGTCTTCTAAGCTCTTCAGCCAGCATACCAGGCCTGCCAGCACCTTCACAGACACCAGGCTCTCGGGGCTCCTTTCCCTGTACTTCCTGCTTCCAGCCAAACCCAGGCTGCATACACTTCTCCCAGATACTCCGTCCATCCATTGCTTATGCTGTTGCTTTGGCTGCAACCCATCCCACATTCCTTTGCTTGGTTAATTCTTACTCAGTCCTTTAAGCAGGGCTTGGGCATAACCTCCTTCAGGAAGGAAAGGATTTCCCAGCCCTCAAGGCAGAGGAAATGCTCCTGTGCTCGGTTCCTGCCGTAGCCTGGGTCTTGGCACCTAACCGCCTCATGATGAATGTGTATGCATCAGCCCTGACCACTAGAATTTAAGCTCCCCAGGACAGAAATCACCTCTTACTGATCTCTGTAACTGCTGGAGTTTAGTACAAAGTCTAGAACACTAATTGTATTTAATACCCATTGAATCAAGCTGAAATGAATAAGGAAACTTCTGAACACCTCTTACCTTGGTAAGAGGGCTTGGTAGGTACCAAGCCCTACCAAGATGTACTGTACGAACATTATTTCTCACTGGGTACAATGATCCCCATTTTACAGATGAAGAAACTGAGGGCCCTGAAGTTAAGAAATTTGTCCAAGGGCATTAATGGAGAGCTGAAATTTGAAACAAAGTCTGCTTTACTCCAGAATCACTGATCTCTCCATTATGCTCTTCTTCTACATGTTTGGATGCTGGAAGTTAAGTGAAGAGGTCAAATGAGCAGTCCCTAAGGGTAGGACATGTTAATTAACACTGTGGATAATCTAAGGGCACTGTGGTTCCCCCCTCCAAAAGAAATCGGCCCAAAGCAATCTATAATGTAGGACTAAAATGGCAAAAAAACAAAAGGGTTATGAACAAGCAAGTCTTGTCTATAGCATCCACAAATATGCACTTAGCACACCCAGGCTGAGTCTTTCAGGAGCCATTCAAAATGAGAACAAGCAGACTTAAGCAGCTGCAATATCCCCACTTAATTCCACCAGCTTGCTCTCCCTGTGAGCACTGTTGGTTTGTCCCAAATTTCTCCCCACTCCCCAACACTGCACCATCTAAGTCTCCAGACCACTTACTAAAACTGACCTTTGAACCAGCACTCCTAAAGGATTTAAAGGTTGACTGGTTCTGGGCTTCCTTGGTGGCGCTGTGGTTCAGAATCCACCTGCCAATGCAGGGGACATGGGTTCGAGCCCTGGTCTGGGAAGATCCCACATGCTGCGGAGCAACTGGGCCCGTGAGCCACAATTAACTGAGCCTGGGCGTCTGGAGCCTGTGCTGCTCCGCAACAACAGAGGCCGCGATAGTGAGAAGCCTGCGCACCATGATGAAGAGTGGCCCCCGCTTGCGACAACTAGAGAAAGCCCATGCACAGAAACGAAGACCCAACACAGCCATAAATAAATAAATAATTTTTTTTAAAAAAGTTGACTGGTAGCTACCAACAGATAGCTACACCTATCATGGGCAAGAGGTGGGAGAGAAGGGCAGCACTGCAGGAGTAGGTACCAGGGTCCTGTTAACCTGCTATGAGACCTGGGGCCAGATATGGACCCTCCAAACTGGGCAGAGTAAGAATGCCTACGTCCTCTTAAGGTCTTTACGACAATGAAAGTAGGTAATTTAAGAATAAGCACTTACCACAGAACTGGCACAAAGTTAAGGGCTCACTGGCATCTATCCAGTGACGGAAGAAATCAACCAGAGAGCAGGTGGGCCCCCTCCCATCCCCTCCACCAGGATGGGGACTAAGGAAAGGCAACTGAGAAGCCCCCTAATTAACACAGGAAGTAGTAAATGGCATTTAGCAAAGGTGGGAAAACCAGAGGAGGCAGCTCCTCCCTCCCACACAGGAGAAGTATGAACCAATCAGCAGCAGTCAATGAACCCAAACCTTGTTCACTAGGGGAGACAAAGAAGCAAAACTTATCCCAAAGGTAACCAGACACCAGCAAAAAAGACACACAGGCTGAAAACAAAAACCAAAAAAAACCCTTTCTGGCATATCATCAGCCACACCCAAACAAGAATGCCTCCTGACTCTGGAGGAAAGGGGCAATAAGGTAGGTAAGGGCTGTAAGGAAACGCACTGGGCAGTCAGCCCTGAATATACTGCCCAGTGTAGTGAGTAGGCACTTGTGGTGTGCTGACTGAAGCACATCTCCAGCCCTCAACCTCCCTCCCATGGTTAGGGAGTATGGCTGGGTTTGGGTCCAGGTGTTTGGACCCACGTCACTCAATTCCCAAAACAACCTTCAAAAGTACCAGCATTCCAAAGTCACAGAAAACAAGCTCAGGAAGGCTAGGTAATCCGCCCAGGGTCACACTGATGTTAAGGGGCTCAGCTGGGACTTGAACCCCGTCTGTCTGGCTTCAAAGTCTCATGTACCAAAAAAAGATAAGACAGGGGTTGGGGGTGGAGGGGCTCTGGGGGGAGGGAAGGGGGGGAAGTCAGTGAACGTGGTCAAAAGGTAAAACTTGTAGTTATGAAATAAGTCCTGGGGATATAATGTACAGCATGGTGACTATAGCTAATGATACTGTATTGTATATTTGAAAGTTGTCAAGAGAATAGATCTTAAAAGTTCTCCTTACAAGGGAAAAAAACACTGTAGCTATGTGTGGTGATGGATGTTAACTAGACTTACTGTGGTGATCATTTCACAGCATCTACAAATGCTGGATCATTCTGTTGCACACCTCAAACTAATATAAAGTTACATGTCAATTCTATCTCAACAGGAAAAAAAGAAAAGACCCAACTGACAGAGAAGAAGGGGAGAGGGATCCAGGCTGGAGTCAGGACTAATAATAAGCAAATAGTGTAATAACCGGCGGGTTGATTGGGTTTAAAACCCAGATTTCAAAGAGTTCAGTCCCTTTCAGTGACTTTTTTTTTCCAGCTTTATTGAGATATCATTGATATGTATGTAAGTTTAAGGCATACAACATGATGATTAGACACACATATATAGTATTGCAAAATGATTACCACATTAAGGTTAGCTCATACCTCCATCCCCTCACATAATTACCACTTGCGTCTGTGTGTGGTGATAACATTTAAGATCTACTTTCTTGACAACTTTCAAATCTATAATATAGTACTGTTAATTATAGTCACAATGCTGTACCTCAGATCCCCATTCAGTGACTTTTTCATCTGTGACAACCTAGGCCACACCCAGGCAAACCAAGAACGCCATGCTATTATTCCTCACTCTCTACATCCCAGGTTCCCTCCTCCAACCTATTTTTCATAAGCAAGAAAAATACTCAGAAACTAATTTCACTAGAAATTTCTTGCCAAAGGTCCACTTAAAAGGCAAAAACAGGGCTTCCCTGGTGGCTCAGTGGTTGGAAGTCCGCCTGCCGATGCTGGGGACGTGGGTTTGTGTCCCGGTCCGGGAAGATCCCACATGCCGCGGAGCGGCTGCGCCCGTGAGCCATGGCCGCTGGGCCTGCGAGTCCGGAGCCTGTGCTCCGCAACGGGAGAGGCCACAACTGTGAGAGGCCCGCGTACCGCAAAAATAAATAAATAAATAAGCAAAAACAAACCTAATTTTGAGGGCTTGCTACTTTTGAGTATTAATCCAAATAACTAAAAAGCATCCTTAGCAGAATTAAATATGAATGTACATAAGTTCCTAAAAACAAGCAATTCTCCTAGGTGTTGCTTTTCACCAGAGATCAGCGTCATGCTGTTTAAAGAGCTCTCAAAAGCTCTGTGATAGAAGTAAAATTAAAAGACAGCCTAGACCATTCACAGCCAAACATTCTCAAAAGTATGATCCTGTTGCACCCTTCCCCACTCATCCCAAGGTCTTGATACAAATGTAGTTGCCAAACCCCACTCCAGACCCACTGAAATACCACCTGTGGGCAGGCCTGGAAATGTGCATTCAGCGTAAGTGCCCCAGGTGATTCCCATGTGCAGCACAATACTGCTTGGAACTAGGGGTTACAGGAGAAGCTGTTACCCATCTCCACCCACATAAGTTCTACTCCAAGCCCACCCAGAGGACGTGAAGGAGTTTCTACAGGGAGGCGGGGATGCTGCTTCAAGAACCAAATTTCCTACTGCCCACTGGGCATTTCCAGCTGGGTATCCCAGAGGGGCCCTGAACCTGCCCCTCCCGTCCTGAGAGCGTTCTCGGTTCCCGGTATCATCCCTCGTCCCCAGCTTGCTGCCCAGCCTGGAAGCAGCCTTGCTCTCTACCTTCAGTCAGCTGCCAAGTATTCCTTTTCTGCTCTGGAAGCAGCTTCCACTCCACTGCAAAAATCACCTCTCCATGCACACGTTCTGTGTTCTCATCCCTGTTCTAAAAGCATGGTGACAGAGGACCGGCAACCTGAGTTCAAATCTTCGCTGAGCCCGTTTCCTTGTCTGCAAAACGAGGATGACGACAACAGCACTCTGAAAAGTTTCTGCGAATGTTCTACGAGCTAACGCACCCTAAATCCACGTTAAAAGGTATTCAACTGACTTTCATATTCTTCCTCCCGTTAACTCAGGCCCCGAACATCATCTTTCACCTGACCTACTTCAAAAGCCTCATAACAGAGAGCCCTGCCACCCATCTGTCCCCACGCCAGCCTCTCCTCCACACTGCTGCCACCCAAGCTTTTCTCCAACACGTGGCTCTGATTTCATCATCTCCCTGCTTTAGAACCTTTGACAGCTATCACTGGCTGCATAGGCTCAAGTCCGTACTTCTTTGCCTGGCAAGCAAGGCCTTTTGCAATCTGGCTCTCCCCTCCCTGCCACTGTACCCAAATGCCAGGCGCCATCTGTTCTAGTAACAACACCCCAAACATGACTTGTATTTTCATGCCTCCCAGCCTCTGCTCAGCAGGCTCCCTTCATAGAAAGCCCCTCACTCTCTTCCCCACCTGGCAAAGGGCTAGGCATCCTCCACCTCCGCCCTGAAGCCTTCCCCAGCCCCAACTCCTCCTCCCCTTCCTCCTCCTGGCTCCCGCTGCGCACGTGTCTCTCTAACATTTGTACTCTGCATGCACTTGTCTCCTCAGACTGACACAGAGCTGGGCTTCAAACTTAGAAAGGCACAATGACAGCCCTCAAGAAATATTTGTTGGAAAAATTAATGCAAGACTTCCGCCACCCTTTGACAAGTGCAAACAGTTTCGAATTTGTCAAACAGTTAACACCTTCATGGTAACTTTTTACTTCTAAAACTCCTAAGGATATTATATTCTCTGAGCTAGCTAAGACTGCTCTTAATGAAGAAAGCAAAAAAAAAAAAAAGCCCTGTCAAGGTCAAATGCCTATAAATCCCATCAGCTTAGAACTCAATCACTATCCCTCTAAAAATGGTATCTCATCACTGTTTCCACGACGGGAGGGGCAATCACGCTCTTTGATTCCTCTTGGCTTGACTTTCGTACGTGGAGCTGGACAATTTAAGGAGTCCTTCTTGCTTAAACAAAATATTACAGAAACGAAGGGATAAAAAAACTGTTACTTCACGGCAGGAAAAAAGAAGTGTAAAAAAGCTCCAGTGAAATAAAAAGAAAAAAAATAAAAGCTCCAGTGCAGCTGAACTTGAGTGGCCTCAGGGAATCAAGGTCATTCTCACAGAACAGGTACTACCAGGGCAGGGAGCAGCGTGCGCCCTTGTCTTCGTGAGACCTCTTCTTCCACAAGCCATTAACAAAGCCAAATGCCCCAAGACTTAGAAACACCTAATAGAAGAAAACGTATCTCGCTTCATGCATAAATGCCTATTTAAGCAACCTCCAAGCTGTTCCCTGACTTCTGCAGTTCAAAACGTAGGCTGTTCAAACGTAGCCCGCTTCCTTGTCTGCAAAATGATAACAACAGCACTCTGAAAAGTTTTTGCGAATGTTATAAGAGCTAATGCACCCTAAATCCACGTTAAAAGGTATTCAACTGACTTTCATATTCTTCCTCCCGCTAACTCAGGCCTCGAACATCATCAGAATTAATCATATTAATTCTCCCTTCCATGAGTCTTTAATAGGGCACAAGCCAGCAAAGAGAGTCCTCCCCCCTCGTGAGGATTCGGGGCCCTTCAGGGAAGCACCGATGCCTCTCCTCTGAAGGGAAGACTGCGCTCCACGTTGGCGGTGGCCCTGTTCATAAATAAACCACACGTAGGACTTGAGTGCGGCACTACAGACTTACTCCATCTAAATAAAATAAAGTTTCTCATTCTAAACCGCACTCCAGCAAAACTCTACATAAGTGTGCGGAGCATCTCATGTTCTCACAGGCTTAGTAAATAAATGGACTTTTTAAATACTGACTTTCATTAAAACCAGAAGGTTTTTTAGCAATATCCTCATGGCCATAATAAAATACCCATTTTATTCTCTGGTTCCTTCTCCTCTATATATTACCATCTAAAAATGTCCCAATTGTTTGTTCAAAACATTTCATATAAACGTCTCACTATTTTAATATAAGCAACTGAGAAATTATGCATAAAGGTTATCTTGAAATCAAGCTCTTATCTGGACTTCTGTAACAAGTACCTTAAAGTTAGCAATTTTTAAAACCCTCAGAACAAACAGAAACTTCCATTCAATTACTGATCCAGAGAGCTGAATTTAAAAATTGGGTTAAGGAGCTTCCCTGGTGGCGCAGTGGTTAAGAATCCGCCTGCCAATGCAGGGGACACGGATTCGAGTCCTGGTCCGGGAAGATCCCACATGCCGCGGACCAACTAAGCCCGTGCTCGGCAACGAGAGAAGCCACGGCAATGAGAAGTCTACGCACCGCAATGGAGAAGAGCCCCGCTCGCCGCAACTAGAGAAAGCCCGCGCACAGAGACAAAGACCCAATGCAGCCATAAATAAATAAATGAATAAAATTTTTAAAAATAAAAATAGGGTTAAGAGGAGAAGGGAGAAAAGGACCTGTTTTGGGCACCTCTGAGCCAAGCACACTGCTATGTATAGCTATGTATGTCAGAGGTTACAGAAAACCCGAACGAACTTTTTGGCCAGCTGAAATATTTTGTGTAGGTTCTCACCTTCAGTCTTGGCACAAACCCTATAAAACAGGAATTACTATTCCATTTTACAGACAAAGCGACAGAGGTCCAGTAAACTACCCATGGTTCATCTGGCTTCAAAGATCATGCTTTTTTCACTATCTCCTATATATTTGTATTTTTTAAAAAGGAGGAGAAAAAAGCAGTGTATATGTGTATATTTTTAGTGTACTACTATAGGTACAAAGGACTACTCTGTCCAAGGCACCTTATTATTCACAACAGGCAAGTTGTAATGTATAAAACAGTATCCCTGCCCACTAAGCAGTAAACATAAGAATATGCTGGGAACTGCCAATGATAGCTTCCGTCCATCAAAGCTACTCTATATATACCATGCTATTCTTCATTAAGACATACAAAACGCCTTTAAGTTTGATTTTTCCCAGACATACAACAAGCACTTGGAAAGATATCAAGGGAAAAAACTTAAATATCAAATTAAGTTAGCAAAGTCAGTTATGATACGAACTTTTATTTACATGTCTGGGTTTCCAACACAATGTACATATAAAATTATCACCCTGAGGGTGTATTTAGATTTATGGCTGTACTTCAAATCAGCATAAGCATTTATCAGAAAAATATTCTGTTAAAATTTATTGAATAGAGGTAGAATTAATGCATATTCCTAAATTAATGTATTTAGAAATAAATCTTTATAGAACAGTGTTTTACCATTATAACTCAGGTAACTTGTCATTCTGAATAAAATTCTACCACCAGAAATGTTTAACACTCAAGCCATTTTATCCAAGAGTCACATGATTTATAGTCTTAAGATATACTGAAAATTTATACCCATTTAACCAGGTCAACTATTCAGAATACCATGGTGTTTCCAACCACAACTGGAATAAATTGAACTTGCACCCCTCCCCCACAATATATTAATAAATTTCCAAACAAACTCTAAGCCATTACTTCTTTTTTTTTATATTTATTTTATTTTATTTATTTATGGCTGCTTTGGGCCTTCGTTGCTGCGCATGGGCTTTCTCTGGTTGTGGCGAACGGGGGCTACTCTTCGTTGCAGTGCTACGGCCCCTCATTGTTGTGGCTTCTCTTGTTGCGGAGCAGGGGCTCTAGGCGCACGGGCTTCAGTAGTTGTGCTCATGGGCTCAGTAGTTGTGGCTCGTGGGCTCTAGAGCGCAGGCTCAGTAGTTGTGGCTGACAGGCTTAGTTGCTCCATGGCATGTGGGATCTTCCCAGACCAGGGCGTGAACCCGTGTTCCCTGCATTGGCAGGCGGATTCTTATCCACTGCGTCACCAGGGAAGCCCCCATTACTTCTTTATATTTTAAAGAAAGCAACTTATGAATTGCTAAATTAAATTGCCTGCTCCCAAATCATAAGGAGAAAAAAGCACAGTCTAGGACCTATTCTTGAGAAAAATACTTAACCTGAATCTAAACGTGCCTTTAGATTAAAGGAAAGCCTCTAGTTTACAGAAAATACAGATGACAAACAAACAAGGTAAACACCAATACAAGGAAACAAATTCAGATATGGTACATCCTACAAGTTCTCTGCTGAAAGTCAGCAGAGGGAGGGAGGAGGTGGTATTTTTCTATATTTAAAAAACTACAGGGACAAAAGCAACAACCCACAGTGCAATATGTAACCCTTGACTGAATCCTGGTTGCACAAAACAGAAATGGTGACAAATGACATTTGGAGGACAATTAGATAACAGTAAGAAATTACTGTTAATTTTATTAAAAGTGATAATGAGGTGGTGATTTTTGTCCTTAAGTCTTTAGTTAGAAATGTATACTAAAATTTGTCAGCTGAAATTATATGATGCCTGGGATTTGCTTTAAAATATTTTGGCAAATTAACCCAACATTGTCTTCGCTACAAGATGCTCTGCAAAAAAAGCTTCTACAATTCAATGCACTTGGGAAATACTAACTCCTCTGTTTCCCTTCAAGGAGATAGAGAATGGACATTAGAAATAAGGATGCTCAAAAGTCCTGCAGTTAAAAACAAAAACACCTGTTTTACTTTTGTTACCCCAGATCTTCCTGCTTATTTGAACATAAAACCTTGCTTCTCTGCATAATGTCTATTAATTTCCTGAGAGTACATTTCCGTGGAACCCACTTTGGGAACTGCTGCCTTATCTAGATAAACCACCCTGAGGTAAGGTTCTCTTAAGTCACGTGCAAGCTTCAAGAATCCTGAATAATCAAATATTCACAACTGCATCTATCTGCAACTTAGGAGCCACTCACCTCTTCTGTCTTTTGAGTCGATAAATTATTATACTTACTCTTTAAGTTAACATGCTTTAATTTATGTCATACTCTTTCTGTAATATGAAATTGCCACTGGAAAATCTCCCTCAAATGGACTTAAATTTCCCGTATTCACATCCACTTTCTTGGAAATCTACAACGGAATAGATTTCAAATTCTTAAGTTTCAAACCACACCTAGTTTTCACTTTTAAAAGTATCTTGAGATATTTCAAAGGGTCCCTCCCCAAACCCTCTCCAGAGACTCCTCAAAATCAGTAACTGGCTTCACAGAAAAAAAACACAAAACAGAACAAAACATAACCTCAAATCAAAACTCTTTCACAGTCCTTCAGGTGGTACTTAAGGGTTCCTAATAACTTACCTCAGAGACCCCCAGATTTCCATCTTTATGCACCAGAAGTGGTCCCATTCTTATAAACGGATCCTATGCGTACTTGAACAACTAAATCCCAAGACAAATCCACCTTACCACAAATTCTACTTACTCCACGGCTAAAAGTTTTATAGCAAGCTTTGAGATATCTGTAGTTCATTTGAGAAAAACTGTGTCCTATTCCCCAATACTTTTAAAAAATCCTTTGGAAATTCACTTAAAAGTAACACAAAAATGGCTAACAAAGAAATCTAAGCTAGAAGTCACTACTACAAGGAAAGAATCAAATTTGATGTCTCCCTGGTATCTAGGAAGTCATTTACAACATTCAAAACCCTTTCATATACATTCCGTCATCTGACCCTCAAAACCCTGGAGAGACGCCTGTTTTCCATCATAACATATATCTAACATGGCTCAATTTGAACGCTGACAACCTGTCAACCCTCAATTATCCTTACCATGGAGAGAAGGTCGGCATAAATAATTTGATTCAGCTGAGCAGTGTAGTGTCCCTCACCTCCTGTCTCTCAGTGGGGATGCTCAGGCCAGACCCCACCACAGGGACTATCACACATGATTTTGCTTGGGGGTACTTGCAGGCAGCTAACTGTCCATAGGCATTTAGATCTTCACACATATCATCCTCCAGGCCTTTCCTATTATCCCACAAGGAGAGTAGACTCTCCTTTGAGCTCACTACACCTGCCTAGGATGGTCCAGTAATATCTTTGTAGCATCATCCCATGCAGCTTTCCATTTTCACCCATGCCAGTGTTCCCACATAAAAGAAGGACAATGTGGAACTGCAGGCAACACATATGTGGGCAGACAAAACTGCTTCGGAATAAAGTGACCCTGGTCTGGATCCTGGATCTTCCTGTCTTGCCACGTGCGCTCCTTGCTCTCAGATCCCTCACATGTACATGGCGCTCTCTACCTCCTAAGGCTGTCAAGGGCTGGGGGAGAGAGACCCTCCCCACGGTAAACAGCATAGAGCAGTGTTTAACAACTGCGGGGTGTCTGCCTGCCTTTCTCCCAGAAGGGGAAACAAGCAATTTTTAAAAATGACTAAGGCAAGCCAGGACCCAACCATCAAGAGGCCTACAGCCCATAGGCAAAGCAAGCAGGCAAACGACTTTTTAATAAAAGACAAAAAGAGAGAAACATTACAATCAACGTACAAGCAATGTGCTGGGGGGATTAAATGGCAGGAACCATTTAGAGGCAGAAGGGAGAAATCAGAAAAATGTGAATGAGAAAGCAATATTTACTTAAGCTAGGCCTTGAAGGACAATGAAAAGTTCAGTGGTGGGGGGAAGGAGAGGACAGCCTCCTCAGAGGCAAAATTGAAACGAAGTAGGACAGTTACAGTCTCAGTGGCAGAGACACATGGAGGACAAGTGGGTGTAGTAAAGAAAGTTACGAATCAGATCACAGAGAATCTTGAAACCTATGAATAAAAGGGGAACAGCCAGGGCTCTTATCTGTCCTTGCATTAGCTATGGTGTTTTCAGTTGCGAGTAACAAAAACTACGTGACAATAAGGGACAATAAGTGATTTACACTGGGGTTTCAAAACCTTTTGATCATGCCGCCCTAACAGTAAAAACATTAAACATGTACCCCAATAATTTATACATAATTAAAACACTAGTTACGAATTACATGTGTATACTAATGTGGTATATACATTATAAAACATCCATCAACAACTCTTTAAAGGATGAGAACGATCCAAACAGTACTCTTAGGTTTATTTGCATTTATTAATACACATCCATGCACAATTTTGGTGCCAACTCATTAAATCTGATTTAAAAGGCATTTCCTAAGAACACGTCTACATGTTCTTATTCCTGTAGATTTACATCATTACCATTCAACTTTCTTTGCAAGAATCTTTTTAAACCACTTGCCTATTTTGTTGTAGTCAATCTACTTAAAACTAGATGATAGGGCTTCCCTGGTGGCGCAGTGGTTGAGAGTCCTCCTGCCGATGCAGGGGACACAGGTTCGTGCCCCGGTCCGGGAAGATCCCACATGCCGTGGAGCGGCTGGCCCCGTGAGCCATGGCCGCTGAGCCTGCGCATCCAGAGCCTGTGCTCCGCAACGGGAGAGGCCACAACAGTGAGAGGCCCGTGTACCGCAAAAACGAAAACAAAAAAAACAAACTAGATGATGTAACCCATAAATCCATTTACATGGATAGAGTTCACCAAAGACAAGAATAAGAATGAGGGTACCACTGTCAGTTCCACCAGGTTGTAAAATGCCTCCTCTTCCCTCAGGCGACCTTCTATAACCTAAGTGACAAGAAGACTTTCAGATATAACAACCAGTGTCAACTCATCTATTAAATATTAGTAAAGCTTATTTTTTTTTCTAGATAAACTTTTAATATTTTCTTTCTTCCCATATTGGATGGTCTGTCACACTCCACTTTGGAGATCACTGCCTCAAACAGTAATAAAAAAAAATTTTCCCACATAAGAAGTTCTGAGTCACAGTGGTTTTAGGGTTGGTTAATTCTGCAGCTAAAAAAAGTCCCTGTGGTCTTAGGCTCCTTCCGTCTTTGTACTCTGTGATTTTCAGAGTGTCAACCTGTTTTATTGTACTGACAATCTTAGGTTCTCAATATGGTGGGACCCAATAGTTGGTCAAACACTTAATCATTAACCAGTCACAGGTATTGATGGTATTACTAAGGTTAACTTGGCTTAATCAAGATGCACTCCCTGGGACCGGAGGTACACCCAACTTACCCTGCAACACATGGGCAATGGAAAACTAATCAAAAGCAGCATTATGTTATCAAGCAATGTGGTAAATTCTTACAGCAATGGGCCCCTGCTATGAATCATGTAACCACAGAGTATGAGTGAGCCTAGACCCAGGCAGAAAAGCCGCCCTGCTGAACCCAGCTCCAGTTTCTGAATCCCAAGCAAATAAAGGGTTGTTGGTTTAAGCCACAAGAAGGAAGGGAGGACCAGGATGGGGAATGCTGTGGTATGGGCAAGAAACTATCCCTGCGCCCCAGCACTCTACATATGTAGGACAGTGGGTGAAGAAAGAACAATGCTGTTTCATTTCCACAGAATTTTTAAAGTTCAATCATCTAGTTCAGAGTCAGCAAGCACTCAATAAACATTAAGAATTGATGTTACTAATCCCAAGTAATTTAGTATAAAGCATGGCAGACAGAGGGGAGTATAATGGGTTACATGGGAATAATGACCAACTTCCGAGTTTTTTGCAGTAATTCAATACCCTGTTACACAAGTGCCTGTGCACGAAGCAATTCAAATCCCCACAGAGTGTGGAAAAGTCTACTACTCTCAAGACTATAGGGTATATATCACAGGAGCATTAAAAATGTTCACATTATTTGGCATATTGGTATGCTGTTATGACCATCAACACCACTTTTGGAAACATATCCTGCGTTAGACAGCGAGCTCTTTTTGTTTACCCAGCTCTCTCTCTCTACCATTAATAATAACCCCCTTCTTTGTAGGATACTTTGTCTCCCCACAGTCCCATCTTGTGGGTCTAATGGGGACTGCCAACCGTAACTCTCCTTTGGCTGGCATCAGGCCAATCTGGGTTCTCTCCAGGGTTTTCTCAAATTGGAACTGAGAACAAAGAGTCAGTTTCTTGATGATGAGAGGTTTTGAAGGTACCAGCAGCCAGGTACCCCTGTGTGCTGGGCCCTATGATTTTTTAATTTATTTTTTATTGGGCCCTGTGATTTAATGATGAGTAAATCATATCTGAGCCAAAGGGCTCTGATAGCCTGAGAGATATTTCTTTCCAAAACACCTAAATGTCAAAATGGGCTGGTTAAAATAAATTATAGTAATGTATGTAATGGATTTACTAAACAGCCATTAAAACAGTGCCAAAGAAGAATGTACAGATATGACAGGAGAAAAAACACATCCCATAAGTATATACTGTACTCTAAACTGTGCAGATACATTACATGCACCCTTGTGTGTCGAATCTTTTACATATTTCTTCAAAAGCACATGTAATAGAAGATCCCATTTTTGCATGAGCATATATGCATGAAAAGGTCACAGCCAAGTGTTTCTTAGAGACTTCCCCAACTCCGACCCCAACTCACAGAGGTGATAAGCCTCTGTTCTGGGAGTGGCAGACAGGGTGGTGAGTGGTGAGTCACCGTGGTTCTGGGCTGTACGGCTGAACATCCTGGGTTCACATCTATATAGTTGTGACTGGAAGATTTTTACTAATAAATTCCCTCATGGTAGCGGCAAAATCTGTGCTAAAATTCAGGGACTATGCCATCCCTCTGCAACACTTTTCTTGTCCTTGACATTCCTACCTATAGGACTCTTCTTTCCAGAATATTCTCCTTGATCACACACACCTGCAGGAGCCCCTAGAGACAACATCTACCCTAGAAGGGTATCTCTCATCAGTAACACAGCCAACCCAAACCAGAACCCCTTCGACACTGCACAAGATAACGTCTCCCGATAGCCTTCTTTATCAAAAGTCCTCCCCTAACTTTCAAAATCCATTCTCCTCATAATAAAAAACCAGAAGCCATTCTTCTGCTTTGCTGCTCTTGTCCCCTTCTGTTACACTGATAACCAAGTCTCCCAACTTCATTAGCAAATACTGCTTCATAACACTGTCTCTCCACGCACACCTGAAAATGGCAGCCTTTTTATTTTATAGTCAGCCAATCAGAACTCATTGATGCATCCTCTTCCTGAGGTTTAAACCCCATTGCTTAATATTTTAAAAAGATGGTCTTCTGAGAATAAGTTTAAAGAGCTGAAGATGAACAGGTTGCTCAGACATAAAAGAGCCTATAGCTCAGCACCTAATTTTATTTTAGAACCTTTTAAAGAAAATCCATACCAGCTTCCAGATGAGTGTCAAGTTGCACTCACCGCTCTTAAATAGGCAAGCAGGACACAGTACAAACATTTAGAGTCACAGTGAAAATGGGTCACCTGCAGCCTACTACTTCTTTACCGTTAAGCCAATAGCATAAGGGAAGAATTTATTTAGCACAGGAAGTGCTGCAAAATCAGACTTACCCAGACATCAGTAGAAAGAGCCCAAGAAGGATGTCACCAAAAATGGGACATTTATCCAGGCTTTGTAATTCAGCTGAGAGATATCAAGAAGAAAGGCAAATGATATGTTCATTGCTTATTTTAAAAAAAGATGTACAGATTTGAGAAGTGATTTCCTTAAGAATGCTGTCTGGGTTACTAGTCTGGATTATAAATCGCACTAGACCCTGAAGCCTCCTTAATAAAAAAGAAGTTGAAAATAAACAAATGGTTAGTTTGAGGTATGTGAATTTCTGAAACTCTCTTGGGAAGAAAGTTTTATTACCATTATTACTGAACTGTTTTTAGTCTCTGACATCAAAGCATAGATGTTAACCCTGGGGTTCTGAAACCCAAATAACCCATAAATGAAATGCCACATATTAACATTAGTCTGTTTGTCAAGTTTTAGCCAACTTACTTGTGACTCTGTGAATAAAGAGAGATATGGGAGTGGGAATAGGGAGAATCAGAAGACCTAGGTTCAAGTTCACCTCCACCATTTATACATGATATCAAGCAAACTGATCTAACTTGTCCCGCCTCAGTTTACTTAACTGAGGGTTTAAGGATAAAATATGTAAGTAAAGCCCTTTACAAACCCCAAAGTACTATTCTAATATTACAGTACTGGCTCCAGAATGCCTACATTTCTCAAACTACTAGATAGTCACAGAACTTTGCGGTTGAAAGGTAATCCCATTACAGGGATGATAACAATGAGAAAACTAAGGCCCAGAAAGTCTTAAGAGCCTAGTAAATAGACAACATTTGTAAACTGGTGGGAGGTCGGGAAGAGGTTCTAGTTTTTCCACCACTGAAATATGCATTTTAAAGGATGGTTCAAAACAAAGCTATCCTAGGAACTAAAACAAATCTCTCCCCAGCAATACATATATTTCTTCTGCTTTATTTTGCTTTTGTAAACTTTACTCCTGTAACTTACAAGTTAAACAAACTTTTCATCAGAAAGATAAAAAATAAAGCCATGGGCTTCCCTGGTGGCGCAGTGGTTGAGAGTCCGCCTGCCGATGCAGGGGACACGGGTTCGTGCCCCGGTCCAGGAAGATCCCACATGCCGCGGAGCGGCTGGGCCCGTGAGCCATGGCTGCTGAGCCTGCGTGTCCGGAGCCTGTGCTCTGCAACGGGAAAGGCCCCAACAGTGAAAGGCCCACGTACCAAAAAAAAAATAAAAATAAAAATAAATAAAACCATCTCCCTGACTATGAGACTCACAGCCTACTTGTAACCCAACCCAGACAAAAATCTTTACAATTGGGTTAGAAATGTCTAATGGAAACATCGACATAACATGAACCTCCAGCTATGCTGGCAGACATCATTATAATATGGATTACAGTTCTAGCAGCCCAGGGATACTGATTTTAATGTTCCCGGGAGACAAAGAATTAATCAGCAACTCAGAGGGGGGTGTTGCCTAAAAATGAACAATTTAATCGAGAAAATTCCACTGTCTTTAGATTTGTGCCCTCAATCACCCACTATCAAAAACCCACTATGGCACCAAATAAATTGTGTGTGGTTAAAGAGACGAAATGTGCTTTTCTACAGGCTGTTATGGGAAGCAGAAAAAGGCTGACTATGAATCAGTTATGTTTTAGTTCCACGATGGACATAAATTATGATAATTTAGACATTCTGGTGGTTAAACCAAAAAAGCAGGAAAACCATGGCTCCCAAGTCCCAGTAAAAGTTAAGTTTGTGGTATCACAGCTGAAAGACAGGGTCATGAAAAGTGACCTTAAATTTATTTCTGGACTTTCCTGCCTCCACTAAAATCGATGACACTATTTCCCATCTCTTATTGTCAAATCACAACAATCCGGAAGCCTGGACCGAATTCACTTGGCAGGTAACAGGAGCAACCCTAAGAGGAAGTCCTGAAGGATGTCAGATACCATATTTCCTTCACTCCCACATACTTTTCATCTTAATACCTCCAGGATATATTTACGATGAGTTCTGACTGACACTCACCAAGCATTCTGGCTGACACAAATTTTGCAAAAACTGGCATACTCCAAGGGAAGGTCCCTTGTGAGATCTTCAGTAGCTTAGATGAGTAAAACAGTCAGACTACCACTATAATGAACATCTCTCGGTGGCTCATAAATTCTTTCATTCCCAGCAATCAAAAAGCAGCTGTTAAAATCCTGGAATCTTCCTAGTAGCAGATCTTAAATACCTCCAAGCTGGCCAGGGAAGCTTCCCAACTGCTTTCGTCTCCTTCCCCTCCCCCATCCCAGGAGTGCCAGGCTGGCAGGAATAATGATGACCCAGGAAGGAAAGAAAAAAAAAAGGGGGAGGGAGGGAGGGAAGGAGGGAGGGAGAGGGAGACGGGGGGAGAGAGAGAGAGAGAGAGAGAGAGAGAGAGGGAGGGAGGGAGGGAGGGAGGGAGAGAAAGAGAGAGAGAGAGAGAGAGTAGCGGATCTGGTGAAAGCAGAGATGCAGACTCCCTTCATTTCCACTACGCAGAAATACCAACTCTCTGTACCAACTCACCAGGTTTCTCCTTTCCTCTCCTATCCCCATCCCCCTCCAAACACATTAACTTCTGCAGTCTGATGGTGTGGCATTTGGAGTTAATGACCTCAGCAGTCCTAAGGCCATTCCTCAAAGATTTTTAACCAGTCACTTCCTTTCCATGCCAGAGCTCGAGGCCCATCCCACGGGAAGATTCAGCTTCCTTTTACCTTGTAACCTGCCCAGACGGCGATGCTCCTAGGGTCAAGTTCAAGATGAAGGTGCCCTCCTAACCTCCCGGAGTTGACTCAAGCAGGGAACAGCGCTACAGAGACGAGTCCCACCCCTCAAGACACGGGGATCTGGGGCTGCCAACAGTGGACTGGAGGGGGTTGGGAGGGGTAGACTGTCGCCGAGCCCGGCGTCCTCCGAAGCCCTGGCCGCGGCGCCGTATTTCTACCTGGCCACCGCCGCATTTCCTCCCGGAGCCTTACACAATAAGTGAAGTAAGTTTTGAGAACGCCGGTCCAGAGACATTTCTGTCTGCAAACTCGGCACACAATGCCTTGGGGCTTCCTTCCTCGCCAGCCGTTCCGGAAAGCTGCCGCGCCAAAGCGGGGAGCCCGTCACACCCACAGCGCTGCGCGCCTGCACCCCAAAGTCCGGCAGGAAGAACGTGCGCCCTGACATAAGTCCCCCCAAAGAAGTGAGCACTCTTCAGTCTCCAAGAACGGGGGGGGATACACAACCTTGAAACAATTCTCACTCTCCCTAAAGATCTAATCCTAGCTCCCCCCCCACCCCCCAAAAAAGAACGTGGATATACTCATCGCAGTGTTCTTGGAAGCGAAGCAATACTTTCAGCCCAGAGTGGGGCAATATGACTCCCTCCGAGGCTTAAGTTCACCCGTCAACTTCGCGACCCACGCTCACCTCCGGGGGCGTCCCGGACCCCGCGGTGCCAGGTGCGCTTCTTCCTCGCCTCCCCCAACCCCAGGTACCAGGCGCAGCCCAGGCCCTTGCCAAGCCCGAAGGCAACAGAGGAGGCGGGAAAGGGGGCGCGGAGACGCGCCGGGCGGAGGTGGTCCAGAAACTCGAGCGTGCAGTCGCGCGTTCCCGGCGCCCCCGAACCCCAGCTCCGCCCGGGGCCGGCTCGGTCCGGCGCGGAGCTGAGGCGAAGGGAAGGTACCGATTCTCCAGAGCCGCCAGGACCGAGGCCCGAGGCGCCCAACAAGTTCGCGCCTATCCCCGGAAAGCTCCCGGGTGTGCCCAGCGAAGGGGGGGCAGGGAGCCTCCAGAAACTTTCCCACATGCCTTTCCACTCTCCCATCACCCTCTCCTCCTCCCGAGACCCCCGCTCCCCTCTGCACCGCAGCAGCTGGCGCTGCCCGGGACGCGCGGAGGCCGGCGGCGGCGCCAGGGCGGCGGGAGTTACCTACCGGGAAAGTTTCCAGCCCCTCGGTGCGGTTCCCCACCGCTAGGGCCGGGCCTCGGGGCGCGGCCAGCTCTGCGCTCCGCGGCTGCCTCTCCGCCAGCTCCCAAAGCGGCCGCTGCTCCCGCAGCTGCCACAGCTCAGGCTGCGCTCCGGCCCGTCCCCCCGCCTCGCACGGCCCACACCGGGGCCTCATTGGCAGCGCGAATCCCCGCCCTTGCGCGTGTTCCCGAAGGCACCTTCCTCTCGCGCGCCCGCCCGGGCCGCGCCTCCCGCGCCCCTCCCCGCCCAGGCTTGCGGCGGCTCCCGAGACCCACTGGGGCCCGGCGCGTGAACTTTCTGCGGGGTGCCCAGCTTCCCCCTTGGGGGCTAGTCCTCCGAGGCTGCGCTTGGTTCCCTGCAGGATTGGACCCAAGATGGGCGATAGTCCATCTTTTTTTCAACCTCTAAAAAAATCAGTGAAGTGGCCTGGCCTCCCCTCCTTGCTGCATTTTGAAAACAGCCGAGGAGGACATATGGGAGCAATTAACCAAGATGAAGTTTTGGTGGATGTTTTAGGGTGACTTGTGTGGCTTTCTTGAATTTTCTCTGCCTCACTTAACTACATACACACTCACTCACTTTCTTGGGCAAGAATGAGCTAAGGCAGATGTAAGGTGTAAAGGGCACCTCGCCTGCTGTGTCTTTTTCTTTCCCGAACGCGAATTAGGGAGGTTTGGGGACCGGTGATTGCCTCGAGCGTCCCCGGGGCCGGGTCCCAACAGCCTCCTCCAGCCGCTCGGGGCTGGCCCTGTGTTGTCTGTGCTACATCCTTGGAGGGCAAACGTCATGCTTATATCGGCGGGAGGAGGGAGGTATGGAGGTAGGAGAAACACAAAGATGCTATTATTGTTTCGGTCGGTAGCAGTAAATTAAATTCCCGAGTTCCCAAAATGTTTTGTTATCCCCCAGCAGAGCAGAAGCCGGGGTAGGGCCTATGGATTCAGGAATCCTGGATTCCCAGGCAGGCAATTCAGGCTGGGGGGCGCAGCCTACTCCACACCCGAAGGCTTTTAGACCAGCCTTGTTCACGGAGGGATCAACTAGGACTGTTGCTGTCTTGTGTGGCCTGCGGGAATCATGCACGGGTCACCCCAATGGTGTGTCTAGAGCAGGGAATACAGAAGTTGCTATAAATGGATTTATTGGCAACCCCTAACCTTGCTGTGGCAAATCCGCCTTTAAAGACAACTGTGTTTTAAACGAGTCCCCACATAAAAACTTCAACCTCACGCAGAGCTTCCCAATATAAAGATACCCGGTGAGAGGAGCGTCCATATTTAAAGTTCCCGTGAAAAGGGACAGGAAGTAAAATGCCACACAATCTCTTTACATAAATAAAAGATGACTGAAACTTGCTGGCTTTTTCACCCGTAGTTTCAAAGGCCTGATTATTACTGTGCTGATATTTGAACAGTAAACGTATCAGCAGGCTTGAAGTCTTCCTGAAACAAAGCAGGATATGAATATTTAAATAAAATATAAACTGACTAAATCAGAAGAGCAGTTGACTTATTTCTTCACTCTGAAATGTCCCATTGCTGAAAAATATGGTAATCTGTTTTAATTTCTCTTGAAATGCACAAAAGTTACCAGTCTTTCAACAACAGATGAAAAAGCAGGACAGCAACCTCAGTAATAAAAGGATGACACAAATTAAAGAAAAAAAAAAAAAACTCCACGCTAGTCTAACTAATCTTAAATATTAAGATATAAAAGAAACAATCCTAGGGAAATAGACTGGTACAGTTCCCTGCCTCCCACTTCGACTTCATTATAATAGGTGAAATGTATAAATGGATGAAGTTTACAATTTGTATCACATTTTTCTGCCTTTGGCTCTTCTAAGTTATATTCTCCAAGTTTTTGATGAAATTGCTCTGTTAAATTGGGTTTTGAAGACGATGAAATTCATTTTTTTCCCTCTATCCTCAAAGCTCCCTAAGTAGCAAGTAGAAAATCACATAAAGTAAATATGCTAACTACCGGCATCATCTTTAAATTATTTCTAGTTGAAAATTTTTTGTCTTTATAGCTTCAGAAGTCACAGTCATTAAAGAAGTAACTTCATCACTGCCTAGTTAGGAGTGTTTAACATTCTAAACAGGCATACAGCTAGCAATCTGAAATTTGTACACAGAAGGGCCCTGTCTCCCCTTCTTCCTGTAGTGTTTATATAATCCAAACTACCTATGTTATTAGGTAGTTATAATTAACTATGTTATTATGCACAATCTGATCTCCACCTTTAAACAGTTAACATTACATAGAGTATGTCATACTAAGAACATCAAAGCTGTGTTAAGCTGTGAGTGAAAAGGGTACATTTTATAGAAAACAAGGCCAAAAACACAGAGTAATAAAAATTCATGGGTGAGGAAAAAAAAGGGAGATCCATTAAGACCAAGTCTGCAAGAAAAATTTATGAACATTTTGTAAGCAACTAAGTAAGTGTAGTATTAGTGGAACACAGGTTCAAAAATTGAATTTTAATGATTTTTAAAAATCTGCTTTTCCCTTAAAAAAATAAAAGATGTTTTTGGTTAGTTGTTAGGTGAGGGCTTGAGTTTTAGGGGGAGGGGAGGGCAAGAATCACCTCTTGCTTTTCTTACAGTATTTCTGCTTACCCTATCCAATTTAAAAAGCTCACTCATTACATTTCTGTTAATTCCAGTCAAAAAAAATTAAAAGAAATATAGATCACATGAATGTTATATGTTGAACACGTTCACCAAGCATACATACAATATACTGGATTCTATTTTTAAATTTTCTGTCAGTTTGCCAGCAGTGTAGCTTTTCTCAGCAGAGTGAAAGGAAACAGCAAATAAACTGGTTATTTTACCCTACAATTTATTACCCAGGGCAATAGGCTGAGGAAGGCGTGAGAAAAGAATGTGCCTTGTGAGTGTTAGTACACTATTTTCCCTTGCTCAGATTCTTAAGTACTTCTATTTTAAAGCAAGACTAAGTTAGGATCATAGCCAGTGTTTATTATGGTATGTGTAGTATAGAAGACATAGTGAGAAGTGAAATGTTTAAAACAGTATAGTACAGACTGCCAACAAACACATGAAAGAATGCTCAACATCACTAGTCATTGGAGAAATGCAAATCAAAACTACAATGAGGTATCACCTCACACCCGTTAGAATGGGCATCATCAGAAAATCTACAAACAACAAATGCTGGACAGGGTGTGGAGAAAAGGGAACCCTCCTGCACTGTTGGTGGGAATGTAAATCGATACAGCCACTATGGAGAACAGTATGGAGGCTCCTTTAAAAACGAAAAATAGAACTACCACACGACCCAGCAATCCCACTACTGGGCATAAAACCATAATTCAGAGTCATGTGCCACAATATTCACTGCAGCTGTATTTATAATAGCCAGGACATGGAAGCAACCTAAGTGTCCATGAATGGATAAGGAAGATGTGGCACATATATACAATGGAATATTACTCAGCCATAAAAAGAAACGAAATTGAGTTATTTGTAGTGAGGTGGATGGACCTAGAGTCTGTCATACATAGTGAAGTAAGTCAGAAAGAGAAAAACAAATACCGTATGCTAACACATATGCATGGAATCTAAAGGAAAAAAAAAACGGTTCTGAAGATCCTAGGAGCAGGACAGGAATAAAGATGCAGACCGTAGAGAATGGACTTGAGGACACGGGGAGGAGGAAGGGTAAGTTGGGACGAAGTGAGAGAGTGGCATGGACTTACATATACACTACCAAATGTAAATAGATAGCTAGTGGGAAGCAGCCGCATAGCACAGGGAGATCAGCTCAGTGCTTTGTGACCACCTAGAGGGGTGGGATAGGGAGGGTGGGAGGGAGACGCAAGAGGGAGGAGATATGGGGATATATGTATATGTATAGCTGATTCACTTTGTTATAAAGCAGAAACTAACACACCATTGTAAAGCAATTATACTCCAATAAAGATGTTAAAAAAATAAAACAGTATAGTAATTAAATGCAAAAACTGAGACAGGACTTTAAAAAAATGAAGGCAAGGTAGGCAATCCAGACTCAAAATAATTCAGCCCACAAACAGTTTGCCTACTTTGGAGTGTTTTTTAATGTTTACAGAATTCATTCTGCTTTGATCCATTCATTCCTCCTTTCCCTTTTAACGTTTTGGAGAGGAAGCTAATTTTTTAAAACCTGGGGAATAATGAAACAAGTTGGGTTATATTTAGAAATCAGTTGGGAAAAACAAAGAAATTACATACCCTTACACAGTTCCTGTGTGTGTGACAATCCAAGGTCACACACATATGCCAACGCATGGTCAGATGTGGGCTAATGGCAGACATCCATCCAGGGATATCAAAAGCCATACTTGTACACAGTTATTCAGGCAGTTAAATTAAAAGAGTTGTCTAACTGGACATCCAAACCCCTCTGCAGGTCTAGCACATGGCCTGCCAATATTGCAGAAGCTCATCCAATAGTGGCTAGGCCGTGAATTATTTAAACTGATAAGGAATCCACTGAGGGAAGAAAGCAGGGAGATAGATTCAGGGGTTCACATTTCCTTATTGGAATATAGGAGTAACTAAAATCCTGGGAGAATCTGGTTTAAGATGGCATGCCTCTGACTAACATTTAAAATATAGATTTAGTCCAATATTCTGATGGTGAAATGGTCTGTTGAGGAAAGAGAAATTTCCTGTGTTCAGGAAGGGTAAGGTAATGCAATCAGGTAATAATCCTTCCAATAAATGTTGTTGAGTCTGGTTAAGATGGCTTAAAAAGAAAGGAGAAATGTGCTGTTAAGTTTGAGTATAACAAATGCATTTTACTATTCCCCACCTTGTGAGGGGTGCCTTCCTTCTTCTCAGCAAGTTATATGAAATTCCGGACATTACAGTCATAATATCTAGACTCCAGTTCTGACTTTGGCGGTTATTGTTTGTGATTCCTGGCAATTCACTTAGTTTTTTTGAGCCTCCGATCCCTCAACTATGAAATAAGGAGGGTAGCATGGAATCTCTGCCTCACAGATTTGGTGGGAAGATTAAATGAAATAAGGTGAAAAGCACTTAATAAATTAGAAAATGCTCTACAAAAGCTAATTTTTATTTAATAAACAATAAGCTATGTTTTCCCTCCCCATTACCTGGGACCACTTTGTTTGGAATAACAACCTAGAGACTTGATCAGGGCAGCCCAGAGGGCCCTCGTTTGCCAAATGTGAGAGGAAGAGCGCCTTAACAATGATTCAGAAGTAGATAATAACTCCAATCAAGCCCTCAGAGGCTCATCTGGGGGTAAATTGGCAGTTCTTGTCTCAAACAGTAGTAGTCAGGGGCCATTTTCATTATTCTTCTGTGTTAGTGATAAGGAAGAAAAATGGTAGTATATATACAATACAGGTGGACCTCACTTTATGCAAATCAACATATGGAAATTCTTAACTACACAATATACTGATTAAAAGGAAATGTTTCTTCTTTAAAAATTCTTGCTGAGATTCTTTCCAAGTGCCACTACCATCTTATTTACATTATTAATAACTAATAATCATCCTTTCAATTCTGTGAAATAGTACTGATACACTAAGGAGATTATGAGCTTGAACCCATATAAACATTTTTTGTAACACCAAGCACTAGTCAAAACTCCTTTGCAGTTGCATATTTATTTGAAGAAATATAAATCAGACACTAGCACCTACCACAAGATTTGGTTTAAAGGGCAGTGAACAGGAGGCATAAATATGGAGAATCTAGACTAACCGGAAAGTACAGTTTTGTTTAAAAATCAGTTTGCTGTTTCCCCTTTGATGATCAAAAATCCTAACGCAGAAATGGATGAGGAATATTGATTCTATTGATGATGATGATAATCAATTTCCTAGAACAGAGAGAGGTTTCTCTACTAAAGGGCAATGTAGGATAGACAGAGACAACTTCCAAGCCAAAATGTTCACACAGCAAGATTCCTCCATTTAGAAAACTATCTTTTAAACTAGTCTTGGTATTTAATACAATAATTAGAAGTTCTATCTAAAACAGTCTATTAAAAATCTTTAAAGTTGGGGCAGAAATGTTTAAATCTACACTTTTGCACTCTAGATCTTTTGTGTGTGTCATGTCTAAATGTTTCAATCGCTTTAACGGGAATCATGTCTGCCTAAGAGAAAGTAGGGCATGATGTAATTATCACTGGGCTTCATTAGAGAAGTCACCCCTTACCTAGAGCATTTGTTCTAAAAACCAGCTACTTAGTAAAGATTGATTTGACTACCTAGTGAGCTGTAGCTAAAGCCCTGTTAACTTTCAGTGAATTCAAAGCTCTTCTAGCTTTCACGGCTAATCTATTGCCTCTCACTCTTCAAGGTTTTCTGTGCCTTTGAAAAGACCACCTGAAGGGAAAGAGATTACTGATACAATTACAATAGGAACAGGTTAAAACAAGACATCAGGAACCCAAAAGAAGACAGCAATCACTGGGGGTTAAAATTAGATGATGTCCTCTTAGGCTCTTCATCTTCTTTCTAATTCTCCACACCCTCACTCTGTCCCCAAGAGCCAACCAGAATGTTAGAGGCCTAAATTTTGTTAACAAAGAATTGGTACTTGCAATTTAAAAAAAAAAAAAACTGTCCTAATATTTATCTGGGAATCTATATTTAACTTATTCAAAATAAGGTGGCATTTGGAGAAACTGGATCACTCATACATCGCTGGTGGAAATATAAAATAATACAGCCACTCTGGGAAATGATTGAGCAGTTACTTTTAAAAATAAACAAACAACAACCAAAAAAACCCTAAATATGCAACTACTATATGACCCAGCAATTACACTCCTGGACATTTATCCCAGTGAAATGAAGACTTGTGTTCACACGAAAACCTATACACAAATGTTCATAGCAACTTTATTTGTAATAGCCAAAAAAGTAGAAACAACCCAGAGATCCGGCAACAGACAGATAGTCAAACAAACTGGTTCACGCATGCCATGGAATACTTACTCAGCAATAAAATGGAATGAACTATTGGTGCACACAACTTGGATGAATCTGCAGGGGATTATGCTGAATGAAAAAAAGCCAATTCTAAAAGCTTACATACTGTATGATCCACTTATATAACATTCTTGAAATGACAAAATTATAGAAATGGAGGACAGATTATTGGTTGCGAGGAGTCAGTGTTGCTGCAAGGTGGAGGGAGCGCAGAGTGGCTATAAAAGGACAACAGAAGAGATCCTTGGAGTGATGGAAATGTTGCTGTTTCTTGACCATGTCGATGTCAATATCCTTGTGGTACTGTTCTATAGTTTTGCAAGATATCACTATTTGGGATAAACCGGGTAAAGGGGACAGGAAAGCTCTATATTAGTTCTTACAATTGCATGTGTTGGAAAAAGTGATCCCAAGACAAAAAGTTTAATTTTAAAAAATCAGACGGCAAAAAAAAAAATACTCAGGAAGATGAAAACCAAAATAATAATAGAAAAAAACTGTCATTAAACAAAAGGTCCTGTGTATCATCACTCAGAATGACAAACGTATCAAAAGCAAAGACAGTCTCAACATGTTGATTAAAACATAACATCCAGAGGCCCTTGAGAAGAGTGATCTGTACAATAAATAATGCTGATGACCAAATGGCAGAGTTGTTTAAAGTCTTGTCATAGTGAATCTGACAGCTTTTCCCAACTAGAATGTGAGCTCCATAAGGACAAGGAATATGTTGCGTTATTGAATGAACATAACTTGTGCATTTTTTCCCAGTTATCTACTGCTGTGTACTAAACCATCCCAAACTCAGTGCCTTCGTATAATAGCAATCTAGGGTTTGCCTGGGCTCCGCTAGGCAGTTCTCACTCAGGTTGCAGTCAGAATGTGGCGCTGGTGGGGTCTGGAGCCTGGACTAAGAAGACCCAGAAGAGCTGGGGCTCCTTAGGCATCTCTCTATCTGTCTCCACGTGGTTTCTCCACATGGTGGCCCCAGCATAGCCAGACCTCTTACATGGTAGCTGAGGGCTCGCAGCACAAGTTCCCAAGAGCATCTGTGGAAGGTGCGTGGCCTTTTCTAACCCAGACTCAGAAGTCACACAGCAACTTTTATTGCTCTTGTTGAGAGTGGCCATGGTGTAATAAAAAGGCCTTGGGCTTCAGAGACAGGCAGACCTGCATTCACAGCCCAGTTCCCCCTTCTTGGCAAAGTGATTTAACCTCTTTGTAACCCAAGGTGAAACTGTTTTCTTAATAACTGGCATCAGAATTCACCTTTAGAAGGTATTCACTGGGAAAACATTTATTGGGTCAGGAGGTAAGAACTTTGGACCTCAGGGTAAGTTGAGAGGCAAGGCATTACAGACAAGGGCTAGACAGCTCTGAGTGTGACAAGGAGAGGAATCTGTGTTTGCTTCTGAGGAGAGGAGGTAAGAGGAAACTGCAAGATAGCAAAAGGTGCAAAGCAATGTGTATGACTAACCACCCCTCCCCACTGCCCTGAGAAGTTCCCTTCAACGGAGAGGGTAAAGGACATTATAAAAATGATAGAACGTCTATTACTAAACTGAAGGTTGTTTACAGTCACGTGTGCTTCTGTGTGTCCTTCTGTGCCATTGTCCCCTCCCTCTGCAGCTGACATACGAATTATACTTTAATGACAATGACTGTATTCACTTTTCAATGTAATGGCACAAAGTAGATATTCAATAAATAGTAACAGGTATTATAGCTATTGATCAAAAATTCAAATTTTACATGTCTTAATAAAAGTGACTAACTATTCTTGATATACCAGTTAAGGCCATCAGAGAAAATCAAGCTTAAAAGGGCTTAACCAATAATAGCGTGTTATTGGCTCACTTAAGTGGCAAGGCCACAGGTAGAGTAAGCTTCAGAACTGGATGATCCGGCAACTCAACAAGGTCATCAGAGATTGATTTTCTTTCCACCCTCTGCTCAGCTATGTACCATGTGACCTCCATCCTTCATCTTCAAGCCAATTCCCCTTGGCAGTGGAACGTGGCTGCCAACTGCAACTGAGCTGTGTTTCCCTGTTTGCATCTAGTAGGAGACAACGCACATTCTTGTCCCAACATTATAAGCAAGAGTCCTGAAAGTCACCTTTATTGGACCGTCTGAGGTCTAGTGTCCGCTTCTAAATCAGTGACTGTGGACAGGGGCAGGGATGTACTGATTGGCCTGAGTCAGTTGTGGCCTATCTCTGGTGTGATATCTCTGGTGTTAGAAGAGGAGGTGGTTAGTTTGCCTCGAAGCATGTGGGCAATGCCAGGAAAGGGTAAGTTCCCCAAAGAATATCAGATTAGGGAGAAGCAAACAAAAAAATATCTACCACAATTGGCAAATATGGATAACAGGCAAAAATCCTCCAGATTATGCACTATATGGGGGGAAATAATCAAGGGGAGCTTTGGTGATTAAAAAACAAGTTATATGGTTTTTTTTAACCACAATTTAAAAGAAAAAGCTGGGAATCACAGATATAAAAGAAAAGAAAAACAAAGGGAAGAGAAAAGGATAATGGATTGAAAATGAAAACAGAAGTATTGGAAAGAAAAAACAGAGGCAAAGATAACTTAATTGTAAGAGTCTTGGCTCAAGAAGAAGCTAATAGGTTTGTTTTTTCCTTGAACACAAATGACACAGAGGCCTAATTATAAGTTTTATGAGAGTCATCAGCAAAATGGAACAGAAAAGAAAAGAACGAGAACAACTTGAAATAAATCTCACCTAAAAAAGGTGGGAGGGCTTCCCTGGTGGCACAGTGGTTGAGAGTCCGCCTGCCGATGCAGGGACACGGGTTCGTGCCCCGGTCCAGGAGGATCCCACATGCCGCAGAGCGGCTGGGCCCTGAGCCATGGCCGCTGAGCCTGCGCGTCCGGAGCCTGTGCTCCGCAACGGGAGAGGCCACAGCAGTGAGAGGCCCACGTACCGCAAAAAAAAAAAAAAAAAAAAAAAGATGGGAACAAATACTAAATAAGGGATGGATACAAGTAAAGAAGCATCTGAAACCCAATTATCTAATGGCAAAATTTATGCAACCTTTTTCCCTTTTAATGTATAAATTCTTTGAATACTACAAATGGAATAAATATAGTTAACAATAAATACTGAAATTGTATAATATTTGCATGAGTGTCCTGTGGCTGCTGCCACGAATTACCACAAACCTGGGGGCTTCCAACAACAGAAATTTATTTTCTCACAGTTCTGGAGGCCAGAAGTTTAAAGTCAAGGTGTCAGCAGGACAGTGTTCTCTGCTCCCTCCAAAAGCTCTGGGAAAGAATGCTTACTTACCTCTTCCAGCTTTTTTTTTTTTTTTTTTTTTTTTTTTTGGCGGTACGCGGGCCTCTCGCTGTTGTGGCCTCTCCCGCTGCGGAGCACAGGCTCCAGATGCACAGGCTCAGCGGCCATGGCTCACGGGCCCAGCCGCTCCGCGGCATGTGGGATCTTCCCGGACCGGGGCACGAACCTGTGTCCCCTGCATCGGCAGGCGGACTCTCAACCACTGCGCCACCAGGGAAGCCCTCTTCCAGCTTTTGATGGCCCCAAGCATTTCTTGGCTGTGGCTGCATAACTTCAGCCTCTGCCCTCACCTCTGCATGGCCTTCTCCTCTGTGTCTGGGTCTTCTCCTCTTCTGTCTCAAATCTCTCTCAGCCTTTCTTTCATAGGAACTCTTGCCATTGGATTTAGGGCCCCTACCTACGTAATCCAGGATGATCTAATCCCAATACCCTTAATTTAATCATATCCACAGAGACCCTTTTTCCCAATAAGGTGACATTCACAAGTTCCAGGCATTTGGACCTGGACATATCTTTTTGGAGGGCCACCCCTCAACCTACTACAATATTTGTTAAAACAGAAAAATAAGCTAACCAAATTGTATAAAGATCCTAAGACTAGATTTAAATTTTCAAATCAATTATATTTGCTAATAAAATGCTTATTTTTATTTTTCTGCTTAATACAAGTAATTTATTTTATTAAATTAATGCACATATACGTAGTCATCTAGAAATTTGTATCATTGTAGATAAAGACATGCAGAGCAATTAGGTTAATGACAAAATGGGTGAAATCCATTTCCATTAGTAATTTTTTAAAATGCAAAAAAAGGGGACTTCCCTGATGGTCCAGCAGTTAAGACTCCGCACACCCAATGCGGGGGCCCCGGGTTCAATCCCTGGTCAGGGAACTAGATCCTGCATGCTGCAGCTAAAGATCCCACATGCCGCAGCTTCCCGCATATTGCAACAAAGATGCTGCGTGCCACAACTAAGACCCAGAGCAGCCAAATAAATAAATAAATATTTTTGAAGGCTTTGGGGAGCCATCGTACACACACTACCTTAATAAAATATATATTTGAATTATAAAACTCAGCTTATAAGTCAGAGTCTAGTAGTCAGGAAAATAGAAACCAAGCTAGGTATTTCAAAGAGAGGGCACTTCATATAGGAAACTATATTGCTGAGAGAGCTGAAATGTCAAAAAGGGAGAGGTAGGTAACCCTGAGATCAGTAGGACAGAAAGACAGAAAGCAAGTGGGAAAACGAAGAGGAGGGGGCAGCACTATAATAGCACAGGACTGCACTTCTTACTGCGTCACTGGGAGCGCTAAACGGGATGCTGGGAACACCAGGGACAGGGCAGCCAGAGATGAAGTCACTTCTAGAGATACTGCCAGAAAAAGAAAGAAAGAGACTTATGACTTCTCCCCTCTTTTCCTCTAATGCCTTCTAATTCTCTGCTGACACCTTCTACTGGCAGAACTTAACAGGAAGCCAGCTAGAAATGAGGCCTGGGAAATGCAGTTTCCAGGCTCTTAGCGCCAACATTTCAAAGCAGATTATAGGAGGGCTGATATAGAGCTCAGAGACAGCAAGTAAATAGCAGATCCAGTGATCTGGAAAAGCAAGTGTATTTCTACATTGCTGATAACACTGTGAGTCAGAACACAGCTAGAAATAAGAAACTCTTCATACTCATTGACTAAACAGTGCCACTTAGGGGAACATGACTGAAAGAAATAACTTAAAGGCAAAAAAGAAATAAAAAATTTGTACCAAGATGTTGAAAGTGGCACATTTATAACAGCAAAACCACGAAAACAGCCCATATACTCAACAGTAGGGAGATGATTAAGCAAACTGTGGTAAATGGATGTAATAAAATACTCTAAAGCTTAAAAAAAAAGAACCCATGTATTTCAAATAAGTATGAAAATGTTCACATGAAGTGAATTTAAGGAAAAAAAGTAGAACTTTTAGAACTGTATATGTACTATAATAATTGCAATTGTGTAAAAATGTACAAAAGCATATAAAGAAAGATCAGGGGAGATGAAGTAATGTAACTAGTTTAGAGCTTAATGCTTCTTAGGCTTCTTTTCTTCTATAAAGTTGCTTAAGTTCTTAATTTAAGAAGAAAAGTAAGCGAGTCTTTAATTGTATATTTAGATTCCAAACCAAATGAAAATTATGTGTTTCATGTTAAGCTGCTTTGAAGAAAAAACCAACAACACACACACACACACACACACACACACACAATACAACCTGGCTAACAATTCCCACCATAGCACTTTTTACAACTCTGGCATGAGTCACTGCCATGGCCCGAGGCCAGTGTCCAATTGGTCTAGAGATTTTATTTTACAACCTGAGAAGACTGGCTCTCTCCCAGTGCCTCTGGTCTCCTGCCCTGAGCTGAGCCTTTCTTCTTGTTGCTATACTTCACGTATTTTACTACAGGCTAGGAACTGCTAAAGTTAACTAAAGCAATGAATAAAGATAACAGGGTGGGTAAAAAACAAAACAACAAAAACCAAAACAAACAAACAAAAAACCCATTAGCCTGTTAATGACTATTCGGATTTTTGTAAATATTTATTGCTTCAAAATGGTCTGTTCTCCCCTGCCGCTGCCCCATCCTCTGCACAGACTGAAGTGCCTTATACCCTGCCTGAAACAAAACTCCCTAAACCCAGAGGGCAGAAAGGCCACACCTTCGATTCACCCCTCCCCTAGCCCATGTTGCTTCTCAGAACCTTGATATGCCAAGTACTTTGCACTCATGAACTCTGCCTCATTAACAGGCTCATACAGATGCTTGTCACAGCTGCCTCGTGACAACTGAGAGTCTGAGAGTATGTGGTTACAACAGGGAAAGTATGACAGCATAACTGCCTCCTGCAGGGACCTGCTGGCAGATTGCCCAAGAGACCTTGGCCATCCCCTGGGTTGGCTCTCTGTGTGGTTGATTAAGCAGTTAGAGGACTTCCAGGAGAAACAAGCGCCCAATTCGATTAGCTTGTCATTTTTGCCTTTTGTGATGACTTGAGAATCATCTTCCAAACGGTGTCTAGATTCCTGTTCCAGTTTCTCCACCTACCATCTGTGTGACCCTAGGTAAGTTATCTCAGCCTCCACGCCTCGGTTTCCTAATGTATAGAATGGGAGAAATAACAGGAAATAGCAGTAGCTGCTTCATAGTTTTGCTGCAAAGATCAGGGACAATGCCCTTAAGGCCTAATGGAGGATACTGCTAGTTTTCTACCCAAGATCCATTCTACTTTTCTTTTTTATTAACAGAAACACAGTTTTGTTTGAGGTGGCAATGTGCCCAGCTAAAAATACTCTGTCCACAGACTCTCTTACAGCTATGGTGACCATCTGATTCTGTTCTACAGGGAGGGGCTTCCAAGAAAAAGACAGTTTCTGATTTAAAAAAAAAAAAAAAAGGGACAGAGCCAGTTGGCATGTGTATTTTGCTCTTTGTCCTTCCTTTTTCTTTCTGTATAGAATGGGGATACCTGGAGGAAAAGCTGCCATCTTGGAACTAAGAGAACAAAAGCTACGTGCTAAGAATGGTAGATCAGGAAGCTAGGAGGAACCTGAGTTCTCTATGATTTTCTCAAGCTGCTGTACCAGGAGTGGGCTACCTACTTCCTAACTTCTTGTTAGATGAGAAAAATGAACTTCATTTGGCTAACCATTGGGGTCGGGTTTCTGTTATATGCAGCTGAGTGCTATCCTGACCTAAGCACTCAGCATACTGCCTGCCAATAGTAATACCTTAATACAGGTTACTTTTCATTTTTCTGTAAAGCGTCATGATTATAAGTCACCTGTCATGGCAATGAGCACTAAGAGAGTTTCACAGTTATTGCTCTGGAATTTAGTTATGGTAAATAGTGCATAAAGTTATCCCTTGTCAACTATGACTAGTAAAACATTCTCATTATTCAGAGACACTTGCTGTAATAACATTTGTTAAAATAGAATTTGACATTGTACTGTTGTTTTTTAAATTGCTGCTAGGTTATATTCAGCTAGTCGTCTGAGGAGATGATTTTACTGATAAATCTAGAAAATTTATGAAGGGGAAGGGAATAGGACATTAAAAAATTTTTTTTTCCCTCTTGGTTAATCTTTCTTTTTTTTTTTTTAACAAATTTATTTCTTTATTTATTTTTGGCTGAGTTGGGTCTTTGTTGCTGTGCAAGGGCTTTCTCTAGTTGCAGCGAGTGGGAGCTGCTCTTCCTTGCATTGCGCAGGCTTCTCATTGCGGTGGCTTCTCTTGTTGCGGAGCAAGGGCTCTAGCCATGCGGGCTTCAGTAGTTGCAGCACACGGGCTCAGTCGTTTTGGCTCGTGGGCTCTAGAGTGCAGACTCAGTAGTTGTGGCGCACAGGCTTAGCTGCTCCATGGCATGTGGGATCTTCGCGGACCAGGGCTTGAACTCGTGTCCGCCTGCATTGGCAGGCAGATTCTTAACCACTGTGCCACCAGGGAAGTCCTTTTTTTAATTTAATTTTACTTATCTTTTTATACAGCAGGTTCTTATTAGTTATCCATTTTATACATATTAGTGTATATATGTCAATCCCAATCTCCCAATTCATCCCACCACCACCACCCCGCTCCCGCCACTTTCCCCCCTTGGTGTCTATATGTTTGTTCTCTATATCTGTGTCTCAATTATTGCCCTGCAAACCAGTTTATCTGTACCATTTTTCTAGGTTCCACATATATGCATTAATATACAATATTTGTTTTTCTCTTTCTGACTTACTTCACTCTGTATGACGGTCTCTAGGTTCATCCACATCTCTACAAATGATCCAATTTCGTTCCTTTTTATGGCTGAGTAATATTCCATTGTATATATGTACCACATCTTCTTTATCCATTCATCTGTCAATGGGCATTTAGGTTGCTTCCATGACCTGGCTATTGTAAATAGTGCTGCAATGAACAATGGGGTGCATGTGTCTTTTTGAATTACAGTTTTCTCTGGGTATATGCCCAGTAGTGGGATTGCTGGGTCATATGGTAATTCTATTTTTAGTTCTTTAAGGAACCTCCATACTGTTCTCCGTAGTGGCTGTATCAATTTACATTCTCACCAACAGTGCAAGAGGGTTCCCTTTTCTCCACACCCTCTCTAGCATTTGTTGTTTGTAGATTTTCTGATGATGCCCATGCTAACTGGTGTGAGGTGATACCTCATTGTAGTTTTGATTTGCATTTCTCTAATAATTAGTGATGTTGAGCAGTTTTTCATGTGCTGCTTGGCCATCTGTATGTCTTCTTTGGAGAAATGTCTGTTTAGGTCTTCTGCCCATTTTTGGATTGGGTTGTTTGTTTTGTTAATATTGAGCTGAATGAGCTGTTTATATATTTTGGCAATTAATCCTTTGTCCATTGATTTGTTTGCAAGTATTTTCTCCCATTCTGAGGGTCGTCTTTTTGTCTTGTTTGTAGTTTCCTTTGCTTTGCAAAAGCTTTTAAGTTTCATTAGGTCCCATTTATTTATTTGTGTTTTTATTTCCATTACTCTAGGAGGTGGATCAAAAAAGATCTTGCTGTGATTCATGTTAAAGAGTGTCCTTCCTATGTTCTCCTCTAAGACTTTTATAGTGTCCGGTCTTACATTTAGGTCTCTAATCCATTTTGAGTTTATTTTTGTGTATGGTGTTAGGGAGTGTTCTAATGTCATTCTTTTACATGTAGCTGTCTAGTTTTCCCAGCACCACTTATTTAAGAGGCTGTCTTTTCTCCATTGTATATCCTTGCCTCCTTTGTCATAGATTAGTTGACCATAGGTATGTGGGTGTATCTCTGGGCTTTCTATCCTGTTCCATTGATCTATATTTCTGTTTTTGTGCCAGTACCATGTTTTCTTGATTACTGTAGCTTTGTAGTATAGTCTGAAGTCACGGAGTCTGATTCCTCCAGCTCCGTTTTTTTCCCTCAAGACCACTTTGGCTATTCAGGGTCTTTTGTGTCTCCAAACAAATTTTAAGATTTTTTGTTCTAGTTCTGTAAAAAAAAAAATGCCATTGGTAATTTGATAGGGATTGCATTGAATCTGTAGATTGCTTTTGGTAGTATAGTCATTTTCACAATATTGATTCTTCCAATCCAAGAACATGGTATATCTCTCCATCTGTTTGTATCATCTTTAATTTCTTTCATCAGTATTTTATAGTTTTCTACATACAGGTCTTTTGTCTCCCTGGGTAGGTTTATTCCTAGGTATTTTATTCTTTTTGTTGCAATGGTAAATGGGAGTGTTTCCTTAATTTCTCTTTCAGATTTTTCATCATTAGTGTATAGGAATGCAAGAGATTTCTGTGCATTAATTTTATATCCTGCAACTTTACCAAATTCATTGATTAGCTCTAGTAGTTTTCTGGTGGCATCTTTATGATTATTTATGTATAGTATCATGTCATCTGCAAACAGTGACAGTTTTACTTCTTCTTTTCCAGGACATTGAAATATTTTGATGAACATTTATTTTGTTTGGTGGAAAGAAATGTTCATTTCCAAGAGATGCTTGCTTTATTTTCATTTATGAATATAGTAGATTAGTTTCTTTGCAACTCAAGAACATTTTAATGCTTTCTAAGTAAGACAGGTGGTGGGGGTAGGGAGAAGAGAATGTTGTTGATTCATCCAAGAGTAAATCTGAAATTTACTTAAAAGCTCTAGGAGATCTGTCAAGACTTTCTGAAGGGTTAGTATATGACACCATAAATAGCTTGCCCTCATATCTCTGCTTCATCAAGCTCCTCTACTTGGACTGAAATATGGAGTCACTCCCAACATCAGAAAAGCTATTTCTAGTTTCTGTCTGGAAATATAACTTCACCATGTTGACCAGGGTGAAATCAAAGAAACTATCAGATGTCTCCTCAATCCACTAATTATATTGCAGTCCTCTTTTCTCCATTTTTATACTTTCTTGTTCAAGTAGAGGAAAGCAACAGGATAGGCTGGGTTATGCTACAGTCACAATATTAAAATCTCAGTGGCTGAAGATATCAAAATTTGTTCCTTGTTCGTTCTCTTCAGCCTTCATGAGTCAGCAGGACACTCTTCTCATTACAGTCATTGAACCCAAGCTGAGAGAAACCACCACCTTGAATGTTGCCAGTCATCACATCAAAGGAAAAAACCTTGTACTGGCAGTTTCAAATATGTATCACTTTTGCTCACAACTCAATAGCTAGAACCAGTCCCATGGCCCCAGGCAACCGAAAGTGGACCTTGAAGGGCAATCCTACCATGTACTGAAAAGGGAAGCACCAACAAGAGTTGGCAAATTGCACTGACATTAGAGAACCAGCATCACTGAATGCCTGTTATATACCAGCTGTGTGTCACAGCACTTGTGTTATCTAATTCTCAAAACAAATTTTGATATTAACTTTAATTTTCAGATGAGAAATCTGAGGCTTACACAGGTCAAGTAATTTGTCCAAGAGTCCCATCAAATATGTAGATTTGATTTCAGTTTCATCTGATTCCAGAATCTGAGCTTTTTCTATTATTTCCCCAAGCCTCCTAGTACAACATGTTCAGCTGCTCACAACCTCACAACCTTGAGGGTTCGAGTGGAATAGTGGGGTAGGGAATGGAGAGAAGGGTAGGGTTTATTGTTAAGAAATACTTTTCTCCACAAAGCCAAATGGTCCATATTTCTGTGGCCTCATTAGTACCACGAGGGGACCAAACAAAGTAACCTAACCAAGGATCTGAAATTGAACCCACCAGAACAGAAACAAAAAATGACTAAAACGAGATTGTGGAAAAGGAGATACTAAGGATGCCAAGTGCATCAGTGCCATCAAATTGAGAGGCAGCATCATGCTATTTCTTTTCCTCAAAAACCTTCAAGGGATCCCTTCAGAATGCCTCGCATTACCCAGGGTGAAGCCCCATTTTTTTTTTTGCGGTACGCGGGCCTCTCACTGCTGTGGCCTCTCCCGTTGCGGAGCACAGGCTCCGGACGCACAGGCTCAGCGGCCATGGCTCACGGGCCCAGCCGCTCCGCGGCATGGGGGATCTTCCCGGACCGGGACACGAACCCGTGTCCCCTGCATTGGCAGGCGGACTCTCAACCACTGCGCCACCAGGGAAGCCCTGAAGCCCCATTTTTTTAAGGAGCTCTCTTGGCTGTTCCATAATTCTCAACCTTAATCCATAAGATTATTTACAGTTTAGGGAAGTTCATTAAAAGCATTATGTATATATCAATATTATTGCTCTGAATATACGAATGCTGACAGGGATTCACATTTTGACTTGAAGTATGTACTCAAGCATGCCTGCGATACGGATTCTATCTAGAAGTCTCAGGCAAAGCACGGTTGTGTACCATAGAACTGCTTCTACGAGGGATGTAATTTTCAGTAAGGAGAGAATGATCCTTTAAGCTTTTAAAATGGTTTTTTCACTGTGACTCATTTCTACTCAATTGTTAATGGTAAGACCTTAAGTATTCAACAAAAGTTGAAGATGTGGATATGATATAGCTAGATTTTGATTTCTCTAAGTACACACTAAAAAAAACCCTCTAAACTTGAAGCCATATAATTCCTCCTGTTGTGAAGACTGTACCTAAAAATGCTTGTGATGTTATATTACATGTAAAAGGCAGTCCTTACACTTTTACAACACCATTGGTTCTAGAGCTGCTGGGCAGCCAGTTCTCACCAGCTTCAATATAGCAACCTGGAGTGCTTGCACGGGTCAATGCCCCAGCTCACCTCTGATTAGGTCTATTTTTTTTTTTTTTTTTTTTGCGGTACGCAGGCCTCTCACTGTTGTGGCCTCTCCCGTTGCGGAGCACAGGCTCCGGACGCGCAGGCTCAGCGGCCATGGCTCACGGGCCCAGCCGCTCCGCGGCATGTGGGATCCTCCCGGACCAGGGCACAAACCCGTGTCCCCTGCATTGGCAGGCGGACCCTCAACCACTGCGCCACCAGGGAAACCCTAATTAGGTCTATTTTAGCAACACTTGTGTGTGTTATAGATTACAGATGATCCCCACCCCGCCCCCGCCTCTCAATTTTTCTTTAGTATTACTTTTATAACACTTTTATGACAAAATGTTTTTTTTATTTGAAAAGTGCATTTACAGTAAGAGATCAAATACTGCAGATTACACACTCCTATATTACTATTTTTTTAATGGAAATCACTATGAAGATAGAGTATCAAAGACTCAGAATCATACTCTTAAAATAATCAGTAAGGCATGGAAGTCAAAACTCAATTTTAAGAGGAATGTCCTAGAGTTGAGGGTCAACCCCGCCTTATAACAGCCAAAATTTAAGTCACCTGAATAAACAGAGAGACAAGAAGCAAAGGGCAACCTGAACTCTGCAAACTCTCATATTTAAAAGAAGAAACAGAAGAGGTAATTCCAATTGACCCCTTGTGTTTTATGGGTTTTGCATCTCTGGGAAGGTTAAGATGACAGCCCATTCTAAACACACGTCCATTTACATTAGCAGCCTTTTCTATGGGTGACTTAAGTTCATATTTGAAACATTCCAACAGAGAAACAGAAAAGACATCAAAGGACCAAATAAAGCCACACAAACATGGGAATTTGAAAGCCAGTTTATTTGGACTTTATCTCACTGTTATTTGCCCATCACAATCCAAATGAGACCATAAAACAGTCAGTATACGAAAGACCTGCTTTTCATAGTCATAACGGTATAGATCTGGACTATCTTTGGGGAATGTTACAGTGGATGTTTTGGTTGTGTTAGCAAAGGGGACTAGGGGAGGATGTTGGGACAATTATTTTACTAACATATTTTAAATGTCTCAAATAGGTGTCAAGTTCCTGTCTGAACACTAATTAAGCCTGGATACTAAAAATGAATAAGAACTGGTTGAGAGCAGTTTTTATACTACGTGGGTGGTTAACCGAAATGGTCATGACTGGAATGGCCCTGAACACCCCAACTTTGATGATGTAATTCAAGTTGAACAGTTTAACTTTCCAGAGGCAGACAGTCTAGGTCTAGCTAGATTCCTTTGTCTTAGCCTAACATTCTCTTTTTGATGACTTTTCCCCTTCTTCTCTTACGCTCCTTCCTCCCTTGATGGTATCATTACATATGGAAAATTACAGATGTTTAGTTTATATAACAGGCAAGATTAATATTTACTTTTTAAAAAATCTGGTACATGGATAAAATCCATATAACAGCACATACAATACTCACATAAAAAACTCTGGGGCCCTTAACTTTTGTAACGGCTAAGGAATGTTTTTAAATGGAGAGGAAGAAATGATGAGAATGTTTGCTCCAGGATGCAGACATCAGTTCCCTGGTGCCATTAGCTCAAAAAGAATTAAATGTAACTATGAACAGGGGAAGTTGTTAAGTCAATGGTATTTTTTTAGGAACTTCTTACTTTGCAACCTGGCTAGACTGATTTTCTGGGTTTGTCCAAGGACTGCAGAGATAAAAAATGATGTGAACAGAAGATAAAAACTGAAGTTCTAATGGGTACAACCCAGAGGAAGGCTGTGGAGTTGATGAGAAAGAAGCAGATGTTAAATACTTACTTAACTTCTTTAACGGTGTCTTAACTAGTGGCATTACCATTAATCAAAGCTGCCAATTTAAGTACTGGTTCTTTAAGAAAAAAATCAGAAAGGGTCCTTTGTCCTTTGTTAACACAAACATAAATATTTGTACAACAGAGAGAAATGCCCTTCTGTGGTTTTCTCCTTTCAGGGATGACTGGATAATATTTAGTTAGAAAAACATAATGATCGATGACTGGCAAAGTTTTATGTTTTATATCACTGAGAGGAGATATTTTTATATTTTTGGCTTGTTTATATGTGCAGTCACCAGTACTAGTCATTGAGTTTCTTACATGCTTTTTGAAATATGTATTATTCTTTCTAGGTCTAGCCAATGTGAGCTAGTACTTTTCCATAAAGGTTGCCCTTTTCAACTTAAAGTTTTTTAATTTAAAAATCATAAATGCAGGGCTTCCCTGGTGGCGCAGTTGTTAAGAGTCCGCCTGCCGATGCAGGGGACGCGGGTTCGTGCCCTGGTCTGAGAAGATCCCACATGCCGCGGAGCGGCTGGACCTGTGAGCCATGGCCGCTGGGCCTGTGCGTCCGGAGCCTGTGCTCCGCAATGGGAGAGGCCACAGCAGTGAGAGGCCCATGTACCGCAAAAAAAAAAAAAAAAAAAAGAAAAATCATACATGCTAATTATAAAAATATAAACAATGGAGAGGAATATAAAAAAAATTTTAGAGTAAAATTTTTACAGTAACTTGTTCTCCGTTACCCTTCTCCTCTTCATACTCATTTTAGCTATCTGTTGCTGCATAAAAAATTATCCCCCCCCAAAAAAAAACTATCCCCAAAATGTAATGGCCTAAAACAATAAATATTTATTATCTCACACAGCTTCTGTGGGTCAGTAATCTAAAGTGGCTTAGCTGGGTGGTTCTCAGCTCAGAGTCTTTCACAAATTGCGATCATGGAGCCAGCAGGATTGCAGTCATCTGAAGGCTTGACTGGGGTTGCAAGATCTGCTAACAAGGTAGGATCCACCCACACACCTGGCAAGCTAGTGCTGGTTGTTGGCAGGAGGCCTCAGTTCTTTACCACGCGGACCTTACCACAGGGCTGCTGGGTGTTTTCACAAGGTGGAAGCTAGTTATGCCCAGGGTGAGTGATCCAAAAGATGGCAAGGAGGAGGCTGAAAGTCTTGTATGACCTAATCTCGGGAATCACACACAGACACACACCAAATCCAAGCCACACTCAAGGGGAGGGAAATTGGTCCTCACTTTTGGAGATAGGAGTACTGAAGTACTTGTAGACATACTTTAGAACTACCATAGTGCTCCTATTCTTTAAAGGATAATCACTGTTAATATATTGTTATATAATGTTTTAGACATTTTTCTATGCACATACAAATACATATATGAGGTACATATGAATGTATATCTATTACATATACATGTTTTACATATATTTATAGTTGTTTAGAAAATGCTATGAATATTATTTTAAAAATTTTTATTCATTACATAATATGTTAAGGATATCATTTCTCCTTGTAACACATAGCTCATTCTTTTTAATAGCTGCATAGCATTTCATTAGATACTAATAACATAATTTATTTAATCATTCCCCAAAGATGTACATTTGGGTTGTCTACAGTTTTTTTGTTACTATGAATAATATTGCAGTACACATCCTGGTACATAAAACCTTGCCTGCTTATTTAAGTATTTCTGCATGATACATTCTTATAAATGGAATTGCTGTATCAAAACATTTCTGCTTTTACTATTTTGATAGGTACTATCAAATTGCCCTTCAAAAGTTTCCTTTCTATGCACAGTTACATTACTCTTACTCATCCTCTCTGTTTACCGATTATTCCTACTGCCTGTGGTATCTGTGCAGAATTTTCTCATCTCTGGTGTCTTTTAGCTTTTCCAACACCTAATTTGTATTTCTCATGAAATGTTTCTGAGATAATCTAATTATCTACCTAATCACCGTTCCATTATTCCTGTTTGGGCAGATCTGTTTCTCCAGGCCATCCCATATATCTCGGCCCTACAGCTTGGCTGTCCTTGAATCAAGCAACCACTTCTGGCAGAATCGGCTGTGGACTGGGGGTGGGAGATGGGTCAGGAGATACCATTAAACAAACCCTGTCTGAAGAACCACCCAGGGCTACTTTTCTACCATGAGGCTGTGAGTATGGTAAGTATTCAGAGGTATGACTAGCCCTTTAGAGTGATTTTACCTAAGACACTCAAACCTTAGAGACTCAATGACCCATGAGAATAGCGGAAATAATTAGATGTCTTCCACCTGTTACATAGGATTGTTATGAGCATGAAATAAAATACTGTAAATTGTAATGCACTGCGTGAAATGAAACAACTAGCAAAAGCCGTGGCATATACTAGATGCTCCATCAACAGTGGTGTAACAAGATGCTGTACAGTGCCCAGTACTAAAATGATCTATTCAGGCCCACCAGAGCAGGAAGCACCACTCAGCCTTAGTCTGGGGCACTACCAGGCACTGGGGCTGCTGGCAGGGCGAGCTGACGGTGCCCGTCAGAAGAGCTGTCAAGTCTGCTGTCATTCCTGCCCAGACCGCCTGGGAACAAGTGGGGGACTTTTGGCAGGAGGTGTGGGGGGCTGCAGAGTCCTTGAGGAGAGGCTATTCCCTCTTCTCACCAACCAGGGAAGAGAAGGTACTTCCTCTTCCTGAAGCACCGGGAGGGAAGCTTCACGTGTGTGTGTGTGTGACCACATCCATTCCTGCTCCACCGAGTCAGGGACATGTGAAAGTGTCTCGTGTGAAGCTGTCAGTGCTGGAACTAGCAGAGATCCCGCCGACACCCCGTATGGAAAAAGGGGTGGGAGGAGGATGATGGAGTCGAGAAAGAACAGACGGTCTTTTTTTTGTTTTTAAGTTTCCCCTAAAGTTAAAATTTTTAATTAAAAAGACTATTATTTTCCTTCTTAAAACTCTCTTTTTATGGTAAAATATAGACATAGACAGAAAAAAACATTAAATGTTCCACTTAATGAGTTATCAAAGAAATATCTGTGTAACTATCACTCAGGTCAATAAATAAAACATTGCCAACACCCCAGCCCTCTCCACCTGTGTCTCTTCAAAATCAGAAAACCCTCCCTCCCCCAAAACGTAACCATGACTTGACCTTTATAATAATCATACTCTTGGTCTTTTTTTTTTGAAAAAAAATTTAAGCTTGCATCCCAAACATTATACTTCAGTATGGCTTGTTTGGGGAATTTATATAAATGGAATCACACAGTGTGGATATACATCAATTTGTATATTTATGCTACTGTTGATGGGCATTTGGTTTGTTTCCAATTCAGGACTATTATTAACATGTTGCTGTAAACATTCTTTTTTTTTAATTTTTGAATTAAAAAAAATTTTTTTTATACAGCAGTTTCTTATTAGTCATCAATTTTATACACATCAGTGTATACATGTCAATCCCAATCTCCCAGTTCATCACACCACCACCACCGCCCCCCGCCGCTTTCCCCCCTTGGTGTCCATATGTTTGTTCTCTACATCTGTGTCTCAATTTCTGCCCTGCAAACCGGTTCATCTGTACCATTTTGCTAGGTTCCACATGCTGCTGTAAACATTCTTATACATGATTACGGGTGTGTATGTATACATTTCTTTAGGGTGTATAGCTAGGAGTGGAATTGTTGGGTGATAGAGTATGGGAATTCTCAACTGGACTATAGAATGTTTTCCAAGTGGATTCCCAATGTACATTACCACAAGCAGTTTAGGAGAGTTCTCTATGCTTCGCATCTAAAATGATCATTTTTCATTCTGAGATAATGTACTTCTGTATGAAAAAGACCTTTTAAAAAAAAAGTGATAAAAATGATAATGGTAGAATTAACAGATTACTCTTTCTAAATGGCTTTACGTGGTAAAATAAAGATCTAATAGTTCCATTTAGGCCCTATTTCCCGCCTGAAATCTTACTGGATCATGACATCCCAAATGCTAGAAACCACTGTCTCACATAACATGATATAGATTGTTCCTAATTATTATTTTCACATCAAAAACCACTTGATACGTATAGCAGCCAGCCTCCAAGATGGCCCCCAGTGAACCTTCTCTCTTGGTATTCATGCTTTTGTGTAGACGTTCCACAATGAATATGGGCTGGTTTTGTGACCAATGGAAGTGTCAGTGTATCAGTTCATAAGCTAGGTCATAGAAGGCAATGCTGCTTCAGTGTTCGGTCTTTTGGATCAATCACTCTGGGGGAAGTCAGCCACCATGTGTGAGGATGCTCAAGCGGCCCTGTGGACAGGCCCACAGAGAAAAGACCAATTTACCAACGCCAACTTGCTAACCAAGTGAGTGAGCCACCTTGAACAAACTTCTACCTCAGTCAAGCCTTCAGATGATTTTAGTCCTCCAGCCTTTGAATTTTCCAGCTAGACCCCAGAAATCATAAAGTAGAGACAAGCTATCCCCCTGTGCCCTCTCTGAATCCCTGATCCACAGAAACCATGAGATAATACAGGATTATTGTTGTTTTAAGCCACCAAATTTTGGGATGATTTGTTATGCAGGAGATAATTAACATACACATGATCACCTAGAAAATATACTCGGCCAAAATTGGAACCTGCCTCTGATAATGCCTCTATATTTAAACACAGGTTTAGAAGAAGTAGAGGTGACAAAGCAACTTGTTGAATAAATGTGCACAGGGATGCAAACAGCAAAAATCCAGAATATAGGAAATTCTACAGCATAAATGACCCAACTCCTTCAGCTAGTAAATTGGAAAAAAAAAAAAAAAGATGAGAAAGGGAACCCATAAATTAAAAGGGACTTACAAGGTATGATAGATTGTATTACTCCCAGTATTTGCTGTCCTCTCCTGTGGGAGACTTATTCTTCCCTTCTCCCCTCTGACATTGGCTTTGGCCATGTGACACTCTTTGACCAATGAAATGTGAGCAGATGTGATGGTTGCTACTTCTGAGCAGAAGTTTTAAAAGTCATTGTGTTTCAACCATTCATCATTTCCATCTGCCAGGAAGTGGGTGTATCCCAAATAGGGACTGTTTCTTCAGCCCATGGCCAAGAGTGAAGAGGATGCAGAGCTGACTCACAGTGGAAATTCACGTGAGCAGGAAAGAAACCCAAGTTGTCATAAGCTACTGTGATTTTGGAGCTGTTTGCTACCACAGCATAACCTAGTATAATCTGATTCATGCAATAAATGTTTTAATCAAATACAAAAGATAAACCTGGTTAGGATTCCAATTTATGAGACCACTGTAGAAATTTGAATATGGACTAGATATTTAATGATAATTAAGAATTGCTATTTATTTTACAGGTATGTTGACGGTACTGCAGTTTTTTAAGTTTTAAGATTTAGACCTTTATTTATTTATTTATTTTTGGCTGCGTCGGGTCTTAGTTGTGGCACGCGGGATCTTTCGTTGCGGCGTGCAGGCTCTTTGTTGTGGTGCGCAGGCTTCTCTCTAGTTGTGGCGCATGGGCTTCTCTCTAGTTATAGTGCATGGGCTCCAGAGCGCCCGGGCTCAGTAGTTGCAGCATGTGGGCTTAGTTGCCCCGTGGCATGTGGGATCCTAGTTCCCTGACCAGGGATCGAACCCGCGTCCTCTGCATTGGAAGGCGGATTCTTAACCACTGGACCACCAGGGAAACCCCTGCAGTTATGTTTAACACAACAAAAATAGTTCTTTTATTTTAGACACATGGTCCAGGGGAAAGGGAAGGTAGGTTAGGGTATAACTTAGTCATGAGTTGTTAATTGTTGAGCTGGGTGTTGAGAACATGACAGTTTATCATACTATTCTTTCTACTTTTGTTAATGTAGCATACTATTCTCTCTACTTTTGTTAATGCTTAGAAATTTTCATAATAAAAAGTAAAAAAAAAAAACAGTCTATCAACTTGAGTCCCAGAGTTGTCCCTCGACTCCCCAAGGTGTACAGAAAATATGGGAGCTGAGAAGATGGAGTTGATCAATTAAGTTTAGTGAGTAAGTAAATAAGGGAGGTGTTTGGAGAAGGTCTCAGGAACAAGACATCAAAACTGATTTTCAGTGAGGAAGATGTTTCTTCGGGAGCATTATATCAGGTTAGAGCAATATCAGGGTAAGATTTGGTGCGCTGGAGAGGGGTGGGGGGCTCTGAAGGTATCAGCTTCCACCACAAGTATGAAAGGGAACGGGTGTGCCTTAAGTAGAACTGTTATCTCTTCTCTGTCTATGAGCTAAAATCAAACGTAGTATCTGTCTTACCAATTAAAGCACCTGATGCATTCTTTATCTGTGTATTGGGCATTAATGTTTGGAGTTAGGAGATGAATTGGTAGCTTAATTAATCGGCTCCACGCCTCAGCTTGGAATTGCATTACTTCCAGGAACGGTGCCTTCCTTTTGAGTTAATGACAGATTGTTTTCTATTGTTCCCCTTGCCTCCTACGAAGTGTTCTAATTCACGTTTTTTTTTTTCTAATTCACTCTTAAAGAGGCTCCAGACTACATTTCCACCATTTGTACTGCAAGGATAGGATTTCCTGTAAGTGGAGTAGACGAAATAGCTGAGCTTGAGCCATCTTGCCAGTTTCACATCCAAGAGGATGTTAGACAAGAGGACCACTTGGGCTGAGGGAGAGAAGAGGCTGAGCCTGAGCCAGACCCTGTGTCAGGAGACTGTGGGCCGGGACATGTGACTTAGGGAGAGCCAACACAGGCAGCTCTAGAGGGGGAAGAAAATTTGTTGGCGTTAGAGAAGCAGCGGCAACCTCAGTGGTAGCACCTACTGCCCCCTGTCCAAAGGAGCCAAGGGAGGAGATTCTCATTTCACCCTCCAAACTGAGGGTGCTTCTGTCTGGGAAAGGGGGAGAAGACGGGGGTGTGAGAGCAGACATATCTCCCATCCCCTCTCCCACTAGATTGACATTGAAGTTTTGTATTGCTTTGTTTGTGAGATTGAAGTTTGAATATGAATAGGGCTGGGCATTAGAGATAAGACTGGGAAGTTATGGAATTAGATGGAGACATCATAAAGATAAGGGAGTTCACTGCCCAGAGTAAAGGGGGGATTTTACCAGAGGAGGCAGGGAGCAGTTAAACAGTTTCATGTTTACACCCCAATGAATTGCTACGCCTTAATAATCATAGGGTTCTGGACTTCCCTGGTGGCACAGTGGTTGGGAATCTGCCTGCCGATGCAGGGGATACGGGTTCGAGCCCTGGTCCGGGAAGATCTCACATGCCGCGGAGCAACCGAGCCCGAGAGCCACAACTACTGAGCCTGCGTGCCACAACTACTGAAGCCCGCGCATCTAGAGCCCGAGCACCGCAACGAAGAATAGCCCCCGCTCACTGCAGCTAGAGAAAGCCCGCGCGCAGCAACGAAGACCCAATGCGGCCAAAAATAAAAAAAATCACAGGGTTCTTTCATTTCCCCTAACAACATAACAACGAAAAACGAAACCAAACCAAAAAACTTTGGTTCAGGTTTTTAGTGATACACCATCCACTTCAAACTAGACAAAGCTTGTCTTCGGCAATTGCCCTTCTTAATCTTTCCTTCCTTCTTCCTTCTCTCCCTTAACCTGCAGAAAGGATCTGTGTCCTCCTGCTGCCCTCTGTACAGTTAACTAGTGCCAAACCTATGTACCATCAAGGACACTAAAAATAAATATCTATATTTTCTTTTAATATTTTGCCTACTGTGACCTACTTTTGGTTCAATGCCAAAAGCAAAGGGGTGAGGTGTGCCCTAAATAAACATGTCAGTGAACTCTGTCCTACCGTTTTGGCTTTTGTACTGTCAACCAAAGTTGTTTTCTATAGACAGCAAAAGTTGCAAAGATCTTCCGTGTCAATACACTGATATTTAAGTTCTGAAATTCCACTTGCTTCATCAAAAATCTGTTTGTTTGAAAACTGTTTCCCACTGATAATCCTGGAATTAGGGAGGTCTGGTTAGTGTCTGAGTCACATGTAGAGTCACTTCTAACCCACCCACGCAGCTGAAAACACATTTTTCAGAGATTATAAAGTCAAGAGCTGTGAAAGTACCTTGCAAAGAGAGCATTTTGTCAGCTGATGTCATTTTTTAAAAATTTTGTTTATTTATTTACTTTTGGCTGTGCTGGGTCTTCGTTGCTGCACACAGGCTTTCTCTAGTTGTGGTGAGTGGGGGCTCCTCTTCATTGCGGTGCACGGGCTCTAGGCACCCGGGCTTCAGTAGTTGCAGCATGCGGGCTCAGAAGTTGTAGCCCATGGGCCATAGAGTGCAAGGGCTTCAGTAGTTGCGGTGTGTGGGCTCAGTAGTTGCAGCTCGTGGGCTCTAGAGTGCAGGCTCAGTAGCTGCGGCACATGGGCTCAGTACTTGTGGCTCGCGGGCTCTAGAGCGCAGGCTCAGTAGTGGTGGTGCCCGGGCTTAGTTGCTCCGCGGCATGTGGGATCATCCCGGACCAGGGCTTGAACCTGTGTCCCCTACATTGGCAGGTGAATTCTTAACCACTGCGCCACCAGGAAAGTCCCTATGTGTGTGCTTTAAAGAAATAGTTTTAATATTCTATTAAACCCTAGGAGTTGTTAATGAACACTGCAGTGCTCTAATGGGGAATATACACTCTAGGGGGTGGTTTGTCACCACTGAAGGGCCCTAATCAGGACCCTGGACTTGGAATAGTGACTACTGCAGCTCCTTTGACTATCTGTTTCTGAACCTACACTAGAGAATTTATTCTTTAGCAATAAGAGATGTTGGAAATAACTTAATAATTTATTGATGACATGGATGGTTATTGAGGTATGTGCACTGCACGGGCATCTTACCCTTAAATGAATGGGGCATAAGTTTTGGGTGAGCCCAGAACAGTGCCCTAGGCCCGGGTGTTTGTTTAGTCCTGTGCTTGCCACTTAGTGCAGGATTCTGTCACATGATCCGATGAGATGCGTGGCTGGATCCTACTCTACAACACTGTGGTGTCCAGTTCAAGTTTTCCTGATGGGTTTGGTCAGGAGCTACAATTTCATGGAACTCCAGGCTCTAAGGGGACAAATTGTCAGAGGTTCCACCAGGACACCGACGATTGTGTGCCACCAAACTGGCTTAAGCCAGTTGACAACACTTGATCCACAAACAGTTCTCATGAGATGTATTTAATGAAAAAAAAAAAGAGGACCAATAGGAAAAAAAAAAGTCTATGTACAATGACAAAGATTTGAGGAAGTTTCATAGAAATGTGGTTTTGTCTATATAATAATAATAATATCAAAAAATTTAAAACGGCTTACTACGTGTCAGGCACTGTTCTAAACTCTCTCTCTCTCTCCATATATATATTCATTTAGTACTTGTCATAACTCTATAAAGAGATACTATTATCACATTATTAACCCCATTTTACTGGCAAGGAAACTGGGGCACACAGTATGACTTGTCCTAGATGATACAGACAAAGTGAGGGGGGAAGCTGTGGTTTGAACCCAGGCAGTCTGAATCCAGGCTCTTACTGTTATAGACACTAGTTTCCTTTCTGAAAAATAGCAGTCGGTTAGTGACCAGGAGCCACAGGAGTTTATCGAATTAAAGAAAACTGGACTTGCTTTAAGAGCCCTGGGGGGAAACTAAGGAATTCTGAGGTTTTCCTTGGCTTGAGAAAAGGCCCTTACCAACCAGAGATTTTCCTGTCAAGCATCATTTGGGCAGCAGGGCTTCGGTGATGAATTAAAAATGAAGACCTGTCACTTGGTTGATGATGTGTATAACAGTTTTTCTAGACGCAACAAAGCTGCTGAGTATTAGAAGACTTTGACGAGAAAGGCAGGCAGGTGACAATTTGCTTCTCTTTCCCATATTTGGCTCCCTTCCTTTTCTGTCCCCCTATCCCAGAACAACCGCTCACGCATCTAAGTCACAGCAAAACGTTCCTTCATGAAGCCATATTTTTCTCTGCTCCTTGTACTCCCTCAACCAGGGCAAGAGTTGGGATAATCTGATTACTAGCACAGTCATTTGGTGAACTCTTTACCTGCAGGTATAAATCTGGTCTTGCCTCTTGCTTTCGCAAGTTCCTCTCTGGGCGTGGTTCTTAGAGAGACCAGAAACCCACCACCCGTAGCCAGCATCCTGTGGATGTCCTTGGCTGATTTACTCATTCTAATTTCCACCACGTAATTTTACCAAGTGTTACCCGAGTGTTGCGAGGTGCATTCAGGGCCTTCTTCCATTTCCCTGTCACCGAGGCAACCTGGTGTGCATCTCCCACAGTCCTCCTTTCCTCAGCCTTGCTCTGCATGTTCTCAGGATGCTGGTCAGTCACTCATTCAACCACATTACACAGAACTCTAGGAAACTGAGCACCAGACTAGCATAATGGCTCTGTGGGCTGCCACATCACCAAATATTTAAAGGTTCTAGAATTTTTAGTGTTCTCATAACTGTTACTTACTTGGTAAGTTGCCAATTCTTTTTAAAAAAAATTCCCAATGTTTGCATGTATCAGATTACTTTTATGTAAAAATATAATAAATAATTAATGTATTCATCCAACTTGAGCTGAGTACTTGGAACCCAATGCTGAAAACTCAGGAGGAATAAGATACAGACCCTGCTGATCCGTTGGAGTTGTTTTGGTTGCAGGTGATAGGAATCCAACTTAAACTAGCTTAAACAAAAAAGGAAATTTATTGACTCATGTAACTGAAAAGTCTGTGTGTAAATTCAGGCATGGCTGGATCAAGGGAGCTCAAATGATTTCATCAGGACTCCTTTTTCTCTATTCATCTCCACTCGTCTTTGCCTCTCTTTGTGTGCTGACCTCATTTTCTCTTACTAAAGATAGCTTCCTCCAATATGACCTGAACAAATGGCCTTAAGAAGTTCCAGCTTCTTAAGAATGATCTTCTAATATCATTCTTAGAGCTCAAAATAGCAGAATAGAGATCCTCTCTCCCTCAGAATCCACATATCAAAATTCAGAAAGATTCTGATTATCTCTAGTTGATCACATGCCTGTTTAACTGACCACTCTGACCAGACGAATGGAATATTCAAATTGGCCAGGCTTAGGTTATATACTTCCCCCTCAGATGAGGAAGGTTCAGCCTGGTTGTATAACATGAAATGTGTTTCCCACACAGAGCAAAGGGTGACTGATAGACAAAAATAATAGATATTTTCTGTGGTAGCCAGCCTCAAAGATGACCCCAAATGATCCTCACTTCCTGGTATTTTTATATCCTTGCATAATCTTCTACATTGTATCATGTGTGACCAACAGAATCCTACAGAAGTGATGGTGTGTGACCTTCACAGCTAGGTCATAAAAGACATTGTAGACTTTATCTTGCTCTCTCTTAGAATACCTGCTCTGAAGGAAGCCAGCCACCATGTTGTGAGGATGCCCAAGCAGCCTTATGACAAGATCCACATGAAGAGTAACAGAGGCCCTCTGTCAATAGCTGGTACCAACTTGCTAGCCACTTAAGTGTGCCATCTGGAAAGTGGATTTTCCAGCCCTGGTCAAACCTTCAGACGACTACAGCCCTGGCCTACACCTTAACTGCAACTTCATGAGAGAATCAAGCCCGAACTACCCAGCTAAGCTGCTTCTGAATTCCTGAACTGCAGATGTTATGAGATCTGTGAGATAATAAATGTTTACTGTTGTTTTAAACCAGTAAGTTTTGAGGAAATTTGTTATTCAGGAGTAGGTAACTAATACATCCACTATACTTGCTCTCAAGTAGCTTGTTGCCCAGCCTAAAGTCACAGACATTTAAAGGACTAACTCTAATTTGTGAGTGGGCAAGAAAGACAGAGGAGATAGAAAAGAAGCCTCAGAGGTGAAGTTTTCAGAGGAGGCCACTTTTGAGCTGGACTTCAAGGATGAGTGTGAGTAGGAATGGAAATCCAGGCCAAGGGAACGGTGCAGGCAAAGATATGAGACTTGAGAGTGGGAAATGCAAATAGAATAACGTAGTTGTAGGTAAGGCCGTGGCTCATTAGAATCACAAGAAGGGCTTAAAAGATAGACAGATACTCAAACCCAACCCCTAGAGAATCTGATGATTAGGAAGCACTGGTTTGCGTTTCCAAAGTTGCTTTTGGTCTTCAGTTGGTTGGTTAGCTGTTTGCTGTGGAGGGGTGAGTCTGCAGCAGTGTTTCTCAGTAGGATCTCTGGACCACTTGCTATAGAAAGCAGGAAACACTGGCTCTTGGTTTTTGTTTTTTGGGTTTTTTTAATTGGAGTATAATTGCTTTACAATGTTGTGTTAGTTTCTGCTGTACAATGCAGTGAATCAGCTACATGTATACATATATCCCCTCCCTCTTGGACCTCCCTCCCTGTCCCATCCCATCCACCTAGGTCGTCACAAAGCACCAAGCTGAGCTCGCTGTGTATACAGCAGGTTCCCACTAGCTATTTTACACATGGTAGTGTATTTATGTCAAACCTAATCTCCCAATTCGTCCCACTCTCCCCTTCCCCCACTGTGTCCACATGTCCATTCTCTACATCTGTGTCTTTATTCCTTTCCGACAAATAGGTTCATCTGTACCATTTTTCTCTTTCTGGCTAACTTCACTCTGTATGACAGACTCTAGGTCCATCCACATCTTTACAAATGACCCAATTTCATTCCTTTTTATGGCTGAGTAATATTCCTTTGTATATATGTACCACATCTTCTTTATCCATTCATCTATCATTGGACATTTAGATTGTTTCCATGTCCTGGCTATTGTAAATAGTGCTGCAATGAACATTGGGGTACATGTGTCCTTTTGAATTATGGTTTTCTCAGGGTATATGCCCCGTAGTGGGATTGCTGGGTTTTAACTATCAACGGCATTCTTCACAGAATTAGATCGAAAATTTTACAATTTGTGTGGAAACACAAAAGACCCCGAATAGCCAAAGCAATCTTGAAAAAGGAAAACAGAGCTGGAGGAATCAGGCTCCCTGATTTCAGACTATACTACAAAGCTACAGTAATCAAGACAATATGGTGCTGGCACAAAAACAGAAATATAGATCAATGGTACAGGATAGAAAGCCCAGAGATAAACCCACGCACATATGGTCACCTAATTTATGACAAAGGAGGCAAGAACAAACAAGGGAGAAAAGACAGCCTCTTCAATAAATGGTGCTGGGAAAACTGGACAGCTACACGTAAAAGAATGAAATTAGAACACTCCCTAACACCATACACAAAAATAAACTCCAAATGAATTAAAGACTTAAACGTAAGACCAGACACTATAAAACTCTTAGAGGAAAACATAGGAAAAACACTCTTTAACACAAACCACAGCAAGATCTTTTTCGACCTACCTCCTAGGGTAATGAAAATAAAACCAAAAATAAAAAATGGGACTTAATGAAACTTAAAAGCTTTTGCACAGCAAAGAAAACCATAAACAAGATGAGAAGACAACCCTCAAAAGGGGAGAAAATATTTGCAAATGAAGCAGCGGACAAAGGATTAACCTCCAAAATATACAAACAGCCCAGGGAGCTGAATATCAAAAAACCAAACAACTCAATTAAAAAATGGGCAGAAGACCTAAATAGACATTTCTCCAAAGAAGACATACAGGTGGCCAAGAGGCACATGAGAACATGCTCAACATCACTAACTATTAGAGAAATGCAAAGCAAAACTACAATGAGGTATCACTTCACACTGGTCAGAATGGGCATCATCAAAATATCTACAAACAATAAATGCTGGAGAGGGTGTGGAGAAAATGGAACCCTTTTGCACTGTTGGTGGGAATGTAAATTGATACAGCCACTATGGAGAACAGTATGGAGGTTCCTTAAAAAACTAAAAATAATGGGGAGGGTGGGAGGGAGGGAGACGCAACAGGGAAGACATATGGGAACATATGTTTATGTATGACTGATTCACTTTGTTATAAAGCAGAAACTAACACACCATTGTAAAGCAATTATACCCCAATAAAGATGTAAAAAAATAAAAAAAAATTAAAAAAAAAAAAAAACTAAAAATAGAAACATAGGCTCTTGGGTCCAAACCAATCCTAATGAAATAGAGTATTTGTGAGGGGGTAGAGTGGGGTCCAGGGATCTGCACTTTAACAAGCACTTTAGAAGATTTTATGCAAAGTAGTGCATTAGTGTACAAGTGTAAGAGATGAGTAAATTATTGAAAACCCAGGAAACAGTTGTTTTGTGGAAATAAGGAGAGTTTCAAGAAAGAGGTGGTAAATTCAAAAATGGATTTACATTCATGCCATAATGATGTAAAAAAATACTTAAGTAAAAAGACTAGCAGGAAATATACCAAAGTGACCTTGGTTATATTATGGTGGTGACACTGTAGATGATAGTTTTTTCTGTTTTTTGTAGTACAGGTCCATTCTTTCTATAATTTAAACAATGATTTTCCGAAAAGTTAAGGAGCTGTGTTAATGCTGTGGAGAAATCAAGTTGGACAAGGGTTGAAAAGAGGTCATTGGCCTTGGCAAGTGGGAGGCCACTGGAGACCTTTTGATGAGGGGGTGGAAGCCAGATTACAATGGTTGGATTCAGTGGAAGGGGAGGAAGTGCAGGGAGCCAGTATAGACCATTAGTTCAAAAAGTTTGGCAGCAAAGGCAAAATTTAAAATAAAATTGTTCTTTTTTAAACGGATTATAAAAGTAATACTTGTTTTTTGTTTTTTTGCGGTACACGGGCCTCTCACTGTTGTGGCCTCTCCCGCTGCAGAGCACAGGCTCTGGACGCGCAGGCTCAGCGGCCATGGCTCACGGGCCCAGCCGCTCCGTGGCATGTGGGATCTTCCTGGACCGGGGCACGAACCCGTGTCCCCTGCATCGGCAGGCGGACTCTCAACCACTGCGCCACCAGCGAAGCCCAATACTTGTTTATTATATAAAGTTGGGTAATACAGAATATTAAGTACAAAATAATTGTCACCCATAATCCCCCCACCCAATGCCAAGCCATGCTAAGATTTTGGTATATGTATTTAATGAATATTTCTCCTTTACAACAGTGCGTTAAGAGAGAGGAAATGGTCAAAATCATCCATATTATTCTCAGATGAGGAAACCAAGGCTCAGAAAGTGACTTTCCTGAGGCCTGAAGAGTCCATAACAAGCTGTTTGATTCCCATAGTGCTTTGGCTTGCATTTACTGGGTGCTCTGCCCTTACCGTGCAGCAGAATTGGCCAGTCAGCCCTTTTCTTGTGCCCCATTGTGTCCTGAACAGATACTTCAGCTGCAGCGCCTCTAAAATTTCACTGCACCTAAGGATTATATACTTAAATCACCAACTAGGCCTGTCCTCTTTGACAGTAGGGCCTAGGTCTCCTTCATCCCAGTATTCCCAAATCCTAGCATGGCATTTGACATGATCACTGTGCAACACGTGTTTCTAGAATGATGGGTAATGCTTTGGTAGAGTAACTAATGCAGTTTTTTTTTGTTTTTTTTTTCCTAATGCAGTTTTAATTTCCAGTATTTCCTGCTTCTCTGTAATGACTCCCCCATTCCGGCAGTAGTGAGAGTGTTTCATACCCAGACTGCCTCCAGGTAAGAATAACACAGTAGAACCAGAGTCGCATTCTTGGCTTTTGACTTTCAAATACTCAGGTGGGGGATAAACAACAGTTTTGGAAGACAGGCTGAAAAGCTGTATTACCTCCTCCCTGACTAAATATGGTCTAATTGGGAGGAGAAAGGAAAGTTGAGGAAAAGGAAACAAGTAAGATACCGGCGAGTGTTCCTGAGAAAGGGGCCTGGGCGCTATCTCCCACCCTGCTGAACCCCATTCCTGAGTAGAGTTTGTGGAGTAGGTAGAACATCAGAAGCCCCCTGCCTCGTGGCAGAGAAGAGGAAGTGGCATAGTAGGGGGGAAATGGCCACACGGAAAATCTAGACCAGCACACTGTCCGACAGAAATATATTGAGCTATGTATGTAATTTTGAGTGTTCTAGTAAGTAGCCACATTAAAGAGAGTAAGAAGAAACGGGCGAAATTAATTTTAAATATTTTATTTATACCAGCATATCCAAATATCATCATTTTAACATGTAATTGATAGAGAAATTATTAATGAGATGTTTTGCATTTTTCTGTACTAAGTTTTTGAAATCTAGTGTGTATTTTATAGTCACAGCACACCCCAGTTTGGAGTAGCCATATTTCAATTAAGTGTCAGACAGAGAAAGACAAATATCATATGATATCACTTATATGTGGAATCTAAAGAAATGGTACAAATGAACCTATTTACAAAACAGAAGTTGAGTCACAGATGTAAAAACAAACTTGTGGTTACCAGGGGATAAGCGGGGGGGCAGGGGAGGAGGGATAAATTGGGAGATTGGGATTGACATATACACACTGCTATATATAGAATACATAACTAATAAGAACCTACTGAATAGCACAAGAAATTCTATTCAATACTCTGTAATGACCTATATGGGAAAAGGATCTAAAAAAGAGTGGATATATGTATATGTATAACTGATTCACTTTGCTGTACAGCAGAAACTAACACAACATTATAAATCAACTATACTCCAATAAAAAATTTAATTAAAAAAAAGAAAAGGAATCAGTACTTAAGGAAATGCAAATGTATAGTAACGATTTTCAGAGAAGAACCATCAGGCTCAAATGTATCTTTTGATATTTGCTCTGCTTTAAAATAATCTATGAAATAGAAATGTGTGATTCCAATTTAAAAAAAGAAAAAGTTCAGCAGCTACCTGTGGCTGGAGACCACGCTAGACAGCATGGGCGGGTCTGGACAATCAGACGGAAAATGGTCCCATGGACTGCCTAATCCCACAGCTGAGGACTGGAGACATAAAATGTTTCCTGTGTGCTCAAGAATATCATAGACAAGGACCAAAAAGCCAGGTGACCTAAGGAGATCTTGTTTGGTAAGCAGCTGTTGGCAGGACATAGCTCTTTGCAGGAAAAAGTTCTCTGCAGGAGGCCCCTTTTGTCTTGTCGCTAACCTTAAACAAGGCACCCCCATGATCTACTCATCTCTGGCCCTAGCACAACTTTCAAATCTTTTGATCACACAATACCTTGCCTAACCTGTTGGTTCTTTCTGCAGATCAAAGAAGTAGAAATGAAAAATAAATAATTAACAGATGACCAGATCTCGTCCCTAGATTCCCCTTCAGTAATCTCAAGAACAAACTGTGTGAACAAGATAGCATCTAAAGAAAACTCACGAGGAGTGGACAAGCCTGCACATCAGCCTGCACACAGTGGGGGATGGTGACGACTCTGAACCCCTATCTCAATGATTAACTGAGAGTACTTCCTTTTCTCCCCTGAAAAACTTTCACGGCTGAGCAGAATCTTCAGAGGTGGTTTTTGGGGGACATTGAGTCCACCATCTCCCCAGATTGCCAGTGTTCTGATTAGAAGGATCTTTCCTCTCTACCAACATTTTCCTCTTGAGTATTGATTTTTGAGCAGCGAGCAGTTGGACCTGATGTGGAAACAGATTCAGACTGAGGGGAATCTGATCTAGTGCTGATCTGCATGGACTGAGTGGACAGAGGGCCATGGGAATGCTTCAGTGGATGTCATGGAGAGATGACTGTCCAGGCACCCAAGACCCACCCGTCTATACACATCCACACTCTATAAACCCCCAGGAACTTGGATACCACCTGGGGAAAGATGAAACCCCAACCTGAATTGTGCCTCCTGTATTGCATGGAGTCTTAACCACTGGACCGCCAGGGAAGTCCCCAGAAATTTGCATCTTGATTGGGTTATTAGAGGATTGCTGATTTGGATGACATTGTGGCTATGTGGGAAAATATCCTTATCTTTTAGACATGAATATAAAAAAATTAGGGGTAAAATATCAGGTTACTTGTAGGCCGATGTTCATAGCAGCCTTATAGTAGTCAAAAATGGGAACAACTTAGGGGCTTCCCTGGTGGTGCAGTTGTTGGGAGTCTGCCTGCCGATGCAGGGGACGCGGGTTCGTGCCCCGCTCTGGGAGGATCCCACATGCCGCGGAGCAGCTGGGCCCGTGAGCCATGGCCGCTGAGCCTGCACGTCCGGAGCCTGTGCTCCGCAATGGGAGAGGCCACAACAGTGAGAGGCCCGCGTACGGCAAAAAAAAAAAAAAAAAAAAAAAGGGAACAACTTAAATGTCTATCAACTAATGAATGGATAAATAAAATATGGAGTATCTATATGATGGGATATTATTCAGACATAAAGTATTGACTAGTGCCACAACATGGTTGAACCTTGAAAATATTATGCTAAATGAAAGAAACCAGTCATAAAAGGCTACATATTGTATGATTCCTCTTACATATAATGTCTAGAATAGGCAAATGTATTTAAAAAGATGGAAGGTAGATTAGTGGTTGCCTAGGGCTGGGCATGTGGAAGGAAGTGGGGTTAACGGCTTAAGGATTCAAGATTTCCTTTTGCGATGATGAAAATGTTCTTAAATTGATTGTGGTGATGGGTTGCACATATCTGTGAATATAGTAAAAAACATTGAATTGTGCACTTTAAATGGGTGAATTGTATGGCATGTGACTTACACCTCAATAAAGCTGTATTTACAAAAGAGGGGAAAAAGTCATGCTCTATAATTTTGTTTAAAACAACTAAGAGAAAAAAGGAGCAAATATGGCAGAGTTAACATTGTTAAACCTGGGTGCTGGATATGACAAGGGTTCATTATACCATTCTCTCTACCTTTTTGTATATTTGAAATTTTTAAAAAATAAAAACTGGATGGTGGTAATTCTCGCTGAACACCCATGCCCTTACGCATCACTTTTAGAAGGCATTCCCTTGCTTTTCCTAATTGCAAAATAAAACGGAGGAAGAGAGCATCATTCCCTCTTTGGGGACTGCGTGAGGGGTAGTAAATATTATTTCATTTCCTCTGCTATTGATAAGCTCTCTGGGGAGCAATCAGGTGATCACCAGAGAACTGGGCTCTGGGGACCACTGATGGAAATGACCCCTCACACTTCCAGGTCACCACACAGCTGTGTGCAGGACAGAATCATGGAAAAGAAATGCAAAGAAGGGAGATAGAGGGAGGAAGGGGCACTAGAGTTGTGTCTATCTGTAAGAAAATTTCATTTATAAAAATAAAATTACAGAGAGCAGATTAGGAGACAATTACTTGCACTAGAGAAATATTTCTAATGCTTTATAAAAACATAAAATTAAATTTTTTCATGGCACAACACTGTAAATCAACTATACTTCCATAAAAACATAAAATTAAAAAATTTTTTTCAATAGGTGTATATATATGCAAATACATGGGATAAGAAAAGCCAATAGGTGTATAGCACTATGTTCATCGTTCCACTTTCCGAATAATTAACTCATTTAATCCTTATTATAATCCCCATTTTACAGCCAAGACCATTTAGGTTGAAAACCCACACAGCCACTAAAGGACAGACCAAAGCTTCCAGGGTCACGCTCTTAACCGCTACGCTTGACCGCCCCCGCGTGAGACACAAAAGGGCTGGTCCCCTCCTCAGAGGCCACCACTGTTACCAGCTTCCTGGGGATCCTTCCAGAAGATAGATAATTCAAGGAAACTTTTCTTTTGTAGGCTCATTCAAGCCCATTTTTCAATCAGCAGTTTGGAGAACAGATTCAGATGCTCCCTTCCATCCCCATGGTAAGTTCTGACCCATAAACTGTGAAGTCCCTGAGGCGCCCGTGGAGAGGCACAGCCTGTTATGTTGCCACCTGTAAACCACAGACCCACAGACAAGGGGCCTCTGATTTACTAGGCTTCTCCCTGCTGGTCCACAGAGCCGTTAATCTTCTCCCCTGGGGCAGAGTCTGACAGCTCCCAAAGGTCCCAGTGAAGTACTCTTTTCAAAGTGAAATTCTCAGTCAAATAAACTTGAAACAGACTTGGTCTGGATCCAGGTATAGAACCGACCCGCTCCTTGCCTCCAGCCAGTCGTTGGCTACACTTCACTTCCTGGGTTTTTTGAGTCCTCTGGTGCAGGCTACGCTTTTCCTTCAATAAAACAGTGATTTAAAACCTTCATTCTTCCTGTTTTTAAATTGTGCCAGGGCATAATTATTCTTTCTTCACCAAAGAGTGCACAAAAATCAACCAGAGCTCTGTAGCCAGCCACCCCCATGGTGGATAATCAGGTAAACACTTTCTCAGACCCATCGATCTGGCTGGTGGGAAGCAGCAGCACAGCACAGGGAGATTGGTTTGGTGCTTTGCGATGACCTAGAGGGGTGGGATGGGGAGGGTGGGAGGGAGGCTCAAGAGGGAGGGGATATGGGGACACGTGTACGCATATGGCTGATTCGCTTTGTTGTACAACAGAAACTAACACAGTATTGTGAAGCAATTATACTCCAATGAAGATCTATTTAAAAAAAAATCTTCTACTTTTATCCAATAAGAACTCTATTTTTTCACTCCTCCTTTGCTTTTCACTTGAAATTTCATTTTGATTCTCTCTGAGCATTCAGTTTTCCCTTAGACATTTAGACTATTCCTTTTCTTAGATTAGTGCCCCCAGGCTCTCTTCACCTCTACCAGGGACTTCAGTGATTTTCTGGTAGTGGTAATAAAAAGGAAAGTTTTCTTCCTTTTCTGTAAACTCTGACAACAACAACAAAATTTGCAAAGAATGATTTCTTGTGGGGCAGTGGCAGGGGAACGTTTTCATGCAGGGGGAAGATGTCGAGTAAATTTCTAACATCCCCACATTTTAATCTACATTAAAAATTATTAGAAGTCTCTTGCTGGGCACCCCATCCTTCTGTGTTCATTTTATCTCTGAGTGTACTGATGTGGGATTCATTACTGCTGTTTTGGGATTTTTTTCCTCCTGGCACATGATAGGGGCTGTAATTCCCTGCCCCTTTAGAATTAAGGTGAGACCACGCGATTTGCTTTGGCCAAAGGAACTTGAGAGGTGACGTGTATCATTTCTCAGGGAAAACTTTAAAAACCCGCGTGTGATGCCTCAGATCCCCATCCCGCTGCTGCAGTGGTTGTAGTAGTAGATGTTAACATAGATCCTCCACAGCCTGGGTCCTTGCGTGGCAATGATTAAAAGGCCCTCCCTCACTGCAATGAACAGTGAAAAATTAACTTTTTTTTTTTTTTTTGCGGTACGCGGGCCTCTCACTGTTGTGGCCTCTCCCGTTGCGGAACACAGGCTCTGGACGCGCAGGCTCAGCGGCCATGGCTCACGGGCCCAGCCGCTCCGCGGCATGGGGGATCTTCCCGGACCGGGGCACGAACCCGTGTCTCCTGCATCGGCAGGCGGACTCCCAACCACTGTGCCACCAGGGAAGCCCCAACTTTTTTTATGTTAAGCCACTGAGGTTTGGGAGCTATTCGTTACAATCTAGCCCCTCTAGACTGATAAAATTTGAAACAACTATAAATAAGTAATGAAGAGCATTGGGAATCTTTGCCTCAGCCCGTGAAGTCAAAAGTTAAAGTCTGTTTTTCCATCTGATGGAGAAATCTCAGATAAAATAACAATTCAATTGATTCATTTAGCAAATCTTAATTAAGGACTTACTCTGTTCAAAGCACTATTAACAAGGGTAACAAAAACTTTATTTGATTATCAGGATTATTTATTCAAAAGACACTAAAATTCCAGATAATTCAAAATAGCCAAAACGACTTAGCATCTAAGATGCTGTGCATAGTGCTTTTATTACAATTTCCCATTGCCTCTGAGCATTTTCCAGCTATAAAATTGTTAAAGGGTAGATTTCCCCCAAAACGTAAAATCATGACTCTCATGCAGATGTAAAATGAACACATGTTAAAGATTTTACTTACTCATTATTCAATGAAGAAACTGGAATTACATTATAACTGGTTCAAAGGAGAAGTCAAAAGAACCACAATTTTCTATGGAATAAAGAAATGTTGAAATGAATTTACAAAGGGACACAAAACTGGAATTTTCACGGGGATGTGGAGCAGGGCAGTTGAGGGATGTGGAGTAGTCAGTTGAAACCACCATGCCATAATTCCACCACAGAATTTATTTGTATGACACTAGATAAAAATTATTTTGCATTGCTACCAAATATCTACAAATTCAGAGTTATGAAATAGCTCAAAGTCAGCAAAAGGCTAGAATCCAACAAAGCAAAGGGTATGCTCTAGACAATGCAGTTTTCCACTAGAGACATCCAGTAAGCCCTTTTCCTTATTCTGAATGTCCTTACAGACTGAATTCTCAAAATAAAAAAAAATAATTAAAATAAGTGATGCTATTTACTCAGTGCTAGGCAATGTGCTAAGACCTTTACATACATTATCATTAGATGGATACTGTTATTACTATTTTATAGATAGGATAACTGAGACCTAACTTTTTTTTTTTTTTTTTAGCCCTGTCTCATGGCTTGCAGGATCTTAGTTCCCTGACCAGGGAGGGAACCCAGGCCCTTGGCAGTGAGAGAGCAGAGTGCTAACCACTGGACTGCCAGGGAATTCCCTAGCCCAGAATTTAAGTGAAAGTCTGATTGATTCCAAAGCTTTCAACAGTTTTCAAAGAATATTTAAGATAATGACAAGTTTGGGCTTCCCTGGTGGCGCAGTGGTTAAGAATCCGCCTGCTAATGCAGGGGACACAGGTTTGAGCGCTGGTCTGGGAAGATCCCACATGCCACAGAGCAACTAAGCCCGTGCGCCGCAACTACTGAAGCCCTGCGCCTAAAGCCTGTGCTCTGCAACAAGAGAAGTCACCGCAATGAGAAGCCCACAGACTGTAATGAAGAGTAGCCCCCGCTCGCCACAACTAGAGAAAGCCCGTGTGCAGCAACAAAGACCCAATGTAGCCAAAAATAAATAAATAAATAAATAAATAAAATTTTAAAAAGATAATGACAAGTTTTAAAAATAATTATTATACAGTAAAATTGACATTTTCTTGGTATACAGTTCTATGAGCTTTAACACATGTATAGATTCACTTAACCACAACCACAATCAGGATACGGAAGTGTCCCATCACCCCACAAATCTCTGTGAGCTACTCTTTTGTAGTCACATCCTTCCCCTGCCCCTGGCAACCAATGATCTGTTCTCTGTTGCTATACTTTTGTCCTTTCAAGAATATCAAATAGGGGCTTCCCTGGTGGCTCAGTGGTTGAGAATCTGCCTGCCAATGCAGGGGATGTGGGTTCGAGCCCTGGTATAGGAAGAGCCCACATGCCGCGGAGCAACTAAGCCCGTGCACCACAACTAGCGAGCCCACGTGCTGCAACTACTGAAGCCCGCGCACCTAGAGCCCGTGCTCTGCAACAAGAGAAGCCACCACAATGAGAAGACCGCACACCACAACAAAGAGTAGCCCCTGCTCGCTGCAACTAGAGAAAGCACAGCAGCAACGAAGACCCAACACAACCTACAATGAATAAATTTATTTTAAAAATATTTATCAAATAAATTATTTTTTAAAATATATCAAATAAATGGAATAACTCGGTACGTAACCTTTAAAAGATTTTTTGTGTGGGGGTGATAATTATAGATTCACAGAAAGTTGCAAAAATAGTACAGAGAGATCCTGGTACCCTTCACCCAGTTACTCCAATGCTGACATCTTACATAACTACAGTGCAATATCAAAACCAGGAGACTGACCTTGGTCCAGTCCACAGCCATTCCATGTCCATCAGTTTTACATGCACTCATTTGTGCCTGCACAGTTCAGGCACAAAAACAGATGGTTTTCCGTCCAAAGTTTACCTTTTCATTTTTATTGACTCTTCTTCTATGTAGTCTCTTTTCTATATAATTGGAATTATAAGCCAATGTGTGGGCAATTTTCGGAGCAGATTTAATTAATTCATTACTGTGATTGGATAAATACATCATCTGTGGTTCTTGGTGAATGGCTTTGCCCTGAGGTCCACAGACATGGCTAATAAAGAGCAAGTAGGACACTGAGGTACCTTCTTCATATACGAGAAGTAGTTTCCATTTGTCCCTCCAGATTGACTCTCTACTCTTCTCCTCACCTGGGGGTGCCAGATTCAGCAAAGAAAAATACAAGTTGAAGAGTGAGGTCAGGTGTTTTCCTCCAGCTCCTCCCTTTCTGGTTGCGGAAGGTTGGCTGTGTTCCTCTATCAAGCCGCGGCTCCTGCAGGTGCCCTCTCTTACAGCTAGAGATACTCCCTGGGCCCAGTAACTGCTCTCTTCCCTGATCCTGGGGCCTAAGGGGGGTCACGGTTCTCTGTGTTGCAAGCCTCAGAACGCTCACCATCCCTTTCTGTTCTCCCTTAACCCTCACACCCTGAAAATGGTCCCTTCATTAAATTTGTCTCAGTTCCCCACTTGAAAGTGCCATCTGTTTCCTGTCAGGACTCTGACACAAAGTGTTCTGATTAGTGGAGAATACATCACATGTTTTGCAAAAAGATAAATTGTAAATTGAACCATAGAGTTATTATTTTTTTCTATAAATTTATTTCTTTTTGGCTGCATTGGGTCTTCGTTGCTGCACGCAGGCTTTCTCTAGCTACGGTGAGCGGGGACTACTCTTAGTTGTGGCGTGCAGGCTTCTTATTGCAGTGGCTTCTTTTGTTGTGGAGCACACGGGCTCCGCAACAAGTTGTAGTTGTGGCACACGGGCTTAGGTGCTCCGCGGCATGTGGGATCTTCCCGGACCAGTGCTTGAACCCGTGTCCCCTGCATTGGCAGGCGGATTCTTTTTTGTTGTTGTTGTTGTTTTTTAAATTTATTTTTGGCTGCATTGGGTCTTCATTAGTAAGCGCGAGCTTTCTCTAGTTGTGGCGAACAGGGCTACTCTTTGTTGCGGTGCATGGGCTTCTCACTGCCGTGGCTTCTCTTGTTGTGGAGCACGGGCTCTAGGCATGCGGGCTCAGTAGTTGTGGCTCGTGGGCTCTAGAGTGCAGGTTCAGCTGTTGTGGTGCACAGGCTTTGTTGCTCCGTGGCATGTGGGATCTTCCCGGACCAGGGCTGGAACCTGTGTTCCCTGCACTGACAGGTGGATTCTTAACCACTGCGCCAGCAACGAAGCTGGGCAGGTGGATTCTTAACCACTGTACCGCCAAGGAAGTCCCCCATGGAGTTATTGATTAACATAGCTTTATGTCTATGGGCTTGCATAGCTTCAAGAATGCTTTAGCTTAATTATGATAGTTTCTGCTTTATAACAAAGCAAATCAGTTATACATATACGTATATCCCCATATCTCCTCCCTCTTGCGTCTCCCTCCCTCCCACCCTCTCTATCCAGGCCTCTAGGGGTACACAAAGCACAGAGCTGATCTCCCTGTGCTATGCGGCTGCTTCCCACTAGCTATCTAATTTACATTTGGTAGAGTATATACGTTCATGCCACTCTCTCACTTTGTCCCAGCTTACCCCTTGCCCTCCCCATATCCTCAAGTCCATTCTCTAGTAGGTCTGCATCTTTATTGCCGTCTGGCCCCTAGGTTCTTCATGACCATTTTTTTCCTTAGATTCCATATATATGTGTTAGCATACGGTATTTGTTTTTCTCTTTCTGACTTACTTCACTCTGTATGACAGACTCTAAGTCCATCCACCTCACTACAAATAACTCAATTTCGTTTCTTTTTATGGCTGAGTAATATTCCATTGTATATATGTGCCACATCTTCTTTATCCATTCATCTGTTGATGGACACTTAGGTTGCTTCCATCTCCTGGCTGTCGTAAATAGAGCTGCAATGAACATTGTAGTACATGACTCTTTTTGAATTATGGTTTTCTCAGGGTATATGCCCAGTAGTGGGATTGCTGGGTCATATGGTAGTTTTATTTTAGTTTTTTAAGGAACCTCCATACTGTTGTCCATAGTGGCTGTATCAATTTACATTCCCACCAACAGTGCAAGAGGGTTCCCTTTTCTCCACACCCTCTCCAGCATTTACTGTTTGTAGATTTTTTGATGATGGCCATTCTGACTGGTGTGAGATGATATCTCATTGTAGTTTTGACTTGCATTTCTCTAATGATTAATGATGTTGAGCATCTTTTCATGTGTTTGTTGGCAATCTGTATATCTTCTTTGGAGAAATGTCTATTTAGGTCTTCTGCCCATTTTTGGATTGGGTTGTTTGTTTTTTTGATATTGAGCTGCATGAGCTGCTTGTGAATTTTGGAGATTAATCCTTTGTCAGTTGCTTCATTTGCAAATATTTTCTCCCATTCTGAGGGTTGTCTTTTCGTCTTGTTTATCGTTTCCTTTGCTGTGCAAAAGCTTTTAAGTTTCATTAGGTCCCATTTGTTTATTTTTATTTCCATTTCTCTAGGAGGTGGGTCAAAAAGGATCTTGTTGTGATTTATGTCATTGAGTATTCTGTCTATGTTTTCCTCTAAGAGTTTAATAGTGTCTGGCCTTACATTTAGGTCTTTAATCCATTTTGAGTTCATTTTTGTGTATGGTGTTAGGGAGTGTTCTAATTTCATTCTTTTACATGTACCTGTCCAGTTTTCCCAGCACCACTTATTAAAGAGGCTGTCTTTTCTCTACTGTATATTCTTGCCTCCTTTATCAAAGATAAGGTGACCATATGTGCATGGGTTTATCTCTGGGCTTTCTATTCTGTTCCATTGATCTATATTTCTGTTTTTGTGCCAGTACCATACTGTCTTGATTACTGTAGCTTTGTAGTATAGTCTGAAATCAGGGAGCCTGATTCCTCCAGCTCCATTTTTCTTTCTCAACATTGCTTTTGCTATTCAGGGTCTTTTGTGTTTCCATACAAATTGTGAGATTTTTGTTCTAGTTCTGTAAAATGCCATTGGTAGTTTGATAGGGATTGCATTGAATCTGTAGATTGCTTTGGGTAGTTTCGTCATTTTCACAATGTTGGTTCTTCCAATCCAAGAACATGGTATATCTCTCCATCTATTTGTATCATCTTTAATTTCTTTCATCAGTGTCTTATAATTTTCTGCATACAAGTCTTTTGTCTCCTTAGGTAGGTTTATTCCTAGATATTTTATTCTTTTTGTTGCAATGGTAAATGGGAGTGTTTTCTTAATTTCACTTTCAGATTTTTCATCATTAGTGCATAGGAATGCAAGAGATTTCTGTGCATTAATTTTGGATCCTGCAACTTTACCAAATTCATTGATTAGCTCTAGTAGTTTTCTGGTAGCATCTTTAGGATTCTCTATGTTGAACTATGGTGCATCTTTAGCTGGAGGTGAATCCTAATATCTCAGATTGTAGAGGCATTGGAGATGGCTCTGTTCATCCACTATTAGATATAACCATGAAGATTTCTAGGTATATAACATTGTCCTTTTGATCTCTTCCTTACATATATGTGATTATTTGATATTTATGCAATTCTAGTCACCTAATTTACTTACTTTTCAAGAAGATATATATGTGTATATATATGTCTGTGTATGTGTACAAAGTTTAAAAAAGAGAGTGGTTAAATGGTTAAATAACTTATGATAAATTTATACTATTGAATATGATATAGTTATTAAAAAGAATGAGATAGGTCTGTAGATATTAATATGGAAAGAGCTCCAAGACATTTTGTTAAGTGACAAAACCAAGACCAGACAAAAAAATATAGAATCAAATAGTCTGTATATCTGTAATAATCAAGAATAGCCTGGGGAGTGTGTGTGTACCAAATCACAGACAGGGACTGCCTTGGGAGAATGGAGGGCTTGGGAGAATGATGCGTTCACATTTTGTTCTCTATACTTAATGTGTTGTAAAGGATTCTTGTGTATCTATTGCAACATGTGTTTTGTGTTCATCTATGCTTTCTCCTAAAACCTCACCCAAATGAGAGTAAAGACATACAGAGATAATACAGGGCCAATAGATGAGAGAGAGCACCATAGAGGATTAGAGACATCGACAAAACTTTGGAAGGTTAAAAGTGGAGAATAAGTGGTAACTGAGTTACCAGAATAGGGAAAACTGAAGCTTATGTTTCTGCAGAGGTAGTTTCCAATGAGAAGCAAACTGATTCATGGCCCAGAACACCTGAGAGACTCAGAAATTAGAGACACCATGTACTTTCAGGAGGGGCAAGATGTGAGATGAACATAGGAAAATTAGCTGAGAGTTTGCATAAGGAGCAAATAGACCCCTTGAACTTCTACCCCACCCCAAGATGTCCAGTGATTAAACCCCCAACCTCAGCAGGAAATGGGAGGTTTGATCCATGGAGAGATGATGTTGAAGAGACGGTGAACTCAGGGATGATGACAGGCACAACTGAAGGGGATAAGGCACCAGACAGAAAACAGTGGGATTGAGTGAAAGGCTACACACTGCACAGTGACATCCAGGCCTTTTCCCCTTCTCAGCCCCCAGAATGCTGGCAGGGAAGTTTATATGCCTCAGTCAGCAGACTGGATAATTTTTCCTTGGAGAATTTCCAAGAAGAAAGACCTATTGACATTTAGCGTTGTCCAGTAAAATGTCCATGTTCCACTCAATTAACCTACAGTAAAACTCACCATTCAACAAACCCCATTCATATTCCTAGAGCTTCCAATCAGCCTTTTAGCACCTCACATTTAATATGAACTGGCAGACTTTTTGAGGAAAGCCTCTGACATGAAAAAAAACAGGAAAAAAAACGACAGAAAAAAGGAACTCAGAAAAATCAAAGACAGTACAAGGAACGGAAGGAAACTTCAAACAAATGACTAATATCCTCTGAAAGATAAGTGATGATATTAAATCCTTGAGACAAAAACAGAATGATGAGACAATGGAATAATTGACAAAAAGCTTTAGAAATTAAAAATATGTTGATTTAAGTAAAATATTCAATAGAAGGGTTAAAAGACAAAGTTGAAGAATCCCTGAAAAGTAGAACAAAAAACTAGAAAAGGAAAGAAAAGTAGGGCAGTTCAAGAGGTTCAATATCTGATTAATAGGGATTTCAGAAAGAAAATAAAAGAAAGAAGCAGAAATTGTCAGCTATTATATTAGTCTGGGTTCTCCAGAGAAACAGAACCAATGGGGTATATATTTATATTTATACAAATTTAATATATTTATTATAAGGAATCAGCTTACTTGATTATGGAGGCCAGATCTGCAATCAGCAAGCTGAAGACCCAGGAAAGTCAAGGGTACGTTTCCAGTTCAAGCCTAGTCCAAAGGCGGGAGAAGACTGATTTCCCATATGGAAGACAGTCAGGCAGAGAAAGCGAATTCTCTCTTACTCAGCCTTTTTTTTTTCTATTCAGGGTTTCAATGAATTGAATGAGGCTTACCCACATTGGAGGGCAATTTGCTTTACTCACTGATTCAAATGTTAATCTCGTCTAGAAACACGCATAGGCACACCCAGAATAATGTTTAACCAAATATCTGGGCACCTTGTGGCCCAGTCAAGCTGACATATAAAATTAACCATCGCAGACACGATGCAGGAACATATCCCAGGTTAAAGAATGTGACAGGTCCAAATGAGAATGAGAAATGAAAACGAGCCATACCAAGGCACATCACTGTAAAATCCTCCATCATCAGGGATAATAAGAATCTAAAAGCTTCCAGAAAGGTCACAAGGAAATAGAATGGCATTAGACTCTCAGCAACACTAGTAGCTAAAAGCTCATGCAGCAATGTCTCCAAAATTCTGCAAGAAAAAATTTCCAACCCGATTCTCTGCTCAAACTATAAAAATATGAAGGTAGCAAAAAAAAAAAAAAAAAAAAAGATGTTTTCAAGTAGGCAAATCTCAAAAACTTTGCTTTCTTTGTATCTCTTTTTCCAAGAAGCTTCTGGAGCATGTGTGTTACCAAAAGAAGGGAATAAACCAAGAAAGAGGAAGATCTGATTGAGAAAACAAGGATTCCAACAAGGAAAGAGGCAAGTTGAATTTCTAGAAGGGTGATGAAGAAATGTACTAAGGTGACAAACCGGTTCTAGAGACAAACCAGTTCAGGTAGAAACTGAAGGATGGAAGGATCCAGGAGAGATGTCTCTATTAAAAAAAAAAATGAAGAATAACTATTAGAATACTTAAGGTGCTTGACCATGTTGCTCGAAAGAGAATTGGAGAAGTATAAGAAAAGTATTTTATATCTGTATCTCCACTAACACAAATGCATAAAACATAACAAAATGAATAAGTAGACAATATTTAATTCCAGGAAAACAAAAAATGCATAAGAAAAGAAATGTAAACAAAGTATTGCTTACTCATGAACAATATTTTCATTATCATTATATTATAAAACTATTCACTTAATTAAAAAATTGCAATTAAAATACATAGGGAGGGACTTCCTTGGCAGTGCAGTGGTTAAGAATCCACCTGCCAATGCAGGGGACACGGTTTGAGCCCTGGTCTGGGAAGATCCCACATGCCGCGGAGCAACTAAGCCCGTGCGCCACAACTACTGAGAAGTGCCCTAGAGCCCGCAAGCCACAACTACTGAGCCCGTGTGCCACAACTACTGAAGCCCACATGCCTAGAGCCAGTGCTCCTCAACAAGAGAAGCCAGTGCAATAAGAAGCCCATGCACCGCAAGGAAGAGTAGCCCCCGCTTGCTGCAACTAGAGAAAGCCTGCGCACAGCAAACACCCAACGCAGCCAAAAATAAAAAATAAAAAAATAAAAATACATAGGGAGGGAGAAGTTTATATGTGTGTAGGGGTGGTGAAAGGATAGTAAGTCCTTATCTTCCATAGTAAGAAGTGAGTAGATAATGTCTAAAATTGCATAAAGTTATTAGCAAAAATATGGAGTTAAATATAAGAGGAGAAGCAGCTAACTGGATTAGAAGTTGCCTCTGCCTTTGGGGAATCTATTGTACTACTGGGGCTGAGTATTACTTTGTTGCTGTTTGTTTGTTATTTAAAATTTTGTAAGTATTAGTTGACCTTTCAAACCTTTTCTGGGTATTTTTTGATTGCCAAAAATATTTTTATGACCTAAACAAATTGTATATAAGGTGATATAAAACATTCGTCTTAAAGGTTTTCTTAATCTTTTTGGAATAGGCTGGGTCTAGACAAACAAGATACCTTTTTTTTTTCGATACGCGGGCCTCTCCCATTGTGGAGCACAGGCTCCGGACACGCAGGCCCAGCGGCCATGGCTCATGGGCCCAGCCGCTCACGGCATGTAGGATCCTCCCGGACCGGGGCACGAACCCGTGTCCCCTGCATCGGCAGGAGGACTCTCAACCACTGCGCCACCAGGGAAGCCCAACAAACAAGATATCTTGATGTTAATTACCTCTAGCTATTAATCACTATTCTTCCTTAATTCAAATACCTAATTCAAATGGCTAAATTCATGAGGGCTTGTACTTTATTATATTATTTAGAAAGTATTTCTATCAGAGTAAAATATTTTCTATTATAAGGGATGAAAAATTTTTTTTTCCTTCTACCCTTTCTAGGTTCTTGGTTGGGGCTCTGCGACAAAAGGCAGAGATTAACAAGAGAAAGCATTCAAATTTATTCAATATAAGTTTTATGTGACACAAGAAGGAAATGAAGACCCCAAGAAACAGTTAAACCTGAATGTATTTATACTAAGTTTGGTGAAGAATGGAAAGTCACAGAAAATGTGATAGGACAAAAGGGCATGAGCTGAGAGTAGTAAACTGAGGAAAGCTTAGCGAGGAGGCCTGCTTGTTTGGATTCCTCTCAGTGTCCCTCCTTTTCTCTGGGTAGAGGGAGAGCACTTCCCACATGAAGGTCTTTCGACCTGCTTCCAGGGAGAAAGGAGGAGCAGAGACACCTTCCTACACCTGCCATTTCTCAAAGTCCTTCAGCTTAAAATATTCAGTACGCCAAGGTGCCATATTTGGGGGTAGCGTGTTCTTAACCCTGTTACTATCATAAATTAAATGTATTAACTCTTTGTGAAATATTGTTGCTAAGAATCTTTATATAGAATCAGATAATTCTGTAATTTTATTTTACTCTTTTTACATACATCTTCTATCAAATTCTCACAGTAACAGTCGAAGGGAATAGCACTAGATTAATGCTTTAAAAGTTAATGAATTATTTAGACATATCCTTTTGAGATATTTAGATATATCCTCTCATATAATTTCCTCCTTCTAATCAGGGTAGAAGTATTAATATCCAATCTGTATATCTTGGCTTGAATTTCTTCAAATTATCTTTGTATAAGCAATTCTCTTAAACACGTAGTTCTATAGAAAACAATCTAGAAAAACATATAATAAAAAACTAACAGTGGATATCTGGAATGTAGAATTGGGGAGGATTTTCTAAAATGTTTTACAGCCTTTGTGTGTTATTTTTATAATCACAATGTATTTGTGAATGCATATGTGTATATGTATATATGTAGGATAAAATAAGAGGTTTTACATAGTAGTTTTGGGCTCTATTGCAATTCTTTATTGTTTTCACCTTCATCATAAAGGGATTTCACTATCACAAACCTGAAAGAATATCCTGTTGAACTTCACCTGACATTCTATGATCTGGTTTAGCTACTTTAACCAAATGACTCTGAACTGAGGTGACCAAGGGCAACTGCCCTACTCTAGACTGTTAGATCCAAATTGCGTTCAGCATGTTAGTGGTACAGCTAGGAATATCCAAGCTAGGCTAATGGGCAATCACTTGTCAGTCCACAATCAGCTACAGAAAATACATGTGCAAGCACTGGAAATGAACTTTACAGATTAAAAAAAAAACAAATAAATTATAATGATTGTTTATTAATTAATAAATGGAGTACATTTCAGCCAGTTTGCTTTCCTCCTTTCCTTGTTAGGCCATTTTATGTTGACCAGAAAACACAAGTAATGGAGTTTCATCTTTTTGCTATTGTCCTTCAGGAGTGGGAAGCATCTTCTTTCAAAGTAGCCCTTCTTATCTGAGAAGACCCTGACTGGATTAGTTCTTTGTTTTTTAATTTTTAGGATTCTCGGTCTCATGTTCTCCAGATTTTATATTATTATTATTCCAGTCCTTAGCATGCATTTAGAGATGCTGCAGGAGGTTCTATAGGTAATTCATAGTAGAATTAGGAATAGCACTGTTCGACAGTCTTTGCTCAATGCCTGCCTCAAATAGCATAATGCTACAGACGGCATGTTTTTGTGTTCCTGCAATTCCTATGTTGAAACCTAATCCCCAATGTGATGGTATTTGGAAGTGTGGCCTTTGGGAAGTGAGGTGATTAGGCCATGAGGATGGAGCCCTCCTGAATGGGATTAGTGCCTTTATAAAAGAGACCCCAGAGGGCTTCCCTGGTGGCACAGTGGTTGAGAGTCCGCCTGCCGATGCAGGGGACATGGGTTCGTGCCCCGGTCCAGGAAGATCCCACATGACGCAGAGTGGCTGGGCCTGTGAGCCATGGCCACTGAGCCTGCGCGTCCGGAGCCTGTGCTCCGCAATGGGAGAGGCCACAACAGTGAGAGGCCCGTGTACTGCAAAAAAAAAAAGAGACCCCAGAGAGATCCCTTGCTCCTTCTCCCACTTGAGGACACAGCAAGAGGACAGCTATCTAAGAACAAGGAAGCAGACTCTCATGAGACATCCAATCTTCTGGTACCTTGATCTTGGACTTCCCAGACTCAGAATTGAGAAATAAATGGTTGCTGTTTAAGCCAGGCTATTGGTGGTATTTTTGGTATAGCAGCCTGAACAGACTAAGGTACATAGGAAATTTTTAAATCTGTGAAGTGCCCCTTGACAACTGTAGGTCTCTCCTGACCCATGTCCTCTCCGTTAGCAAGTCTTCCCAATTCTCACTCCAAAATATGTCTCTGATGGATCCACTTCTCCCCATCTTCAGCATCCCCACCTGATCCTGGCTATCAGGAGAGACGTCTGATGGAACCACTGTCACACCTGCAAACCGGTTTTTACTCTTGCTCCCTCCAGTCTTTCTATCATGTAGCAACACAGAGTGACCTTTCCAAAACAGAAGTTTGACCACTTTATTATAATTTTGTTTAAAAAGGTCAGGTTGGTTGAGGTATAATTTACATAAAGTAAAATTCATCCCTTTAAGGTATATAATTCTATGATTTTTTTTTTTTTTTTTTTTTTTTGGCTGTGCTGCGCACCTTGTGGGACCTTAGTTTCCTGACCAGGGATCAAACCCGTGCCCCCTGCAATGGAAGCTCGGAGCCCTAACCACTGGACTGCCAGGGAACTCCCAATAATTCTATGAATTTTAACAAACACACTCTGTTGTGTTACCTCCCACCATAATCAAGATATAGAACAATTCTATGCTTCCAAAAGTTCCCTGGAGCGCCTTTGTAGGCAAACCTTTCTCCACCTACAGCTCCTGGCCACTGATCTGTTTTCTGTCTCTATACCATTACCTTTTTCACAGAGTCACATAAACGGAATCGTACACTATGTAGCCTTTTGAGTCTGGTTTCCTTCACTTAATGGAATGCATTTGAAATTTATTCATGTTGTTGCTTGTGTCAGTAGCTCATTCCTTTTTATTGCTAAGTGGTATTCCAGCAACATAACTCTTTATCTATGCACCAGTTGGTAGACATTTGCATTGTTTCCAGTTTTTGGTGACTATGATAGAAGCTATTATAAACATTTGCGTTCAGCTTTGTTGGATTTTGGGGGGCAATGGGGGAGTTCATAGGTATCCACTTCTCTTGGTTAAACATGTAGGAGTTGGATTACTGGATAATACGGTAAATGTATATTAAACATTATAGGAAACCGATGCCCTGTCTTCCAAAGTGGCCGTACCATTTTGCGTTCCCACCAGCAGTGTATGAATTCCAGTTGCTCCACATTCCCCTCAGCACTTGGTATTATTGGGGTGTTTATTTGAGCCATTCTGGCTTTAATTTGCATTTCTCTAATGACTAATGATGTTGAGCATCTTTTTATGTGCTTAGTTACTATCCATATTTTTTCTTTGGTGAAGTGTTCAAATTTGTTGCCCATTAAAAAAAATTGGGTTGTTTTATTACTGAGTTTTTTTTTGGCAGTACGCGGGCCTCTCACTGCTGTGGCCTCTCCCGTTGCGGAGCACAGGCTCCGGACGCGCAGGCTCAGCGGCCATGGCTCACGGGCCCAGCCGTTCCGCGGGATTTGGGATCCTCTCGGACCGGGGCACGAACCCGTGTCCCCTGCATCGGCAGGCGAACTCTCAACCACTGTGCCACCAGGGAAGCCCCAGATTACTATTTCTTAAAGCACGGACTTCCTTAATGGCTACGTAAACTTCCTCTGTTCATTTCAACTAAACTCGGGGTGGGGGGTGGGGTTGTGTAAACCCTATTTATGAAAAAAGAAAATTGGTGTGTGTGAGATGTGTGGGTGTAGGATGGTGTGTGTGTGGGTGGTGTGTGTATAGGGAGGGTGGTATGCGTGTGTGTACTGTTGTGTTTGTGATGTTGTGTGTGGAGGTGTTATGTGCGGGTATAGGTGTTGTGTGGATGTGGGGTGTTGTGTTGTGTGGATGGGTGTAGGGTGTTTAGAGGAATAGGGAGGGGGTGAGGCTACAAACTGGGAGCTCTACCTGCCAGGAAAAGTGCAGGAAGAGGGCTGTGAGGGGCTGCCGAGCACCACAAAGTCCTCTCATGACTGTGACTTAACGCTGCTTGCTGTTTTCTCTCTATTTATTTATAGCAGCTATCTCGTGATTATATCTGTGCCTTTTGCTTCTGATCTCTGACTAAAGAAAGACTTTTTTCTGATCTGTGTTTCAGTCTCGCCAGTGATTTATGGCGTTGGCTCTTCATGAGTTTTTCTTTTGATCATCGTTTGCCCTCAGTTAATTTGCTCTAGCAAAGCTTCAGGAGGAGATTAGCAGGGAGAAGGACCGCATTTAGTTTTACCAAATGAAATGTTTCTGAATTTGATCACTCACTTCTCACTCAAGGGGAAATTTAGGAAGTAGTAGTAACCTCTTTGATATTTAACAATCTCATTGATGGTCTCTGTTATTTATGTCTTAAAGGCCCACACTGACTTTAAATACTGATTATTCATTTAAACCCTAGTCACAGGCTAAAAACAGAAGTTGAATGCAAAGCACAACCACTAACCAGACTGCCTTCTGGTTAATTCTAAATTTAACTGGCAGCTTACCTTTAGTGTTAAAGAGACCTTCTAATTTTGGATTTCTTATGCACACAGGTATTGCAGTAACTGGTGCGCTGGTTGTTGATTAGAAAGAGGCGATTGTAAAAGTGAGGTCAGAGAGCTTTCCTCAGGCATGTGCCACTAGGTCACCTCACCCGCATAGTTATTTTCAGAACAAAATGCTGCAAATAGAGACCATAATATTTTTCTTTCCACATTGTTTATTTCAAGAGACATGGGAACCATCATGAAGAAGATTCATAGGCTTAAAATGTAAACCCTGCAAGGCTGCTTTGTTTGAGTTAATGAAGATGTGATTTTGGCGTCTCCTCTTCCCCGATCTCACCTCTGCCCTGAGAAAATGGCAGGCCCTGAAATTTATGGGAATTCTGACCTAAAGGGCCAGGAAGTGCAGGAGACTGGAGAAGGTGGGTAGAAAGGGGACTGGCCTCCCGTGGGGCACATTTCCCAGGAGAGAAAACAATATTACCCGCAGCTCTAGATTTTTAAACTTGCAGAGATTCGTTACTCCTTCTAAAATAGCCGCCGGCATGTGGAATTCACTAGATGTCATTTAATAGATTTCCCTTCCCTTCCCTTCCAAGTTTGAAGGCTGATAGCCTGTCATTTTACCTGGGGGAAAAAAAAATTCTTGAAGCAATTAGAAAATCCCTAGCCCTAAAATTATAGACACAACCTGCACATACGTAGCCCAAACAAAGTCCTAGGGGAAAATGATTAGTTTTAATTTGAAATTTACTGTGAAAGATTTTATTTCAAAAGATCAACGTTTGCCAGTTCTATTAAGCTAACAGGGACAAGGCTAAAGGCTGAAAGAAGCCTTAGAGTCAGTCATGAAAGCTCCAGATTAAAAAATATTTTTTAAATGGTCTCATTGAGAAAATTTTCAAATGAGAGTCACACTTGAATGAATGAATGCTGTATCAAATTATCCAGGGACAAAGAAGAGAAGCCATTCTACCAGAACAAATGCAGCCTGCTTTGTCTAGAGGACAAACCATTCTTGCAGGCCGTTTGGAAATGTCACTTTTAAGTCAATGAGAGTTGTGTTCAAATAAAAGGGGGATGCAAGACCCTATTATATTCAGTAGGATGTGATGTTTTGCCTCTGAATGGTTTCTGCAGTGCATGAAAATTCCTTTTTTTGGGGAGGGGAGGCCTCTATCTTGTTAATGTCTTAAACTGTTTTCAGGTTTTACAAAGTGCTTTAGTTTTTACACTGAAAGGGCAGACATGATTATGCTGGAACACCAGTTGTCCGGCTACATAAGTTCTGACTTTTGGGCCAAGTCTTCTGAACTTTTAACTTGGTGAAAACAGATTGCTTGGCTCGCATGAGGAAGTTGTCTTCTGGAAGCGATCCAGGGCTTAGAGTAGTCCAACCCAGCCATTTTCTCTGTCCTTCCAAGATATCACCACTGGAGTGCTGTCCATAACGTGGTTGATTTGACCAGTGATGGTGTTCAGTGAAACAGGAAGTTCAGAACTGAGACTGAGCAGAACTGACAGGGAAGTCAATTCACTGCCCCATACTGACCAGATTGCCTGGCATCTTCAGGATTTATAGGCCAGCCAAAGCAGTTTGGCCTTCCTGGTTCATTGTGACAAACTCTAAATCTTCTAATACTATTGGTAAGCTCATGAAATCAATTCATTTTTGTGGCTTTCTTTTCTTTCTTTCTTTCTTTTTTTTTTTGCGGTACGCAGGCCTCTCACTGTTGTGGTCTCTCCCTTCGTGGAGCACAGGCTCCGGACGCGCAGGCTCAGCGGCCATGGCTCACGGGTCCAGCCGCTCCGCGGCATGTGGGATCTTCCCGGACCAGGGCACAAACCCGTGTCCCCTGCATCGGCAGGTGGACTCCCAAACACTGCACCACCAGGGAAGCCCTCTTTCTTTTTTTTTTTGATTACTAAAAGAGACTGTATGCTGGGACTTCCCTGGCGGTCCAGTGGTTAAGACTCTGCACTTCCAGTGCAGGGGATATGGGTTCGATCCCTAATCAGGGAACTAAGATCCCACATGCTGCATGCTGTGGCCAAAAAAAAAAAAAAAAAGAGAGAGACTATATGCTAAGCAATAGTCCAAATTCTTCTGGCAGATACAATAAAATACTTAAAATGACTAATGATGTATTTGTATCATTTTGATGTATGAGTTTTTAAAAGACAAGTTTCTCCATGGAGATAGAAGGATGTAAATAAGCTGGGCTGCCAATGCTTAGCCATCCTTGTTCAATGACAGCAAAGACCCCCAGCAGACACCAGCTTAGGGAAAAAGCAGATGCTCACTTTGATCTGTAAAATTTCTCCAGAAATACACAAGGGCTGACACCTTGTACAGAAACTCAAAGTTTTTGGATCCAAAGAAAATATCTCCTTCCAAAAAGAAAGCAGGTTTTAAAGGGCACACACTATCCACACTGTTGACAAAGATCAAATTCTCCACTTAATTGCACAATTTTCCATTTGGTTTTCCGGTACAGGCAAAGCTTTAGAACAGTGATGAAGTAGTCTGTGGTCAGGAGTGCGCCTAACTTCAGCAAGAATCAGGAAGTGTTCTCCCTGATGCTATTTCTCAAATATGAACAAAGACCAGTACCAAATTTTTCATTACAAGTCTAGCAATAATATTGTTCGTAATCATAAAAAGAATATTAAAAGTAATACTAACAATAAGCGTATATTACATTTTACTATATGCCAGGCACTGTACTAAGTGCAGATGTGCATTTAGTCCTCAAGCAGTTTTCCTGGGCTTCGTGTTATTAGCCCAATTTTACAAATGAGGACACTGAAGTTAAGAAAAATAATTTGCCCAGAGTTAGCAAGTTATTTATTTAGCTTGGTAGAGCGGGTATTTGAATCCAGGCAGTGCAACTCCAGAGCCTGAGAGCTTAACCTCTGATAAGGGCTAACACTTACGGTGCATGCTCCCTGTGCACCAGGCAGGCACTGTTCTCACCGCATTATTACTATCATTTCACAGATAAGGAAATAAAGAGGTAAAAAAAAGCTTTCCCGAGGTCACATTGTTATTAAGGGTGGAGGTCAGATTTAAAACCAGTCACTGTGACCCTAGACTCTGAGCACTTAGTGTCTAAGTTTGTCTAACTGGTTAGAATATACGTATTTCTTACGGGAATTAGTAAAAGTATTTTCATTTTGGATTGCTAAAAAATGGGACCTGAATTGTTTTGCCTAAATCAGTTATTCTAATGAAATGGCTGTTGATCCCTGCTTAGGTAGTCTCAGGGCTATTCTGCGGCAGGCTGTATGGTTGAACTTTTTGTTGGTTTATACTACCCTCTAGTGGTTAATAGAAAATTCTGATGATGTGGCTATTTGATGACAAAGAATGTTGCCTGTTAAGAGGACTAAGTCCTGAACCTGGATTGATAATATTTGTACTTATAGTATCTTTTAACTGTGGGGGTGGGGGGCCCGGGGGATTCATAAAGACAAAAAGCTACTATGAATTCAGTACCTCTTTTATGTGGGTATGTGTTATTAATGTCAAGAGTATACATACACATTGCAAACAAGATATGCACCATCTTCTTTGGTGCATATGTGTATATGCACCATCTTGTTTCCAATGTACACATATATACACACACACATATACATTCACATACATACATACATATATACATATACATGTGTGTGATTTATTTATAATTTATGTGTAAGTCTTAGCTATAGACAATGCGTGGGGTACACTGATGGATCTGAAAGCCTCACAGCAGACTTCCCTCCAAGCCTCTTTGTCTATAATTTCAACAAATACCCATGCCTAAACCAATCACAGACAAGCGGAACAGAATAAACACAAAATCTTAGATTAATTAATATTCTCCTGAATTGGGCATAGGGACCCCTTCCCTGGTGCTCTGTTTAGGAGGAGGAAGTCCTGCTACATGAGGACATCACAGTCTTACTTAAGTCTCTCGTCCCCCAATCTCCATCCCTGGCTGACTTTAGGAGGTGCTGGCCTACAGGTGGGAGGGCAGTGGAAACAATCTTACTCTTGAAGTAATGAGGTGCATTGTCTAAAGGGAATTTAAAAACAACAATAAAACCAACCTAAAAAGGGTCTGCTCTTTATTATCTCCATCAGTGGGCAATTCTAAACAATGACAACGCTAAAATAACTCTCCCTGAAAAATTTTTTGCTGGTCTAAATTCTAAACAACTATGGTTTCTGCTTAGTTTTAATAACACACTAACACTTTAACATTTAATATGTTTCTAATTAACACATTTGTGTTACTTATCCTTTCATAAACATTGTGTTCTGTGACACAGAAGGTAATTTGGAGAACTTCTGGTTAATACAGTTGGCCTGTGACACATGCAGGCGCAGCTATAAGCATTTTTTTTTCAGGAGTAAGTTCATGATAAACTGGAATCATTAGACCTCAATTTGCGCTTAGTTGAACCACATATTTCTGAGTCTAAACTACAGATTTGAGAGAATCAGTGATAACACAGTGACTATAAAGACTAACAGAATTTGAGTAACTTTCATTCTGTCATTCCCTGTAACCATACAAACATATTTGCAAACAGCCATAATCAACCTAGGACAACGTACAGTGAAATGCTAAGCTTTAGAATTGCTCACTGAAGACTGGCACATAGAAAATGTGGAGAATACTATTAACTCTGCCAAAACAAAGCATAAGGAAAATGGACATTTCGAAGAAGAATGTCAAGAGAAGCAGCAAAAGATGCTGGCCTTACACTGCCAGAAGCAATCAAGAAGACCATGTTTGAATGCTTCAATCATTTTCACCAAGAACGGGTATAAAATATCAAATACAATCAATGTTAACTATCACTCAGCCACTTTCTCTGATTGCTGCAAAACAAAAATTTAGGAGGTTTAAACCAAATACAGTAGAAATTTATGATGAATTTTTTGATGAAGATACTTTAGGGAATTTACTTTGTGGGGCGGACTGCAGAGATATTTGAAAACTGCTACTATTCATCCTGAGGAAACAAAGACATAGACAATATTGCAATCTCTGAGATCTGTTGTGAAATAGGATTGCTATAATCTCTGCCAATCTCATCCTTATGGTTAAGTTTTTTGCTAACTCTTTGTATATGTATTGCCTCATTTGAAAGAGGACCGTCAAAATTAAAATAATTAAAAGGGTTCTTTGTTTAATATAAGTGGAGACAGCTATGCTGTCTATTAAACATGTGAAGAAGGTTGATTTTGACAATCATTGACAAATTTGCAGACGTGAAGGCTCAAAAATAGAAACTAATGCTATTCATTTCTGCAACACACCAAATGTAGGTATAAGTTTTAGCCCCCTTTTCAAAAATCCATTACATGTTTTCTTTTGCATCCTGTGATATTTGTTTTTTGTTAAAAATTTTTTTTACTGACTTCATTATATCAATGACTGCTGATGCCCTGTGGAGGTCACTACTTTGACAGTCTTCATAGTGTCTCCGAAGAGGGAGGTCAGACATGGGATATTTATAAGGTATCGGGGTCTGGTTTAAGGTGGGTCTTTCAGTGTCAGACTTGATTGGGTTTGGGCAAAGTTCATGATATAATAATTATAATATAATTTAGTATAATTTAGGATTTTGAAGTGAGTCTTCAAAAACTAAACAATCAATTGCTAAGTACAGTTGAGTTAAGTATTGCTTTGAGAAGTAGCTCAGTAGCTATTTACCCAGTGTTATGGACCAAGTGTGTCCTCCCAAAATTCATATGTTAACGTCCTAATCCCCAATGTGATGGTATTAGGAGGTGGGGTTTAGGGGCTGTAATTTGGTTTAAATGATGTCAAGAGAGTAGAGACCCCATAAACGGGATCAGTGTCCTTATAAGAAGAGGAAGAGACACCAGAATTTTCTCTTTCTCGTGTGCACGCACTGAGGAAAGGCCACATGAGTGCACAGCGAGAAAGTGGCTGTCTACAAGCCAGGAAGAGGGCCCTCACTGAGAACCTAATCTGTCAGCACCTTGGTCTTGGACTTCCTAGCCTCCAGAACTGGGAGAAAACAAATGTCTTCTGTTTCAGCCACCCAGTCTACAGTACTTTTTTTACAGCAGCCCAAACTAAGACACCCACTAAGGGCAAATTGATGGTCTGTTGCTTGGATAAATTAATTTTTCAGGAAATTCAACTTGACCTTCCTGATCAAGAATCTTCTGGTAAATTAACAAGAGTAAAGTTGTATTAATGCAGATAGTAAACTGTGTGGCTGTAGATGATTTCGTTTCTCAACATATGCAAAGTTCAATAAAGTAAAATGAATACTGTCTGCATTTCTTTTCTGGTTATCACTATTATTTATTTATTTACTTTTTTCTGCGGTACGTGGACCTCTCCCATTGTGGAGCACAGGCTCTGGACGCGCAGGCTCAGTGGCCACGGCTCACGGGCCCAGCCGCTCCACGGCATGTGGGATCTTCCTGGACCGGGGCACAAACCCGTGTCCCCTGCATCGGCAGGCGGACTCTCAACCACTGCGCCACCAGGGAAGCCCCTATTTTTTTTTTTATTTCATAACTATTTCCGAAAATAATTTTGTTGTTTAGAAGAGTGGTGTTAAAAATGTTCTATTCTGGTTGCCAGTTATGCTAGGGAGGCCTGCTAGAGGGATTATATAAAAAGACCCTGCAGTATGTGGGGTGGGAGCAGTAGGATGTTGGCCTCATACCCACAAAAGGAAATGAGGTTTATACAAGTAATCCCAGAGGTGCTCTCAAAGGCCCAAGAGAGTTACTTATCACGTAACACTTTTGGTGTGTTAAAAATATTAATTTGTACACTTATGTTCATACCAGCATTATTCACGGTAGTCAAAAGGTGGGGGCAACCCAAGCGTCTGCCAAAGTATAAATGGATAAACAAAATCTGGTATACACATACAAGGACATATTACCCAGCCTTAAAAAGGAAGGAAATCCTGTCACATGCTACAACATGGAGGAACCCTGAGGACGTTATACTAAGTGAAATAGGTCAGTCAGGAAAAGACAAATGCTGTATGATTCCACTTATATGAGGTTCCTAGAGTAGTCAAGTTCATAGGGACAGGAAGTAGAATGGTGGTTGCCAGGGGCTGGGGGAGGTACTAGTGGGGATTGTTGCTAAATAGGTAGAGAATTTTAGTTTTGCAAGATGAAAAGAGCTCTGGAGATTGGTGGTACAACAGTGTGACTGCACTCAACGCTACTGAACTTAAATGACTACTGAATTTAACTCTTAAAAATGGTTATGAAGGTACATTTTAGCATAATTTTAAAAATACTATTTTGTGACTTGGAAACATTGATGATCTACTACAGTTTGCATAACGCTATTTTGGCATAGCTTCCTTTAAAAAAAAAAAGGGTAGCAAACCTCCAAAGCACCTTTGTGCAAGTAAGAAAAGGCACCTTTTCCTCAGACACCTTGCTGCCATCTGCCAGAAAGTGATTCTCATGCAGGTACAAGTCCACAAGGATCTCTGCACGAAAGGTGCCCCCGTCTAGAGTTGTAGCACACAATGTGCTACCCTTGTATCGTTCAAAGAATCCCTGACTAAGAGCTCTGCAAAATGCAAGGACCCTGGCTTCCGCGCTTCTGGGAGGCTCTGCAAATAGTCCATGGTGTGAGTTGTGGCTTTTTGAAACTTTGGGAGATGGGAAACCACAAGAAGTGTTTGATATGGAGAATTTGGACTATACAGGTGGCAGTAGCTGAAAATGCTGTCATATCAATGTGAATAAGCCAAAAATGAAGGCTCCCAAGGGGTCCACCTGGCAACTCAGGAGGCAGCTTTGAATCCGAAGTGGTTGCGCCAGGACAGAAAGACGCCGCCAGAGTTGGCCTCATTCGCAGATAAACGCATAGATGGATGTTATACAGGACACTGGAAAGGCCCTCTGCACAGAACTAATCATCCTATTAGTTGGGAATGCCTAGAATCCCAGTTACTTCCTTTATGACTTATAGATTGTCAGAACTACAGATAATCTTAGACATCGCCTGTTCAAACCTCCCATTTCTCAGATGAGGACCTGCTGTCTAGAATGTTAAATGACTCGCCCACAGATGCACACTAATGGGGTTTACTTTTGCCCTCCCTCTGGGCATCTGGAAAGGGAGAGAGTTCTCAAGGGGAGTGGGGAAGCATCAGAAGACAGCAGGTAGAAGAGACATGGGTGTCCCACTTCAGTCATCATAATTTCCCTTTTCCTATAACCCCTAAGCCCCAAGAGGTGGTAAATGGGGAGGGAAAAGGGGGAGGCACAAGGATACTGATAGTACTGAGAAGCCTCTTAAAGCTTAGGAAGAAACTGTAAGTACATGGTGTGAATTAGACTTTTCATAATTTATTCATTAAATATATTGAACATCAACTTATGACAGGGATTCTGTATCTGAGGATCTTACAGCCTAGTGGGGGAGAGAGATGTAAACATAACTTATAATAAAACATGAAATATGTGGTATTAGATGTATGAATCCAGTGCTAAGAGAACTCTGAAGAGGCAATCTTTCCACAGAGGCCTTTGGGAAAGCTTTCCAGAGTAAGGGATATTAGAATGGGTATTGAAGGGTGAATAGGAGTTTGGCTGGTGGGATGAATGTGAAAGAAGGTTCTAGGAATTCTGGGAGGAAGAAATTGCCTGGTGCAGAGTCTAGAGAGTGGTTGCAGCTATAATAACTTTAGGAATGACAGGAGGGTCATGTGACAGGAGCACTCTGTGATTAGTGGAGAATAGGCAGAACTAAGAAGTCAGCGTTTATCCTGGAGCCTACCAGATCAACAAAGGCTGTGCAGCAGAGTGTGACAGGACCCTTTTCCTATAACCCCTAGGCCCCAAGAGGCGGTACATGGGGAGGGAAAAGGGGGAGGCACAAGGGTACTGATAGTATTGAGAACCCTCAGCCGGCTTCAGTTCAGGACAAAAGGCAGTGGGAGAGAGCGGAGGTGGTGGGTGCCACAGCCAGGCTGTGCTAGTCGGTGAACTTGCCAGGACAAGCCAGGCAGGGCGTGGAGAGCGGCTGGGCCCCCGCCCCCTTGCAGCCATCTGTTCCCTCACACACAGGCTGGGCCTCCCCCTACTCGTGAGGCAGCAGAACTCCTGCCCACTGACATGTGAAACAGTGGGGATGGCTCAGAACAAGGGAGGCCTGTGGTGAATGTCTCCCGCCCCCACTCCCGCCTCGGGGAAGGAAGGGTCTGCATGTGCGTACGATGTGATGTCTGTGGCTTCCATATGCAGCACAGGACTTGAGTAGTAAGCAGGTAAACAAGGAATGTCCCTTTAGCCCTTCCAGGGAAACCTACAGCCTCTAATCCTGAGAAAAGCAGGAGGGACCAGGCATTTGGGTGCAAAGCAAAGAAGACTGCCCGTAGAAGAGAAATGCTTTAATCTGGCAGTGGCTGGATACCAGAACATATCAGAGCCAGCCCTAAGGTTGCTGCCAACTGCTGTAGGAACAGGCAGAGGGCCAGGGAGTCAGTTGAACCCCAGAGGCCGAGATGACCTATTGGGCCCTCAGCCTTTGGGCTCGTGTAGCATTAGTCTTACTAGCTGAGGACACTTAAAAAAAAATTTTTTTTTAACATCTTTATTGGAGTATAATTGCTTTACAATGGTGTGTTAGTTTCTGCTTTGTAACAAAGTGAATCAGCTATACGTATACAGGTATCCCCATATCTCTTCCCCCTTGCGTTGAGGACACTTTCCAGCTGAGCATTTGAGAACAGTCCCTTGTTCGGGAGCCCCCAGCTCAGCATAATACTGGCTCTGGTGAATGATTCCTAAATGGAATTAAACTCAAGTGATTCACTTAACGAGATTCTTTCCTTATAACTGTGTACGTCTGAATATAGCCCTATGGCTTGTAGCAACATTTTTTGAAAGGCTGCACATTATTAATATTGGGAGAGGAAGGAACAAAAGGGTGTATGGGCTGAAACCAGGAGCAGAGGTAGGGAGTAGAGAGAAAGCTGGGCTGAGCAGGGTCTGGAGCCCTTTCTGGAAGCCCAGTAAAAGTGCTTACCCATGGGCTTCCCTGGTGGCGCAGTGGTTGAGAGTCCGCCTGCCGATGCAGGGGACACGGGTTCATGCCCCGGTCCGGGAAGATCCCACATGCCGCGGAGCGGCTGGGCCTGTAAGCCATGGCCGCTGAGCCTGCGCGTCCGGAGCCTGTGCTCCGCAACGGGAGAGGCCACAACAGTGAGAGGCCCGCGTACCGCAAAAAAAAAAAAAGTGCTTACCCTTCAGCTGCTTGACAGGGAAAATAAAGTGTCCCAAGGGAGAGGTGGTGGGGAGGGAGGCACATGTACACTTGAATGGAAGTTTCTCAATATTTTAAATAATTCTTATGGCCATCCTGGTGCACCTGGTTACTGAGGGTGAGGGGTGAGGGGCAGGAGACCTGGGGCAAGTGCCGGAGAAGGACTTGCCAGGATACGTTCATGGCATAACAGATGGCGGCGGGGTCAGGGCTGGAGAAAAGAGGAGATCATGATGATCGTTTTCAAGCTCGTCATAATTACGTAACTCTTTTAATTCTCACAACAATTCCACGGGGGTAAGTATGTTTTTTATCCCTATTTTCCAAATGAGGAAATCAAGGAGTGTGTACTGGATCATAAACTAATAGAAAGAAAACAATGAATAGAAAGTAAAAAACATCCTACTGTCTCACAGGAACTTCAGAGACAATAGCCTCCCCATCACAGCCTGCTCTCATGGCCCAAGGTCTCCAGCAGCTACAACCTACACTAAAACTTTGTGATTGACAGATCTGAAGCAGAAGATTAAAGTAGAATATGTGAGAAATTGCTTTAAAATTTGACAAGTCAACCAGTGAGAATTGAAAATCAGAGTTCTCTGTCTCTGGGTTAACTGATGCTGGGTCAAGCAGAAATAAATTAGTTGCTTGTTCCAAGAAACTGTTACTCCTAGAAGATAAGAGTATGAGCCAACTAAATATCTTCCCAATCAAGAATAACAACTTGCTCATAAACATGCCCCTCAAGACCCTTGCCCGCCGAGCCCATGAATGCACAGCTATTGTTTCATAAACGCTGCCTAATTCCGAACAGTTCCGCACTTTGCAAGAGTCGCCAGAAAAATCACACAGCTCAGGTCCAAGAAACCCTAGAAACATCCTGCCCTAAAAGGTGATGATTATCAACAGGTTTATTCCGGTGGTCTTTGGGGACTTAACAGTTGACATCAAGCATATATTTAACTATATATTGTGATAACATTGTGACCTTGTCAGTAAGATGACCAAGTCTTAGCGCAGTCTTATGGGTATAAAACACGTGCATTTGGATCCTTCCTGCTGTAGTGATATGTGCTCCAAAACTAGAGCCAGAGACTTATAACCTGGGGGGCCCAGCGACACTGCATGTGGTAGAACGTGGTCATTACAATGTGCTACTGGCATTTAGAGGGCAAAGACCTGGAATGCTAAATATTCCAAAGTTACCTAATAAAAATACAATAAAATAATAAAGTTAAGAAGCAAAATCTAAAATAGGAGAATACAAAACAACATTGAGTATCAAAAGATTGTAGAACTGACCTGGATGTAATGATATGGAAATAGGTTTAGTTCCAAGAGAGTTATCAATAAAGAGACTGTTATGAGTTAAAAAAAAAAAAAAAAAAAAAAACCCAAACCAAAAACCTATCATTGAAGGCAGGACATCCGAGCCTTTTTCCCTGACAATCTGAAAGGGCCCCACTTGGGCAGTAGTGAACTCCATCCCTGGACAGTGCAGACCTGCTTTTGTAAACCCACCGTCTGTTTTAACCACTTTGATGCAAAATAGCCACAGATGAGTTCTCACCTTGATCCCAGGTGCTTTACTCCATCATCAATTGCTCTAAAAGCAAGAAGTTCATTATGCTCATACTGACCAGCCATAGAATTACTGGCACCATTAAATTGCTTTGAAGTGACATTATAGAGTTCAGAGAAGAGAGGTTTCCTTCTGGGGAGCCATTCAGTTTTAAGGCTTGCCTTATTCTTTTCTTAATTCTCCTGCATTATTTGCTTATAATAACCACTTCATCCTCTTAGATAGGGTCCTCTGCACGGTGCTAGCCAGACTCTCCCATGTAGGGTGCTACTGTATGGGTAGCCACATCCCTGCTGCTAAATATTTATGCTCTTTGTGTTTTTTTCAAGAATCTCCTGTGTCCAGTAAAACATCGTCATCTGAACTTGCATTACACAGTTCTTTCCCACAACTCAATGATTTATAAAGGCTTGATTGTAGTAATAATGCAACGTACATAACAGCAAGGAATACCACACGTTATGAAGTGCTATACCGGATAGAGGAGTCAGCACAAGCTATAAAACTTCAGGGGACAAAGGGCTCAGGAAGGCCTGAGTACTCAGAGCAGAACAGGACTCTGCAACAGAGGGAGGGAACAGGGCTTTCCCCAAATGATAGGTAAAGAGAGAAATCGTGGGTGGAAGGCCCTGCCCAGCAGGAGGTCTGCGAAAGAAAGCGCCCCATGGGCTGAGGAAGCTGTTGAATGTACAGTTGACTAAGGGCAAAGAAGTTCCTGGAAATGTTTACAGGGTGCTCCAGAATGTAACCCTCTACTACCAGTCCTGTGAGCTTTGTGCTCCGGGCTCCCAATGCGCAATGTAGAGACGGGATTGGGTTTGTCTTGCTTGAAATGATTCAGTGTTTATCTTGGCTTGATTGGTCTCAAAGTAATCGTTTTACAAAGTGCAATGCCTTGCACTGCTACTTCCTCAAACCCATGTTCCTTTTCATTCACTCTTAAATGTCAAAATTGGGAACCATAAAAGTCTACTCTTTCTGGCCATCTGGCTTTCTGCTGGCATTAGAATCCAGTAAGACAGACAGACAAAAACACCCAGACCTTTTCTTTTTTCCTGTTTAGGGTGAATATGAAAGCATTTTATGGGTAACTGATCAAGTTCTAATTCAAGAGAGCAGATTAGGGGCTTCCCTGGCGGCACAGTGGTTAAGAATCTGTCTGCCAATGCAGGGGACACGGAGAGGACACGGGTTCGAGCCCTGGTCCGGGAAGATCCCACATGCTTCAGAGCAACTGAGCCTGTTGCGCTAGAGCCCGTGATCCGCAACTACTGAGCCCGCATGCCGCAACTACTGAAGCCCGTGCGCCTAGAGCCTGTGCTCCGCAACAAGAGAAGCCACCGCAATGAGAAGCCCGCGCACCACAATGAAGAGTAGCCCCCACTCGCAGCAACTAGAGAAAGCCTGTGTGCAGCAAGGAAGAAACAACACAGCCAACAATAAATAAATTAATTTAAAAAAAAAAGGAGAGAAGATTAAATATATGGTACAGCAAAAAGCAAACGTACTGGCTGTGTGAGTTTGGGTAACAATCTTTCTGAGCCTCAGTTTCCTGGAGACGATGGTAATACCTATCCTCTATGTTCACTAAGGACACTAAATGAGATGATAAATGTATAAAAAACCACCTAGTACATGACAGTACTCACTAAATGTTAGTTCTCCCTTCTTTTCTGCCTAGGCTTCACTTTCTTTTTTTTTTTTTTTAACAATAAACCCAACAGTTATTATTTATCTAATTGTCTAAGTGACAGACCTAATAGTCCATTTCAAAATAGCAGGAAGGGATGAAGGGATTGGACACAAGTCTTTTGCTGTACCAAAGCTGTGATCAACAGCCAGTCCCAACTGAAAGCAGTGAGTAGTTTTAAACAAAGAGATGCTAGCTCGCCATAAGAAAATTCATTAAACACATGACAACCATGGTTTATCAGAAATGCAACAGGACAGACTACCAGGGAGAAAACGCAAATTGAGCAGACATTGTTTTCTTAATGCACACTTACCCCTTTATGCAAATCTCATTTTAACAATAATAGAATGAAAGAATGAAACTAAGACTGTATTTAGAATTGATTACATATATGATTTTTAAATGATCTATATATGTGTGTTTTATATGCCATATACATATATACATGTACATACATACTTTTTTTTTAACTGGAAGATGACTTCTTTTTTATTTTTTAAATTGAAGTACAGCTGATTTACAATGTTCCAAGGTGTACAACAAAGTGACTCAGCTACATATACACACTCTTTTTCAGATTCTTTTCCATCATGGAAGATGACTTCTTAATCCAAGGACATACCTCTTAATCTAAGGTATGACAGACAGGGGCCTATCTTTTTTTTTTTTATAACAAAGTGAATCAGTTATACATATACATATGTTCCCATATCTCTTCCCTCTTGCATCTCCCTCCCTCCCACCCTCCCTATCCCACCGCTCCATGCGGTCACAAATCACCGAGCTGCTCTCCCTGTGCTATGCGGCTGCTTCCCACTAGCTATCTACCTTACCTTTGGTAGTGTATATATGTCCATGCCTCTCTCACTTTGTCACAGCTTACCCTTCCCCCTCCCCATATCCTCAAGTCTATTCTCTAGTAGGTCTGTGTCTTTATTCCTGTCTCACCCCTAGGTTCTTCATGACATTTTTTTTTCTTAAATTCCAAATATATGTGTTAGCATACAGTATTTGTCTTTCTCACTTATTTCATCTGTAAAATGGGACCTGCCTCATCCTTGCCTCATAAGGATCAAAGGAGAAAACCTACATAATGACACTTTGTAAGCTGGGAAGTGCTACATGCACTAGTAGTTACTATGAAACAGGTCATTATATTTTCATCATATTTGAGTCAGTCACTCCTCTGTGTTCCAGATATTCCTTAAAGTAAAAAAAGAAAAGAACAACAATGAGAAGTTTTCTGTGGGTCCCAAACCTCCATTTTGAAGGGACTGGAATATAAAGCAGCAGGAATAAGAGCTTTTAAGATTTAGTGGAAAAGAGAAAAACAGCATTTTAATGGGAAGAAAAAAAAACTTCCTAAACACTCTTCCAGACAAGCAGCATTTTAAGTATTATCTTCAACATTCAGCTTGAAAAGGTATTGGATTATAAAAATGAATTGTATGTACTTCACAATGTTGTGAAAACTCAGAGACCCAGAGGTTCTCTAGTCATTGAAGAATCAGCTCTATTGATTTGTTTTGAAATAATTCTCTTAATTCCTTCTCACAATAGAATGTTGCAATGGAAGTGTCAACTAGGTACAAAGATGCCATAGATGTGACATTCCAAGTGGAGGCCACATCATTTGCAGAAATGGAGAAGCAGCTCCTTGACTCATGACACTTTACCCCAGAGGGAGGTGAACCCTGGGGGCTGGCGGGCTGGGGGAGAGTGCCATGGCAGGGATGGCGGGAGAATTGCCTTGAGAATGGAATGCATTCCATACTTCCTGAGAGTTGTACCAGAAATTCCCAGTGACGGGACTCTCCGAAAAACCCACAAAAGGAAAAGTCAGTTGTGATCACGCCATCAGCAAGAAACTTGGGAACCTCTCTGACCCCCTTTCCCTGATCCTTCCCCACTCGAGTTAGCAAACTGGAGCCCTGAGGGGGATAAGGCGGAAGTTGACCCCATGGCAGATTTCTCCAGCAGAGCCCTAAATCCACCAGAATTTCAATTTTTGTATTGATCAGGCATCCTAATTGCTGAATAGAGACTGCGTGACCTAAAGGGAACATTAAACAATTGCTCCCTGAGGCCCTGAGAGGGAACAGATGAATCAGGGGCCTGCCTGAGTTTTCTGCTAATCCCACCTCCCTAAGGATCAGGAGGAAGTTTGTAGGAGTGTGTTTTGATTGTTATAATGCTTAGTGGTGAGGGTGCTACTGGCATTTAGAGGGGAAAGACCTGGAACGCTAAATATTCCAAAAATTGTCCTGCTTGGGGCTTCCCTGGTGGCGCAGTGGTTGAGAGTCCGCCTGCCGATGCAGGGGACATGGGTTTGTGCCCCGGTCTGGGAAGATCCCACATGCCAGGGAGCGGCTGGGCCCGTGAGCCACGGCTGCTGAGCCTGCGCGTCCGGAGCCTGTGCTCCGCAACGGGAGAGGCCACAACAGTGAGAGGCCCGCGCACCGCGATGAAGAGTGGCCCCCGCTCACCACAACTAGAGAAAGCCCTCGCACAGAAACGAAGACCCAACACAGCCAAAAAGAAAAAATTAAATAAATAAAAAAAAATTTAAAAAAACAAACAAACATATCACTCCAACTTCTGCTTCTGTCTCAGAATTCTGAAGTTTCCATACCACAAAAGACCCCTCTCTACCAGTTCTGAATATTGCAAGGAGATAGGGAGGCAAGTCTGGCAATATCTCCCTCCAGACCCTGTGAGCAATTTGCAGTCACAGTGCTGTGTGATATATCTGGACAAGAGTTCACATTAAATAAAAAGGATCTTTATATCATATATTATATTATATTTTCCTAAATATCCCCTCTCTATCTACATGGGTAATTGAGCACTTACTTCATCACATCAAGGATATAAACTGTTTGCTTTCATTTTCAAAGGACTCCCTGCACCCCACAAATTCCTAAATTAGATCCAATGCAGCCTCAGATCTTACAGAAGTCTTGATTAGCAAAGTAAGATAAAAATTAAAGTAAGTGAACATTGTTGGGAAGACAAAAAGAACCTCCCTTACTCGGCAGATCCAAGCACTTAAAGTGGCAGTAATTGTGTCACCATCTTGCTTAGTTTCTGAGGATGTGTGCAGAAATTCATTCTACTACGACCAACTGGATTTCCCCCTCTTTCTTCAGACCAGAGATAAATATTTAGCTACAAACCTCAGGATAGAATAAAGCCAGACTTTTCGTTTATTTGACAAGAAAGCTTAGTATCAGATACTTAAATCGTTAAGGAGAAATGACAGCCTAATGCTGTTGTAGAACTAAAGATTAACTAGGAGTCAACAGGTTCTCTTATAGTCTGTTTTCTACTTGTATCGGTGGGAAAAAAATGTTAATTCACTCAGAACTGGATATCGTGGCACTGAGTCTGGATTCCTTGAAAAGGTCTGTTTTCTCTCAGGAATACTTAGTCTGGCACAGGGAAAATGAAAACAAGTTAAAAAAAAAAAAACATTCCCGGGTAGTAATTTTTCTCTGGAGACTTAAGAAAAAAAAAAAAAAAAGAGCAGCATTTATGTTGAATAAAATGCTTTCTCTGCAACCTCATTTTGAATGTCAAGTAAAAATGCACAGAGCAGTCTCCCCTGGCAGCTGGGGTCCAACTTTAGCTGCTTAAAACCAAAATTTTCAGAATATATTTCCTTTGTCAACTGAAAAATTGGGAAGGAGAAGTTTCTATGTGTTTAAGAGGAGACAAAGTAAGCAGTATAAAGAGTTACTATTGCATATGCTAAAATCTGACAAATGAGAAACATAACCAATGTTATTAATCAATGTGTAATTATATCAGCATTCCGTGTAAGCCCATTATTCAATGTAACTTGCCTATGGGGCTGCATTAGATGAAGGTCCAGTTATAGAAACGTGTGGCTGACAGGTTATAGTCACTGAACCGACTGCATCTGGCATCCGCTCAGCGTTGGGACGCTCTCTGGCTTTCCCTGAGACTGGCTCCTGACTCATGGTCATCTTCTCTATCCTACAACCTTGGTGATTTTATCAGTAATCTTGCTCCCTTCTCCAGCTTCACTTAATCACCGACGTCCGTGGCCACAGCCTAGAGCCTGCCCTCAAGGGGCTCTGACCACAACCTTCCTTACCGCCTCCCTCCTACCATGCCAGGTCACTGACCCCATAGAGACCCTGAACCCTTGAGCCTTTTATTGTCTTCTTGTTGTCAGCACCTTTTGTTTCTTAGCTCATCCAGATGGGATCGCAGTTACTCACCTGAAAATCAGGGCCAGATTAGATGACCTAGGTGCTGAAAAAACTACGGTGCCCTTGTCCTAGATGTAATTCAAAAAGTATAAAGAGGGACTTCCTTGGTGGTGCAGTGGTTAAGAATCCTCCTGCCAATTCAGGGGACACGGGTTCGAGCCCTGGTCCAGGAAGATCCCACATGCCGCAGAGCAACTAAGCCCGTGTGCCACAACTACTGAGCCTGGGCTCTAGACCCCACGAGCCGCAACTACTGAGCCCGTGTGCCACAACTACTGAAGCCCACGTGCCTAGAGCCCGTGCTCCACAACAAGAGAAGCTACCACAGTGAGAAGCCCGCGCACCGCAATTAAGAGTGGCCCCCGCTCGCCGCAACTAGAGAAAGCCCTCGCACAGAAACAAAGACCCACACAGCCAAAAATAAAAATAAATAATTAAAAAAAAAAAAAGATGTTCAGCTATAAAAAGTCCGGGAAAAACAACGAAATACACACACGCACATACAAACACCCCCTGCCATGGGCTGTTGGGTTTTGTTTGGCCTGGACAGCATTTGAAGCAGCATGTAACTAGTTGCCAATATTTTCGATTGGATGACTTCATCTAAAAAGTTATATTTCTGCCTTCTCTTGGGGTCTCGGTGACCCTGGGCTGTGACAGTCACCAGGACCCATTTTGGATAATCCTGACTGCCCCAGTTTGCTGAAGCCCCCTCTTGGTCCCTACCACACTCACCTCATGGCCCAGCCCCTAAGGGCATTTGTAACCTCCAACCTCGACAATCATTTTCATTTACCCTCAATGTCCTTCCTCATCATACCTCTTAAAACTTATTCCAGGGGCTTCCCTGGTGGCACAGTGGTTGAGAGTCCGCCTGCCGATGCAGGGGACGCGGGTTCGTGCCCCGGTCTGGGAGGATCCCACATGCCGCGGAGTGGCTAGGCCCGTGAGCCATGGCCGCTGAGCCTGCGCGTCCGGAGCCTGTGCTCTGCAACGGGAGAGGCCACAACAGTGAGAGGCCCACGTACCGCAAAAAAACAAACAAAAAAACTTATTCCAGATCTTTGCATTTTCCTTAAACTCCCTACCCTCCCCAACATTTGTTCCCCTGCATTCTCATCAGATAACCTATTTTATTGACAAAACTGAGACCAAAGTTACTGACTCTTCTATCTGCTGTCCAACCTACAAAGTTTTCTATAACTGTCCATATCTTGCTTCCACTCTCAGAGAATGGACAGTCCTCCTTTTGGATGAAGCAACCTCTTCAGTTATGTTATTTTAAAAACATAATGTTTTTTATAATTATAGAAATGATATACCCTCATAACCATTCAGCCAAAGTTAAAAATAAAAGTAGTCCCCTCCACAAACCCACAATGATCCTACTCCTCAAAAGTAAATACTGTTAAATTACTGTTAAATATTTGGACGAAATCCTGGTTTGTGCACATGCGCACACACGCACAGAGACATACACATCCTCATATATACCTAAACATATATATATACACAAAATTGTATTGTATTTTTCCAAAACTATGATTGTATATTTTTGTGTAATTTGTGTTTCTCTACTTAACAGTGCTTGTGAATGCCTTTATGTGTCAGTACATGTAAATCTGCTTCTAGTAGCTGTATAGTGTTCCATTGTTTGCGTATGCCATCTTATTCAAACCCTTTCCAAAATTCCAAAAGTAGTGTATGCTTACTAAAAATAATCCAAATTATACAGAGTATAAAAAGTTAAAGATGCTTCCCTTCCCATATTCCCCAGTCCCATTCTCCAAGGGGTAACTATTATTAACAACTTGCTGGGAATCTTTATGAACTTTTAAAAAAGTCAGATTTACCAGAGTATAATTCACATACAGTAAAATTCACGTTTTGTAGCCTACAAATGTACAAACGCATATAGTTGTGGAACCATCACCATAGTTGAGATATGGAACATTTCCATCACCCCAAAAAAACTTCCCTCATGCCTTTTTATAATGACTTTCTTTCCAACGCTCAGCCCTCTCAACCATTGATCTGTTTTCTGTTCCTATAATTTTGCTTTTTCCAGAGCAAATATATTTATATTTGTGTCATATAAACAGAATACACAATGTGTGACTTTTTGAGTGTGGCTTCTTTCATTTAGCATAATACATCTGAGATTCATCTGTGTTGATGTATGTATTATCAAGTCCTTATTTTGTCTAGTACACAGTTTTTGTTTTTTTTTGCGGTACGCGGGCCTCTCACTGTTGTGGCCTCTCCCGTTGCGGAGCACAGGCTCCAGACGCGCAGGCTCAGCGGCCATGGCTCACGGGCCCAGCCGCTCCGCGGCATGTGGGATCCTCCCGGACCGGGGCACGAACCCACGTCCCCTGCATCGGCAGGCGGACTTTCAACCACTGTGCCACCAGGGAAGCCCAGAAATAGTTTTTGTTTCCAAAAATGGAATCATGCTATACCTGGAATTAAGCTATTTTATTTTTGCTTGTTTACTTAAATATTATAAACCTACTTCCATATAATTTACTACATCTAGATCTAATTCTTTCTTTTGAATAGCTGCTCAGTATTCCATTATACACGTGTTACAGATGTATTTAGCTGCTCTTCTTGTATCGGACATTCAGGTCATGTCCAAATTTTCACCATTCCAGGCAAGTAAAAATGTATGAACCAGTAAAACACATACTTGTTCATAATTTCTTGTGTATGTATAGAGTATTTCTATAAGATAGATTCTTAGAAGTGGAATTGCTAAGTTAAAAGTCAGGTACATTAAATATTTTGATAAATACTACCAAATTTCTCTATAAAACTTGTATATATTTAAATTCCATCAACCCTGTTTGAGAATGTCCTTTTCTCCATAAACTTACCAACAACAGATAACAATCTAATTTTTGTTGATCTTATAGACAAAATGATGGTATCTCATTGCATATCTCTCATCTCTAATGACATTGATTACAAAAAATATATATTTATTAGCTATTTGATTTTTTTCTCTGAAATGCTAGTTTATAGCTTTTGACCATTTTCCTGTTAGGCTGTCATTTAAAAATGCATTTGAAGGAATTCTTTATATATTAGGTAGACTAGAAATGTTTTTTTTCAAGTATCTACTTGATTATGGGGTCTATAAAAACTGTATATTTTATTATCTATTCTGTAATACCTTTCCTTATGATGTCTGTAAATCATATCATACACAGGGAAACCTTTCCACTCTAAGATTTTAAAGCTATTCTCAACTCCAGAGCTTAACTAATCCTTTGCTGATAGACAAGTAAGTTGTTTCCAGTTTTCCCTGTTATAAGCAATGTTGCCTTGAACACTCTTGTACATCTTCTGCCTTTGAAGAATCTTGTACATTTTTTCCTCTTATGTAAGCATTTTCATAAGATTTTTTTGTAAGATAAATTCCTAGAAGCTGGATCAAAGGATAGGCCTATTTCAAATTTTGTTTATCTGTGCTCTTGGAGTTCATATCCTTCAGCCTATTTTGGGACCTCATTCTATCAGGTATTCTCACTCTTGCACAAATATTTAGCCTCTCCCATCTTTGGGCTCTTTCTGTTCAGCCCACAAGCATACTCCAGACTCAAATCGTTTTAGAAACAAAGTAGAATAAAACAAAATAACTTCCACTGAGTCTGCACTGCTTTCTGGCTGCCATCAGTTTTTCCTTCTCTCACTCTCTTTTTCTTTTTAACGTCTTTATTGGAATATAATTGCTTTACAATGGTGTGTTCATTTCTGCTTTATAACAAAGTGAGTTAGCTATACATATACATATATCCCCATATCCCTTCCCTCTTGCGTCTCCCTCGCACCCTCCCTATCCCACCCCTCTAGGTGGTCACAAAGCACCGAGCTGATCTCCCTGTGCTATGCAGCAGCTTCCCACTAGCTACCTATTTCACATTTAGTAGTGTATATATGTCAGTGCTACTCTCTCACTTCGTCCCCACCTTTCCTTATTGCCCATTACTACTATCCACTGCCATCTGTTTTCTATCCCTGTACTCCACTGATGGAGAAGATACCCAGGGACCTCCACATGGTTTATCCAGCTTCACCTGCAGCTCTTGACTACTCCCTCCTCCCTATTACTCCAGGCTCTCCCGTCTCCCTGACACTAGCTCTTTCCTGGTACTGCCCTTCTTGGTCAGACTTCCTTCTCCATCTCCTTTGGGTTCCTTCTTCCAACATTCACTCCTTTAACTTTGATGTTCCCAGAGCTCTCTTCTTGATCTAATGCTCTTCTCTCCATACACATCCATCCCATTGATTGTACATACTCTCGTGAACTTAATGCCAACAACACATATAGTAGGCTGAATAATTGCCCCCCAATATATCCAGGTTCTAACCTTTGGAACTTGTGAATGTTACCTTTTTTGGCAAAAGGGACTTTGCAGATGTGATTAAGTTAAGGAGCTTGTGATGCAAAGATTATCCTGGATTATCTGTGTGGACCCAGTGTAATCACAAGTATCCTTATTAAAGGGAGGCAGAGGGAGACTTGACTATAGCAGAAGAAACCAATGGGATGCCACACACATTGAAGCAAGATGCCACACTTGTGGCTTTGAAGATGGAGGAGGGGCCACCAGCCAAGAAATGTAGGTGGCCTCTAGAAGCAGGAAAGGCAAGGAAAGTATTCTCCCCTAGAGCCGCCAGAAGGAACCAGCCCTGCTGACACCTTGACTTTAGCCCAGCCAGACTGATTTTAGACCTCTGACTGCTAAAACTGTAAGAAAAAATTTGTATGGTTTTAAGCTATTAGCTTTGTGGTAAGTGGTTACAGCAGCCTCGGGACCCTAATACAATGCCCAAATCTATAGCTCTAACATCAGAACTCTCCTCTGATCATCAGTCACAGTCATCTGCCTCCTATCTTCAATTCAACGTGACCCAAAAAGAACTCATCACCGTCTCCCTCCTCCTTCTGTGTTTCCCTGTTTCATTTAATGGAACCACCATTCCCTGAGTCATGCAACTCAGAACCCATGGGTCTTCCTGGCCTCCTCCCACCCACAACCAATAACCATCCAACCCTACAGAGTTTGTTGTCCAAACCTTTTTCAAATATGCTTCCTCCTCTCCACCCTTATGTCTCTCTGCCTATGGATTGATCCCCTCCTCCAAACCATCCTCCATATCAAAGTCAAGAGGAAGATAAGCCTTCTAAAAGGCAAACATGCCAAAGCTCCTTCCTTTAACAACCACCCAGAGTCAAGTCCCAGCTCCTTGGCAGACCATACAAGAGCCCCCCCCCCCTTCCAGCCACATCTTCTGCTATTCCCTGCCTTGAATTCTAGTGGCATTGAGTTGCTTGCCATTTCCCTCCCTATACTAGGTACTCTCATGTCTTCATGGACACAGACCCAGACGCAGGAGTTTGGTCTTCCTGTGAAGGATACCTGTTAGGTAATTATAATAGCTGTGGCCTGAGGGTCAGGCTTCTAATTAAACATGCATCTAGGGGTTGACTCTAATCCTTTCCAGAGACCTTAGAGGAAAGAGCTGTCTTTGCACTCTCCCTCTGTTATGCTTCAAAGCACCAGTGTTCCTTCCCTAAAGGGGAGATTTGCATGCATCTGGCACCCTAGTTTTTATGTCTGTTGCCCCAGGTTTTGTGGTAATTGCCCAGGGAATGCACCTTGATTGCCTTGCTCTGGTGGCCAGAGGGGCTTGCGTTCCTGGGTCCTGCAGGAACTGGAGTGATGATTCTTGGCAGGCTGCCACCCGCAGGATACTGTACAGACAGCAGACTGGGTCACTCCCCACCATCCTTCTGTGAAGGAGGCCTCTTTGCCTGTGCTGGAGCTCTGGCCTGAGGGGCAGGCTTTGTGTTGGGCACACATCTAGTAGCCTACAGAGCTGCTCTCAAGGAATGTAGGCTGTAGATGTGATCTTGGCCTCACTCCAGCTTGCTGGTATCGTCCAGAGAAGACCTTATATACTTGTCTGGAGCCCCTATATTCGTGACTGCTGCCCAGAGGATACCTCCAGATTGCCTGTCTGTGGTGGCCAGCAGGGCTTATGCTTGTGGTCCTACAGGATTGCATATTTTGTATACTTTTTTTTTTTTGTGGTACGTGGGCCTCTCACTGTTGTGGCCTCTCCCGTTGCGGAGCACAGGCTCCGGACGTGCAGGCTCAGCGGCCATGGCTCACGGGCCCAGCCGCTCCACGGCATGTGGGATCTTCCCGGACCAGGGCACGAACCCGTGTCCCCTGCATCGGCAGGCAGACTCTCAACCACTGCGCCACCAGGGAAGCCCCCTTGTATACTTTTAAAAGCTGCTCGCTGAAAGTCTGTCTTTCAATCAGCCTGAATCTAGGTGCTGAGAGCCTCCCCTCTTGAACGCTGAAGTCTCGGCACATCCTCAATTACTGGGAGCTACTGAAAATATAACAGGCTGCTTAAATAATTACCAAAGTCTGAGAGACAACTATGAGCTAGGGGAGGGGTGAAAGACAAGATTCATCTCCTACAGGAGGCCACCCCTTCAAGACTGGAAGAGGTGGTTTTTTTATCTACTGCATAGAAACCAAAACAGAGAGTCAAGCAAAATGAAGAAACAGAAGAATATTTCCCAAAGGAAAGAACAAGATAAAACCTCAGAAAAAAAACCTTAATGAAACAGATGTCATTTATCTGATAAAGAGTTCAAAGTAATGGTCATAAAATTGCTCACTGAACTGGGGAGAAGAATGAAAGAACACAGTGATGGAACAAAGAGATGGAAAATATAAGAAAGTACCAGTTGAAGTCACAGAGCTGGAGAAGACAATAATAGGACTGAAAAATACACTAGAGGGGTTCAAAAGCAGATTAGATGAAGAACGAATCAGTGAACTTGAAGACAAGGCATGGAACCCACCCAATCAAAGTAGCAAATAGAAAAAAAAATTTAGGGACTTCTCTGGTGGCACAGTGGTTAAGAATCTGCCTGCCAATGCAGGGGACACGGGTTCAAGCCCTGGTCCGGGTAGATCCCACATGCCACGGAGCAACTAAGCCTGTGCACCACAACTACTGAGCCTGCACTCTAGAGCCCACGAGCCACGACTACTGATCCTGTGTGCCACAACTACTGAAGCTGGCATGCCTAGAGCCCGTGCTCTGCAACAAGAGAAGCCACCACAATGAGAAGCCTATGCATCACAATGAAGAGTAGCCCCCGCTCGCTGCAACTAGAGAAAGCCTGTGCACAGCAACGAAGACCCAATGCAGCCAAAAATAAATAAATAAATTTATTTATTTTTAAAAAAGAATTAAAAAAATTGAAGATAGCTTAAGGAACATATGGGACAACATCAAACAGACTAACATTTGCATTATAAGGCTCCCAGAAGGAGAAGAGAGAGAGAGGGGCATAAATTTTATTTGTAGAAATAATGGCTGAAAAATTTTTTTTACTTTGTTGAGCATTCTGCTATGCAAGGGAAAATTTCCTACAAAAGCCTCCTATTTTTTTTTTAATTAATTTATTATTTATTTATTTATTTCTGGCTGTGTTGGGTCTTTGTTGCTGTGCAACGAAGACCTCTTGCTTGCCATGCAAGCTCAGTAGTCATGGCTCCTCTTGCTTGCCATGCAAGCTCAGTAGTCATGGCTCGTGGGCTCTAGAGCGCAGGCTCAGTAACTGTGGCACATGGACTTAGTTGCTCCGCGGCATGTGGGATCTTCCCGGACCAGGGATCAAACCCGTGTCCCCTGCATTGGCAAGCATATTCTTAACCACTGTGCCACCAGGGAAGTCCCTATGTTCCCTATTCTGTCCTTATAAAGAGAGTGGTGTCTAGTTCCCAACATCTGCCCTCTTTCCTTTTTAAATGATCACTGGCTCCTTGTTTCCCTGTACAGGTCACTTCACCTTCCTCTCAAGTGTATGCTGTGGAAAAGTGCGGTTGGCTAGGTTTTTAAAAGCTTGGAAGAACTGAGCAGCATGTCGGCCAGACCCAGAAGTGTGTCCTTGCTTCAAAATCTGCCTCCCTTAGAACCACTTGACCCATGATATTCTCTGTCAGATGGCTTGTTTCTTCATCAGCCCACAGCCAAGCTCATCGCTCAATCTTTCCTTACACTTGATGAGTTTGGTTAAACCCTTCCATCATCTCTAGACTCTCTTTTGGTACCTTATTCTGCCCATTTTAATCTTGCAGCAATCCTCTCTCTTCTTTAGCTTTCAGAGGGAGTAGTTTTGTTCTTCTGTGACCTTTTTCTGCTCTCATCGCCTCCATTCTGTTTTATCTATTCTTTGATTTCACTGTTCCTGCCCCAGTGTCTTTACCTTGATTTTAGCTGTCTGTGCTCTCCCTTAAATGCCTTTGTGACAATATCTATTTTACTCTTGAAAATCTTTGGCTGTATTTCTTTGGAGAGCTCTCTTTATGTCATTAAAAAATGTTTCACTTTTCTGAAATCTTTAAAGGGAAGCACTACTTTGGTTCTTCACTTCTCTACCCAATTCCCTATGTTTTAAGAAATTAATTTCAACCTCAATCATTGCATGAATAGAAGTGATAAGATCTTTCACTTCAATTTTATGACCTCTAGCATTTTTGCTTGTGATACTCAAGTCTACTATATTCAGATGGCTAGCCAGCATGGACAGCTAAATAAATCTCTCTCTCTCCAATCTAGTAATTTTTAAACTTGAATAATTGACGGACCCTTATTTTAAAAAAAGAAAAATTTTCTTGACCTACAGTATTGATCTAAATTATTTTATTTATGATAAATTGCTGTTTTAATACAGATATGGTTCTGGCTAGTGTGGGTAGTTTCCTGACTTTAGCAAGCCTACGAAAATTAATTCTCTCACATTCTTTTCTTTTCAAACTATCCTAAAACTTTTGTTCATGATGAACATTTATGTGGTAAGGCTTCCTTTTTTTTTTTCTTTTCTCATAGGTCTCTGATAATTATAGTAGTGATATGATCGACCCCAGTGAGACTGAGGTTGAAAACACCGGCGCAAACTTGTGCCTGAGGTCTTGTTTAACACCTGCTGATAAAGCGGGCACACAGGTCATCCAAATACGCTTTTGCAATTATTCAGATTGATTTGGAAAGCTCTTATAGAAGACATTCACATCTCTGTATCTACCTCTTATGGGCTGATAACAAATACTTCACTGAAGGGGTCACCTTTTGTTTATCTACTGCCCCAGCTCCTTTCCCAAGATGCATGTGGCATCTCCCCCAGCCTCATGCCTTTTCTGCACACTGGAGAGGCATCCTGTGCACATTTTCCTTTTTTAGCTTTCATTCTTTCTTTTGAGGGTTCAGATCTAAAAACTGTATCTTTTCTCCCAACCTGGTTGACTTCCATGACCTTTCCAAACTTTTAAACAAAAATCTGGAAATCTGAACTTAGGTGGCTCTTCTCCCACTGAGGAACTTGATTAGTCCCCAAGCAGTCCTTCCATAAACCGATTTCTCTCTTCAAATTCAGCTCTATTTCTTAAGCCCAAGTTACACTCAGATCCTCTCTTTGTGGAGATTTCTAAGCTTTAGCTCCAGCCTGTGTTCTTATGGGGTAATGGAGACAGTGCTAGATTTGAGATGACAAGATTCCCAGAGAAGTTCCAGCACTTAACAAGCTATAAAACCTTGGGGAATCTCTTAACTTCCATGAGACTTATTTTTCTCATCTATAAAATGGGATGATAGCTACCATCCCTCATGATTGTTGTGAGGATTTCATGAAATACTGTACTCATTTAGTTAAAGCGCTGCTCACCTTAGTCATGTGTGTGTGTGTGTGTGTGTGTGTGTATGTGTGTGTGTATGTGTGCATTTTCTTTTAGTCTTCTAATGTTTCCTTTGCAAGTTTTCCTCTTTCCTTTGGCGCTTCGTTTTTCTTGGCTCAGGTTCTCTGTCACTTTGCTTTTTCTAATTAACTAATTGATTGATCATTCATCCATTCTATTGTATCTGGATGAAAATGTTGACCTCCTGAGAGTTGATGTCAGACTTGCTGGAGGCAGGGAGATGATTTGGGGGTAAGGTGACTCCCTAAGGATGTAGTTTTTCTGGAGTCGAGACAACTACAGAAATACTAATTGCTGATTTGGGATGGAATAGAAATCAGGAGGAGGGGGAGAGGAGAAGAGTGAGGAAAGGGAGAGTGGGAGAGAGGAAAGCATCCAGGAAGATGGTGTGAGGAATAGGAGACTGCCAAGGGTGCAATGAGCAGTGAACAAAATCCAGGTTGCGGGAGAGTGAGAAGTGAGTGGGGCTATCTAATACTCTATTGGAAGCTGTCTGGTTCCTGTGATGTAAATCTATGCCAAATCTTTGGTAAGGCTTATCGTGGAAAAGGGCTAAGTCCCAAGCCAAGAGCAGGGTGGTAGGATATGGGGACAGCAAGTAATGAACAAGTCTATTGGAAATCAGAAGTGACCATGACAATGTACCCCCTAGAGGCTCACAGACACCATGGGGAGGGCTTTGAACATCCAGTAGAGGCAGGATGGGCATCTGAGCTAATCTTACTTGAAGGGAGTGGCAGTTCCTGCTGACATCTAGACATTCATTTTATTTTTTAATTAATTAATTTTTGGCTGCATTGGGTCTTCGTTGCTGCGCGTGGCCTTTCTCTAGTTGCAGCGAGCGGGGGCTACTCTTCGTTGCGGTGCGCGGACTTCTCACTGCAGTGGCTTCTCTTGTTGCAGAGCACGGGCTCTAGGCGTGCCAGCTTCAGTAGTTGTGGCACATGGGCTCAGTAGTTGTGGCACATGGGCTCAGTAGTTGTGGCTTGTGGGCTCTAGAGTACAGGCTCAGTAGTTGTGGCACACAGGTTTATTTGCTCCATGGCATGTGGGATCTTCCCAGACCAGAGCTTGAACCTGTGTCCCCTGCATTAGTAGGCAGATTCTTAACCACTGCGCCACCAGGGAAGCCCTAGACATTCATTTTAAAACATAATATGTACAAATGCCATAGCCTCTTTGGACTTGGGTTCCAACTAAAGAAAGCCTATCTCACAGGAGGAACTTGATCGATGTTTGTTGAATAAATCGACTTTAATTTTTACTGCCATTTATTTACCCTCCTTTACTCCTATCATACTGTTTTTTTTTTTAATCTGAGTGACCTCAGAACTAGCTATGTTTAAGTGTTCTCTTTATCCTCTTCCTCAACAAGAACTAATTTCCCTAGTGCTTCCTTCCTGTACCTCTTGTTAACCCCTGACAACTGCATGTTACCTTAATTTTCTACTTTCCCTCCAGAAGTTCCACTTCTCACTGTTTTCTCAAATTCCACAGCAGTCATTTCTGTGGCTGTTCCTGTCCCAGCATTCTCTCTCTTGCTCTCTCTCTGTAGTGTTTTGGTTTTGGTTTCTGGCTCTTGTGGCTAGCCAGTCTCCTTTTTATGGTGAAAGATTCTTGGATGGTTTACATAAATACTCCCTTTTGCTCCACCATATTTGTAAAATTCAATTTAGAGAGAGACAGAGACAGAGAGAGAGAGAAAAACAGAGAGTGTGAGTGCACACTCATGTACACATGAGCACTTATCTCTTGGGGTAACATACTGAAGTATTTCTAGATGAAATTATTTAAGGTTTGGGATTTGCTCTAAAATAATCCAGAAGAAAAGAGGGAAGAGGGAGAAAAAGTGGCAGTGGGAGGTGGAGCGGGGTGTTACGGATAAACAAGATTGGCTGCATTGTTGAAGTTCTGTGATGGGTACCTGACAGTTCAGTATGATATTCACTGAGCGTTTTTGTAAGTTTCAAATTTCCAAAATAAAAAGCTCAATTAAAGTCTGTTTATTAAAGATCTGCATGGGAGTCATTGATCTCCACAGCTAGCACATTTTTTTTTCCTGTACGTGACCTCATCCCCAGCACATCCCTCGCCCCCCACTGAGCCATTTCTAAACTTTCCATATTGGTTTGTTGGCTTGCCAACTTCCCTTTGGCCTAAGAGCTCCTGGTGGGCAAGGGCTAGTGTCTTACTCATCTTGGTAGTGCCTAGGATACAGCCTGTTGAACTGAGGAGGAATGAGCTAAATTACCTGTCAGTAAACCCCCAGCCCTTCACTGACGGATGCCCCCTCCCCCATCGTCCTGGCTTTTGCTGGGTCTGTGACCACATATAGGGGCTTCTAACTGCATGGGGTCACAGCCCCCTGGTGCAGGGCTGCATTCCCCAGGAGGGAGAGGTAATAGCCCCTTTGGCTTTCTATGTGCGCAGCCCTATCACCACAAATTTCTCTTATCAGCCTGGTTCTTCTTCAAGATATTTCCAGTCATTCCAAGACAGTCTCCAAGATAATTCCAGTTTCCTTTCAGATCTGGAGTGCACATCAAACTTCTTCCTATGATTCGGTGATTCAAGTGACTGCAATTGTGGGCCTAGGTTAATGTGCGGGTCCTCGCTGCCTGGTGTCATTTTGAGCAGCCTCTCTTCCCCTGCAATTCACCTTCCGTCTCAGGACACAGAGAATGTCGTCCTTTTCTCTTTGCATTTCCTTGGGGTGGTTGGCCCTCATATCACCCTCTGGAAAGGCAAATGTAGCAGTGCTGCCATCTTTGCTTCCCATGTGTCTTATCGTCCTCCCCAGTTTCCTCCCTGCTGTCATCTAGCCCAAATCTTCAGCTTTCCTATTCTAGGTTCAGCTTATATCATCTCTCATAGTTCTCTGCAACTACTACAGTTCTGGTGGCTTCTAGGACAATCATCCTGGTATCACCTTGCTCTCAATACCCTTTAAATGGCTCATTACAAATCCCTGTGTCCCTTTTGTCTTCTTCCCATTATGCTATTCCGAGGGTTCAACTGAGGGGTCAGATGTTCTTATGCTTGTATGACAAGGATCAGAAAGGTTGAGTGGCTTGCTTGAGGTTTATGACCTAGTAAGTGTCAGAAATAGAACCCCAGTTTCCTTATCACAGTCCAATGTTATACCTAGTACCCACCATCTGGCTTATACTTTGCTACTGTCCCCTGGGAAGTGACGGCTGACCTTGAACTTCTGTGCATTTATTTGCCTTGCAACATTTACCTTTTTGGAATATTTCTGACAATAGTCCCAGAGGACTGGGAACTGAGCTAAGCCAGCGTGGGGTGGTCAGGACTAACTGCCTTATTGATTCATGCTGGCGCTGACTGAAGCTGGATATTGTCTCAAACGGTTCTCTTAATCCTGAAAAGAGCCAAACAATTCAGGAGAGGAGGTGGGGTGCAACATCATGACCACTGGACCTTCGCCAGGTGCCTTTGGATTTCCGGGAATCAGAGAAAGTCTTGGCATCAGGTCATACTCCAAGGGCTGTCAACCTGTAAAATGATGGGCTGGAGTGCTGACCCCTTCCTTGGGTCGAGAGAAATGCTGACTGTTGGATAGCATTATTAGTTAGAGGTGCAGAATGGTGGAACTATGAGTGGCAGCTAACTTCTGTGGGAAGAAAAATGTGGTTGTCCCCTACTGTCACCTGAGGATGCTCATGGCTATTCACCTGTGAGCATATGAAGTGTGTGTGTGTGTGTGTGTGTGTGTGTGTGTGTGTGTGTGTGTGTCGGAGGGTAGAAGAGCTACAGCAGGTTTCCCTCTCACCTCCACCTCCAGTTAAAACCAACTTCTATACGCCAACCACAATGTCCTATAGCATCAGGGCCCCTCAGTTCTAGAGCATCAACTTTGTGGGAGGCCCTGAGTAAATCTCCCCTTGAAACTAGAATTCTACTTTCCGACCTTGATTGCTTTGCAGAAGAGAATATGTCTGTAATAAACCTAATACTTTCATTTTCCCTCACCAAACCTTCAAAACAAACTATGTATATATGTGGGAAACTGGAAAAGACATTTCACCTCAAGTGAAAACTTGAGCATGTTATACAAACACACTGAGAAGAGTCACTCCTTACGTTTGCATAGAACGTTGGCCTTTGCAAGGCTCAGTGTACCGCTTTCTACCGCTTTCTAACCTTTGCCTTCAGGGAGAACTCACTGTGGGTGGAACCACTCGGTCCGCATCAAGGAGAAAAGAGCTTATCCAGGGAGGTGGAGTGGGTAGTCCAGTATTCTAGATTCTCCACTTATTCAACAAAATTACACACGTGAACATCAATGGGATCCTGACTAGGACCAAAATGAGGCCCAGGAATGAACTGGATTTGCAATTTCAGATGCTTTATTACCTAAAGTCAGAAGGGAAGATATAAAAGCTGTTTTATTTACCAAGAAAGTGCACTAGGCCTGTGGAAAGTCGGTCCTTTTTGCTAAGCTCTCAGATATTAGAGGCAGTTGGCTAGACGGCTGTGTTTTACATCCCAGATTAACATTTTCGAGGCTGCTGAATAATGTAGATCCTTTTCAGTGGAGTGACCTTCTCCAGAGCAGGTCTGGGTTTTTGATGTGTCATGTGCATTATTGCTGGAAATTTATGGCTGAGCTAAAGGTGAGGAGGAAAGAAAAAAATGAGCATATTGGATCTTTTGGGTCATAAAGCATTAAAGTAGTAGAAAACAAAACAGCTGGTCAGAGGAATTTCACAGTTTTGTTTACTTCTTTGATAGTATCTCTTTTTTCCATACCACCTCTAGCTCTGTATCCATGGATATACTTGTTAACCTGGGTTTTCCCTCATTAGTGTGTTTCTAAGTTTTTAAAATTATAAAATATATTATATATAAGGTAATTATATAAATTATATATATATATGTTTTGAAGTGACATTTTTAAAGGTAGAAATATCTTCATCAGCCCTCCAATATTAGAATTTATTCTGCCACTACTATGCATATACGAAACACTATATGCTAAGAAGGCTATGGGGACACTGAAGAAGGTCCTGGGGTGGGGAGGAAGAACGCCTCAGATGTCAGAAGATCAGAAATAAAGAACCTCTGAAAGAAGTTAGGGGATTTTTAGGTTGAAGTATGTGAAACTGGCCATTTTATAAGGTTCAAATAAACAGTCTGGTAAAGAGAAGGCTGAGGAATGACTTATTAGCTTCAGGTAACAAAAGTTCTCACTGGTCATCTCTGCAGAAGACATCTATGAGGAAATGAGCTTAAATAGATTTAAATTAACACAGACTGAGACTTTGACAATAAGAGGAATTTCATATGGAACCAAGAGACCTTATGGAATTTACATTAAGGACAGCTTAAGATGGAAAGGATGCCCAATGTTGCAAGTCTTTCAGGCATAGTTTTCCTAGGAGGAGAATTTGGACCCAGAGGCCTTTCGGTTCCATTCCAGTTCTTGGTTTTCAAGCCCACTGATTCAGTATAAAGGTACCTAAGAACACCTTCCCTAGCCAGCAAGGAAGGGATGCCTCAGCTCACCAGGAATTTAATTTATCACTATTGAACTTAGATGCCCTTGCCTTGACACTCAAATAAAAGGGGAGATAAACTGTTCATGACCCCAAACATCACTGTTTATGGTTTGTTTGGGCTCTTCTAAGCCAGGGAAAACATATGTGCCTTACATCACTTCTCAAATGTCCCTGAGCTCTGAGCACACAGCATTCCCTTTCATGTGAAAATTGGCTCCAAAAAGTTCTTTCTTCTTGGTCTTAAAAAAATTAAACATACTGGAAGAATATACACTGAAGTGTTAACAATGATTATCTCTGAGGGGTAGAATTATGGGCAATTCCTAGTCTTTTTCTTTACTTTGCCTTTGTTTCTCTAAAAGTTTTCTTTTACAAAGAGAAGGTAAAAGTTATGTAATAATTAAACCCAAGGACGGTCTATGCTGGCATTCTAGTAGAAAGGAAGAAACATAATTGAGGTATTGGTTATAAGTATTACTTTACAATCTAACAAAAGAGCTGCTGATTTATTTTTTTGTCAGATCAGATATCATTGGGCCACATGACATACATTTTATAGTGTGGTAAGGGCAGAGTGTTTTGTTTCGTTTTTCTTTTAACGTTAGAACAAGAAGGAAACTTAAGAGGTCATTGGCTTCAGTAGTTTTCTTCCAGACTAGGTGTCTTTAGTGTCAACTAAAACATATGGATTATTTCAGGTTAGCTCTAAATCACATTCAAGAGATTACAGGTAGGAAGACCTACTGGGCAAGTTACTTAAAGTCAAATGTAAGGTAAAGGGGGGTGAGAAAGGAAATGAACAAATAATTCTGATATAACAGAAATCTGGGCAATTAGCCAAGGTGAGATGGATGGGGCAAGATGACAAGGTGAGAAAGAAGAGAGAAAACCACAGTGTTGATTGTTGCTCTTAAGGTGTCAGAGTGATGATGGGTGGAGGTGGGAAAGGAAAGGGGAGAGGAGAACGGTGTGTGAGGATACACTTATTGCTTAATTTGGCACTAACTCATTATTTGATCATTTCCAGGGTTATCTCCGCAATTCAGGGGCTACAATATTGATCATTTAAAAAATTGCAATAAAATACATAAAACATAAAATTTACCATTTCAACCATTTTTAAATACACAGGTTAGCAGCAATACATACACTTACATTGTTGTATAGCCATCACTACCATCCATCTCCAGAACTTTTTCATCATACCAAACTGAAACTCTGTACCCATTAAAGAATAATTCCTCATTACCTCCTCTGCCAGCCTTTGGTAACCACCATCCTACCTTCTCTCTCCATGAATCTGACTACTTCATGTATCTCATAAATGTGAAAGCATGTAATACTTGTCCTTTTGTGTCTGGCTGATTTCATTTAACATAATGTCTTCAAGATTTATCCATGTTGTAGTATGTGTCAGAATTCCCTTCCTTTTTAAGGTTGAATAATATTCCATTGCATGTACATAGACCACATTTTGTTTATCCATTCATATGCTGATGGACACTTGGGTGGCTTCCATCCTTTAACTATTGTGAATAATGTTGCTATGAATACTGTTGCACCAATATCTCTTCAAATTTCTGCTTTTAATTCTTTTGGCTATATATTCAGAAGTAAAATCGTTAGATCATACAGTAATTCAATATTTAATTTTTTGAGGAACTGCCATATTGTTTTCTATAGTGGCTACACCATTTTACATTCTCACCAGGATTGCACAAGTGTTAGGGGCTACCTTTCAACGAAGGCATTTAACTGAGGTTGCAAAAGCTCTGCTCAACTGCGTCTCAAAAGAGGAATGCCGCAGATCAGAATGAATGGGAGACTGCGCCGGGGGGCTGTTGGCCATCTGTGAACTGGTCTGGCAAAATTTAGGGGGAAAAAAATCAACAGGATTGAGAAAATAGTGGAAACAATTCCCACAAGGATAAGAGCCTTAGATAAACTGCCCATAATTATTAAATTACAAACGTACAAGTTACGGAGGGTAAGGGCTTTATAGGGACAGGTGAAAATACAACCAGAGAGTCAAGTTCTCTTTCTCAAACACCCCACCCCCTCAATCAGGAACGTCCTAATATAGAAAGACTTGGGGGTTGTGGGTGGAGAGTCTACAAAGGGTCTACCTTCAGATGATGGAACTGTAAATAACAGTCAATCATTAAATGCCCCGATTCTTTCCTGTAGATTTTAAACCAATGGAGATAGGAACATTTTATATTCAAGTCCAGACCGGAAGTAAGTAGGAATAGGTTTCTAACCTACAACCTGTGCTTTAGTCTGACATCTTAACTTTGGGGACACTTCGGATTTTTCATCGTTAATCTTTGTAAAATGATAGGGTTTGTAGAATGAAAGGTGTTTGTCTGACTCATTAGGGTAAAAGAATCTAGGTTAACCCCACAAGAGAAAGAAGGATATGTGTAAGGATTCTTCCTGGCTGTGGCTCCATCCCATAAGGGGCAAAATATTGAACTTGAAAAGCAGATCAATAGAAACTTCCACATTGAGAATTTACCTTCATTTTGGGTAGTTGTGACCTCAGAGCCTACATTTTTCGTTTCAGAGAAAAAGTCAAAGAAGTACGGTAAAAGTCTTTATGATTAGAGCTATGAAAGAAATTCTAGAAATTAAAAAGTCAGTGGCAGGTTTTGTTTTAGAGCCTGAAGTCAGGTGGTATTAGAAGACTGGCAGCTCTTCCATTCATCTTTGAAGGGTGTTAACTTCCAACGTGAATGTTGGCACTTAGATTTCCACACCCCGTTAAGCAAAGTGCTTAAAACAAAACATTCAGCTTGAGTCAATGAAATTCAAGGATCATCCTACCCAGAACAAGAGAAACCTTTTTAGATTTGCAGATGCCTTTGATAGTTTCCTTTCCCCCAGGATCCCATTTCACATAGTCTCACTAACTTTGGCCCTGGTGACATAGCTGGCAGCTTGAAAAGTGGCCCCAATTTAACTAGGCTTCAACATTCCACCCCCGTCTGCACTATAACCCAGCCCCGTTACTAATGGTTTAACTGGATACTTTTATGTTGGGAGAAGCTTCACAACTATTGCCGAACTTAACTTCTGGAACTATCCAGAGAATGAATATATTTGGCAGTATCATTCTCTCTCATTCCTTGCCTTAAAATAATTAAGTAAACAAGCAATCGTAGATCTCAGGGGAGCTATGTGAATCTAAGGGGTAGATGGAACTTTGTCTAAGACCAGGTATCCTAGATTTTTATCTTAGAGAGCTTTGGGGTTATACAACCCTTCTTCTGCAGGAATAAACACATGATGTGGCCTGTCAGTGGGCAACATGAATTCTCTCGGTATTTAGGGCTGGAAGAGGTGAGAAAGACTGACTAGAGAAGAAGGGAGGGTCCCACCTACCTTGAAAGGTAGTGGGGAGTGAAGTCTGTGTGGAGATGAGTGGGGGAAAGAGTGGGAGGGAAAATGTGAGGCTGCTTCCCACTTAGATTTGTCCAATTCCAACCTCTTGGGAATTGTTTTCCAATCTCCCAAATCTTAAACCCTTGGTTGGCTTTAAAGTAGGGTATCCAGCCATGATTGGCATATGGATAGAAATTTCCTGCCATGATTGAATGGTTGCTGAGCTCCTATGAATAGGGCTATAACTCACTGTTTTGGACTCTAAGTTCTTAAACTTAAGTATGAAAATTAACATGGGTTCTAGGAACTAGACATAATTCTAGCTGAGGGCATAAAGGAATGTTAATAAATGCAGAGGCTATGACCCTCATTTCTGCTACTATATTTCTTCTGGCCAGTTATATATTGTTAGATCTTCATGACAATATATATTGTTGGGAAAATCATTGTAATGCAGATGAAAATTTATCATCAGATATCCATCTCTCTCTCTCTCTATACATATATATATATTTTTTAAATAAATTTATTTTATTTATTTTTGGCTGTGCTGGGTCTTTGTTGCTGAGCACGGGCTTTCTCTAGTTGTGGAGAGCAGGTTCTACTCTTCCTTGTCGTGCGTGGGCTTCTCATTGCGGTGGCTTCTCATTGAGGTGGCTTCCCATTGTGGAGCACGGGCCGTAGAGCGCGCAGGCTTCAGTAGCTGTGGCACGTGGGCTCAGTAGTTGTGGCTAGTGTGCTCCAGAGCACAGGCTCAGTAGTTGTGGCGCATGGGCTTAGTTGCTCCGTGGCATGTGGAATCTTCCTGGGCCAGGGCTCAAACCCGTGTCCCCTGCATTGGCAGGGGGATTCTTAACCACTGCGCCACCAGGGAAACCCTAAATCTCTATATTTTATATGTCTTATTTTTTTATATTAGGCTGTATAGTTATGCATTTCTTTTTTTAAAATTAAATTTATTTATTTATTTATTTTTGGCTGCGTTGTCTTCGTTGCTGCTAGTTATGCATTTCTTTTCATTAAAAAATTAAGGTATAATTTATCTACAGTAAAATAGATATCCTCTTTAGCGTTTAGTTCTATGGGTTTTCACAAGTGCATACCACCTATGACCACCACCTCAGTCAACATATAGAACCGTTCCTTCACCCCCCAAAATACCCTCCTGTCACTTTGTGGTCAACCCCTCCTCCCACTCTCTGGCAACCACTGATCTCAGCAGATCTATTTCTTAAAAGGCATTGGTCTTTCCACCCCAGGTTGACCTTTTTTATTATGAAATCCTATTATGCTTCAGGTTGAATTATGGATTCAGGGAAGATTTTTCTTAGCTGTAAGGGACCATGTGGATCCCACCAACTTCCATATTCAAGACAGTGACTTATGGTAATCTTGGGACTTGATTTTATTGCTGGTCTCTTATCCTTTGCCTGGATTCCAAGTGATGCCCTGTAGGATATCTCCTTGGGAATAGAAGCTAACACTTACTGCAGGCTAACTGTGTCCGGCTCTGTGCTGAGTCCTTTGCACATGTTCTATACCTTCATTTTATTCTCACAACATCTTCGTGAAGTGGATACTATAAACCACATTCTCATTTACATATGAGGAAACAGAAGCACAGAGAAGTGAAGAAACCTGCCCAAAGACACACATCTAGCAAGTGACGGAGTCAGCATAGGACCCAGGCACCTGATATCCGACGTCAGAATGCCAGAACCTGTTCTAACCAGTAATCTATGCAGTCTTAGCCATAGACCTATGCCAGTAGACATGGAGCTAAGTGTTAAAGCGGCTTTTAAAAAAAAATAGATACAATTGCTGTTAAAAATATTTGTAACAGCACACCAACTCAATATTTTCTTATGATTTCTAAATATAACTTATTGTTGTTGTTATTTGATTCTTCTGTTTATCTTTGAGATTCAGAAGTGATATGAAAGAACAATATGAAAGGGAAAGAACCTTTATGTCATAGACATATGCACGTGTCTATAAAAAACAATAAAGGCTCTGGCATCATATCTAAAGTACAGCATCATCAACCTTTACTGACCACTCTCTTTAAACATTTTATTTTGGGTTAACATATATTCTAGAGGAATATATCTATTCCACTTAGCTCTACTTACTGTGGACATTCTATTGCCCCTGAGGAGGAAGCGTTTAGTGGGCAGGGGCCGGAGAATGTGCGTGGCAGGTCATCATCCACCCCTGCCCTTCTTCTAAAGTCAGGAAGGCAAAGAGTCACTTATGACCGCACCCCTTCCGATCTATCTGATGGGAGAACCAAGCCCCCCTACGTGAGAAGGCTCTGTAGCTTTCGTCTTTCATTAAGATCTTGCCTGATACTACTTGCCTCACAGGCTTCAGACACACCTTTTCTTTTCATTGCCATGAAACAGATGTTACTAATTAGAGCAGAGAATGCAGGCAGGTTGCTCTGTGTCGGGCACTGTTCTAAGAACTTCCTGTGTGTGAACCTCATCGATTCCACTCAACAGCCATCTGAAGTATATATATCCTCTTCCTTATCTTCATTTTACAAATGACGAATCAGAGGCACGGGATCAGTAACTTGCTCTAGACCTTAGAGGTAGCAAGTGGAGAAGCCAGTGCTAAACAGGGGTCTCAGAAGTCTAGCTGCACAGTTTCTACTCTAATCTTTTTCAGACCCCTGATTTTGGTAATAACAGCAAGTCTTCCTTCTGCAAAGGACACCCGCCCAGTCCTGTCTCTTCAATATATATGGGGGCAGCAGAAAGAGTGGTCCTTCAATGCCTGAATTCAATGCACCCGCCCTCTGGAAGTAGAATAAGGACCCTCACTCAGCTCACTTACAACATTTAAAAACAAAAGATTGAATCCAAAACTAAACCACTGTCTACGTGGGAAGAATTTTCTGAGTTTCCGGAGCTACTTAGAAAGAATTCAAGATACGGAAATAAAAATAGCAATGGTCAACCACCTTCATAAATAGACTTTACTAGATAAAGTCAGCCAGTGCCCAGGCTTCCTCCAGCCCCCAAATGGGCAAACCTCCACCACCCACCCTGGCCTCAAATCAAACATTTCCTGTTGGGAGTGCACTGGTGGGGAGGAAGTTCAAAAAGGGCTGAATTCCCAATACATAGGCTGCCTTTTTTTATAACAACAGGCCAGCGTTTCCAATAAATATTTGGGATGGCAACGTCAAGTTCTGCCAATTTGGCATCATGATTCTTGCTTAATTTACTATCTTATTTTTGAAATGATTTATTAAATAGACACTAGGAATTTGGGAGCATCAGCTTTTCTCATCAAAACCACTTCGTGTTCCTTGAACTGAGAGCAGATTCTTTCACAAGGACATCAAACCTCTGAGTTGGAAAACACCCCAGTGGTCATCAGCTCATTCACCCATGCAGCCCGATCGGCTGGGAGCGTCACGTGATGCACCTCCCCCACGGCTCACCTTCCCCAGCGTATCGTTCAGGGCATCCATCGTCTGTATTTTGGCAGCATTTGCAATGGCACTGTGAAGATGAAAAGAAACTTCACATAGAAATGGAAACTTTCCCACTAAAGAGGCTAAGCCGTTTTTACAGGGGGTCTTCTACTTGGCCTGTAAGCTTTCATTCTGCTTGGCTACTTCTGGAAGACACACACACACACACAAAAAGTCCTACTCTGTATGCCCATGTACTACAACAAGCTTTGCAGGCCAACTTAGTATAATTAATATTTTTAAACTTTTCATCCAAGTACAGCATACATGCGGAAAGGTGCACATGTTATCGACGTACAGGCTGGTGAACATTCACAAACTTGTAACAGTAGTCAAACCAGTTGCCCCTAAGAATAATCACTACCCTGACTTACAGCCCCATATATTAGTTTTGACTTTATTTGTATATCATAAAATGGACCACACAGCAGGTACTCTTTTGTGTCTGGCTTCTTTTCTCGGGCCAAGTTATTTGCTGGGAGAGTTTCAATCAGGGCTGAGCTTACAGTGCAATTTCTTGAAGGGAACTCTGCGCTTGCCATGCTTTTTTCTGGATGGTTTGTGTTGGTTCGTAGAAGTTATTGGGGTATGGACACAGATTGATGATGCTTAGAAATTTATTTTCTACGCTATATTTTTCAAAAGCTATTCTCCTAGAAGATATAAGGAGGTGTTTGTCCACAAAAAGGAGGAAATCCTATCCATGGAAACGCTCACAAAGCAGATATAAAGAGCAGAGGTGACTCATGGGGGAGCTAGGGAAGCTTCAGGGCCTCTCACTGCACAGTCTCCTTTCAAGGCCCTGGGAGGGACCCTAGCCATTTCATATCTGTAATTTTGTATTATTTTTCCTTAAAATGGTCCCCCAATTCTGTAAGATTCAGCTTCTACATACCTATATCTATCCCTGGTAAACAGGACAAAAGAGCTATTTTTCTGCTGTTTTAAGTTCTGTAGTGGTCCAATTCCCATCTTTTAATGACTATTAGAAAACAATTGATTTTTTTTTTTTTTTTTTTTTTTTTTTTTTTTTTTGCGGTACGCGGGCCTCTCACTGTTGTGGCCTCTCCCGTTGTGGAACACAGGCTCCGGACGCACAGGCTCAGTGACCATGGCTCACGGGCCCAGGCGCTCCACGGCACGTGGTATCTTCCCGGACCAGGGCATGAACCCGCGTCCCCTGCATCGGCAGGCGGACTCTCAACCACTGCGCCACCAAGGAAGCCCTGAATTTTTTTTAAGAGGGTTCCAATCAGCACTTTATGACTCTCTAGGCAGCTCCTCTTCCTGCAGTGTTCACCTGATGTTAGAATTAACAGTAAGTCCCTTTTGCTGAGGTGCAAAGAAACGGATGACTTGTCCATGGCTGTCAACTAGAAGGTCATTTCCAAGCTATGACTCTAGCTCCTGAGCCCCTGGCCCAGGCGTGTTTACCGGTGTCACACTAAACAGGGCTTACACTTGAGTCAGATTTTAGTAGCAGGATAGGTTTCTGAAGTTAACCAGCTGGCAATTCAATGACAATTCAATGACAGTGTGACGTCATTTACAGAGTGCTTTCTCTGTTCTAGGAACTGTCCTAGATGCTGGGTCAGGAGATAAATAATATGTGACTCCCACCCTTGAGGACTTATAGCTTTGCTTTAATTATGCGATAGTTATTTTCTGATTCAGAAGAAACAAAAGCTTAATGCCAAAGGGGCAAATTTTTAAAAATTGAGCTATAGGGCTTCCCTGGTGGCGCAGTGGTTGAGAGTCCACCTGCCGATGCAGGGGACACAGGTTCGTGCCCCGGTCCAGGAAGATCCCACGTGCCGCAGAGCGGCTGGGCCCGTGAGCCATGGCCACTAAGCCTGCGCCTCCGGAGCCTGTGCTCCGCAATGGGAGAGGCCAGAGCAGTGAGAGGCCCGTGTACCGCAAAAAAAAAAAAAAAAAAAAAAAAATTGAGGTATAGCTGACATACAATATTACATTAGTTTCAGGTGTACAACATAATGATTTGATATTTGTATATACTGCAAAATGAGCACCACAATAAGTCTAGTTAACATCCCTCACCATACATAGTTAAATGTTTTTTCTTATAATGAGAAGTTCTAAGCTGTACTCTCTTAGTAACTTACAGATGTACAATATGGTATCATTAACTATAGTCATCATGCTATAATTTCATCCCCAGGGCTTAATTATTTTATAATTCTAAGTTTGTGCCTCTTGATCTCTTTCACCCATTTTCTACCCCAGACACCAATCCCCTCTCCCCCGATCTTTGGCAACCACTAATCTGCTCTCTGCACCTATGAGCTCAAGTTTTTGCTGTTGTTGTCCTGTTTATTTTTCTTCTTAGATTCCATATACAAGAGAGATCATATGGCACTGTCTTTCTCTGACTTATTTCACTTAATATAATGCCCTCAGTGTCCATCCACGTTGTTACAAGTGGCAGGATTTCCTTCTTTTTTATGGCTGAACAGTATTCCTATGTATGTATGTGTGTGTGTGTGTGTGTATCACATTTTTTTATCCATTCATCTGTCGATGGACACCTGGGTTGCTTCCATGTCTTGGCTACTGTAATAATGCTGCAGTAAATGTGGAAGTGCATGTATCTTTTCAAGTTAGAGTTTCATTTTCTTCAGACAAATACTCAGAATTGGAATTGCTAGATCACATGGTAGTTGTAGTTGTAATGTTTTGAGGACACTCCATACTGCTTTCCACAGTGGCTGTACCAATGTGTATTACAAGCTATCAGTGCACAGAGGTTCCCTTTTTCCCAAGTCCTTGACACAGCTTGGTAGTTCTTGACTTTTTGTTAATAGCCATTCTGACAGATGTAAGGTGATATTTCATTGTAGTTTTGATTTGCATTTCCCTGGTGATTAATAATGTTGAGCACATTTTCATGTACCTGTTGGCTATCTGTATATCTTCTTTGGAAAAATGTCTATTTAAATCTTCTGCACAGTTTTAAACTGGCTTGTTTGCGTTCCTGCTACTGAGTTGTATGAGTTCTTTATATATTTTGGATAGAGTATTTCATTTTTTAAAAATTTAATTCTTATATTTTAATTTTATTATATTTTATTATTATTACTTATTTTATTTTTGGCTGCGTTGGGTCTTCGTTGGGTCTTTGTTGCTGTGCATGGGCTTTTCTCTAGTTGTGGTGAGCGGGGGCTACTCTTCATTGCGGTGCACAGGTTTCTCATTGCAGTGGCTTCTCTTGTTGCGGAGCACGGGCTCTAGGCACGTGGGCTTCAGTAACTGTGGTGCACGGGCTTCAGTAGTTGTGGCTCGGGGGCTGTAGAGTGCAGGCTCAGTAGTTGTGGCGCACGGGCTTAGCTGCTCCACGGCATGTGGGATCTTCCCGGACAAGGGCTCGAACCCATGTCACCTGCATTGGCAGGAGGATTCTTAACCACTGTGCCACCAGGGAAGCCCAGAGTATTTCATTTTAAAGTAGAAAAATCCTCAAAAAATTTCCTTCCCAGAAATTGAGAAGAAAACTTTTAAAGTGATCTAAAAAGTAATTTTATACAGAAAGAAAAAGCCCCGAGAAATTCCATAGCCTATTTCCCTCCACACTTTCTTTCTGAGACTGTTACCATTTTAACTCTTAAGGATGTATCTGAGCATCCTCTATTTCACTCCTTTTGAGTCACTCATGAACTCACCTATGGAAACCATCCTGAAATAGGCTCTGAAGCGCCTCTACTTGGAGGAGCTAGTTTCACATGTTCACTTCTTTTTGAAGGCACTATTTTTCTTACCCAAGGCATAGAGGAGCTGGGCCATTTGTACATGAGATCCAGCCCACGGCTCTCTGCTTAGCTCTGAGAAAGGTGCAGTGTGTCAAGGTTACTGCGGAAGGAGCAGGGAGAAAACAACCTCCATATCCAAATTCCTTCCAGATGTGCCAAATACAGTGGCCTTTATTTTCTAAATAATTGAGTGAGGAATTTAAAATAAAAGCACATTTATTTTTAATTCAGATTTGCTTCAGCAGAAAGCATATTACAAACACAAGGCCAGCTTAGGGACTAAGGCTAAGGTGAAAATGAGATACAGGGATGTGAGTCCTGTTTGGGTGCATTCAGGACCTTGCTTTTTAAGCAGGAGGCAGTTGCGCTGGCTGCAGGGAAGAGGAGGATGGGCAGAGAGAGTCCTCCAGAGGGTAGCTAACCCCCTCTCCCATGCTGACCCCCACCCCTACCCCACCCCACCATGCCAGCTGCCTCTAACTCTGGTTAGTAAGTGCCTAGGGAGCCTTGGTTTGTCCTAAGATCCAGCGAAGCCTCTGACTTCTGGCAGTAGGGTCACTTAAAAATCAAGATGAAGAAGGAAAAGAAATTAAGCAGTCCCCTACCTTGTTTTCTCGAATCCCGTTTTCTTGATGTGTCTCTCCAAGAGGCCAATTTCTTGTTTTTTGGAAATTCGCTTTCCTCCAGCTTTCACTATAAACAAATAAGCATCAACAAGGGAGTCATATTTAGGGCAGCAAGAGAAAGTTTGCTTTGTTATTCAAGGTATGAGTTTACTGTAGATTTGAAGAATTTTAGAACTTTTTGAAGAGCTAAACTTTAATCTAAAACAACATAATCAAAAGGTACCCTGAACTAGCATAACAGAAGAAAAAATATTTTGGGCAAACAAGGTGGGAAGGAGAGAAGGGCTAAGGTTTTTGCTTGTCTGTGTTCGGAGAGGGGGACCTGAGGCTAAAAAAGGCAGAGGTGTTTACACCTTCGATTTGGGGAGGAGATAACAATTTATTCCCTTAGGCATTTTACTGAAAAACATTTTTTCTTATTAGAAAACCAATTACATTCTTCATGACAGCAACCGACAATTCCAATGTGACCCTTCTGTTTTCCCACAAGATTAAAGTGCAAGGCTTGCAAAATTTTTTTTCAACCAAAGCTTTCAAAAGCTAGATTGAAGAATGAGCCAAAAGTCAGGGCATGTGGTGGTAACAGGCATTTAATTCAAGAGAGATGCTTCCGATCCCACCAGATGCCCACCTTCCATCCCAGACCCCAAACCTCCGATGTTGGAGGAGCTCAGATGTTCTAATGAGTAATTAAACTGCATTAATAATCCTGCCATTCAAGAGATCAATTAGTGTTAATTAGGCTACAGATGACCTAACAGCAATTCAAGTGTTTAACAATGTCAGATGAAATCAACTTTTGAAAAGGAGCAGCCCATTTCAGATTGCAAGTCAAAGCAAATACTTTTTTCTGTTCCCAGGAAATTTGCACATCTGAAATCTGACAAGCTCAAATGAGAAAAAGCTAAATGGACGTTGATTTGTTTGAACCTGTTAATTCTTTTTATGGAAATGTCAGATTGGCAATTTTCTAAAACTGGCTCCAATAGAGTGAAAAATAGGAAAACCTATTTCTCAATGCCCTCGTGAATTGACTTCATCATTTTTCTTTTAAAATTATTATTAATTAATTTTTTGATTATGTAATAGTACATGCATAAGGCACACAATTCAAAAATCACGGAAAGGTCTGCAGTCTCCCTTCTACCATTATTTTTAAGCCTCCAGTTCATCTCCCTAGATACTGCTAACGATAACAAGTCCCTATGTATTCATCGATAGACATTCTATACACATACCTATATATTTTTTTAAATGGCAGCATACATTGTTCTACATCTTGTTTGTTTATACTTTTCATTCAGTCATGTACTTTGGAGTAAGTTCCCTATCGATATATATAGAGAGAGAATGTCTTTCTTTGTAACATCTGCTTTAAAATTTCTTTATATGAACATTCTGTGTTTACTTAACCAATTTCCAACCGCTGGACATTTTAGATGTTTCTAATCCATTGCTATCACAAACAATGCTGCAATGAATATCCTTTGCATATACATAATTTTGCACAAGTGCAAGTATATCCATGGGATAAATTCCTAGAAGTGATCTTGTTAATTCTTAAGAGTATGTGCATTTGAAATTTTGCTAAATCTTGCCAAGTCACCCTTCACAGTGGTTGCACCAGTTTACAATCTCACCAGCCACAATGACAGTGATTGTTTCCCTATATCTCAAGCAACAGTGAGAACTACAAAATGTTTGGCTTCATCAACCAATAAGAAAAAGAAAGGTAATTTGCCTTTCTAATATTTTATTAAAAGTTGAGCTTATTTCTGTGTTTCAGAAGCCAGTTGTATTTTCTTTTATAAACTGTTCACATTTTTGGTCCATTTGTCCTGTTGGACTTCTGTTCCATTAATCTCTCTGTTTATATGCCATTACAACTTTATTTTAATGATTGTAGCTTTATAACATATTAAAAAAAATTTTTTTTTGGCCACACCATGCATCATGTGGGATCTTAGTTCCCTGACCAGGGATCGAACCCATGCCCCCTGCAGTGGAAGTGTGGAGTCTTAACCACTGGACCACCAGGGAAGTCCCTAACATATTTTAATTTTGATAGTCCTTCTTTGCTACATTTTCTTTGCAGAATTTTATTAGCTATTCTTATTTATTTTTCCACATGAACTTTTGAATCAGTTTGTCAATTTCCTCCAAAAAATCCTGCTGGTAGTTTTTTAATGGTCTTGCTTTAGATTTATAGATTTTTTTTTAAAGGGAAAATTCGTATCTTTATACTCCTGGTTGCTCTCTATTCAAGAACATGGTATGCTTTTCCATTTTCTACATTTTCTTTTGGGTCCCTCAGTAACTTGTTCACATAAATCTTACACATTTATTGTTAGGTTTATTCCTTAAGTATTTTCTCTTTGTTGCTGCTGTTGTAGTTGTAGAGACGGTCTATTCTTCCATTATAGCTTTCACAGATTGTTGTTCTTATATTAATATCATTGATTTTATACCCAGATCTTATTGAATTCTCTTATTATTTATAATATTTTTGTTGACTCCCTTAGGTTTCCCAGGTAAAAAAATTTATATAATCTGCAAATAATTATAATATTACTTTCTCTAGAATAATATTAAATAGTGGTGATGATGGACATCTTTGTCATCCTAATTTTTTTTTTGTCATCCTAATTTTTAATGGATTGCTTTTAGTGTTTTCCCATTAAGTATGATGTATATACTTAGTTGGATATACACACACACATATTTACAATATATATAATGTATATTCAAATATATTTCTTTCATCATATTAAGGAAATATCTTTCTATTACTGTTTCATTGGGCTTAAAAAATTACAAACACATGTTGAATTTTATCCAATGCCTTTTTATCATCATGTATATAATATGGTTTTTCACCTTAATCAGGTTAATTATATTAATAGATAAAAATTTTATAAATATATATTAATGAATATTTTACTATCAAACCATTCTTGTGTTCATGGAATAAACTCTACTTGGTCATTTTGAATCACCAAGTTTTTTTTAATTGATTATAAAGGTGTCTCACTAGAATTCTGTAATATTAGATACAGTCCAGGAAAAAAGTCCTGTTTTCATACATGGTCTGCTTTAAATTCACACACACACACACACACACACACACACACACACACACACATACAAAATAATCAGCAACAGAAATGAAATAATGTGGAAACACATTCTGAATAGCCCTGCAATACAGAGATGAAATAAACCAAGGGGTGGCTTTTTCTGGAAGACTGCTTGAGAAGGGTGTGCCACTGTATGAGGAGTGGTGTGGTTCATAGCCTCTTCTACCAAGAGGAATCAAATCACAATAGGTCTAGACCTAGAGCTTGAGCCTTCAGTATCTCTCCCAGCAGTATCTTTCATCCTCCTTGTGACAAATGCTTTTAAAACATGGAGTGCTGTAATTACTTTCTTATTAGTGTTCCTTTTGTTTTCTCTGATGCTTTTGTTTTTGCACGTTTTCTTCCACTGGTTATTATAGCCAACTATAGAAGCACACTTGTTATAGTTAAAATAAGCAGTAGTTAAAAGTGAGAAGACCTTTGAAATGTTGAGCTCTGTGCCACTCACTTGAAAGAGCACAGACAATTTAGAGAATGTCCAGATGAGAGCAACCAGAGTGGAGAAGGAGCCGTGTCAGACAAGGAACTGGGAAAACTGGAAAGATGGCTTCTGAGGAAGCAAAGACTCAAGGGAAGCTTATGGTACCATCTTCAAGGAGTTTAGGGGCTGTCTTGTGGAGGAGGAAGGATTTACTGGTAAGGAAATGTTATCTAGGGTCAGAAAGCTCTACCCCCTCCTGTGCCCTGTGACCTTGGGCAAGATAAACTCCTCTGAGGCTCAGTTTCTGCATCCTTCAAAAGGGAATAATACTGTTTGTTTAGGTTGTCCTAGGGAATAGAGGTGACAGAAGCAGCTGGTACATGGTAGGCACTTAATAATTAGTAGTTATTATTATTTATATTTATGTTTTTCCAGAGGAGAGAATGGAAAGCAAAGAATGAAAGGTCCAGAAAGGCAGAGTCTGGCTACATATAACTGTGTTAATCAAAGTGAAGAAGATTGCGTAGTACAATAGTATATCTCTGGTCCCTTAGTGTGTTAAAGTAAAGAAAAGAAGTGTATCTGCCATGAATATTTTAGAAGGATTTTGGGGAATTTGGTAGAAGTTGAACTAGATGATTTTTATTGTAAGGTCTTTACTATGATTCTAACTCTTCCCACCTACCTACAAAAGAAAATCTATCATGTCCCTCCCTTTTGAAAGAATATAGTGTACTCAGAGAAACAAATCCCAAAAGAAATGTAAAGGGAATGTAAAGGACTTCCCTGGTGGCCCAGTGGTTAAGAATCTGCCTGCCAGTGCAGGGGACATGGGCTCGAGCCCTAGTCCGGGAAGAGCCACATGCTTCGGACCAACTAAGCCCGTGCACCACAACTACTGAGCCTGCACTCTAGAGCCCGCGAGCCACAACTGTGGAGCCCGCATGCCACAACTACTGAAGCCCGTGTGCCTAGAGCCCATGCTCTGCAACGAGAAGCCACCGCAATAAGAAGCCCACACACCACAAAGAAGAGTAGCTCCCGCTCACCGCAACTAGAGAAAGCCCGCGTGCAGCAACGAAGACCCAACGCAGCCAAAAATAAATAAATAAATTTATTTAAAAAAATTTGTAATCACATAATTCCATGTTTAGGTCCTTTCAATATGCAAAATGAACGAGAGATTTTAAAATGTAAGAGAGAGATGTTTTGGATAGTTTCGTTAGAAAATCTACATTGATGTGGAGAAAATGAACCTTTGCTTTCCTATCTCTGAGTAAGAGGTATAATTTTGTGGCCGCTTTTGTAGTTTATAACTTTTCGAAAGTTGACCCTTGAGTTTAGAATGCTATATCGCACAATTTTTCTTGCAGGCTTATCTTTCTTTATCTTGACTACCCTCTACCAAACACTGTGCAAGAGCTTCTTTCCCTCATTAATCAGTGGAGAATGTGTGTGAAAAAGCTGACCACCACAGAGGTTTGGGCAAACTCTGCCTTGTGACTTAGAACGTTCATTTGAAGATTTTAATTAAAAGGTTAGATGTTTGCAAAACGCTTACTTTGCATTCACCGTTGAGTTTTTGGCATATTCTAAACTGTCAGTCAAGACAAAAGACTCTCATCAGGAAAAGCAAGGAGAGAGGGCTTCACAGGGAGAGGGCTTGACCTGGGCCCACTTTACTGTCACGTCTCTGCCCCTTCTCACCAGCTATGTGGCACTGGGCATGTCCCTTGACCTTGCTGACTTTCAGTTTGCTCCTCTGTGAAACAAGGATGAGGGTTCATCACCAGTCTGCAGTACTGGTGCTGCGTCTAGAAGGCTCTGTGCAGTGCCAGTCACACAGGATTGAGTGAATGGCAGCCGTTCTTGTCATCAAACCCCTGTCCCTGTGACCTGTGGGGTAGTGGGTCTCGTAACCTCTCTGTTGAACCTCACAGATCAACTCCCAGAAGTTGACATGAGCAGACTGGAGTTGAGAGAATTAAGCCTCTGGTGTTTGCTTTTTAAAAAATCATACTAACCCTTCTGCAGCTATGGTTTCCTCCCCATTTTCTGCATTAGTTTCACCCTGGGGGATACACTCCCCAAACTTCCGTCTCTTTAATGAGCCAGAAAATGGATTCTCTCTGGGGGTTCTCAGTGGTGACCCCTTTGACGGCTCTGACTCATTTGCCTTAAAACAAATTAAAGTGCAAGGAATATACAAAAACTCATGAACTGCTGCTTTTTCTGGTTCATCACATATGTACTCCGTCTCCTTGGATTACCTTCTACTCACACATTTTTGACTGTTCAGGTAATGGAGTTCTTAAAAACTGAGAGCGAGGCAAACCAAAGCAGCAGAAAATCCTTAGCAGAAAAGCTAAGCTTCCTAGAGCCCAGGCCGCCTCATGTTTAATGTAGTCTTGTTTTACAGCATAAATTTATAGCCAGGATCCACAGAGGTACAATATGTTATATTAATATACACAAAAGAAAAACCACTAAGCACCCCCTGTGTAGGTGGGAAAGTTACAGCTGGCTGACTTTGGAGCGGTTTCACTTTTAACCATGATGGAGCAGGCATATGTATCTTTCCCACTGCAGTTTTCTTCTGCTCCGATGACTGCAGTAGTGCCGAATGCAGCCTGCAAACATCAGGAGGTCTTGCAATTGAGGAGAATCATTTCTTTTGATGGCTACGTGTTTTACTAGGCCTGCATTTTACAGGGATTCACATTCATGTGCTGGGTACCTTACATAGATTATCTCCTTTAATAGTCATAACAACCTTACACTATCAATGTTATTTATTACCGCCTGCTTTAGAGATGAGAAAACTGAGGCTCAGAGAAGTGGAAGGGAAGCGGGGTTTAAATCCAGGACTGTCTGATTCCAAAGGCCACGTCAGACCTTTCACAGACCTTTCATCATGTCTGTGTCCTACTTTCATGGACCTGTCCATTGCCTATAAAATCAGGTGAAATTTAATGGAATTCTGGCAATGAATTATTTTTGTTCTATAAATACAATTTTGTACAGTAGCTATCTGGTTCAGACTTAAGATATATAGCGAGACAAGCTGAAGGATGAGGCTTCTTTGCTCCCTTGTTCTCAGTGGGGAGGCAGAAGTCTTCCTTCATCTCCATTCTAATTATCCCCAACCTCTTATCTGTAGTGTCACAGTTCATAATAATTAATTGTCATACCAGAGGCATTGTGACATGCTTGATGGCGTCACGGTGGGCTATGTACACAGAGTAATTAGCAATCATTAGTGGCGGAGACAGAAAGTTCCTGGTGGTTTCATTCAAACTTTCACTTGGTGAAGTTTATCCCTGTGATCTTTGTGTATAAACGTCATTTAGCAAATCAAGTGTTAGCTGAACTGTTTTATGAAGGATTGTGGCGGGAAGAGAATGGCGTTTTCTTTTGTCCTTGTGTAGAAACTTCTAATAATTTGCATCGATAGTTCTTGATCATTATTTAGCATCATTAATTTTAAATATAGATAATGTTAAATATTCCTAAATCCAATGACAAACATAAAAAGTCAGGAGTCTGCCACAGGAGGCCAGGACAGGGTGCTGAGAAGTGGAAACTCGGAATCAGCAGTAACAATTCTGACTTTGGCTGGGCTGCTCACCAGAAAGCCACTGAACCTTGTGTCAGTTTTCGATGCTTTGTGAGGTTTATACCTGCCCTCATCCTCTGCAGCAAGATGACTGAAATAATCTTGGCTCAGAGGAGCCAAAGAATGATACCAGTAAATGAATTTTGTTAATGGAGAAAGGCAAGAACAAAGAGGTCAAGTTGCTGAGATATTTCTTAAGGAAAAAAGAAGAAAGGCAGTTAAAAGAGCATCAAATCAGCTAAAAATAGGCCTGCATGCCTCAGCCAATCTATATGAACATATGGTTAAGTACAATAAAACTAATTTCCATATTCCAGGGAGTGGATATAAATAGCATACCTTTTTTACAAAAAGAAAAGAACTGTAGATGCTTTGCAAAATGCCTTGATAGCTACCTTTTCCAGTCAACCCCTCCCACACTAGTGTCCTTATTAAAAAGTGCTCCTCAGCTTGGTGACAGACAAAAGACATTACTGATCACACTGCCCGACCCCAGAGCCTGAGAAGGGAGAGAAAAATTGGGTTGCTCTCTTCAGTGTGGAGGTTGGATTGGCTGGGTATGAAGTCGGATGACGTACAGGCATCTCCGGGAGACTGAGTCCGAAAGCTGGGACCTCTAGGAAGGAATGTTTCCATGGCAGTAAATTACCTTCCAGGTGTGAATGGGTCGCTGCTAACCTGCAGCCAGGGAGGGAAGGTCCAAGCTCACCACCTGCTCCTTTCCACCAGCGCCCAATCCCTTGTACTCCCACATAGAATTAGGTTTTCATTCAACCGGGCCTGACAAATCCCCAGGTGATTTTTACACAGAAGCCTAAAAGGATCAAAGACAGGAGGAACTCAGGTTGGAGGAAGTTAAAGGAACAAGGGGAGGTTGAGAGCCTCTGCTCTGTTGGGGCACCTCTGTGGAAGGAGGGGCAACAGCAGCTGAGGGGGTCTTGCTGTCTGCAGGACAGAGGGCAGGTGGGCAGCCTACCTGCAGGAGGATGCCCCCCTTTCAATGCGGAGAGCTGGACTTGCACTTCACTTGCCATAGCGCGTGCCAGGGCCAGGGTCAGTGCCGGTGCTCTGGAGGCTGAGTGCGGCTGCCCCACTGCACCCTGGCTTTATATGGGCTGGGGGTGGGGTCCCTTCAGGGCTTTGCTGAGCAGCAACAGGGCTTGTCATCTAGCTTTTCTGGGAACCTACATATTGGGGGCAAGTTTCCTCTTAGAAGAAAACTTTCTTATTATTCCCTTCATCTGAGAAGTCAAGGTAGACAGCTAAGGGGACTCTTTCTTTCCCAGGAGGAAGGGGAAAGGATCAAGCTCAGTGGAATTCTTTTTCTAACTATTTATCCATCGAGTTTGTATGGTGCACCTACAATGTGACAGGTTTTGTCATATACTCGCGTGACAAGGAGGGCAAGACAAGATCTTTGCTTCAAGACATCAGTTGTTTTTCTGAGGAGGCAATTATAAAACAAAGTGTAATGCCTTTGTCTCAGTCTTTGCAATGTCAAGCATCTATACTAAGAAAGTAAAATTGGGGATGTGCACAGAGATTTCTGCAAGGGATGGTAATCATACATTTCTCTCTCTCTTTTATTTTCTTTTTAGTATTGATTGGAGTCCACATAAACACCCCCAAATAGAGAGGGATAGTTAAATTAATTAAGATATAGCCATGAGAGTACTATGTACTCATTACAAATTGTGTTTTTGAATAATATTTAATGTTGTGAAAAATATTCATGATAAGACAGTGAAAAAGCAGGCTATAAACCAAGAGATGCCTGCTTTGTTAAAGAGAAAAAGTACAAATGCAAGCTTAGGCATTATTGTATCTCCAGTGCTATCAAAGTTCAGCAAAAGGCAGGTGCTTAGAAATGTCTCTTTGTTCTTCAACACAATTAAAAACTTCCACTCTTCAAAAGGCATTGTTAAGAAAATGAAGACCAGCCCCAAGCTGGGAGAAAATATTGGTAGAGCATATTTCTGACAAGTACTGGCATCTAGAATATATAAAGAACTCTTACAACTCAATACAAAGAGAACAAGCCAATATAAAAATGGGAAAAAGGGGCTTCCCTGGTGGCGCAGTGGTTGAGAGTCCGCCTGCCGATGCAGGGGACACAGGTTCGTGCCCTGGTCTGGGAAGATCCCACATGCTGCGGAGCGGCTGGGCCCGTGGGCCATGGCCGCTGAGCCTGCGCGTCCGGAGCCTGTGCTCCGCAACAGGAGAGGCCCCAACAGTGAGAGGCCCGCGTACCGCAAAAAAAAAAAAAAAAAAAAAAAATGGGAAAAAGATTTAAACAGAAACTCCACAAATAGAGATATTGACAACGTGTGAGCACATAAAAAGTTGCTCAACATCATTAACTATTAAGGAAATGCAAATTAAAACCACAATGAGCTACACCACATATGTATTCATATTAGAATGGCTCAACTAAAAAAATTGGAAAATACAACATGCTGGTGAAGATGCAGAGCAACTAGAACTCTCAAACATGGCTGATGGGAATGCAAATTGGTAAAGCCACTTTGGAAGTCTGGTATTTCGCATAAAATTAAACATATACTTAGTACATGACTAACAATCTAATTCCTAGGAATTTTCCTAAGAGAAATGAAAACATATGTACACATAAAAACCTGTGTGCAAATGTTTATAACAGCTCTATTCTATAATTGCCCAGAGATAGAAACAACCCCAAAGTCCATCAAATGTAAAATGGATAAATGGTGGTATATCCATAGAATAGAATACTACTCAGCAATAAAAAGAAATGAACAGATATTTGCAACAACATGGGTGAATCTCAGAAGCATTGTGCTAAGTGAAAGGAGACTAAAAAAGCCACATATACAAGTCTATTTATATGACTTGAAAAGTCAAAATTACAGAACAGAAATCAGACCAGTGACTGCCAGAGGAGGGGGTGAGGAGAGAGGTGTCATCATAAAGAAGCAGGAGGGGACTTTTGGGGGTTGATAGAAATGTTCTGTATCTTGATTGTAGTGGTGGTTACATTCATCATACATCATACATACATCACACGACAATGGTGAATTTTACTGTATGCAAATTATACCTCAGTAAATAAAAATATCTATTTGTTAAATAAATGAATGAGAATACTCCAAAATGTTGAGTGGTTGTCTGTAGGTGAGAGTATTACCTGTTGATTTTTACTAGCTTTTCTCAGTTTTTCTGTATTGTTTTTAAAATCAGTAGAAATCAATTAAATTGTTTTTTTGGGAAAAAGTATGCTATAGCATTGACCAAGGTAGGTACATGCTATGGGAGCAAAGAGAAGGGATCATCCACGTCATAGGCAAATATTCTGTGAGTGGCCTCCCCTGCAGTGCCCTGGACTAGCAGCTAGGTTTCAGAGGTAACACAACTCCTTCCTTGTTTTCAGAGAATCTCACGGTCTCATGGGGGATGTAGAAGGTGAGGTGAGAAGAAGGCTAAGAGGATTGCTTTGATGATTGACAAGGGTTATAGCAGCAAGGTTCAGTAGAAATTTCTGTATCTGCTCTGACCAAAAGGGTAGCCACAAGCCACATGTGATGTGAGCACATGAAATGTGGCTGATGCAACTGAGGAACTGAATTTTTAATTTTAATTAAAATAATTTAAATATAAATAGCTACATGTGGCTTGTGGCTACTGTTTAGAATAGCTGTAGCATAAAAGCTAGACGTGTGACTGTCACCCAGATCTCACTGATTACCCTCTGCTTCTACAGGTTGCAGATGGCAAGGAGGACATCAAAGGCCAACCACCTCTTAGGAGAGTCTGTACGGAGGACAGCCCAACTGGTGGGGCTAAAACATAATGCATGCCCAAGCGAGGAAGACTTCTTCTGAGCAATGCTGCTTTATTAACCATGATGTCCTATCAGATAACTTTCCTTTTCACCTCATTCATATGCAAAGCCTTCAAGAGTAGACATATGTTGTGAACCTCCATAGGGGGAGTTAGTAGGCAACATTTCCAGAGTTGTTTTCATTATGAAACCTTTGTTCGCACGGCTCTGAATAACAACTCTTAGAGGTCGTGCTCTTGAAACCCAAGTAGGAAAACTCTGATCTAAGCGACGGGAGTGATGGTGTTCAGGAGGTGACGGTGAAAGAGAAATAAAGGAGGAAACGGAAGAATTGATTAGAATCAACAGGGCGTCCTCTATTCTCCCCCCAACACTACACATTGAACATGAGCCTCATGGAGTAATAGGTGGTAGGCTAACTTTTGTTGTTCCTTTTACCCCAACATGGAAAATATGTATAAGTTAATAACATGACTATAAATGAGGATATATAAAAGACAGCATGACCTCTAATGAGACAAACAACTGTTTTACTGTAGAAACATCCATAGAGGAGGGGGAGAAGGAAAAATGAGGCCACCGTGGTTTTCCTGCTGGGTGGCCCCTTCTAGCACGTTCCTCCCCACTCTGCCACCATCTGCTTCCACAGGAATAGGAAGCCCAGAGTCGCAATCCTGACTCCCTTGGTGCGTGTGTACCCCACGGGGTAGCCCTCTCAGGGGGTGGGGCTTCCTTGCCCTGTCTTATATTAGTCACTGAAAGTCCAGCCCTGTTTTGCACACAGTGAGGTGAGTCGGATTATTTACTTTGGGGATATACTAGAGCCTCCATTAGGATGAAAGTCTCATCCAAGGAAAGCAATATATTACCCTTTAAATGGGCTTGTAAACCTCATTTTAAGAGAGGCATTAGTCTAATTAGCTGCAGGGAGAGAGTAGTTCATGCTAGGACCAAAGTATTTGGGATTATGCTTCTTAACGCTAAAAGCCTAGTGAAATGGCTTCTCAGGATGCTGAGGTTGCCAGAGAGCTTTCTGTCTTTTTGAAATGAAAGGACAATATAACACTAAAGACATTAATAATATTTTAAGATTATACAACACTTTCATCGTAGAGTACTTTCTTCTTTTAATTTGTGTGTGGGGAGCCATTATTTTATCTTCTTCAAGCACTTGAAGCTTTGTAGTCTGTATCTCATGTTTGTTTGTTTGTTTTCCAGTACGCGGGCCTCTCACTGTTGTGGCCTCTCCCGTTGCGGAGCACAGGCTCCGGATGCGCAGGCTCAGCGGCCATGGCTCACGGGCCCAGCCACTCCGCGGCATGTGGGATCTTCCCGGACCGGGGCACAAACCCGTGTCCCCTGCATCGGCAGGCGGACTCTCAACCCCTGCGCCACCAGGGAAGCCCTCATGTTTGTATTTTACTTCTTTTTCTTTTAATATTAGTTACATACTGCATCTAATCCCCAGGCATGATCAGCAAGAAAGCTAACCAGGAGGCCTGTGACTTTCACGTGAGAGCGTGTTTTAGCGGGAAGCCCCCTGCAAGAGGCCCTGTCCCCTGTTTTGAAAGATGTCTCTGGGCTTCCAGTGCCTGCCTGGGCTCACCAGCTTCCTTTGTCTGTTTTTAAGAAGGAGCATGGCTCCCTCTCCCCTCTCTCTCCAAAACACTGGGCTTTTCCTCTCTTCCAGGCACATTTTTAATTCCTGGTATTCTTTAGCGCTAAACTTGCTCTGTTTTCTCTCTCTACTTGTCAGACCCGAAACAAAGAATCCATGAATAATTGAGATGTATGTAGGGATCTTTCTTCTGAATTGTCCCACGGACACACACCTTTGCAGATGGGGGATTTCCCCAGCAACAAAACAAGTCTTGGCTCTGTGTACAGGATGGCATAGAGGCATAGATCTGGAGTGAGTCGACCTTGATAATGAAGTAAACAGGGAAGAGTATACTTCCTCTTGCCTTGGGCCTTGAAGTTTTAGTGGTAGGTGTTAGAGCAAAGAGGCAGATAGTCTTCATAAGAAGACAATAATAGTGACTTGTTTATAGAAGCACACTTGAGTAGATAAGTGAAAACACCTATTTCTGCAACCCCCAAACTTCCCCAACTCCAAAAAGGTAAAAATGTAGTTAGCCCATTTTGTAGGTGGGAAAAGGCCATGAAAAGAGATAAAGAGGGGCAAATGAGTTGTTAAATATTACTAAATGGCAGAGAAATGATTGGAAGCTTCTACTGATCCACTGTTGGCCTAATCTTTATTATTGTTCAGGTGCTTGACATGACCATCAAGCATCTGAAAAGTCCTACTGGGAATCTGTATCACACACTGGGGTAAGCAAACAGCCCGAGAGCAGCATTACTCTCTGAGCAGCAGATGCTAGTAATAGGTTATACATCACAGGGATGAGTGGTCCTTCCATGTGTTAGAAAGTTCCAGGTACCAAAGATTCTGAAAGAAGTTCTAACTGTGGCCAGACTGGCCATGGGAAAGAGATGTCTTGTGGGGTTGCCAGCCACCAGGCTTCTGTGGGCCAGTGTTTGACTGTATCTGCTCTGCTGATGGCATCCCTCCCCTCCTGCCCAAGGCCCTCCCTGCCTTTCCTGTTACAGGGAAAACTAGAGCTGGAAATTCATAGACATTGCTGTAATTTTTTTCTTTAGTCTGGATTAGTTTTAGTGCTTTGTTTTCTCTTTTGATTTCATTTAGTATTTTCCTGCTGTTTCCCCATTAAACGTGCTCTAGGTGGGAAGTGGGGAATGGGGGTGACTTTATGGAGAAAATGTTCACTTGGTCCTTTGGCTTAAAGGGCTGAGACATACTTGCCTACGGGGGCCTTCTCTTCGTGCCACACAGGGTAAGGAGTGGATTTCTGAGCCTGGGAATCCCTTCACATGAATTCTGAGACCCTTCAGTCATGCGATGGGCCCCTCTGCTCTGTAAGTCCCATCCTACTGTTCAGAAAAAAAACACCCACTCAAGTAAATATTTATTGTGTGTCTCTTTATTGACAAAGTCCTGTCTTAGGTCTCCTACAAATTAGTCATCTAACTTAACACCTCCAAAGACTTTTACACTTTTACTTATTGAACAAGTAACACATCCCTGTAATTCAAAACTCAAAAGATACAAAAGGGTATATAGTGAATCTATATGCCTTTCGTCCCCTATCCCTGCCCACCCCCACCCCCAGGTCTCTGAGAGCAACCAAGGTTATCAGTTTTCCTAAGGCATTTTATACATTTAGAAAAAACTATATATATATATATATATTTCTTTCTATAACACATATGGCAATAGGTACATATACCGTGTACCTAACATTTTTCACTTGCAGTGTATCTTGAAGATAGTTCCCTAATTAGACATAAAATCTCTGCTATTATTTAGTGATTTTTATAGCCTTCCACTTTTTGGATGAATCAGAATTTATTTAACTGGTACCTTTCTGATGAAGATTTAAGTTGCTTCTAACCATTATTATTCCAAATAATGTTACAGTGAATAATCTTGTACAAATGCAACTTTGCCTGTGTACGCCAGTTTATCTGTAAGATAAATTCCTGGAAGTAGCTTCTGTATCAAAAGGTACATGCATTTGTAATACTGATATTGCCAAATTGCCTTCCATAAAAGTTGGAGGGCAATTCCCACCAGAAATATATGAGTGCCTTTCCTCCCACGGTCTTGCCAATAGGCCCACTTTTGATCTCTGTCAGGTTGAGAGGTGAAATATAGTATTTGATTTTTTTTTAATCTGCATTTCTCTTAGTATGAGTGAGATCAAACATCTTTTAATGTTTAAGACTGACTGGTATTTTCTATGTTGTGACTTGTTTGTTCATAAATTATGTTGATTCTTCTGTTGGTTTGTTGATATTTTGGTCATTTTTCTTATTGCTTTTTAGAAGGTTTTACATATTGTTATGAGTATAGCAAGCAACACTTTGATAATTTTCTTGTATAAATTAGAAAATACATAGATATTATTGATGTATATGTCAAAAGTCTCCTCTAGAGAAAATTATTTTTAGTCATTAAATAAAACCTTTTTATTACTGATATTTTCAAACATAGATAGAAAAAGAGAAGACCACAACAAATGACCATGCACCCATTACCCAGCTTCAGCAATCATCAACATACGGCCAATCTTATTTCAACTGTAACCTCCCCCCATGCCCACCCTCCCACACACACATACACATTCCCCTGCCCCTTGGACTATTTAGATGGAAAAATCCCTGGTGTTATATAATGTCAACATAATGATTTCTATTATTTTAAAATATTACTATTAGGGCTCCTAAACAAAATCAATAGTCATTCTTTAATTTCATCAGATATTTAGTCAGTGTTCAAATCTGCCTGATTCTCTTGTAAATTTTTTCCTATAGATGGTTTGCTCAAACCACTACACACATTGCATTTGGTTGATGTATGTCTGTTAAGTCCTGTTTAAATCTATAGGTTCCCCTCCCTTGACTTTTTTCTTGCACTTATTTGTTGAAGAAGCCGGGTCTGTAGTCCTGCAGAACGTGCCACATTCTGGATTTTGTTGGATTTGCATTTGGCTGTTTACCATGTTTTCCTGTAAACTGGTGTTTAGATCTAGAGGCTTGATCTGATACAGGTTTATTATTATTATTTCGGCAAGAATACTTCACGAGGGTTATCATGCACCTCCTCCTGAATCATGTCAAGAGGAACGTGTCTCTCTTTGTGCAATGTTGAGGTTGGTGTCACTTTCGCTGACATTCTGCTTTTAAAGAACTGTATTAGATCCTGAAAACAAAACTTGTGTCTCTACAGAAAATGAAGTGCCAAAGGAGAAACCCACACTTTCATTTTGGGAGGAGAGAATACGAGACGTGGGGAGCTTTCATGTTTAACATGGTGAAAGGCTCAGAATGAAACTGTGTTCTTTTGGTCCAAGTTCCATTTAGTTTTACATTCAGGTATTTGTGGGACCTATAGGCTGACTCACTGTGTTGAACGAAATGTATTTGGGTTTCAGGCATTTTTATACCTTCTTTTCCTTTTCATTTGACTTGGAATAAAAATGTCTTCATCTCGCTTATTACCTCTCACTTTTAAAACTGTTTCTGCCAGCTACCTCTAAAATGTTAATAAAAGGTTAGGGGGCTTGGAAGATGTCTTCCCAGGAGGACTTGATGTCCGAGGTCTCAGCTGTGATCACAGTGGCTTTCAGTTTCTAAGTGCCTATTGCTTACCCTGTCTTCCTTGCCTCTGAGCTTTCACTTTCCTTTCTCTCTACAGCCCCCTGCTTTGGTTGACCCCCAGCCTTCCATGATCCCATCAGTCCATGAGATGTTCCTGCAATCATCCCACTCTCCCCATTCATAATGCTCTGTGGGTTGATGAATGAAATTTCATTGTATCCTAGATTTGAACCAACCTGTAGGTCCTCAAGAAGTACTTGTTTAAAGGCAATCAAATTTCTCTGTTTTATGCTACTTTTAAAATTGCGTTTCTTCAAAGACAATTAACCCATATGGTTTCTCAATGGAAAATTACTTTTCTCAAAGCCATTCTATAATATCTGTTTCAAAGTACTTACATGTTTAGATTAAGTGAATATCAACTTTGTGGTCATCTTGGGTAAGAGATAATTCTTTATTATTCAAATAAAGTAATAGAGTATGGAGACACAAAAGGCCCCGAATAGTCAAAGCAAACTTGAGAAAGAAAAATGGAGCTGGAGGAATCAGGCTCCCTGACTTCAGACTATACTACAAAGCTACAGTCATCAAAATAGTATGGTACTGGCACAAAAATTGAAATATAGATCAATGGAACAGGATAGAAAGCCCAGAAATAAGCCCACACACCTATGGTCAATTAATCTATGACAGAGGAAGCAAGAATACACAATGGAGGAAAGAGTCTCTTCAATAAATGGTGCTGGGAAAACTGAAAAGCTACATGTAAAAAAAATGAAATTAGAACATTCTTTAACACCATACATAAAAATAAACTCAAAATGGATTAAAGAGTTAAATGTAAGACTGGGTACTATAAAACTTTTAGAGGAAAACATAGGCGGAACATTCTTTGACATAAATAGCAGCAAAATCTTTTCCAAGCCATCTCCTAGAGTAATGGAAATAAAAACAAAAATAAACTAATGGGACCTAATTAAACTCAAAAGCTTTTGTACAGCAAAGGAAACCATAAACAAAATGAAAAGACAACCACAATATGGGAGAAAATATTTGCAAATGATGAGATGCACAAGGGATTAATCTCAAAAATTTACAAACAGCTCAGGCAGCTCAATATCCAAAAACACACAACTCAATCAAACAATTGGCAGAAGGGATGGCAGCCATCTTGCCTTCCATCAAAGGAGCCCTGTCGTGCCTGGGAAGGAAGACAGAAGATGAAAGAGGCATGTGAAACAGTGGCAGGGACCCAGAAATCCTCATACCCTGTTCCTGTATCGTGCTTTCCCTAGAGCGCTGGGAATGTTATTCCATCTGTCTTGCCTCGTTATGTGATATGAACCTAAAGAGGAGTCGGGTAGTTGTTTGCCTTGTTGTACTGAGCAGACATGTTATTAAGATCTTTGGGACTTTTAAGAGACTAATATTAGATGCTAAGTGTGGGTCAGTATCTCTGGAGCAGTATTCAGAGACATCTGTACCACTTTTATAAACATAAAAAGTAACCTGATTAAAATAGCTTGATGCTTGTCAATATTAGATGTTCAGAATGAAATTCAACTTAAAAAGGGAGGAAAAAGCCCTACATGTTGAACAGTATTCATATTATTGCAAGAATAAAATTACATCTTTGTACTTAAGGAAAAAAAAAAAAGGCAGAAGACCTAAATAGACGTTTCTCCAAAGAAGACATACAGATGGCTAGGAGGCACATGAAAAGATGCTCAACATCCCTAATAATTAGAGAAATGCAAATCAAAACTACAGTGAGGTACCACCTCACACCAGTCAGAATCTCCATCATCAAAAAACCTACAAATAGTAAATGCTGGAGAGGGTGTGCAGAAAAGGGAACCCTCCTACCTTGTTGGTGGAATGTAATCTGTACAGCCACTATGGAGAACAGTATGGAGTTTCCTTAAAAAACTAAAAATAGAGCTACCATATAATCCAGCAATCCTACTCCTGGGCATATATTCAGAAGGGATGGTTTGAAGGGATACATGCACCCCAGTGTTCATGGCAGCGCTGTTTACAATAGCCAAGACATGGAAGCAACCTAAATGTCTATCGACAGATGAATGGATAAAGAAGATGTGGTATTATACATATATACAATGGAATATTACTCAGCCATTAAAAAGAGTGAAATAATGTCATTTGCAGCAACATGGATGGACCTAGAGATTATCATACTAAGTGAAGTAAGGCAGACAGAGAAAGACAAATATCATATGATATTGCTTATAGGTGGAATCTAAAAAAATGATACAAATGAACTTATTTACAAAACAGAAGCAGACTCACAGACATAGAAAACAAACTTACAGTTCCCAAGGGGGAAAGTTAGGGGAAGGGATAAATTGGAAATTTTGGATTAACAGATACACACTACTATGTTTAAAATAGATAACTAACAAGGACCTACTGTAAAGCACAGGGAACGCTGCTCAATATTCTGTAATAAACTATATGGGAAAAGAATTTGAAAAAAGAATAGATACACGTATATGTATAACTGAATCACTTTCAATACACCTGAAACTATCACAACACTGTTAATCAACTATGCTCCAATACAAAATAAAAATTTAAAAAATAAAGTAATAGAAACACAACTGTGAATAATCTTATTTTATGAATTTTTTTTTACAATGCTCTTAATCCTATTAGTTAATTCCTTTTTAACCATAAAAAATGACTTTTCTAAACATATCTTATGGTAATCCTTTTATGAAACATGACAAACTGATGAAACTATAAGCAAAGCGTCTTCTTTGAAAGGTTTCCACAGATGCCCCTGCTTTGGGCTGTCCCTTCCTTGTGGGTATGAAAGAAACTACAGTAATCTGCCTTCAGTAAAAGATGTGTGCTTGTGTGGGTTGGGGTGTGGGCAGGCTTAGAAAGGAGGCACATGTGCTCTGTTCTCTCGGATATTGTGCTGTGGGTGTATGTGGTAATTGATGTGCTTTCGAAATTGAAAAATTGATGAAAATCTGAAGACACTGACGGGTCTTATAGAATTTTGATGTCAACTGTGCCTGAAGAGAAGTTGTGAGAGAATACCTACTTTCCAAAAATCATCTGCTCTTTAACAGTTTTGGTCGGAGATTACAAAAATAAGACATGCATGTATATACTAAAATTTTTATAGTATATCATTAATAAATTTAGTGTCTTATATCACCCACTAATCTGATTTCTGAATAAAATACCTTTTCAGGGTGGGTAATGCTAAAACAATTCCTTTTTTCTTAGATGACCACAACAAAACAGAGATTTAAAAAAAACATTCCCTTCATTTTCTTTGCTTTGCTTGGGGTATATACTATTTGAAATCTGTGTCTGCATGTAGGTGTGGGCAATACAAAGTCATGGATTTTAAGATGCAGAACAGTTAGGACAAGAATCTTGACTCTGGATTCTGGGTCTCTTCAGCCCCTGGATGAATTTTAACACAGGCTAACTTGCAACATCAGCATTTTTATCTTCACGTGTGCTTGGAAGAGGGTGGGATGGGGGTTAGGAGAGCGGAATCTGTTATTCAGATCTCATGGCATGTGGTTGGCACAAAATAAACGTATGTTACTGATGCTGAGAATACAGTCATCCCCCCATCTGTGGTTTCACTCTCTGTGGTTTCAGTTACCTGTAGTCAACCGTGGTCTGAAAATGTTAAATGGAAAATTCCAGAAAGAAACAATTCATAGAGTGGTGTGATGAAATCTCACGATGGCCTGCTCTGTTCCACACAGATCTCCAACCATTGACAGTGTCACTGCTCGATGATCCAGGATCACCAGAAGCAGATGATCCTCCTTCTCATGTGTGCTCAGCAGGTCATAAGCAGCCTAATGCTACGTCACAATGCCTATGTCATTCACCTCACTTCATTTCATCACATAGGTACTTCATCATCTCACATCATCAGAAGAAGGATGGTATAGTACAATAAGATATTTTGGGACAGAAGGATGAGTATAGTACAATAAGATATTTTGACACAGACCACATTCACATAACTTATATTACAGTATATTGTTATCATTGTTCTATTTTATTATTGTTGTTGTTAATCTCTTGCTCTGCCCAATTTATAAATTAAACTTTATCATAGGCATGTGTGTATAGGAAAAAAACAGTACATAGAAGGTTCAGTACTGAAACCCAGCAGGACCCTGTGGGGCTCCTAGGCAGGGAAGCCTTTCAAACAGTTGTTAATCAAGGAGTGGAGGAAATGCAGAGACAAGGGAGGAGCGGTCAAGAAACAACAGCACAGCCTTTGGGCAGTGTCCTGGTTCCACCTCAAGGGATACACATAACAATATCTTTGAGCTCTTTACAGAATTAAACCCCCAACAAATGGAAGATGCTAGCATTCTTTATTCCAGAGAAGATCACAGTTTGATAACCTTGAGAAGCTCATCAGGAGACCACCTGAGGCCAGATTAAAGGAGTGCAGGCCCTGCACACACCCTGATCCTTATCAGCAACCCCGCCGTTGAACCACTGCTATAAAACTCCTCACCAAACTCTTACACACTTTTGAGAGGCACGAGCCCACCGTGTCCCCCTTTGCCTGGCAAAGCAATAAAGCTATTCTTTTCTACTTCACCCAAAACTCTGTCTCTGAGATTTGATTTGGCACTGGTGCACAGAGGCCGAGTTTTCAGCATCAGTACTCTCCTTGGTTTCAGGCGTCCACTGGGGATCTTGAAATGTATCCGCCACAGATAAGGGGGGACTGCTATACCAGGAATGACAATGATGAGAAGTGTTCGGATCTTAATTGTGTGGTACTAGTAACAGTCAGCAGAAAAGTTGGCTGCTCCAACTTCTAGAATTCCACTTCAGAAAGGGGGAGCCACCAATCCAAGGTCACCAAAAAATCTCACTGATACACTTGGAAGACAATATGACAAACAACTGTAATAAATGACAATTTTGGGCTTCCCTGGTGGCGCAGCGGTTGAGAATCTGCCTGCTAATGCAGGGGACACGGGTTCGAGCCCTGGTCTGGGAGGATCCCACATGCTGTGGAGCAACTAGGCCCGTGAGCCACAGCTACTGAGCCTGCGCGTCTGGAGACTGTGCTCCGCAACAAGAGACGCCGCGATAGTGAGAGGCCTGCGCACCGCGATGAAGAGTGGCCCCCGCTTGCCGCAACTAGAGAAAGCCCTTGCACGGAAACGAAGACCCAACACAGCAAAAATAAATAAATTAATTAATTAAAAACTCCTACCCCCAACATCTTAAAAAAAAAAAAAGCTCATAAAAAAAATAAAATAAAATAAATGACAATTTTAAGGGTTCTCCTCTGTGACCAGTATGTATTCCATGAAAATAGAAATGACAAGAAAAGCATCTTAAGCCTATGAACTGTGGAAAAGGTCAGAGAATAGCCAAGGTAGTGGATGAAGAATGGAAATGTCAAAAATTGGGCAGAAGAGAGGGAAGAAAGTAAAAAAGAAGATGCAAAGAATACCTTATATAAAATGACAGTTTTGTGATGAAGTGTTGGTGTCAGCAAGGGGAGGGGAGCTGGTTTCAGCAGCAAAGCCATGGAGGTAACTGGGTCCTACTTAAACACCAGCATTCTGTTTTAAGCCAGCAGGAAATGCTTCAGAAAAGCAGCAATATCCTTTGCTGACCCCCATTCAGTTTAGCAGTGGCAATATCAATAAGGCTGTGTACGTGTGCTTCCCAAGCAGGGGCATCTTCGTGCTTGTGTTGGGGAGTAGAAAACAGAGGCCTGAGGTCTCAAGAGTATTCCTTTTAAAAATAAGCCTACTGAAAACAAATGTTATTAAATTTTCTTGCACAGTCTAAATGCATTCTGGTTTCATTCCCAATATGCCAGATGTTGCTTCATTTGGAGAGAAAACCAACCCCATTCTAAGCACCCCTTTCATTGTTTTCTATCTCATGGACTCCGTGTTCTGAAAGATTTCATCAGCCAGACTGCATTTGATAAGCAAGTCATATTTTGATCTCATCAAATGTATGGACCAAAGCTTTTTATGGGCATTTTCTCATTGCTGCTAAAATTCCAGCACATTGTGCCTAGATAGGCTAGGAGGCAGGGCTGCAGTTTGGCCCTCTGACTGTCCAAAATAACTCAGAGACTATATGGGCAGGGTTTTTTAAAGCCTATTTTATTTTATTTTATTTTGGCTGTGCCACCGCACAGCTTGCAGGATCTCAATTTCCAGACTAGGAATTGAGCGTGGGCCCCTGGCAGTGAAAGTGCAGAGTCCTAACCACTGGACCAGCAGGGAATCTATGGGCAGTTTCGTTAAAATTGACTTTGAACATTTCAGGTGGGACAAATGTTCTCTAGTCTGCCAAAGGCTACACCACTCCCCAAGGTGTTGCTTCTGCTTCATGCATTTGGGTGGATGATCTGGCTCCTGAAGATATCTTCTGGGAGAGTACGTGATTTCCCTTCACTGAAAATACCTCTAGATCCCGACTGCTAATCTTTACAGTCCCCAAGCAGACCTGAGGTCCCAGAATGGGGACCATAATTGTTCCTACAAGCTAATCCATGTGGTTTCTGTGTGGCATGATCATGTCCTAAAGGCACCTTCATCCCTAGCTACCTCTTAGAAGGATGAGTTGTTTCTATCAACTTTTTCATACTTTGCTTAACTTTTGTGCAAACTATCACTCAGGCAATATAGAAGCTCTCTTATCACAGGTCTTTTGTTCTCTGTTTGCTTACCTGTTTCTTTTCATCTTTCTTTGATCTTTAGATGGCAATAGAGAGAAGAACCAGCTCTACCCAGAAAGGAAATCAAAATAACCTTTTAAAACATACAGTAATATCCTCCCCTGCTAGCCCCTTGGGTTAAAAAAAGAAAAAGGAAATTTGATCTGAATATTAGAGAAAAAATATACTTTAAACTCTGTCTGCCTAAAAAAATTCACACCTGTTTGGTGCTGTGGCTACCATTGTACAATAAATGAAAATTTGTTTTAAAAAAAGTGAGCTCCCATGTTATAATCTTATTTGCTTTTCTTTTTCTAATGGAACTTGTTTTTTAATTATTCCGGTATCAGAACATACATCCCAGCTTTGTTGCTGAAATTCTGCCTGGATTCCAAATGAGGCAGAAGAATATCATTTCGTGTAAGGCATTCATCACCACAAGAGGAAAGAAAACAGCAAGTAGTAATAACGTGGAAGGAGAATCATAGACTCTTGGGGCAGGAAGAGCCCTTAGAAGTCAAGTAGATTAACCAACACATTTAATTTGATTTTGGATTACAGTATCATTTCTGCAATACCTCCAGACTTTTTTTCCGTAGGTTCACTCAAGATTGAAAATACCATGTATTTTTTTTTTTTTTGATATAACTGAAACCGAGCAGGACCCCATGGGGCTCCTGTGCATGGAAGCCTTTCTGTGTCCCCGGTTCTTGTTTGTAGGAAATAGGCTTCAGCATCCATGACCTTCCCTGAGTTCCAAAGGGCAGGTTCAAACAGTTGCTAATCAGGGAAGGGAGGGGATGCAGAGACAAGGGAGGAGCAGTCAAGAAACAACAGTGCAGCCTTGGGGCAGGGTCCTGGTTCTGCCTCAAGGGATACACATAACAATATCTCTGAGCTCTTCTGGAGAACTAAAACCCCCAACAAATGGAACTACTTGATGAAGTTAACGACTTGATGAAGCGTTCTTCATTCCAGAGAAGGTCACAGTTTGACAACCTTGAGAACCAGAGAAGCTCATCCGAAACCACCTGAGACCAGATTAAAGGAGTGCAGGCCCTGAAGACACACCCTGATCCTTATCAGCAATCCCGCCCTTGAACCATTTCTATAAAACTCCTCACCAAATCCCCCGGGTTGGGACACACAGTTTTTGAGGGCATAAGCTCACTGTGTTCCTCTTTGCCTGACAAAGCAATAAAGCTATTCTTTTCTACTTCACCCAAAACTCTGTCTCTGAGATTCAATGCAGCACTAGTGCACAAAGGCTGAGTTTCTGGCATCATAACTAAGAGTTCAAAGCTACAACTGAAAGAAAAGCTCACCCTCTTCTGACCTTAACTCTGTAAATTTGAGCATAATAATTTAAGAGGCAGGATAGCACATGGGTTTTGACAGCTGAAGAATTTGAATACTGCCTCCCTCACTTATTAGCTATAGGTGTCGGGAGATAGTTCTCTATGAGTCTCTCACACTTCTTCACTTATTACAGCTTTTATATCAGATAATCTTTTCAAGGATGTTTGTATAGCGAACAGTCTTAGAAGATATAGTGTCTCCCCCTGGAGCACTGAGCAGATTTGTTTGCTATCCATGATAATAAAAATAACGTCACTCTTAGGGCAAAAGTTGGGCAAGTTTACTAACAGCTTCCTTGTAAGCTTGGGGGTTTCCTAAGCCTGGGGTTCCTCAGCTGTGAGTCATCACACCCCAGCGGCTCCCCAGTCCCTTCGTTGGACTTGAGGGACAAGGGGAACTACAGTGACCAACTGTTCTCATTTGCCTAGGACTTTCAATGCTAAAACTGAAACAGTCCTGGGAAAACTGGGATGGCTGGTCACTCTAGTGAAGTAGGAAACTGATGTGTATAGGAAGCTCCTGCTGTCTGCTATGCCAGGAAAATAAAGTCCTTTGTCTCTGACCAAGAAATTTTGTGTCTTCTGCCAGCATGCATGAAAATGGGGCAGACTAAGTCATTAGCTGGCAAGTAGGGTAAAATTTCAAACCTTTCCTAGTTCTTGACAGTAAGATGTTTAGTGAGTACTTCCCTGTGCCTGGGTTTTCTTTTCTGTAAAATGGAGATCATAGCATCTGCTTCAAAAAGTTGTGAGGACGGGGCTTCCCTGGTGGCTCAGTGGTTGAGAATCTGCCTGCTAATGCAGGGGACATGGGTTCGAGCCCTGGTCTGGAAGGATCCCACATGCCGTGGAGCAACTAGACCCATGAGCCACAACTACTGAGCCTGCGCGTCTGGAGCCTGTGCTCTGCAACAAGAGAGGCCGCGATAGTGAGAGTCCCGCGCACCGCGATGAAGAGTGGTCCCCGCTTGCCACAACTAGAGAAAGTCCTCGCACAGAAAAGAAGACCCAACACAGCAAAAATAAATTAATTAATTAATAAACTCCTACCCACAACGTCTTCTTTTAAAAAAAATTTAAAAAGTTGTAAGGACAAAGGAAATGGTGCAGGTAAAGCCTAAGCATCCCACCCAGGACATAATAGATCCTCAAGAGCGAGTGACAGTTCCCACTTTATTACCGTAATTCCTATTAGTAGATGGAATGCATCTAGTGCAATCATTGGTTGGGTTGTGTGTATGGTTTGCATGTGTGTATCTTCCTCTCAGTGTTTTCACACAATAGAACAGAGCAGATTTTTAAATGCTCAGTTAAGTATTTTTGATCATTTTTATCACTAAGATTAGACTGATTCGTGGTTGAGTCTAGTTACTGACTAAAATGTTCCCCAACTGGATGATTCAGTGACCTTATATAGTTGTTGCACATTTTGTAAGGCTTTTTTTTTTTTTTTTTTTTTTTTTTTTTTTGTGGTCGTGCTGCGTGGCTTGTGGGATCTTAGTTCCCCGACCAGGGATTGAACCTGGGCTATAGCAATGAAAGCCTGGAATACTAACCACTAGGCCAGCAGGGAACTCCCTGTAAAGCTCTTTTTAATCTGGTGAAACAATATCTAATGTTATTTAACAAGTGACCTTTGACCTCCTCCCTTAAATCTCTCCAGCAGATAATAAAATTAAGCTCCAGGTAACATCCTTCAGAGATTGTTTGCTTGGCGTCATATGGAAGTGTTCCACTGCTGTCATATAAGGTAAAGTAAATGCCACATCCACGTGCATCGATCTCAGCTGCTATGGGAAACAGTAAGCTGAAAAATAGCATTCCCACTGTTATTTGTATTTCCAAAGATTTTATAGATATTTTTGTTGAGAATATGTGATATATTTGTGGTCCTTTCCTCTAAGCGTCAGAGACAGTTTTCTTCAGAAGAAAAAAGATCCACAGGTTTTCTTCGAACTGGAGGATTCAGAATAACAAACATCTGGGAATTCTTTTGCTCACTTGGAGACGTGGATAATGTTCATATTTTGTGTGGCGGAGGAGTGTAACATCCCTTTTATGGGTTACGAGGAAAGCGTATTTAAACTGAATGTGGTTATGAGATGATTTGAAACTCTCTAGGAAAATGGATCCATTTGGGACACTATGATTATACCTCACTTAGCTAGTTCATTTATGTGTGGGTAAGGCAAGAATGACAGAAAGGAAAGCCCAGTGCCTCTGCCTCTACTCAGATGTGATCAAGAGTGGGTAGAGTTCATGCATTATTCTATTTTTGTTCTGAAACACTAGCTTGTCTTTCACTTGCAGGCTCAATTCAGTTCTAGATGTTTTGCAAATGTAATATGAGACTCAGTTAATTCCCTCCTAGGCCATCAAACTATCTTTTCTGAACTGGCAACTGCTTTGGTATTTCCCTTGGATCAAACATGCGATTTATGGCTTGATGTTTATCTGTAGGAAATATAAAACATTCAGCAATGCTGCCTAAAAGAGCCAGTTACGGTCTTGGTGTGATGTAATCATACAGACATGGGGTATCCCTCTCTGGCCAGACCTGAAAATCCTTCAACAACCTCAGGTGTTCTATTGGTTTCTGTTCATAGTAAGGAAACTAGACCCACCAATAATGAATAACACACATTTTAATTTTGTATCTTGTTTATTTTTTTAAAATTTATTTATTTTTGGCTGTGTTGGGTCTTCATTGACGCTCGCGGGCTTTTTCTAGTTGTTGCGCACGGGGGCTACTCTTTGTTGTGGAGCACGGGCTCTAGGTGTGTGTGCTTCAGTAGTTGTGGCTCGTGGGCTCTAGAGTGCAGGCTCAGTAGTGTGGTGCACAGGCTTAGCTGTTCCGCGGCATGTGGGATCACCCCAGACCAGGGCTCGAACCCATGTCCCTTGCATAGGCAGGCGGATTCTTAACCACTGTGCCACCAGGGAAGTCCTGTATCTTATTTTTTATGGAGGTAAAGTCAACATATCATAAACACATTTTTATTTTTGAAGAAGTCATTGTTCCTGTTTTCTGTCGGCCCAATTGCTTTGACTGTGGTCAGGAACTTCTTTCTTCATTTCTGAGTGGCTTAAATCTCTTGGCTCTGAATGTGAACCCCCAAGCCCTATCTTTAGGCACTGTCTCCTTTATTCCGTAGGCCTGAGATCTGGCTCTTTTGTCTTACTCCTGTGCTACAGGGGCGGTGTCTGTTGGAAGTTCTCCCCACAGGCCTAGAGTGGCAGCCACATGACTCTGACCAGGCTTTCATGCAACCTGCTTTTCCCTCCAGAGCTGGCCTCCATTCTCCCCTGTAGGTTTGCAGTTCTACAACCCTTCCTGAGGCTCAGTTTTGGCTTCAGCTACACGGTTTCCACAGCCCTGGAGTCAACTTTGGGCAAGTTGTAGCCTCTGTTGAATCCAGGCCTCCCGGTCCAGGTCACGCTCAGAGGCTTTGTTTTCTGCTGCAGCCCTACTGTTGGTCCCTGTAGGAGTCCCTAAGACTGCTGTAACAAAGCCACAAACTTGGTGGCTTGACAGCAGAGATGTATCATCTCACCATTCCGATGGCCAGAAGTCCAAAGTCAAGCTGTCAGAAGGGCCACGCTCTGTCTCTCTGAAGGTGGGAGAGAATGATCTGCTCCAGGCCCCGCTCCTAGCTGTTGGTGGCCTGGGATGTTCTTGACCTGTAGATGACCTTCTTTTCCCTGGATCTTCACATTGGCTTCTCTCTGGGCTTCTATCTCTGTGTCCAAGTTTCCCCTTTTAATAAGGATACAGTCATACTGGATAAAAGCCCACCCTAATGACCTCATGTTAACTTGATATTTGGTAAAGACCCAGCTTTCAAATAAGGTCATGTTCATAGGTACTGTGGGTTAGACTAGGTCATGTTCATAGGTACTGTGGGTTAGACTATCTACATCTTTTGGGGAAGACATAATTCAACCCATTACAGTCCCATCACCTTTATACCGCTACACTCTGCTTTTAGTGTAGGACCAGAAGAGCCCATCAACAAACTGACCTGAGGCTCAGGCCTCGGGATGGCCCTCACCACGCCATGTACCCTGGGGCATGCCTTCTTTTGCCTCAATGCACAGACATGTTCCCCAAGGTTTCAGCCCCCCCAAAGGGGCTGCCTTTTTCTAATTTGCACAAGTTGCTCTGCAAGCTAGCTGAAGTCCCATGAGGTCAACTTCTGATTTATTCATGGACATTCACTATACTGAACATAGATTTTTTCTCCAATTCAGTCATTCTGTACTCATATTCACGTATAAACTGTGTTGTCTGTTTTGATTTTTAAAAAGGGCATAGCCTTTCTTTTAGCAGAAATAGCCTCACTGTCATCGTTTATTTTCTGTAAAATTTCAAGCTTCAGAGGAAGGAAGCATAACAAGCCTATACTATGTCTCAGATGAATTAGGATCCAGATAGGTGTCTCAGCCTTGATTCCTGCCTTCCCTTTCTTACTGGTTTCACAAGTTTCTTACTGGTTTTCACAAGCCTCAGAGGCTCGGCATACGAAAATCTGGAAGAAACAATGATTGCCCTATTTTCTCACAGCATCCAATTGTGGAATGAAAATTGAGATCTGGACTCATTATTTGAGAAGTTTCAAACATAGTTCACTAGTGGTTTATAATTAAAACAGGAAATTCCATCTGCCACAATGAGCACATCCTCTTCCGAGAGCATGACTGAGGGCTGAGCACATCTGAATCACCTTCAAATCTCGTCATTGTCCATTAAATGCACTGGACAACAGTAGCCCAGGCTTAGCTCTCTAATTCTGTAGTTTGGCAAGCAGGGACAGTATTCCGGTTGCTCACTGGGGACAGGACCGCCAGCTTTGGAGAGACCAGTGTGAACAGCATCTGCCTCTGCATTTAATGCTGACTCTGTGCTCTGCCTTCCCATAGATTCATCTGCCTGGGCATCTTTGCCTATTTCAGTAGGGTAAATCTGAATGGGACTGGGGAGTGTTTCCCTGCCCATGACCTCTCCAAAGAGCTCAAAGGCACAGGACTCGGAGATAATGACCTACTGATTTAGCAAGGTCAGTGGCTACCGTGTAAATCCCAGGTTGTGCACTGTCCTGAGGAGCTGGACAGGGTCTGTGACAAATTGCTCAATACGAGCCATAAAAAACCAAGGTATATCAGAGTCTCCTGTGGGGATAGATTTAGGGGTGGATTAGTGATCTTTCTGTCAGTATGTACTGCTTTTCTAAATAAAGTCTGAGCACATCTCTGTAATATTTCTAGATTAAATTGAGGATTTTTACGTTACCCTTTTCTTCTTTATCTATAGTGATGGTTTATAGCTTTACGGAACAGCCTGTTTTCTGCTCATTAACTTAAATGTTCTTACAAATATTGGAATAGAATAATCCCAGATGGTGAAATCAGAGACCCAGGAGCTCCAATGTAGATGAGACTCCACAGAAGCAAAGTAAAAGTAAATATTCAAGAGATGTGTGCAAATGACCTAAAGAAGGGGTGACCTGGAGCTCCACTGTGTGGAGCTGCCCTGCCGCCTAAAGAAGCAGAGTCGTGGAGAGCCCTCAGGGCAGTGCTGGCTGCAGCAGGGTTGCGTCCTGGTGTTTGCAGTGCTGCCAGTTAGGGGGCGAGGGGAGGCACAAGGGCACGGCGGTAGCTTCCACCACCAAACCACTTCTGCACTGTGATTTTGGATCTTGCCCCAGAGGCCTAGCTCCTGAGCGTGGTTCACCAGCTTTCCTGGCAATGTTGGATGAGCCACCCCCAATCCTAATAAATTCATTCTCTGCCTAAACTGGCCAGCATCAGTTTCTGCACTCTTGGCTAAGAACCCTAACTGATTTGGGCACTCTGGTGGGGAAACCAGAACTTGTTCCAAACAGTTGGACCCCAGAACCCACATTCTGTTTTTAGAAAAGTATTTATTTTCCTTCCTTCCTTTCTTCCTTCCTCCCTCCCTCCCCTCCCCCCTCCCTCCCTTCCCCCCTCCCTCCCTTCCTTCCTTCCAGCTGTGCCGGGTCTTAGTTGCCGCACGTGGGGTCTTCGTTGAGGCATGCGGGATCATTTGTTGCGGCGTGCAGGCTTCTCTCTAGCTGTGGCCTGCAGGTTTTCTCTCTCTAGTTGTTGCGCACAGGCTCCAGGGTGCATGGGCTCTGTAGTTTGCAGCATGCGGGCTCTCTCATTGAGGCGCGTGAGCTCAGTAGTTGTGGCGTGTGGGCTTAGTTGCCCCGCGGCATGTGGGATCTTAGTTCCCTGACCAGGGATCGAACCGGTGTCCCCTGCATTGGAAGGTGGATTCTTTACCACTGTGCCACCAGGGAAGTCCAGAACCCACATTCTTGAGCCCTACAGGCACCACCTCTACTTTGGGCAGACACTGCGTTGGGCTCCAGATTGTGGGTGCCTCACTCAGGTGGACCATATGGATTATTGCCCAAAATAGGACATTTCTGAGAATGAAAAGGGCTTCTATTTATAATTATGCCAGGACTGTCCTTGGCAAATGAAATGGGCATAGGCCCTACTAAGGAATTATGCTTTTTCCTTATGCTATAGACGGGAATCCATCTGCCGGAAATTATAGGTGTAGTTTAAGGCCCAGAGCTAAGGGTCAGACTCACTTGATCCTATTTTGAACTTGCTAAGATAAAGTCAGTATTATCCATTCTGCTAAATGTCCATTTAGTTTCTTTACGAATATTCTTTAGCAAATATTAAAACCTAAGAGGAAGTACACTTTTAGAAGGATAATGTGTGCCTGACTTTAAGTGCATATGCAGAACTCTTGTAGGCCATGCTCACCATGAAGAGTGAGAGTAATTTCAAGAAAAAATAAAGCAAAAGGGAAAGAACTGCATTCTTTTCAATGAGCCTATGAAATTAACAAAATATAAAATGAACTGATAATTGAGGATATACCAAGGTTAGATTAGTGGTTCCATGGAAATCCATAGGGCAGAAGCACATTTTATTCTCTTAGCTGCTGGTAGATTTCCCCTTGAGAAGGGCATTATATTAGTTTGGAAGAAATACTCGTGATAAACTTGAGAGAAAGGTGAGGCCCCAAGGTGAGGTCCAGGTGACAAGAGGAAATGGGTAAACTGTCTCCCAAAGAGGATTTCTGTCAATTTACAGGTATTTGTTTAAGCACCTTGGGGCATCTGAGTCTGCAGAGACAGGCTGTGAAAAATGGGCTCAAATGCTCCTCACATAAAAGGAGTAGGAAGTAGGGAGGGAGAATCAAGGAGGGAGAAGCCAGAGGGGTGGGAGCTGCATGGGGAAACCTTGGAGAGAAAACTCCAGTGACAATGCTACTGGAGATGAGACATATCTAATGTGCTGCTTTTTTTTTTTTTTTCATGTATATGTGCTTTTATTGAAGGTCTACTTCAGGAAAGGAAAAGTCCTCCACGATGCTGGTTTTTTAGGTGATGCCTTACAACTGTTTCTTCAGTGCTTAGCGCTTGATGAAGATTTCGCACCTGCAAAGCACACTGCTCGTCCGCCCCATCCGGGCACTCCTGCTCTCCGCTGCAGAGTCAGGCCACAGGAATGCATCTCCCACCACATGCAGCTTGCCTTGTCATCTGACACTGTATTTCATCGGTCGCTGAGCCCCCGAGGCCGCCCACCGCGGCCAGCACGGGCGGCAGGAGCCGAAGGAGCGACCGGAGTCCCATGGCCGCAAGGAGACAGCGCGGGGACCCGGGCGCGAGGCGCGCTGCGCGAAGACGCCACAGGCAGGCGGAGCGCACGGGCCGCCCGGGCGGCTTTTGTGCTGCTTGATTTGACCTCTCTGTGTGACCCACAAAGCTTCAGTAACGACCAGAAAAACAAAGTCAAAGTGGTTGGAATAATGGTGTTCCTGTGATAATCAGTGAAGGGTCTGTGTTCTGCCTCCAAGTTGACATGGTATCAGGGTGTAATTAATACACCTTGATGGAGGGATGGCAGACCAGTGGGTGTTCTTTTCTAACAAAAATGTGCTCATTTCACATCTTAGCAGAGAGGCAGGAGAGGTAGGGAGAGAAGGAGATTATAACTCTGGGAGAGTGAAACTGATGACATGAGGAACAACAGAGGGGAAGACAGCAAAGGTTAGAAGTCTAGAGAAAATTTGAGCAGGGAGCTCTGTCAGGATTCTAGCTCAAGTGCAGACGTGGAGTGACAGAGGATGGCAAGGAAAGGGACAAGTGAAACAAAGATCCTCGCATCACTGAAGACGTGCGTAGCTCACACCATGAGTCCTAGAGAAACATGGTAAAGAGGCCCAGTGAAGCAAACAGCTTGGGACACCTGGGGACAAATCCCAGCAATACTGTCGATTACCCTACCGAGATTTGGGGAAGCCATACGCTGTTTCCCTCCACCTGCTTTCACTTTTCTTTCCCGAATTATGCCAAGTAGGTTAACCAGGTGGATTTGCAAGGTTGGAAACAGTCCGCTCATGCTGATAGGGACAGATAAAGGGACAAAGTAGGTCATTAAATAGTTAATCCCACTAGGGGACTGTAAGTAAAGAAAAAAGTATGGGAGACCCCTGTAAGTTAATGATCACTCAAAAAAAAGCAGGTTTGCTTAATCACAAAACCAAGCAGGCTGGCTTAGCAACAAAACCATGCAACAGAAACATGAGCCATGCCCCCAAACAATAAAACAATGGTGGCATGAGACCCACATCCTGCCCATTGAGCTCAGGAAGCTAATGACCCCCAGGACACGCTCTCCACACACATAAAAAACAATAATTTATGGAAAGGTGACATTTCAAAGTGAAAGACCTTCATTTACTAAGACCTGAAGTAATTTTTCCAGAGTGCCGTGACGGTCCTGGCTTGACTATGTGGGAACAAGAAAACTCCCCCACCCAGCCTGGAGGAGGAGCTGATGACGGAAGTGCCACATCTACTCAAGAATGAGGGGAAAGGTGGTCTCTTTCCCCTCCCCACTCCTCCTTTGATTATAAAACTGTAGCCCACTAAGTTCTCCGGGCTCAGCACCCTCTTGCCCGCCCACTTGTAGGCCTCACAAGCGTCCTATTCTAATAAATCGGTTTTTTTTAACCTCTTTATTGGAGTATAATTGCTTTACAATGGTGTGTTAGTTTCTGCTTTATAACAAAGTGAATCAGCTATACATTTACATATGTTCCCATATCTCTTCCCTCTTGTGTCTCCCTCCCTCCCACCCTCCCTATCCCACCCCTCTAGGTGGTCACAAAGCACCGAGCTGATCTCCCTGTGCTATGCAGCTGCTTCCCACTAGCTATTTTACGTTTGGTAGTGTATATATGTCCATGCCACTCTCTCACTTTGTCACAGCTTACCCTTCCCCCTCCCCATATCGTCAAGTCCATTCTCTAGTAGGTCTGTGTCTTTATTCCTGTCCTGCCCTTAGGTTCTTCATGACCTTTTTTTTTTTCTTAGATTCCATATATATGTGTTAGCATATGGTATTTGTTTTGCTCCTTCTGACTTACTTCACTCTGTATGACAGACTCTAGGTCCATCCACCTCACTACAAATAACTCAATTTCATTTCTTTTTATGGCTGAGTAATATTCCATTGTATATATGCAAATAAATCGCTTATCTATCACTTTGCCTTTTGCTGAATTCTTTCTGTGCTGAGACATAAATGACTGGAGCTCCTTGGAGCCCCTGAAACGTCACCTAGTGGTTTCAGTGTGACTCTTCCACTCCAGCTCCTTCCTCTTTACTTCCAACTTCTTCCCAACTTCCAGAGCAAAGTATCCCAATATTTTTGAGAATAAAGATTTTTTTAACATCAAAAGTCTCTAGAAAAACTGCAACAGCAGTTGCTTCTACTGATTAAAATATACATACTATCAAAAATATTGCTCATGCACTAACATTTCAGTTGGATATTTATCTTATTAATTTTAAGAGCATCTAAATGCAATGGAAAAAATAATAACATATACATTTGTTGAGATTAGCTCTAACTAACAGAGACCTGAAAAACAGTGGCTTAAACAGCATAGAAATTAAGATTTTTATCACATGAAAGTCTGATGTGGAGGCTCCCCAGTCACTGGCAACCCAGGCTACTTCTCCCTTGTGGCTTCACAGTCACTAAAGTATGTCTCATGTCCTCATGTTCCAAGATAGAATTCTAACATTTCCACATCCGAAGATACAGGGTGGAAGGAGGGGGTGAAAAAGCCAAGGGCACAAGTCTGTTTTCTCTTAAGGAAATTTCTGGAAACTTCCATGTAATTGTTCCTCTTACATTCCATTGGTCAGATCTTGGTCCTCTGGCTACATCTAGCTGCAAAGAAGGCTGGAAAGTTGAGTCTCTGTTCCCGGCTGTCATGCGCTCAGATAAACTGTGGACATTCTAAAGGGGCAAAATTAGCACTTTCTGCCCCAACAGATGTGTGTGATTTACCTACAGCTGCACGGCAAGTTAGCGTAGAGTCAGGACTAGATAGAAGCCAGCTCTCCCAGGTTTCCTGTTACTTGTTGTTTGGTATCATTTTTATTCTAGCTCCTTAACTTGCCCACTGAACTGCATACATCTCTCTACCATGGGCGGATGCCTCTCTGGCGACCTACCACGTTTTCTTGAATTACCATTTTCCTCTATATGTGTGTGTGACATTCTGGCAATGTATGTGATGCTGTGTGTGGGTCCTCTTGTCCCAATATCACATGGCAGAATATTCTCAAGTCACACCAGATGAAGGATTGGGATCTTGGGTGGTCTCTTGGGCACCTAAGAAAGTGCAGAGAAAGCAATGAGGCAGATAAGAATTGTTTGTAGCACATGGAGGAATTTTCAAGATAATCAAGAGAGGCTGCCTTTGGCAGAGACTGAAATGAGACCCTTGGGGGTATGTAAGAGGGTGAAATTATCTGAATAATAAAGGAAGTCTTAGTGCTTGGGAGATCTCTTGTGTAATATACTTTCAGAAGGTGGAAAAATATTTATGATTACTATGTTGTTGTTGTTGTACCCAGGTCAAGACTAAAGACGGGAGCCTTGCCGTTTAAACAGCATAAAACCCATGGCTTCCAATTCTTTTTTCCTTTTCCTTTGTGCACTGTTGTGAACTAGCTGGTAAAATTGGGGCCTGTAGATTTGCAGAAAGCTGGTGCTCACCCTACCTAGCACTATCTTAGGAATCCACAAAGGACAAGTTAAAACTACTAACTTCTTAGCTCTTTTAAAGGCCAGGTCTTCATTTTACATCATAAGAAAGAGGATTTACATAGAATGTCACCTTATATAATTCATGTTGACTTCTGCTGAGAATTATTAATGGATATTGAGTTTAGCTGTGAACACCTTTCTGCAGGAATGAGTGTGGAGGCAACACTTAACTCTGCAAAATCTCTTTGGCTGGTTGGTTGACTCTAACATGGTGAGACAAGGTACTCAAGTCAGGGCTTAATCAGGGAAGCACAACTACTAGGTATATTAGGGCCGTAGCAACTCATTACACAACGGTGGGAGATGCTGGGGAAGTGAGGGTCTGAAAGGAGGAGTTGGAGGACCAGAGAAAAGTCATTAATCTGTCCCCTGAAGGGTTAGTGTGGTGAACAGAGTGGAACTTGCAGGGGAATCTATCTGGAAAACCAGATACATCCAGTTGCCAAAGTAGGATCATGAAGAAGACCTGGTGAAAGGTGTGATTTCTGCAAAACTATTGCTTCCGAAAGTCTGCAGCCAAGCTTCATGAAGGGGGGTGTGGGGGGCTGTTGGTCAGCAGCGCTGTCAGTTGGGAACAGCTGGACCCAGAGCGTGAGAGAATGAGGAAAATCTGGAACTTGCCTGCACCTCTGTGTCTGTCACCTTTGGAGAATAATGGCCATGTTTTCTCCTGCCTTCTAAACCTTACATAAATTCCTCTTTTGGCGAACTCTATTTCAGAACCATAAGGGGATTCTGGGAAATGTAGTTCCAGCTAAACCAAGTTCACACAGCACACATCCCCACTAAAACGGCCAAAAGGGGAAATCATGGTTTGTACATTTCAAGAAAATTATTGAAATTCTAATATTAAATTACAACATTAATGAGTCCCCAGTTGACTGGTTCATATACTTACAAGTACAAAAAATAGAAAGTCATGGGAAATTAACCAGTTCTAAAATATCACACTATGTTTACACTTAAGAGTGGAACAGCTATAAAATTTGGTCCTTAAAATTCCCATTATAGATACAGCTTTGGTTTCCAGTAGCCACAGGGTAGAATGTCCAGGAGAACTGGTTGAAACACTGAATGCTTTCCTGCGTTTGATAGAGTATCAAGAACAGAGGGCTGGACTCTGGACCACAAAGTATCCCATGCCATTTAAGAAGGTGATTTATCCCAGTAACAATCCCACTAATAGTTTCACACTTGGTGCTTACTAATGCTCATTACAGAGTATTTCCCTCAGCTCCATTAAGCTTTAATCTCAGCTGTTTTTTGGCACATTAACAACATGGCAGACCACCAAAGGAAGACTGGTCACAGACTTCATGTCTTACACACAATAATTTGGCTAGTGAATCGGATGGATTGGAAAACTAGAGCAGGATCCCACTCTACTCAGAAGATTCCAAGGGGCTGTGGCATCTCAAAGTCTGACAGTGTTGTCTTCTTGACAGAGTAGCTGCCTCAGAGAAATATTAGGTTGAGAGCCTCCAAAGAAGCTGCCTCTCCAGTCTTGGGAATCTGCATAGTATGGGAGAGCACACTGAAGCATTTCAGCCTTGGCACCATCTGTTCTCTCCCAGGCAAAGGCTAGGCTGGGAGGCACTGAGAGGCAGTGTCCCTTTTTCCACATGCTTCCATTAGTTATGCTCAGGGCTGGCCCAGGGCCAAACCATGGAGGAGGCCACTCCCTCTCTGGTGCCTCTTCTTCTACCCCCATTTGCCTTTTAGATAGTCCTTCACCTGATTCTTGGTGTCCTCATTAAACCTTGGTTGTCCAAGGCCACTCAGTGTTGTTTATTCCTTAGGCCAGACTTTTTTTTTAACATCTTTATTGGAATATAATTGCTTTACAATGGCATGTTAGTTTCTGCTGTATAACAAAGTAAATCAGCTATATGTATACATGTATCCCCATATCACCTCCCTCTTGTGTCTCCCTCCTACCCTCCCTAACTCATCCCTCTAGGGGGACACAAAGCACCGAGCTGATCTCCCTGTGCTATGCGGCTGCCTCCCGCTAGCTATCTATTTAGCTCCTCCCCGTGTCCTCAAGTCCATCCTCTATATCTGCGTCTTTATTCCTGTCCTGCCCCTAGGTTCCTCAGAACCATTTTTTTTTTTTAGATTCCATATATATGTGTTAACATACGGTACTTGTTTTTCTCTTTCTGACTTACTTCACTCTGTATGACAGTCTCTAGGTCCATCCACCTCATTACAAATAATTTTGTTTCTTTTTATGGCTGAGTAATATTCCATTGTATATATGTGCCACATCTTCTTTATCCATTCACCTGTTGATGGACACTTAGGTTGCTTCCATGTCCTGGCTATTGTAAATAGTACTGCAATGAACATTGTGGTACATGACTCTTTTTGAATTATGGTTTTCTCAGGGTATATGCCCAGTAGTGGGATTGCTGGGTCATGTGGTAGTTCTATTTTTAGTTTTTTAAGGAACCTCCATGCTGTTCTCCATAGTGGCTGTATCAATTTACATTCCCACAAACAGTCTTAGGCCAGTCGTTATTGGCCAATGCTTTATGCTTCAGGCTTTCCATTTTCTCTGCCCGCATAAAATATACCCTCCGGTGTCCCTCTGAGACCTTCTTTCACCTAATATCACAACACTGTTAATGGGTCCAGAAAGAATCATCAAGAGTCTCTTTAGTAGTAGCAATTAGGTGTGTCAGGCTTCCCAGATTTCCCTGCAAGTTCCAAATTAGGTGGTCTGACAGAAAGCGAATTTGGGCGAGTCTTTGGCAATTTCTACTGGCCACCTACTCCACCTACATGCAGGGTAAATCATAGACATCAATGTCTGGTTAATTATTAACTTGATTGATGGTTACTGATTGCTCAAACTCAAGGTCATAAATGTTTTGCATCTCTTAGGTGCTAAATAAATGTTTGTTGGCTGAAGTAGTCTTTGATTAGACTTTGTCCAAGGATTTTGCTCTCTTAAATTACAGGGACAGGTAGGGCGCCAATATTCCAAGAGAGACTGAGCAGTGGTTCCAGAGGAGGAGGAACAATTATGGATGGGTGTATGACCTGGAGGGCAGATTGACAGAAGCACATCTGCAGCTCTAGGCCAGGTTTGTCAGCACACCTGAGCTTGTGGCAAGATTTGCCACAAAAAGGAGGTGAGTCGTTGCTGGGGTCTACCATGGAAAAGGGTGGAAAAGGCCCAGGTACAGCCATGCCAGACAAAACAGTTGGCTGAGACCAACTCAGTCAGTGCCTGCAAGGGGTTCAGACCACTTGTGGGAGCTCATCCTTTTCTAGAGGGTCTTGGATTTCCCAAACTCCTTTCACAGTTCCTGCCAGGGTGTCAGTACTATACCATGTAGGTCCTGCCTGCTCGTGTGCTAGAAGGTGTAGGACACTTTGCCTGTTGCATTTACTGCCTGTAGGGTGTATTTGGTGATTGGCATATGCCACTTCTTATTGACTAAATTCTGCCTTTGTCACTGAACTCTCCACTGAGGGCGGGGACTAAGCTTTAGTACTCTAGGGCCGGCTCCAGACCCCACACACAGTAGGAAGCCGAAGTGGTAGCTGCTGATGGTGCCTGGCTAATTGCTTTGACAGCAAAGGGTAGTAGAAAAAGAAGCAGACTTGGAATGCATCTTGGTTTTCTTGATTGGTTACCTCTAACTTTGGGCCACACACAACCTCTCTGGGCCTCAGTTTCCTCACTTATAACATGGAGGCTTGACAATCCTGTCTACCTCCCAGCATTCTTGGCAAGATCAAATCAGATCATGCTTGTTAAAGTACGTGGCCAACTCCAAAACACTATACAAATGTAAGATGATACATACATATTTATAACCGGATGTAAATCTGTATTTTTTATTTACCAAAATATATTCTGAGTGAGTACTTATTTGAAAAGAACTTTCTGATAAGTCTGCTTAGGGAAGAAGTTGAGATTCCAGAGACTCCAGTATTTCAGAGAAGGGAGTGAAGATTCATACTCTACAGAAGATGAGTTGTGTTGTTTGTTCGTTTGTGTGCACAGGGAGGGACAAAATAAGGTGAAGACGAGAGAGAGGATATAAAAACATGAGAAATTAACATCTCTAGGCTATGTTTCTAAAGCTATATGGGTCAGACTCCTCCCACTAAGAATTTTAAAAACACAACATGAGAAATATTTCCACCCTCTTAAGCTCATTGTCACCCTTAGAATGCTATCTGCCAGGACGAGGAAATAGGCCTTTTATTTGCTCCGTATAGAGCATGTTGGCACACTTGAGGAGTTTTAGATGACGATAATAGTGAGTGCTGGTAAAACCAGAAGTCAGGACAGACCTGTAGGGTTAAAACCTGGAGGGATGAGGTCAGCCAAAGATGGCCATGCCTGGGAGAGCTACGCAGAAGCTGCTGTGCGTGCTGGATGTGGCAGAGGGACCAGCTGCTGAGAGAAGGGGAGTGTGAGGCTCAAGATGGAAAATCATGAACCAGGTGACACCATCAGGAAAAAGTTAACAACTCGTGATATCATAACCAGAAACATTAGCCAAGTTCCGGAAGATGAAATGGATCTACGTGAACATGGGTCAACATGTCTTGGACTTAATGCTATGCTCTGTGGCCTAAGAACAGTCTTTTTAAAATTATTTTAAATAATAATTATTTTATTATAGTAATTAAAATTAAAAATTTATCATTTTAGCCGTTTTTAAGTATAGAGTTCATCTCCATTAAGTATATTTGCATTGTTGTGCAACTGTCACCACCGTTCACCTCCAGAACTTTTTCATCTTCTCAGACTAAAACTCTGTACCCATTAAACACTAACTCCCTATTCCCTCCCTCCCCCAGGCTCTGGCAACCCCCCTTCTGCTTTCTGTCAGTATAAATTTGACTACTTTAGTGACCTCATATAAGTGGAATCATACAATATTTATCCTTTTGTGACCGGTTTATTTTACTTAGCATAGTGTCCTGAAGGTTCATGCATGTTGTAGCATGTGTCAGAATTTCCTTTCTTCTTAAACTGATTAATACTCCATTGTGTGTACATAACACATTTTGTGTATCCAATTGACAACTTGGGTTGTCTCTGCCTTTTGGTTATTGTGAATAATGCTGCTGTAAACATAGGTGTACAAATATCTGAGTCCTACTTTTGCTTCTTTGGGGTATAAACCCAGAAGTGGAATTGTTGGGCCATGGTAATTCTGTGTTTAATTTTTTGAGGAATCACCTACGGTTTCCACAGTGGGTACATCATTTCACATTCCCACCAGCAATGCACAAGGGTTCTAATTTCTCCACATCCTCATAAAAAGTCTCTTTTGATGTGTCTCAGGTGCAACATGGGTTAGAATACCTGCTAGGTTACCAATGGCAGTAATCTCATTTTGGACAGTGCATGTACCTTACAAAGATTTTGTAAGTTTACCTTTGACTGCAGGTGGTTTGAACTGTGGTCGCTATACTGTAACATGGTATATCCCATGGTTGATCTTGGTTTTTGGTGATCTGCTTCCTCTTTTCTTGGTTATACCTTTGAAGGGTGGCTTTGTGGCCAGATATAACTCATCCCTGTTCCCAGAGAAAGAAGTAGCTTAACTCACTGGATTAGAATTTCTAACCTCTCTTTACGAAGATGTTTTCACTTCACTCCAGACTGCGTTTGCTGCAGACCCTGGGCCTAACAACATAAACTGTTCAGAAAGCCCTGAACATGGCATAAAAATTTGCTGATTTTAAGCAAATATACAGACAAAGATAAAATAGTACAAAGAGAGAGAGGGAGAGGGAAAGTGGAGAATGAGGACACTGTAGTTGGCAGTGGTGGGAGTAGTCAGGCAAGCCCTTTGATGGGGGCGGTAGAGGGTGGAGGTGATGGCGAGGTGAGTGGGCAGGGAGGAAGCTTCTCAGGCTTTCTTCCTAACAATCTCCCCCTGCCTCGGGCAGGTGGGGCTCTTGCACCAGGGCTATTGGTGATGTCACAGGATGTAAAGGAAGCCCCTTTCCTGTTTGGGCTGCCTATCATTGATGTTGACATTCTCAGTTTCCTAATATTTAAAGAGCATCAAAAATTAATAGAGAGTATAGGCATACCTCAATTTACTGTGCTTTGCAAATATTGTGTTTTTTACAAATGGAAGCTTTGTGGCAACCCCACCTTGAGCAAGTCTATATTGGCGCCATTTTTCCAGCAGTGATTTGCTCACTTTGTGTCTCTGTGTCACATTTTGGTAATTCTTGCGATATTTCAAACTTCTTCATTATTATTATATTTGTCATGGTGATCTGAGATCAGTGATCTTTGATGTTACTACTGTAATTGTTTCTTTGCTTTGTATATTTAAATTAAGGTATGTACATGTTTTTTTGACATAATGCTATTGCGTACTTAATAGATTACAGTATAGTATAAATATAACTTTTATACACACTGGGAAACCAAAAAAATCCTGTGACTCATTTTATTGCAACATTTGCTTTACTGCGGTGGTCTGGAACCAAACCTACAATATCTCTGAGGTATGGCTGTATATGGCTGTATATTGTTTTCCAAGTTGATTTTTATGTTTCTTTAATTTTACTTAATTTCTTAAATTCTCCAAATGAGAATTTTAAAAAATCTCTGCCCTTATGAAGTGTTTTCTGAGCTAGTTAGTCCTGATTCCTCATGGTTTCTTCTGATTTTTCTGAGGAGGCTCTCAGGATTTATGCTCCAAATGGCCTTTCCCCAGGCTGGCGGGGAAAATACCTCAAGCAGTCAGGAATCTGGCTCTTGCCAAGGGAAAAAAGTCAGCCCAGAACATGCATCCACCTGCCTTCAAGCCAGGGACAAGCCAGCCTTGATTAGCCTTGATCATTGACCTGATTATGAATTTCACGTTAGCTTAGACTGGGGATGATAAACCTGGGTCGGGCTGGGCAAAGAGTATCAAATTCCCCATGAATTTGCACTAAGTAATCCAGTGCCTGGTCTTACTTCACGAGAGTCCTTGCAGCCAGTGATCCCTACCTTTACCATCATGGTAACTCCCTTCCCCTACAAACATTCTCCAGGCAAGTTCTTACCTGACCTGGGCGAGATGAAGGGAGACTGACAGGGAGGGGTTCTAGGGACAGGAGGCCGCCTCTCCTTCAGTCTGAAACTTGTACTGACTTGGCTAAGAGCATCGTCATGAAACCACGATGTTCAGTGATGCATATTCGCACACAGGCCTTAGAAGGCTATTAAACATTGGGCTGTCCTCCTATGATTGATTTAAATGTTCAATGCTTTTTGAAAAAAGTTTTATTTGAAGATTAATTTTTTTGAAAAAAAGCAAACTATATGGAAGGGTAAAACGTAAAAGTGCTGCATTCCCTCTTCCTCATTCTAGCTTCCAGTGCTGGGTGTATATTCTTTCAGGTATATTCTATACACACACACACACACACACACACACACACACACACATTTATACATCCTTAAAAAAAAACTCAGGTCATACTATAATACAGCTATACAAGCTACTTTATAGCAGAGATACCCTTCGATGTCAATTCATTTTTTTAAAGGAAAAGGATATAACAATAAGTAATCTACTTTCTGATAGGTTCATATTCAAATCAGGTTCTGAACCTCAGCTCAACCTGAGCGTTTAGCTGAGAATCACTGGTACAACCGACCCTGGGCTGGTGTCTCCCGTGGCCGCCTGCCCCCTGCGCTCCTGTGTGTGCCCCCACTTACTAAGTGCCCGTGGAGGTGCAGGCAGGAACTTGTGGCGACGGAGAGTGAGTGTGTGGCCAGTTTGGCAGGAAAATTAGAAGACCAGACGGCCTCTGGGCTCCGTGGTTATCCAAGGGTAGGCGGAGGGACTTCAAACGTTGTCCGGTCCGGTGGAGGCTGGTGCTACTTCTGTTTTTTTCGGTTTTTTTTTTTTTTGCGGTACGCGGGCCTCTCACTGTTGTGGCCTCTCCCGTTGCGGAGCACAGGCTCCGGACGCGCAGGCTCAGCGGCCATGGCTCACGGGCCCAGCCGCTCCACGGCATGTGGGATCTTCCTGGACCGGGGCACGAACCTATGTCCCCTGCATCGGCAGGCAGACTCCCAACCACTGCGCCACCAGGGAAGCCCCTGGGCTGGTGCTATTTCTCATCAATGGTCCAACATCGGCTGCCAGCCAGAATCTCCAGAAACTTATGGTTGGTTTGTTTATGACCCAGACGTGCCAGGGGAGTCAAATTTCTGGAGTCTTCCTCATTTTATCCTCCGGGTAGCGTAGAGGCACTTGCCACTTTTGTTTGGGGGTATGGAGACTAGGGGAACTTCGCTGTTCTTGAGTATGACACATTCTTTTGGAGGATCATAATTTGAGCAATTTCTGGCATTTCAGAGGCTAATTCTCTCGACTAACACCCTCTCTTCTGAACTGCATCTTTGTGATGATGACTTCCAGGCCCTCCCATCTTTTGCCCTGACCACTTTCGTGAGCTCCTAGTCTGTTAGATCAACTTCCTTCCAAAAAGTGCACACTGGATTCCCAGGCCCACATCTAATTTGTTCAAAGTGAAGCCAATATCTTCGCCTGAAAACCTGTACGAATTTCTTATTTCCACCTCTCTGGTCACCCTAGAGAGAAATCGCTTAAATCATTCCTTTTTTGTGTGTGTGTGTGGTACGCGGGCTTCCCACTGCCGTGGCTTCTCCCGCTGCAGAGCACAGGCTCTGGATGCGAAGGCTCAGTGGCCATGGCTCACGGGCCCAGCCGCTCCGCGGCACATGGGATCTTCCCGGGCCGGGGCACGAACCCGCGTCCCCTGCATCGACAGGCGAACTCTCAACCACTGCGCCACCAGGGAAGCCCTTAAATCATTCTTAATTCTTTTTTTTTTTTAACATCTTATTGGAGTATAATTGCTTTACAATGTTGTGTTAGTTTCTGCTTTATAACAAAGCGAATCAGCTATAAGTATACATGTATCCCCATATCCCCTCCCTCTTGCATCTCTCTCCCACCCTCCCTATCCCGCCCCTCTAGGTGGTCACAAAGCACCGAGCTGATCTCCCTGTGTTACGCAGCTTCTTCCCACTAGCTATCTATTTTACATTTGGTAGTGCATATATGTCAATGCCACTCTCTCACTTTGTTCCAGCTTACACTTCCCCCTCCCCATGTCCTCAAGTCCTTTCTCTATATCTGCATCTTTATTCCTATCCTGCCCCTAGGTTCTTCAGAACAATTTTATTTTTTTTAAGATTCCATATACATGTGTTAGCACACAGTATTTGTTTTTCTCTTTCTGGCTTACTTCACTCTGTATGACAGTCTCTAGGTCCATCCACCTCACTACAAATAACTCAGTTTCATTTCTTTATATGGCTGAGTAATATTCCATTGTATATATGTGCCACATCTTCTTTATCCATTCATCTGTTGATGGACACTTAGGTTGCTTCCATGTCCTGGCTAATGTAAATACAGCTGCAATGAATATTGTGGTACATGACTCGTTTTGAATTATGGTTTTCTCAGGGTATATGCCCAGTAGTGGGATTGCTGGGTCATATGGTAGTTCTATTTTTAGTCTTTTAAGGAACTATCATACTGTTCTCCACAGTGGCTGTATCAATTTACATTTGCACCAACAGTGCAAGAGGGTTCCCTTTTCTCTACACTCTCTCCAGCATTTATTGTCTGTAAATATTTTGATGATGGCCATTCTGACTGGTGTGAGGTGATACCTCACTGTAGTTTTTATTTGTATTTCTCTAATGATTAGTGATGTTGAGCATCCTTTCATGTGTTTGTTGGCAATCTGTATATCTTCTTTGGAGAAATGTCTATGTAGGTCTTCTGCCCATTTTTGGATTGGGTTGTTTGTTTTTTTGATATTGAGCTGCATGACCTGCTTGTATATATTGGACATTAATCTTTTGTCAGTTGTTTCATTTGCAAATATTTTCTCCCATTCTGAGGGTAGTCTTTTTGCCTTGTTTATGATTTCTTTTGCTGTGCAAAAGCTTTTAAGTTTCCTGAAGTCCCATTTGCTAATTTTTGTTTTTATTTCCATTTCTCTAGGAGGTGGTTCAAAAAGTATCTTGCTGTGATTTATGTCATAGAGTGTTCTGCCTATGTTTTCCTCTAAGAGTTTTATAATGTCTGGCCTTACACTTAGGTCTTTAATCCATTTTGAGTTTATTTTTGTATATGGTATTAAGGAGTGTTCTAATTTCATTCTTTTACATGTAGCTGTCCAGTTTTCCCAGCACCACTTATTGAAGAGGCTGTATTTTCTGCATTGTATATTCTTGCCTTCTTTATCAAAGGTAAGGTAACCATATGTATGTGGGTGTATCTCTGGGCTTTCTATCCTGTTCCATTGATCTATATTTCTGTTTTTGTGCCAGTACCATACTGTCTTGATTACTGTAGGCTTGTAGTATAGCCTGAAATCAGGGAGCCTGATTCCTCCAGCTCTGTTTTTCTTTCTCAAGATTGCTTTGGCTATTCGGGTTCTCTTGTGTTTCCATATAAATTGTGAATTTTTTTGTTCTAGTTCTGAAAAAAATTCCATTGGTAGTTTGATAGGGATTGCATTGAATCTGTAGATTGCTTTGGGTAGTAGAGTCATTTTCACAATGTTGATTCTTCCAATCCAAGAACATGGTATATCTCTCCACCTGCTTGTATTGTCTCTAATTTCTTTCATCAGTGTCTTATAGTTTTCTGTATACAGGTCTTTCGTCTCCTTAGGCAGGTTTATTCCTAGGTATTTTATTCTTTTTGTTGCAGTGGTAAATGGGAGTGCTTCCTTAATTTCTCTTTCAGATTTTTCATCATTAGTGTGTAGGAATGCAAGACATTTCTGTGCATTAATTTTGGATCCTGTTACTTTACCAAATTCATTGATTAGCTCTAGTAGTTTTCTGGTAGCATCTTTAGGATTCTCTAAGTATAGTATCATGTCATCTGCAAACGGTGACAGTTTTACTTCTTCTCCAATTTGTTCCCATTATTTCTTTTTCTTCTCTGATTGCTTTGGATAAAATTTCCAAAACTACATTGAATAATAGTGGTGAGAGTGGGCAACCTTGTCTTGTTCCTGATTGTAGAGGAAATGGTCTCAGTTTTTCAACACTGAGAATGGTGTTGGCTGTGTGTTTGTCATATATGGTCTCTATTATGTTGAGGTAGGTTCCCTCTATGCCTACTTTCTGGAGGGTTTTTATCATAAATGGGTGTTGAATTTTGTTGAAAGCTTTTTCTGCATCTATTGAGATTATCATATGGTTTTTATCCTTCAGTTTCCTAATATGGTGTATCACATTGATTTGTGTATATTGAAGAGTCCTTGCATTCCTGGAATAAACCCCACTTGATCATGGTGCATGATCCTTTTAATGTGCTTTTGGATTCTGTTTGCTAGTATTTTGCTGAGGATTTTTGCATCTATGTTCACCAGTGATATCGGACTGTAGTTTTCTTTTTTTGTGTGTGACATCTTTGTCTGCTTTTGGTATCAGGGTAATGGTGGCCTCTAGAATGATTTTGGGAGTGTTCCTCCCTCTGCTATATTTTGGAAGAGTTTGAGAAAGATAGGTGTTAGCTCTTCTCTAATGTTTGATAGAATTTGCCTGTGAAGCCATCTGGTCCTGGGCTTTTGTTTGTTGGAAGATTTTAATCACAGTTTCAATTTCAGTGCTTGTGATTGGTCTGTTTATGTTTCCTAGTTCTTTCTGGTTCAGTCTCAGAAGGTTGTGCTTTTCTAATAATTTGTACATTTCTTCCAGGTTGTCCATTTCATTGGCATAGAGTTGCTTGTAGTAATCTCTCATGATCCTTTGTATTTCTGCCGTGTCAGTTATTACTTCTCCTTTTTCATTTCTAATTCTGTTGATTTGAGTCTTCTCCCTTTCTTTCTTGATGAGTCTGCCTTATGGTTTATCAATTTTGTTTATCTTCTCAAAGAACAAACTTTTAGTTTTATTGATCTTTGCTATTGTTTCCTTCATTTCTTTTTCATTTATTTCTGATCTGATCTTTAGGATTTCTTTCATTATGCTAACTTTGGGGGTGTTTCTGTTCTTCTTTGTCTAATTGCTTTAGGTATAAGGTTAGGTTGTTTACTTGAGATTTTTCTTGTTTCTTGAGGTAGGATTGTATTGCTATAAACTTCCCTCTTAGAACTGCTTTTGCTGCATTCCATAGATTTTGGGTCGTCATGTTTTCACTGTCATTTGTTTCTAGGTACTTTTTTATTTTCTCTTTGATTTCTTCAGTGATCTCTTGGTTATTTAGTAGTGTATTGTTTAGCAACCATGTGTTTGTATTTTTTTACAGTTTTTTTTCCTGTAACTGATATCTAGTCTCATAGCCTTGTGGTTGGAAAAGATACTTGTTACGATTTCAATTTTCTTAAATTTACGAAGGCTTGATTTGTGACCCAAGATACGATCTATCCTGGAGAATGTCCATGAGCTCTTGAGAAGAAAGTGTATTCTGTTGTTTTGGATAGAATGTCCTATAAATATCAATTAAGTCCACCTTATTTAATGTGTCATTTAAAGCTTGTGTTTCCTTATTTAATTTCATTTTGGATATTCTGTCCACTGGTGAAAGTGGGGTGTTAAAGTCCCCTACTATTATTGTGTTACTGTTGGTTTCCCCTTTTATGGCTGTTAGCATTTGCCTTATGTATCGAGGAGCTCCTTTGTTGGGTGCATAAATATTTACAATTGTTATATCTTCTTCTTGGATTGATCCCTTGATCCTTATGTAGTGTCCTTCTTTGTCTCTTGTAATAGTCTTTATTTTAAAATCTATTTTGTCTGATATGAGAATTGCTACTCCAGCTTTCTTTTGATTTCCATTTGTATGGAATATCTTTTTCCATCCTCTCACTTTCAGTCTGTATGTGTCCCTAGGTCTGAAGTGGGTCTCTTGTAGACAGCATATATATGGGTCTTGTTTTTGTATCCATTCAGCCAGTCTGTGTCTTTTGGTTGGAGCATTTAATCCACTTACAATTAAGGTAATTATTGATATGTATGTTCCTTTTACCATTTTCTTACTTATTCTGGGTTTGTTTTTTGTAGGTCTTGTCCTTCTCTTGTGTTTTCTGCCTAGAGAAGTTCCTTTAGCATTTGTTGTAAAACTGGTTTGGTGGTGCTGAACTCTCTTAAATTTTGCTTGTCTGTAAAGGTTTTAATTTCTCTGTAAAACCTGAATGAGATTCTTGCTGGGTAGAGTAATCTTGGTTGTAGGTTTTTCCCTTTCATCACTTTAAATATGTCCTGCCACTCCCTTCTGGCTTGCAGAGTTTCTGCTGAAAGATCATCTATTAAACTTATGGGTTTTCCCTTGTATGTTTTTTGTTGCTTTTCCCTTGCTGCTTTTAATATTTTTTCTTTGAATTTAATTTTTGATAGTTTGATTAATATGTATCTTGGCATGTTTCTCCTTGGATTTATCCTGTATGGGACTCTTTGTGCTTCCTGGACTTGACTATTTCCTTTCCCATGTTAGGGAAGTTTTTAACTATAACCTCTTCAAATACTTTCTCAGGCCCTTTCTATTTCTCTTCTTCTTCTGGGACCCCTATAATTCAAGTGTTGGTGCGTTTAATGTTGTTCCAGAGGTCTCTGAGACTGTCCTCAATTCTTTTCATTCTTTTTTCTTTATTCTGCTCTGTGGCAGTTATTTCCACTATTTTATCTTCCAGGTCACTTATCCTTTCTTCTGCCTCAGTTATTCTGCTACTGATTCCTTCTAGAGAATTTTTAATTTCATTTATTGTATTGTTCATCATTGTTTGTTTGCCCTTTAGTTCTTCTAGGTCCTTGTTAAATGTTCCTTGTATTTTCTCCATTCTATTTCCAAGATTTTGGATCATCTTTACTATCATTACTCTGAATTCTTTTTCAGGTAGACTGCCTATTTCCTCTTCATTTGTTTGGTCTGGTGGGTTTTTACCTTGCTCTTTCATCTGCTGCATATTTCTCTGTCTTCCCATTTTGTTTAACTTAATGTGTTTGGGGGTCTCCTTTTTGCAGGCTGCAGGTTTATAGTTCCCATTGTTTTTGGTGTCTGTCCCCAGTGGGTGAGGTTGGTTCAGTGGCTTGTGTAGGCTTCCTGGTGGAGGGGACTGGTGCCTGTGTTCTGGTGGGTGGGGCTGGATCTTGTCTTCTGGTGGGCAGGGCCATGTCCAGTGGTATGTTCTTGGGTGGCTGTGAACTTATTATGATTTTAGGCAGATTCTCTGCTAATGGGGGATGCTGTGTTCCTGTCTTGCTAGTTGTTTGGCATGGGGTGTCCAGCACTGGAGCTTGCTGTCTATTGGGTGGAGCTGGATTTTAGCGTTGAGGTGGATATCTCTGGGAGAGTTTTCGCTGACTGATATTACATGGCGCCAGGTCTCTGGTGGTCCAAGGTTCTGAACTCGGCTCTCCCGCTTCAGAGGCTCAGGCCTGACACCAGGCCAGAGCACCAAGACCCTGTCAGCCACATGGCATGTGGCAGGTGAAGTAATGGTCCCCCAAAGACATGGACATCCAAATCCCTGGAACCGCCTGGCTGGTGCGCAGTGATGAGGACCTGGAGCCGCCGGAGGGGCAGGTGGTGGCCTGAGGAGCACAGGGTGGCCTGGTGTCCTCGGGGTCAGAGCCAGGCAATCTGCGCCACCCAGCGCGCCAGGGACTCCGCCTGAGCTTGACAGGCGTCTGCACCCCGGATTCACCATCATTCTTAGTTCTTTCCTTTTTTTCTTCCTCCCTAATTGTTGATAAGTTCTATTGATTCTAACTCAAAAACGTCTTTCAAAATTGCTCCCTTTTTTCTAGTGCCACTGCCTCCATTGAGTCTGTCATTGTCTCCTGATTCAAAAAATATTTATTAACTACTACCATGTACCGGAGACATTTCTGCCATCTAGGGGTTCAGAGTTTAATGATCCCATTTAACCTGTAGAGGGATCTTACTGATTTACAAATCTGCTCTGCTCAAAAACCCACATTAGCTCCTTGCTGCCTAAGGATTAGATACGATTCCATGGCTAGACATGGTCTTTTCACAACATCATTGAACCTGTCTCCACAGTCTCAACTCTCATAATCTGCCCCCCTCCTCAACCACACCCTCTGTGGGCAAGTCCCAGGGGACCCACAAGTGTTTCACAGATCCTTGTTTTTACACATGTGAATTCCTCATTCCTCATATCAAACTCCTGGGACATGCCCGCTTTTTGAGGTTCTGCTCAAATGCTAACTCCTTTGTGAAGCCTTAGCTCGTTGTTGGTTCTCTTGTGAGGTTTCTACCTTCTTCCCCTATATTCACCCGTAACTTTGCCCATAGTCCACGACAGCACTTAGCACCTCTGATGCATGACTCGCTCACATCTCTCAATCTCCACCAGCCCCCATCCAGACTGTCAGCAACTTGAAGGCAGAGGCTGTGCCTTCTTCACATTGGTGTCCCCAGCCCTCCACTTCATGCCTGGCACATAATGTTAAAATGTGTGGGTACTAGATTGGCCAAACTCTGGACTCAATATTGCTCTATAGCAATCAGGGTTTGTGAGGGGAACTGTACCTAATACCTGAATCTATTGGTTGCATGTGACAGTAATCCATCTCTAGCGAGTGCAAGCACAAGTTGGCTTATAGAACTGGTAACTCCAAGGGTGCAGCTGGACTTAGGAGGGCGGTCCAAACGATGCTGTCAGGGGTCTCTCTTAACCATCTCATCTCTGGTTTTCTTTGCAAGTTGGTCTCTTTTGTTCCCTGAGGTCTGGCAGCTCTAAGCCTATGTCCTCACAGTTTATGATCCAAAAGAGAAAGACATTCTCTCTCTCAGCATCCACATATCAAATTTCAAGGGAGTCTGCTTGGACCTGTTTGGTCATATGCATTGACAAATCATAGTGGACAGGCACATGAGGTACCAGGCTTGGCCAACCCTGGGTCAGGCGTCCATACCTGTGGACAGGTGGCTGATGGAGCTCTGTGAATGACAAGAACTGTGGGAGCCACAGGGGATGGGCTAGTTTTCCAACAGAAAAAGGAGTGCTGGACAAACAAAAGCATCAGATGTCCATGCCAGTTGCGTGTTTCTGTCATAAAAATCATTTCATCCAATTTGTGTATCTGTTAGCTCTCAGTATAGCTGAGGTTCCTGAGTGGCCCATTTTATTGTATCTAAAGCAGCATAGAGTTTTAAGACAGAAGGTGCTCCAGGACAGTGCTTCTCAAATTGCAATGTGCTCATGAATGAACCTGTTAAAATGCAGGTTCTCAGTCACCAGGTCTGGGGTGGGACCTGGGATTCTTCATGTTTTACAAGATTATACTAGTCTGCTTGGGCTGCCATAAAAATGCCAAAACCTGGGTGACTTAAACTAAGAAATTTATTTTCTCACAGTTTTGAAGTCCAAGTATGGTTCCTGGTGAAGACTCTCTTCCTGGCCTGTAGATGGCTCCTTCCTGCTGTGTCCTCACACGGCCGTTCCTCTGTGCATGCGTGGAGAGCGAGCGCTGATGTCTTTTCCTCTTTTTATAAGGACACCACTGCTATTGGATTACAGCCCCATCCTCATGACCTCATTTAACCTTAATTACCTCCTTAAAGGCCCTATCTCCAAATATAGCCGCATTGGGGGTTAGGGCTCCAACATATGAATTTGAGGGACCATGATTCAGTCCATAACAAAACTTCAAGCTGAATGTTTTCTGCGGCATCAGCACTGCCTGCCTGGCCAGCAGCACCAAAGCCAGCCAGCCAGAGGAGGGCCTAGAGCTGCAGGGCAGCAAGACCCAGTGGAGCCGAGAAGCCCACGCTCGGGGCATCTGGAAGGACCAAACGCTGTGGTTGATTCTCCCAAGGTCTTCTGGGTTTTGCATTCTGAGTAAGTCTCCAGTGAATATGAAGACAAAATGTATCTCTAGTTTGGTGGTTAGTATCTGTTCAGTTATTTTCAAATTGATTTGAAAGTTTTCTAAGAACGTTTCTTCGATTTTGAGAAAGTGTGATTGTGCAAGATTCTCTAAGTACCCCGATAGCTCCAGCCCCGCTAGGGAGAAGTCTGCTAAGGAAGCTACTGCCCTGGAAAGACAAGGGCTGGGCCCAAGATTCTCAGTCTCGGTTTTCTGGACTTTATATTTATTATGATATTTAGATGACAGCATAGGGAGTAGAGGCAGAAGAGGGGTGCAAATGCATTATATTGCCACAGGGCAATCTACCCTGCTCAATAAACTGCTCCAGACTTGTTACGGGATGAATTATGCCCACCCTCCCCCCAAATTCATATATTGAAGTTCCAACCCTCAGTACTTCACAATGTGACTGTATTTGGAGATAAGGTCTCTAAAGAGGTAATTAGGTTAAAATGAGGTGAACCCTAATCTGATAGGACTGGTGTCTCTATGAGAAGAGGGAGAGGTATCAGGGATGTGCACACAGAGAAAAGGCAGGTGAGGACACAGCAAGAAGATGGTCATCTGCAAGCCAAGGAAAGAGGCCTCAGGAGAAACTAAACCTGTCCACACCTTGATCTTGGACTTCCAGCCTCCAGAGCTGTGAGAAAATAAGTGTCTGTGTGTTGAAGTCACCAGATCTGAGCTATTTTCTTATGGCAGCCCAAGCAGACTAATACAAGACCCAAACAGCTACATTCTGTTGTATTTAGTGAGTCTTAATTTGTCACTCAAATGTTAATTCATTCAACAAATATGCACCGACTCTCTCCTGGCGCTGAGGCTAAACTCATATAAATGAGACACAGTTCCTGTCCTCACCTGCTGGTGGAGATGGACCTGAGAGGGGCCAGAGCAGTAGAGAAGGGTCTGGAGGCAGGAGAGCCTGGTGGCCCAGAACTGCTGGGTGGTCCAGTGAGGGTGGTGGGAATGACTAAGGATAAGGCTGCTGGGGGGAGGTCCCTGGACCCGGGTCATGTCGGGCTTTGGAGGCAAGTTGAAGAGTGATGACATTTAGGCGGAGAGTACAGATCGGGGGAGAACGGGGGTTTGGGGGTGTTCTGAGGAGGCAGCTGCAGTAATCCTGGGAGGGGCCAGGACGGAGTGTAAGGCACACATCTATTAGCCATTCCTTCTAGGTGCCCCATGAGGCCACTACAAGAGAATGAGGGTCTTTAAAGTAGGCGGCAGGCTTGCATTTTGGTTGTTAGGGTAGAATGAGAGGCACACTGCACTGAGTTGGGTTTCTCCCTCTTCTACCATTTGCCTGATAAGAGCAATTTCTGGGGAATTTTTCCTATATATGCCCCACCCCTAACACACACACACACACACACACACACACACACACACACACACACACACACACACACACACACACACAGCTACTTGAGCAAAGATGTCATTACTAAACCCTTCTCAGTTGGTGATACACAAACCTCATTGAGTGGAACTGGCTGGACCAGTTCTACACGGAGGAAACTGCAGATACCATCACACACCCAGCCACAGAAGCAGGCGGGAAACCTAAGGGCCGCCTGGATGTCTCCCTCTCACTGACCATGCACTTTGAAACCTCTCCCTCCCCACCCCTCCCTCCTTCAGCTCATCACATCTCCCCTTGCCTGCTGTCCAGCCTCCATGAGACCCAATACCTCAACTGGGTCAACCAACCCAGCCGTGCACAATACCTCAATTCTTTTGGTTAGACACCAGTGACAACCAGCCCGTTTGAGGGAGGAGAGTTTTAGCTGTCGCTCCACAACCTCCCTTCCGGGTTGTAATACAGGGGTCTTAAGCTGGGATCCGTGAAACACACCTTTATTTTTATCAGCCTCTCACTGAAATTCATCATCTGCTTCAGTCATGAATAGAGACAACAAACCACACCACAGTCAGTAAGTCCCACGACTTTTTTAGCAGGAGCAATCATGGATATTTTTGTATCACATTACAGATGTTGCAGATATCTAGGCTTATCACTGGTACTTATCACTACAGCGTAATTATTAGAACCGTCACTGGATTATGTTACCGCACAGTTTCTGTTAACGAAGAAGCACCCAGAGGTCCGTGGCACAGTAAATCTTAAGAACCTCTGCCCTGGATTGTCACTTAAAGGTCTGAGAACGTTCCCCAGCGAAGATGGCTGCGGCCCTGCCCTGTGGATTCCAAGTCCGGGGCCTCGATCCCTCATTTGTTCCAGTGGTGGTTTGAGACAGACCTAGAGCTGATAGTTTCTGAGAAAAATCTTGTCCTGGCCTCAGGTGAGCACTGGTCTTCTCTGTGTAGTACTGGGGTACCCTACCCCTCGTCCAGGTCCCACCGACTCCTACCCTCCTCAGTCATTTGTCTAAGCATTTGGAAATGCCTGTGACAGGACAAAGGGACTTAATGCAAATATAGCTGTGAACTATGTGCTGTCTAATTTTCTACTCCTGGTTAGAGATCTCTCCAAGCCTACCTCCCCCTGGGGCTCCCATCCAGCACACAGGACTGCTTCCACCACCCAGACACACCACCCATGTCCTCTGTTCTGTGCTGCCTCTCTCTTACACATGATCCTTGGACTCAAATGTCCTCCTCCCAGCCATCTGTCAAGATCCTGCTGTCCTCCTGTTCCCAGTCACCTCTTGGCTCAAGCTTCACTTAAAAAAAAAAATTAAGGTTGAAACTCATATAACACAAAGTGAACCATTCTGGAGTGAACAATTTCATGGCATCCAGTACATTCACAATGTTATGCAACCACCGTCTCCATCTAGTTCCAAAACATTCCCAGCATTCCAAAATAAAACTTTCTCCTCATTAAACTCCCCTTTCAACACTCTCCCAGCCCCTGGCCATCACCAGTCCGCATCCTGTCTCTATGGAGTTGCATATCTTGGACATTTCATATGAATGGAATCACACAAGATGTGACCTTTTGTGTCTGGCTTTGTTCACTCAGCTTAATGTTTTCCAGGCTCACCTAAGTTGTAGTACAAAGTACACAGTGCTAACGCACTTCAGTCCTTTTTGGGGCTGTGTAATATTTCACCAGACGGATGCACCAGAATTTGTGTATCTTTTCATCCGTTGATGGATGTTTGGGTTGTTTCCGCTAATATGGATGGTGCTGCCATGTGAATAGTTCTGCTATGAACATGCGTGTACAGGGCTTTGAGTACTGGTGTTCAGTTCTTTTGTATATATGTCTAAGAGTGGATTTACTGGGTCATATGGTAATTCTATGTTTAACTTCTTGAGGAACTGCTAAACTTTTCCACAACAGCTGAACCATTTTGCATTCAAACCAGCAATGCACGAGGGTTCCAAATTCTCCACATCCTCATTAATACTTGCTGTTTGAAGCTTTACTTTTCTTGCAGGGAAATTGTTTTCTATTTACTTGATGATTATTAAGCAAAGCACTGTTTAGTCCTTTCAGGCAAAATTGCCAGTCGAGCATAGGAAACATATAAGGCAGTCATTTTGGAGAGTGGAAAGTCTGATTTAATTAACTTAACTAACTAGAAAGAATCGAAGACCATCTTTCCAGTTATTTCGCTTACTATGATGTATGCTGAAGGTCTACTTTTAAACTCTTCCATAACTCCTTTCCTTTTATGCCCACTCCAGACCCTCCATACCCATACCTGATCCATTCCTGCAGCATTGCCCTTAATCACACTATAGAAAGTATAGTTCTATACTTTAATTCTGTGTTCACGTGTCTCTCTCCATGGTTAGACTTGGCAGGCTGCGGCTGCTTGTGGACAGAGATCCCTTAGTACCTGCAGAGCGGTGCTGGCCACTCAGGTGGGCCATAGGTGTCTGCTGCCTGAATGTGTGACTGGAGGGCTCACAGGCTCCCTCCCTGTGGTGAGCAGGAATAAGCCTACGTAATCTCTCACCTGCCCTGGGCTAAACACTTTACTGACGTCACAAGAAGTCTTTAAAGGAAGACAAATGAGACACCAGCTGGGCAAGCACGCTGAGCTCTTTGGAGAAGAGAGGCTGTGTAAATCCACCTCTTTCTTTTACTGGAGAAACAAAGTAAATGACTCCAAACTGTCTTCGCTTTATCGTGCTTGCACAAGCCAGTCCGGAGGATGAAAAGAGCTCTTGCGGGCATCTGCATGAATCATCATACAATAAATGAAAGCCTTCTGGGGAAACTGTGACTCTGGCGTGCAAGGCTCTCCCTAGTGACAAGGTGAATGTGTGCCCCTGTGTGACTTAGCCCTTTCTTTGCACTCCTTGTCTCTCGCTGTAAAATTTTGCATACTTCCTCCTGCTGCCCACTTCAGAGCATCTGTCCACGTTCCATTCACCAAAAGGTGTCAAAAAGATGCTAGGCCCTGGGAAGGCAAAGATAAATAAGATCCCACCCTGTTCTCAGTGTGTCCGTGTGTAAGACGATGTGTGTTAAGAAGCCACATACCTGGATTATTTTAGAGAAAGAAATCTCCATGGAAAGAGATATACAATTTGTTTCCAGGCACACATGAAAGACGTGGGGAAGAGCAGTTATAGGTACTTCATTTTGGTTTTACTTGGTCAGTTGGTTCCCATCCTTGGACGAAGAGCTAAATATTTTTCAGATGTGTTGGCAGTTTTAGGGCTGTTATAACACTGATTTTTCTAGGTCCGATAGAAAGGTAGTAGATGACAGCAGAGAGAAGGATTTGACTATCGAGCTTTTCTCAACTGAAGTTATTTCACCATAAAAACAACAACAACAACAACAACAATAAAAATGGGCTTTCTGTATGGGAGAGACAAGGTAGGCTAGGAGAAGAATGTGGGATTTGCAATTAAAGACCTGGTTTGAGTCCTAGATCTGCTACTCATTTGTCACTTTCCAACAGACAAGTCTCTGGATCTGGGGTGCTCATCTGGGTCTATCTTCTCTGTCACACACCCCGCCCCCTGCCTTGGGAAATTTAAATAACTAAATCTGAAGGCTTTCCGGCAGCTTATTACATCACTCTGAGATCACAGGCTCTGTTCTTGAACCCTAATGTCACATTCGTCATTTCTGAGTTGAGATGGACCGTCGTCAAGGTATCTTGCTGTTGCTCTTATGAGGTGAATTTCGGCATTCAGGCTGGAGTTGCTAGTTAGGTGGGTAGTTGTCTCTGAACACCCAAGCCCGAACATCTGCTTTAACCAAGTTTATGCCTGTGCAACTTTACCCACTAGGGTTCCCCTCCCCCATGACTTAATTATCCAAGTTTAAATCTGGTTAAACTTGGATAATTATGGTTCAGTCCCTTCCCCTGATACCTGTGAGCTCGTGGGGCTTACTTCCTTGTGCTTCTCCAGGCCACCCCACTCCTGTGCCCACGTGCTATTTTCACTTTTGCACTGACACCGATGCAGAGTTCAGCTCCCCTTTTGAGATGCCCCAAGGGACCCCCCTCCCGACTCATTGGCCTCAGAGACTCATCTGAAGGCTTGGTAGGGTTGTAGTGGGCCCAGCCCTGGGAGGGCTCACACGTGGAGGGGTGGGCAGCCTTCCCTCACCTGGCTTTCCCACTTTTTCATTTGTCCTTTTCTTCTTCCCTTTCTTAGGCTGCAATAAAAACAAAGCAACAACAAACAAACAGACCCTCCGCTGGGTCAAGCCAGAACCATTCTGCCACTCAGGTCTCAGCTTCTTACCAAATATTTTCCCATCAGAAACAGCCCTCCCTTCTCGGGAGGAATTCTGGCAAGTGGATTTCCTCCAGCTCAGCAGCCTTGCTTCGGGAACCCATCCAAGCTTTAGGGGCTCAGGGCTGGGATGCCAGAGCCAGGGCAACTTCAGTGAAACCTGCCGGGATTTGTGGACAGCTTGGATATCCCTTTTCACACCCGTGACCTGTACTTGGTATTTTAAGTAAAATTCTAAAGCAAGTGGCTTTCCACCATTAAAATTTATTATTAAAGCGTTCTGAGGCATTCTGTGTTTTTGAATCCCACACTCCCTGCAGATTTTCCGCGGAAACGACCAATGGGTGGGACTTCCTCCAGATGACCACTAGAGGGCACATGATTGCCAGCTCATGAGGCCCTCCATACAGCCAATTCCTGGGGCTTCTCTGCAGAAAGGACAGTTTCCGTTTGTCTGTTTGTTTGTTTTCCCTCAGAAACAGGAGGAAAGCACTTGAAATTCCCTGGATGCAGCTAAGGCATTTTCTATGGCATTCATCTGTGAAATGTTGGCTGCGAGGAGCAGACATTCTGGCGGGTGAAGGAAACACTGCACTCTCTGTTCCTGTTGCTTAGTCCCACCCCCGGGAGAAGAAAAGGGCTGCAGGAAGCCGAAAGAATGAGTTTTGTTGTTTCTAAGATTACTAGTAGAATATACCTGTAGGATACGTGTGTCTACACAGGCCTTATAGTATAGTGCAAATAATGTGCTTTGGAATTAGATCTATATGGGATTCGTTTCCTATTCCCAGGCTTCCTGCCAAGCTGGCAAACTAGTGTGGGCTGCTGGCAGCCCTGGAGAAACTCCAATAGGAACTTGATGTGAGGTAGCAGAGAAGTTAGGATTGTCCTTGAATCAGGTCCCTTGGGCCCTGCTTTCAGAGGAGGGGTGATACACCCTACTCTGGAGGGGAACACAGATATAGTGATGGGATGGAGAAGTTAATTGGGGTAAATAAACATAAGTGTGGGTCAAAAGTCAGAAGTGACCTGGATAAGATCAAAAGTAGGTCGCTTAACTTCTAAACTAGCAGGCAAAAATTCAACGGTAAGTGGAAATGAAAGAAGAAGGAAAAAGGAATTTAAAAAAAACTCGTACTATCGATGAGGACTCTCAGCTTGGATGAACTAAGTCCTCATAAAACAGTAGGGAAATGTTTCCCAGTTCCAGTGCTGGGACCTTGGGTAGGGTATACCATTTCTCTGAGGTTCAGTTTCCTCATCTCTAATATGAGGGAAAACTACTGTGGTTACCAGTTTGCTGTGAAAAGTAAGTAATGTACCGTGCACGCAAGTCCTCTCCTACCTGGCTCTAGACAGTAAACGTTCTGGTTCTCTCCTCTCTTCTCCCTCTTTAGCTTATAAACACTTATTCATTCAAGAACATTTCCTGAGTACCTGTATCAGTTACGTTGCTTTCAGCTGCCAGTGACAGAAAACCTCACCTAAATGGCAGTAAACAGTACGGAAAAGGTGTTATCTCATAACAAGCAGTCGGGAGGCAGGGCAGTTCTAGGGCGGGTTACTGTGGAGTCTTAGCAAAATTATCAGGGACTCGATTCCTTCCCTACTTTGACTCCGCCATCCTCAGCCAGTTCCCATCTGTCCCGGTGCCTCTCCCACCATGGCTTCAGGACGACTGCCACTCCACTCACCTCGGGGCAGCCCTGGGCTCTTTCCTCTCACAAGACTCTTCAGAATCCTCCTGGAACTGTTTTCCAGAAGTTGCCCCAGCTGACCTTCCCTCATGTCTCATGGACCAGAAGCACGTCACTTCACCCCTCCCTAAATCAGTTCCTGGTGAGATGAATGGGTTTCCGTGATTGGAATGGACCAGTCATTATCCATCCTAAGATGTCCCTTAGTCTTCTGGAGTTGTTGATACCAGAACAAAATCAATCAGTAAAGACAGAAGGGAAGAAATGGCTATTGGTAGGCAACCAAGAGTATTTTCTGGGCACTGTAGTTGGTATTGAGCATACAGTAGTTTTTAAGACAGATGCCATTGCTAGGGAGCTTGTAGGGGAGGTTACAGACAAGTAAACTGGCATTAACAGTACAGTGTGTAGGTGCTATGCAGGGAGAACTGTAGGGCAGTGACCCATATTTGGTGGTCAGGGAAGACTTCCTGGAGGAGGTGCTCTTTGAGAGATAAAGCAGGAGTTTTCCAGATGATTAGGGATAGGAATAGAATGAGAGCTTGCATGAAAGCCCCGGGAGCAAGAGTGATTATGACATTCAGGTAACTGAGAGAAGTTCACCCTGGAACGGGAGACCCAGATAGAGCCCGCTAGGTGGTTAGCAGGGGCCCATCACAAAGACCATGGAAACCACGTGGGGGAGTTGGAATTCTATTCTGGCTGCCAAGGGTCAGGTACATTTAGAGCAATGATCTTTAAAATGTGGTTGTGAAATCAATACAGTGGTTCATTACCAGCATATAAAAATAAAATAATAATGGCGAATTTGTAAATAGTAATTACGACAGTCAGTCATGGCACATTTCTGAGAGTTTTATGTATTCACGATCAACTCATTGATCCACCGTTATCTCCATTTTGCAGATGAGGAAACTGAAGCACTTGCCTAAGGCCTGTTAGGGGTTGAATTGTGTCCCCCTCAAAACAGATGTGCTAACCCTCAGTACCTCAGAATGGATCCTTATTTGGAAATAAGGTGTTGTAGATGTCATTAGTTAAGATGAGGTCATACTGGAGTAGGGTAGTCCCTAATCCAACACAGCTGGTATCCTTATAAGAAGATGGCCGTGTGAAGACAGGGACGCGGGGAGAACACCATGTAAAGATGGAGGCGGAGAGCAGAGTGGTCCAGCTAGAAGCCAAGGATGCCAAGGATGGCTGGCTGGCACCGGAAGCTAGGAGGGAGGCACGAACAGATTCTCCCTCACAGCTCTCAGGAGGAGCCTACCCTGCTGACACCTGGCTTTGGGACTTCTAGCCTCCAGAACTGTAATAGAATAAATGGCCGCCGTTTTAAGCCACCCAGTGTGTGATGCTCCGTTAACACGGCTAGTAACTGAGGAACTGAGATGCAGGCCCAGAGCCTGGCTACTCTCAACCACTGTACTTTCCTCAACCGGAAAGAGAACACAGTGTTAAGAGCTGGCGGGGGCAAGGTTTTAGCTGTATGTGTGTGTGTATGTATGCATGTGTATGTGCGCTGGGTCGTAACGTAGGACGCATTTCACTGAAGTTTGAAAGCCACTGACTTAAAGGGGTTTGAATAGAGGAATAAGATCAATTTGCATTTCAGAAGGAACAAAGACAGGTCAAGATTTCAGAACTAGAAGTCAAGTAGGGTAAACTCATCTTTAGGGATGAATCCAAAGGCCTCATCCCTTGGCAGGATGAGGTGATAAGGTTTCTGTATTAGGTAGATGGTGGTGGGCAGGAGTTCCACGTAAGGTTGTAAGGGTCAAGGTGGACCTATTGTAATCTAAGTGTATGGTGCCCTATGGCATTGTGCAGTGCACAACTTGTACGGTTGTCCTTGGTGGTCCTAGGATTGGATTAGAGATGTTCATGGGGGAAGTGGGGAGCAGCTGTACCAGTCCCTCTTCCCAAGCATGTTCTCCAAACAATGGTACCTTTGCAACAGATCCTTGAAGGTAACGTGTTGACATTCTATGTATAAAATCTACAATGAACAGGCATCAAAGACAGCAAGACAAAAAAATAAAAATAAAAATAAAAATAAATAAAAAAGACAGCAAGACTGTGAGATCCAGGCACGAGAATATAAGCTCCTCCAGAAGGTTGGCTCCCCCACCAGAATATAAGGCCAGGAGGACATGAACGTCATCTATGATCCTCACTGCCTATCCCCAATGCCTAAATACTCAGCAGATGCTTAACAAATATTGTTGAATGAATACTAAAGGCAATATAGTGAGGAATATGCATGAAAGTAAGTCACAGGGTGATCATTTTTAATGTCCTTGCTCCCCCACCAGCCCCCACTACCCACTGCAGCACCGCCCCTCCCCCAAAGGCCCCGGCTGCACATCTCCTCCCACGTCCCTTCCACCCCTGCAACTCTACAATTCCACGTCCGCCTCTCCTACCCATTACATGACGAGAGGAAAAGGATGCTGGTGGCAAGTCGTGTGGCCTCTGCTGAATCGCATCTCCCCTGACGATGAGCCCATCACTTAACAGCTGCAGAGGCGACTGTGACATTTGTGGATGCCCTGAGCTCTGTTCCCCGGCAAGGGATTATAGCAGCCTGCACAGATCCTTGTCTGCTAAGGCCACGGTGCCGGCTCAGGGTGACTGACAGAATTAAACATGGTCTAGACTTATGAGAAGTCCAAGAGGGATTTATAGCCCAATATAAAGAAATGTAATTTCGCTCTCATTCAAACCATTCCTATGCTACCGTCAAATTTTTTTCTTCTCTAGGTGTCAGGATTAATTCAGCCTTCCGCATTAGGAAGTTGACTCAATCCCAGGCAGCCCCCTAGTCAGGCGCTGAGCGGTCAGAACCCCTCCTTGCTGGGTGTGCTCCCTGATGGGAGTTTGTGGCTCACGGATGCATCATAGTGTCCCAGCTGTCGCCTGAGCTTTGTTCTGGGGAGACTGTCCCTGCATCCCTCTGATGCAGGGGCCCATTTAGGGTGAGCAACTCTTCCAGGGTTCCCAATTGTAGCACCGGAAGTCCTGTGTGTGAGGACACCTCTCAGACCTGGGCACACTGGGATGGCTGGTCACGAGAGCAGGGCACACCGAGAAGGAAGCAGGAGCTTGGGCCTTCCTGTCGGCACAGCCAAACTGGCTCATGCTAGCGGTGCCAAAATTAGAAACGTCTCTCTCTGGCAAAACCGTGCTTTATTCTCATTTCAGTAAAATGAAAATGCGAGACACCCGGAGAGAGACAGCAGCCACAATGATTTTACCCCACCCCCATCCCCCATCCCCCAGTCAAATGGGTGGTAAGGGAAACCCAGACTGCCCGCATTTGAGTTCCGACCCAGGCCCTTCCTAACTACAAGGTACTCAACCTCTTGGTGCCTCAGATTCCTCCTGGGTATTAAAAAAAAAGTATGTCTTTTGAGTTGCAAACAAAACGAAACAAAACAAAACAATCTACAATGAGGTATCACCTCACACAGGTCAGAATGGCCATCATCAAAAATCTACAAACAATAAATGCTGGAGAGGGTGTGGAGAAAAGAGAACCCTCTTGCACTGTTGGTGGGAATGTAAATTGATACAGCCACTATGGAGAACAGTATGGAGTTTCCTTAAAAAACTAAAAACAGAACTACCATACGACCCAGCAATCCCACTGCTGGGCAGATACCCTGAGAAAACCATAATTCCAAAAGAGTCATGTACCAAAATGTTCATTGCAGCTCTATTTACAATAGCCAGGACATGGAAGCAACCTAAGTGTCCATCGACAGACGAATGGATAAAGAAGCTGTGGTACATATATACAATGGAATATTACTCAGCCATAAAAAAGAATGAAATAATGTCATTTGCAGCAACATGGATGGACCTAGAGATTATCATACTAAATGAAGTCAGACAGAGAAAGACAAAAATCGTATGATATCACTTATATGTGGAATCTTAAAAAAATGATACAAATGAACTTATTGACAAAACAGAAACACACTCACAGACTTCAAAAACGAACTTATAGTTACCAAAGGGGAAAGGTGGTAAGGAGGGATAAATTAGGAGTTTGGGATTAACATATACACACTACTATAGATATATAATAGATAATCAACAAAGACCTCTACTCAATATTCTGTAATAACCCATATGGGAAAAGAATCTGAAAAAGAATGGATATATATACATGTATAACCGAATCGCTTTGCTGTATACCTGAAACCAACACAACACTGTAAATCAGCTATACTCCAATATAAAATTAAAAAAAAATTTTTTAAGTATGTCTTATGGGGTCATGCTAAGGATTCGAAAAGAAAAAATATATAATACTCTTTCACCTGTAACTAGCTGGACACTTATTACTGTCACACCTCTCTCTGCAGAAATGGGGTTCTTCCATTTTTCCAGAGCCTGCATTGCTTCCTTGGCAGTGGGCGGGGGCGGGTTTAAAGAATCCTGCCGCTATTTACAAATGAACGTGACTAGGAGACAGTTCTAATGGGAAGATGTGATCTCTCTTCCCTCCCCCCTTTTTTAAACCTTTTATGTTAAATATAACAAATACAGAAAGTGGCATAAAACAAATGTATAGCTTCATAAATTACTACAGAGTGAAAACTCTCATCATCAAGAGTTGGAGGGTAGAATTTTGCCAGCCATCCTAGGAGCCCTCTCCACTGCTCTGTCCAAACTCTACCCTGTTTTTCCCCTGCTAAGAGTATCCTAATATTTATTGTATCAAGAAACGGTCCTTTTTTTTCTTCAGGGTAAAAAAAAAGGGGCACTGTGGTACTACCCAATCACAACTTTCTTGATTCATCTAGAAAACAGAGGGCTGGGGTCTCCTCTTATTTGGGGGGAATAAAAAAGCAAAGCAGCATGATTTCTAAAGCAAAGGGTTTAAGTAGGAACTTGCAAACATCACCTTCTTTTTTGTGACTACATATCCTATTGCCTGGAAGGGGCACAGACGTCTCGGTGTATGTTGCTTAAAGAAAACAGACAATAATCACAGTCCATTAAAATCCCATCTGCTTCCCATAAAATGGAAAAGTCATTACTGGCCGAGTCAGGGGGTCTCAGGCTCATGTGGAGGAAGTGATCACCTACCAGTTCTCCCCTTACAACCTTGCTCCTTGCAAAGGGGAGAGTCACCCCCTTATTTTTCTACCAGGTCAGTGCTTTTTACACTAAACCATGCTTCTCCCCAAACAGTCATTGGTAGAAAACATTCCTAATACTATTTTGAATGGTGCTGAAAAGAATGCAGGGCCAGATGTGTGGGTATGGTATTAATTGCTGGATTTAGAAAGGGAGAGGCTGTAATAAGAACCTGCTGTATAAAAATAAAATAAAGTAAAATAAAATTCAAAAAAAAAAAAAAGAAAGGGAGAGGCTGGGCGGGTGTGGAAAAGGTCACTGGGACTTAGGACTTGAGTCAGACAAGGAGGGAACATGCTTCCCTGGGGCATGCGGTATGGAAAGGAAACAGGGCTTAGTGGAAGAGATTATTCATTGATGGGCAGGCAGTTAGAAATCCAGACCAGGAAGCACAATTTGAAATACGGCTTGGTGAATCTGTTAGGATATGCTTCATTTCACAGAACTGAAAGGAAGTCCAAATAACAGTGGCTTAAATACAATAGAGACTAATTTGTCTCTGATGGTATGTAGTCCATCGTGGGTGTGTTGATTCCTTGATTGGCAGGGACTGCTACCTTCCTGCTTTGTCATCCTTAGCAAGGGGATGTCCATCCTCAAGGGCACCTCATGATCCAAGATGGCTTCTGAAACTCTTACCACCATCTCCAAATTTTAGGTAGGTGGAATCAGGAAAAGGTCAACAGGGTGTGTCTTAGCCCGGTAGCCTTTTAAGTAGCCTTCCCAGAAGCTACACCCAATGACTTCTGCTCACAACTCAGTGAACAGGCTGAAAGGGAAGCCGGGAAATACAGTCTTGGCTTTTTGGAATAAAACAGACCCTTCTGGAAAGTTAGATGGGGAGAATGAATGGGCAGGTGGGGCAACTAGTAATCTTTTCTACATGTAATGGGGCAGTAAATTCTCATGGTTAAGCTTGGAGCCTCCAAGGTTACTTAGGTTAAGCTCCATCAGCTACTAGCTGTGTGATCAACAACAAGACACCTAATAACATTTCTGAGACACAGTTTCCTCATCTGTAGAACGAAGAAAGTAATAAAACCTCTCCCACAGGTTTGTCGTGAAAGTCAGGTAAAACCGTTGACCTAGAACGCTCAGGACAGTGCCTGGTAGAGCGAAAGCCCTCCAAAACAGCAGCTATTACCGTGACTCTAAGAGGATGGGAAAGAAAGCAAAATGTCTACAACTTTTATGCTTATCCACGATAAAAATTAAACCCCATTCGAATGAATGTGTCATCCAGAAAACATGTGAGGGGTTTCCAAGCCTGTGTTGATGACTCCTCTCAAGTGTGACCCCCACAGGACTTAAGGACCTGAGGTGTCCTTGAATTCCTGTGTGAGAGGGTTTGACCAGTTTGAGGGACTCCCCATGAACCTGAAGGGATGGGGGCTTTTCCTGATCCCACTGCTGTCGAGCTGGTAGAGATGGAAGGGCAGAGGCTGCACGGACCGCACTCAGATGAGCCCGACTACTGCGGGAAGTTCTGCAGCTGGACCTTCTGCTTTCAGACTTGCTCTATCCTCGCTCCAGGAGTGAGCCCCTTGCCATGTGCTCTGCTCCTCTGGGCTTCAGGCCATCCTGCTTAGATCTCCAGCTTCCTTTACCTCTCTGCAAAGCTCTTTGGTTCCACTTTTTGGGGGTCCCGGTCTCTCCCTGGGCCAAGGGACCCACCCTCTTTAGTCGGTACTTCCCAAACGGTGTCCTGAGGAACATTAGTCTCAAACACTTTTCCACTGTAAAATATGTGTGAGAAACATTATATGCTCTAGCCCCCCCTTGGCGAGTCACAATGCACACTAACACGTTACAAGCTCTGAGAAGTCCTGCAAAGAAATAAGTGACCGTTCAACTCAACATCTTCCACTTATCAACTAAAGGAACTTGGTCTAGAGGTCAAGTTTCCTTGCTCCTGGGGGAACCTCCCATTGAGTCCCTCTTTGCAGCCAAGGAGATATCTCAGGGTTGAGGCCCATGGGCAGCTCTGAGATGATCACCATTTAACTGACACCAATAAATGATGCGCCCTTTCCCGGTGCCATTTACCTCCTTCTCTACTCTGGGATGAAAAATGAGGTCATGTCAGTGAAAGGTGCTTTGCCAGCCATTTAAACGCTGTGTACATGTTGTTACCTGTACAATGACTCACGCCGGTGCTCCAATCCCCTTCTCCCTGGGAAATGGCATTTTCAGGATTACAGTTCCATAATATAAGAAGAACTGAAACCTACACACATAATCATAGCCATTTCTACCACAGGGTCCTTTCTGTCAGTGCAATACGGTGACTGTAAAGTACACAATCAATTCTCCGCAGAATGAGGAAGAAAGAAGTGTAGACCCCAACCCTCTGGACTCCTCAGGTTCCCTCCAGACCCACAAACCCCAAAACCACTCCACCAATAAGTTCAGACACTCAGAGCTGCCTCTTGCCTGTCTGGCCCCAAACCTGCAGGGTCAGACCCTCTAGTTCCCCACAGGCGCAGCAGTGGCGGCCCCTCCCGTCAGATTTCACAATGCCTGCCTTCTCCGGATCCCTGTAAACCCTGGCTAGGAAATGCCAGCAGAGGCCTGATTCGCCTAAGCCCCTAAACAATGGACACTTCCTTGTTTGTTTTGAGAGATTTGAGCAGTGGCTCCACCTTTCCTCCACGCCACAGCAGTTTTCAGAGGCACACCCAGCCGGAGAGCACAAGCAGGGCTGGCGGGGGCTCAAGGGCAAGGTTTAAGTTCATTTTGCTGACTTCTTTCCCGTCTCTCCTCCAGAGAAAACAGAAAAGCCAGGCCTCTCTAGCCCAAGTCAAAACAGCCACAGCTAAAAATATTTGACCAAGCCAGACACAGAACGACAAGAATTGGACGATTCCACTTACATAAGTTATCTAGACGAGGCAAATTCATAGAGACAGAAAGCAGAATCAAGGTACCTGGGGGCTGGAGGGAGGGAGGAATAGGGATTTACTGGGTAGCGAGTGTGGAGGTTTTGGTTGGGAATGACAAGAAAGCTCTGGAGATGGACAGTGGAGATGGTTGCACAGTGTTGTGCATGTACTTGATGGCCCTGAACTGTACACTTAAAAATAGTTAAAATGGTAAATTTTATGTTATGTATACCTTGCCACAATAAAGCAAAATAAATAGCAGTGACACCAATAAAGTATTTGATATCGGTTCCCCTAATGTAGTGTCCATCCCTGGGGACAGCTCCTAATCCGTGTTGTGGTCCCAGGAGAGGGGATAAGAGGCCCTAGACCTTCAGTCCTGGGTGACTGGAGCCCATGCATAGGAACCCAGCCCGAGTGTGGCTCAGAGTGCTTGTGTAGGTCTGGGACATAAACAGGAAGGCTCCTTTCACCTTTCTTAAGCATCTTTCTTAAGTCTCAAGACAGCCTGGAAAGTTCTTTTCTTTTGATAGAGGCCGGAAAGTCCTGGGAAGACTTCCAGGCCTCCCTTGGGCCCAGAGCTCCGTGAGAGGAGAGTTTGGGATCACAGAGAGCCAGCATTGAGGAGGCAGGAGGAAAATGGAGTTTACTCAGCAAAGACAGGTTTTCTGAGGTCATTTGTTTGACATGGAAAAAAGAGAAAGATGACAGGTTGGTGGCTGAACTGTCTGAATTTCAGACAGCAGCCTCTAGGTGGTGCACACACCTTAATAAATACCCGGAGAAGAGGCGATTTTCATCTGCAACTTGAGCTTCAAGGTTCAGTTCAGAAGCAGGGGAGCTTTTACAAATAAGCTACTCCCCACAGCAGCTGAGAAACAACTCCCACGTCTAAACCCTTCTGGATCCAATGTTAAAGAGGGCAGGGCTTTCATCATCTTTTTTTTTTTTTTTTTTTTTTTGCGGTACACGGGCCTCTCACTGCTGTGGCCTCTCCCGTTGCGGAGCACAGGCTCCGGACGCGCAGGCTCAGCGGGCATGGCTCACGGGCCCAGCCGCTCCGCGGCATGTGGGAACTTCCTGGACCGGGGCACGAACCCGTGTCCCCTGCATCGGCAGGCGGACTCTCAACCACTGTGCCACCAGGGAAGCCCCTTTCATCACCTTGATGACAATAGTGGGGGAGGCACTGCATCTACCTGAGCCATCTGCGGTGGCCTTTTCATGGAGGAGAGAGAGGTAAAGTGTGCCCATGTGTTCAGCTCCCCAGAAAGGGCACTGTTCACCGGGGTTACTGTTACTCTTGAAAGAGTATCAGCAGCGGTGTTTCCGGAACACAATGGTAGAAGTGGTGATTCTCTCAGCTGTCAAGCGAGAATGTATTCAGTCTGCTCAGCCCCTGAAGTAGGTTTTTTTCCTCCCCTTTGCAAGCCTGCATCATCTCAGCAAGTGCTCAAGTGAGCAGGAGACCAGGACAAAGGTCATCAACTCGGAAGGCAGGGCCAGGCGCCAGGAAGATGAGGAAGGAGGAGGCAGCTCCCCTCACCATCCAGGGCCATTCTTATTTACACAAACAATTAACAGGCACACTTGCAAACCCAGTCAGGAACAGACTTGATAATGACCTAGATAATAAAGCAATCCATTGCTGCAGAGAATGGAGCAAGCAGCACATCACTCTTGTGCCCAAGTTAATTCCATCTTTCTCCTCTCTCTTACACAGCTGTGTGAGGGCAGGTCTATGCGTGATTCGGTGCAAAGTGGCATCATTAGTCAATCGGTCAGACGCACTGATGGAGGGCCCTCCAAGGGCTTGACTCAAGGCTGGGGTGAGATACGGAGGAAGCAGGAACTTCTGCCTCAGCGTTCAGGGAGCTCCAGTCTAGGGCTGCATTATCCATTATGGTAGCCACGAGCCCCATGTGGCTATTTATATTAAAATGAAAAGAAAATTGAAAATTCAACTCCTAAGTCATACTAGCCACATTTCAAGTGCTCGATAGTCACATGTGGCCAGTGGCTACTATACTGGACAGCACCAAAACCGTTTCCATCATTTCAGAAAGTTCTATTAAACAGTACTGTTTGGGGCGCCTATGGGAACGATGTGAGACCACTTACAACAATGGCAATTAACTAAGAGCAAATTAATGGGAAGAAATGAAGGCTCAGGCATGCTGTGTCTTTCAGCCAGGGAATGGTCTTCTAATTCCTACTCCAGAGTTTAGAAGCACCCTGAGGATGGTCTTAATGCTAACATGCTACATGTTTGTGTTTGGGGGGTGGTAGGTGCTGGACAGTTATCGGAATAGAATTTCAAGCAATTTAGAAACATGTTCTCTAACCTGTAGCCTCCAGATATGTGAATGATTCATTTCTGGTTTCACTTCATCTGTGATATTCTTCCCCACCTTCCACCCTGAGAAACTCTGAGATTCACTCTGGGCCAGAGGCTGGGCTAAGTACTTTCACACATCTCATTTAATTCTCACAGTCTTCTGTGAATGGGGTAATTGATGCCTACCTAAGCATCATCCGTCCATCCCCCGGCCTTCCCAGGAAACAGATCCCACTCCCAGCTCCAGCTCTAGCTCCAGAGGTGGGTCTGTTTGGTCCAAGAGGAATCATTTGCCACTGATAGGCTGAGGAACTCAGCTCTCAGCCAATCAGGGTATGGCATCCTTGCTGCCGCAGCAGTTAGTTAAGAAATGGCATGTGACTTCTTTGGGCTAATAGGAAACAAGAGGAAGTTAGTGAAGTGCTTCTGGGAAAGAAATTTGGTTTCTCCTAAGGGAGAGTTGCTGGAGGCATCTCTTTCTGCTGAACTTGTGTGTGCATATAAGGCCTGCAACCGCTACAGCCATTTCTCTATTGCTGACATGTGGTGGGGCAGTGAGCCCAGATACAGACAAAGGAAACAGGCCCAGACTGAGCAGCTGCGGGTCCTCTGGTCCTCAGTAATGTCAGCCATTCAGTCCCTCCATTGTTTGAGCATTAAGAGTTAAACTTTCTGTGACTTGCAGCCCAAGAACCTCAGTTGATAACCCCGTTCTGCGGATAATGAAACTCGGGCTAACAGAACTTTAATAACTTGCCCAGTCTGCTAGCTAGTAAAAGGGAGAGCCAGGACACAAATATAGATTTCTTGATGCCAGAACACATGCTCTCTTTTTATCATACTGTTTCTCCCCTACATGAACTGTGTCTACATTTCAAAGGTTCTCAGGGAGAAACTGACAAAATAACCAAGAAATGACACCTTTAGGGCCGTAAGAAAAATATTTTACCTTGGATCTTGCCTGAGCTTCTTCTGATTGTCTGGGTTTTCTGATTGTCTGGGTTTTGTAGGCACATGAAAACCACATGCAGACTTTAAAAACTCACAGGCAGCTACACTTTGTGGTCTTTTCTATGGATTGATCTTCCTGAGGGCCCTTAGGAAACACTTTGGGATCCTGGCTTTTTTTTTTTTTTTTTTTTCCCCTAGAATGGAGGGGGGAGTCTCTAAACAGAACTGCTGTAGTTTATGCCTTTCCCATCAGCTGAATTAAATTGAATACCTTGGCTCCTGCCAGAGCACAGCAAAGTGAGCTCTGAGGCAGCCAGCAGTCACTTTACCCTTTGCTTTTATTTATCCAGTGAGTATACGGGGAGCTTGCTTTTGAGTACTTGGAGCTTGACTCAGCAACCTTCCATGTTGGGAAGCTGCAGTCATTGCCCTAGAGACCTTTTTCAATATTTCTGGACTCATTCAACACCCTGAGTGGCGGCGGGGGTGGTGGCGTGATTCCCTTCTCTCATGGTGTTTCTTGTCTCCCTCCTCCAATGGTGCATTTGACCTTACCATTTAATGAAGGCCATTCTCCCTGCAAATATCACATGAAACATATTGGGAACTGATCAACTGAGAGATTTCCTAGCAGAAAGGTCACAGCTGAAAGGTATCATTTTTCCCTGCTCCCCTTGGCAATAGCGCTGGGGGAGGGGCCTTGCGAGAGGCAGAAGGTACCCACTCATAAAGACGCCTTGTAACATGTGGGGTTAGCATCTGAGGCCTGCCTGCTGTTGCACTAAACAGGGGCCCTAACTTAAACCATGCTGCCATCGAGAATTCTGTCTGCGCTCTGGCAGAAGGGGCAGTTCACGTCAAGAGCTAATGACCTGAAAAAACTGTTCCTTTTGATGATTAGGCCTAATGACCAAGTTGTTAGACATCTAAAGTTGCATGTTTTCCCCCCTCATCCCTACTCTCCTTGAATTTGCTGTCCCGGAAACATTTACTGATTGTGAAAGAACCACACGGGCTTGACTTCTCTCCAAATAAAAGACCAGGGGCTACCAACCATGTCCTAAGTGTGTGACAAGCCACTGGGATGCTTCTGAATAGGATGGATTATCCCCAAAGACATGAGGTGGATTCTTGGTCCTCCTGCTTCCCCTCTTGGCACTTCCTTACTCTCTAGCTTCACGCATCTGGTCCCATCCTTATTCTTAGCCAAGGTCCCTACTTTCAACATGAGCCCTTCCCTGTGGGTGGAACCCAGTGAGTGAGGAATAAACCTCATCCCAAAGGTATGCAAACAGGGGCTGGCTTGATCCCCAGCAGGTGTGGGGTAGAAAGCACCTGCCATGTGGCAGCAGGGCACCTGGCCCTGTGGAAATGGAATGAGCAAAGTCCCTTGGATGTGTTCAGGTTGAACTAGGGCACTGGGATGGAATGAGAGCAGCGGTAGACAGAGCGGAGGGAGTGACGGGAACGGTCTGTGAGCAGACGTGCTGGAGTCAGACAGACCTGGATTTAAAACCTGGCTCAGCCACTTACTACATATGGGGCTTGGTCAAGTTACTGAACTTCTCAGAGGCTTAGTTTTCTCATCCTTCAAAGTTGTTGTTTAGGATGATCTGAAAGAACGCAAGTATCCATAGAGACAAAGTAGATGAGGGGTTGCCAGGGGCTGAGGGAGGGGGGAATGGGGAGCGATCGCTAGAGGACACAAGGTGATGCTTGGAGCATTTCTTTTCGGGGGGCTGAAAATATCCTAAAGTTAGATTGTGAAGATGGTTGCACAACCTTGTGAATATACTAAAACCCATGGAATTATATACTTTAAAATGTTGAAATTTAGGGTATGGGAATCATATCTCAATTTTTAAAAGTGGGAAAAGGGGGATACATAGAGAACACTTAGCACAATATCCTGTCCAGAATTCCACTATCAATCGTGGGTAGTGAAAGTTGTATTACTATCCCGATTACAGTAGTAAGGGATAGACTAGGCCCACTCTTAATGAATTAAGTCCTACTGCAAGGAATACAAATAAAGAGCAGGCATTTTCCTAGAGAGTTCATTTAATGTGAAGACTTATGGGGGAAAGTTAGAATTTAGCTTGTGAATAATTAAAATATTTTTATATTAAACAAATAAATATAGACTAGAATGCAAAATGTGCAAGATGTAGGAAGACCTATGACTTTAAATAACTTCCTAGCTTGAGAAGAACCCTGGTGTCCAGATTTACACTTGTCTGCCATTAGGCTTATTTCTTTGAACAATTTTGGGTGGAACTTGCATGGGAAGATTTTTCCCAGGGGGGGTTTTGCATTAATTGCTGAGACTCTGAGGCTCTGGGGAAACTTGGCCCCAAGCACGGTGACATCTGTCTCCAACAGTCTCAACAGGGACTTGTCGGACCGTGCACTTTGGTGAGGTTGGTCTGCACTCTGAAGCTACTGCAGTCCTTTTCTTCCCCACCTCAGGACTCTGAAGATTGAACAGAGGACCTGAATGGAGAGACTGACAAACCTAAGGGCCTCCCAGGTTTGCATAACACCAACTCAGGGATCCAGGAGGTAGGCATTTGGGAGAACAAGGACCATCCCAAGGACTGGGTTCCTGCGCCCACAAAAACCACAGATAAAAGGTGAGTGGGGTACAGGATGGAATCTACTGGCCACAGAGACCTCCAGCTTGTGCAGCTTCCAGTGACTGCTGGACCGGTACCACCGGATTGTTGTTTTTCGTTTCCTCTCCACAAACACCCTAAATGCCTGCCCCACCCCCCCAGGAGAGATTTCCACCTACAAATACACCCCCCAGCAGCCTCACGGCCTCCCACTCGAAAGCAAGTCTGCTGTGAATGGGGGAGAGAATCTGAAAGAGGAATTGTAATGAATCTAAAATGAAGAGATTCCAACAAAAAGTGATGCTCTAAGTAATGGTAAATAAATAATGTGGGGCAGATTATGAGTCTGGTTCCAAACCAGGATAATCATGCACCGTTTCTGCCTAAGAAAAACTGACTGACTCTGGAATTGAGATTGAGCCATATGTCCCTTCCGGAAAGGATTACTAAAAGGCAACTGCGATTATTGGAAGAGATTTGGGTGGTGTCCCGTCTGTTCCCTTAGGCCCTGAGTGATCATCTGAGATGTTGTCTGGCTTTGTGGTTCTGCTTGTCAGCTGGAAACTCACTGTGCCGGCATTCACTGGAAAACAGAATTTAGAATAAGGTCTCATTGGACTTCATCCTAGAGGACTTAGTCACTGCAGTGCTAAAGTTCCTGTGATAAGGTTCCAGAACATAGACCCAAGGATGAAGCTCCAAGCTGGGGTCATAGCCTGATACCCTGCGGGGTGTGTTTGTGTATGTGTGCATGCACGCGCGTGCACGCACACGTGGTTGGGTGTGTGAGTGGGGGTGGGTGGGGGTGGAGTAGGTGTCTGTGGTGGGGTGTGTTGGTGGTGGAGTGAGTGTGTTTGTAGTACGTGTGTTTGTGAGGAGTGTGAGAGAGAAGAGAGAAAATGCTCAGGGGTTGCAGGTACACTCTCACTGTATAAATTGTACCGAGACTGGGGGCTCTCCTCTAAGCCTCCATCTGCGACTGGGCCTCAGAAATGTCGCCGTCCGTTTTTCTCTCCTCCTTCTCCTCCTCAATGAATGCCAGTTCAGGTGTCTGTTTGCCTCAGAGGACCAGGTCCCATGCAGATGAGCAGTTCCAGCCACAAGTGACAGGGGCTACGGCTCTGGGAGCCCAGGACACAGCCCTTCCAGGGAGCTCTGTCCCCGAGTTCTGGATTCCTTATTCACTTGGCCAAGGCCACCTGTTTGCATCTCAGGTCCTTCTTGCCCTGGTTCGCAAGACGTCCCTGTCCTCCCACATCCACTCTGCAGCGCCCACTGGCCAGGCGGCGTGCCGACCACCCGCCCCCAGCCACGCAGGAAGCTGCTGCCCCCGCTCTCTCCGCTCTACTCACAAGCCTTTGCTCTTTGGTTCCAGCAGAACCGTTCAGTGTCTCCCGCTCGCCCCCTCCCCGTGCAGGAGCGGTGACTCCTCCACAAGGCACTCAGTGGATTCCCCTCCCGAAGGTCTGCAGGGGAGGGATCTCCTGGGCAGACACACAGGAAGAGAGGGCAGGTGGCCTTTTCTTCAACGCAGAGCATGCTTATGAATTACACAGAGGCAACGCCAGCTACAGTCATATGAGGCAGGTGCTGTTTGGTTCTATTCTGTGCCTCTAAAGCCTGGCACAGAGAAGGGCCCCCTGCAGGTGGGCGCCCGGCTAAGGGAGAGGAGGGAGGGAACCAAAGGCCTTCTAGGACCACGACAGCTGCCTTGGACAGGATCTGAAGCCAGCCCTTTGGAGCTTGGTTCCGGTTTCTCTTTCCTGGTATTGGAACGTGTGTCTGGGGAAAGCAGAAGCTTGAGTTAGCCCGGCCCTTCAGGTGTCTATGGCCGGTATCTGGTGCTCCCCCACTGCCACACCAGCACGCCTGGCTACAACACTCTGATGGTGCTTTTATGTCACCCAATCGCATATATCTGACATTAATCATAAAAGCCTTGACTCCCAGTGCCCAGACTACATCAACTCTAACCACCCTGTTAGGCAGGTGGTGCCTCTGCCACCACTTCCCTCTGATCCGATGGGTCCCTGAATTGACCTGACAGAATTGCAGACCCAGCTGGTACCCTGTCTTCATAGCCAAGCTATGGAGAACTCTGGGGGCAGAACACCTGGGTTCTCTTTCCAGCTCCTCCACTCACTCTCCGTGTGATCTCAGACAGGTTACGCGAACTCTCTGTGCCCCGGTTACCTACAAAGTGGGATAATTGTAGGACCTACCTGAAGACACCATAATGGGGATTAGGCAGCTAATAACACGACGTGTTTACAACAGTACCTAGAACGTGCCAGCTGTTACTGTTGACAGTATAGACAGCATTATGGCCACACGCATGCCCGTCCAGCTGCGGAGAAAGCCTACCCTATGCAACCTTCTAGAGCAGAGATTACCGCTGCTTGCTTGGAGCAGCTAACTACGGGTGAAATGTAATCCTCGCCATGAACAAATGCATGGCTTGCTTCCTGCTGAACTATGGCCAGGTTTTCCTCCAAAGACATCCACCCTGCCCCTGTCCCCGCTGGGACTGAGAGTAGCATCCCTTTCGGAGGGCAGAGCCCCTGTGGCTTGGGGTGGCTGCCACTTGCCAGCCTCCCACCGAGGTCCTGGCTAGGGGGTAGCCAAGCACAAATTGCTGGATGAGTGGAGACTGTCTCTACGGCCTGGCCATGGGCTACCCCTGATGGACAGTAGGGGCTGTCTTTGTCCCCCAGGTGGTAAGAGCTTGGCTGTCCTAGAGGCACATTATGAGGAGACTGCTGTCAGTTCCAGTGAAGGAGAGAATGAGGAAGGTGGGGGAAAGTGCTGGCTACTTGCTCCATTCGGCTCTGCAGCATGTGACACCCGGTGCTCCTTAGCTGAAACCCATTAGCTGACGGTCTGCTGTCAGATGAAGCCGTCTTCCCTGTCAGCTGAGATCACCTCTCAAGTTTCCTTGTATCTGCAGAACCTTCCTTTCTGTCTATGGAGTTCAGGGCTTTGGGGTGTCGGGGTAGGGAAACGTGTGTAGTGATTCCGTCCCAGATCACTGAACTCAAATGTCCGCAGGCAGAGGCCAGGTTGCCCTAACTGATTCTGATACACCTCCCTGCTGGAAGAACACGCATTTGTGGGAATCTTCCAACCTTAGGGGTCTGAAGCCAGATGGTCATTTAGCATAGGCCTAGTAGGTTCTGTCCAGACTCTAGTTTGCATGAGAACTGCCCGAGAAAGTCAAAATCGTTCTCCCATCTTTACTAGCTGAATTCCAACTCCACGCTGGGTAGTTTCCCAGCCCCCCTTCTGTAGGACCATATGCCTAAATGAGTGCCAACACCCAGGCGGGGGGTCTTTGAGTATTGGGCTTGAGATGTGTCCTCGTCCAAGTGGCAGAGCAGGCTGATAATAGGAAGGAACCCAATAGGCTAGCTGAGAGGCAAAGTGGGAGCCACAGCAGGTCGTTATCCCAGATCCAGGGGAGGTTCCTGATGAGCTGTTGTGCATGGTGCCACGCATGAATGGAGACAACTCCCAAGGATGAATGGGGTCCCATCCCTCATAAAGAGCCTGAGGGCTGGCAGGGGAGCCCGGGCACCGCCTCCAGGGCACAGCTCACTCGATGCTGTTTGGCAGCCTGGAGCAAACGTGAGAATGTGTGGCTGAGATGCCCCTGCAGCCTCCCTCCTGAAAACAGCCCCTGGGCTGTCAGCAGGAAGCTGTTGGAAAGACCTCAAGCCTAGGGGGTGGGCTCAGGATTCACACAGTGTGGGTCCAGCTTCCAGAAATGAAGCTCATCCTGGGTCAGGCAGGCAGACCGGGCCTGCGGGACAGCCCAGCAGAGCCGTCCTCAGTGGCTCTCACGGGAGAGGAGCCTGTGAGGGCGGAGGGCCACTCTTTGAAACATAAGGAATTGCACATCTCACACTCTGTTGGTGGTGCCGATGGACAAGGAGAATTAAACACCTGGGAGGCGCCACATCACTCCACTAGCCAAATCACAGAGGTCTGCACTGTTAATCCGGCCTCTGTCAGCTGGACACTCATTGGTTTCTAAGGCCGGAGAACATCTGTTGCCGTTGTTTGACCTGACCTGTCTCCTCTAGCCTTGCTGTAGAGAATATTTGCAATAGTTATTTGCAAAAGCAGGTGGGGTGCTTTGAAGAAAAGCCCCATGTAAACAGAAGACAAATAGCAGGTTGCTCTGCCTCGAGGCTAAGACGACCCCACGCCTATCAGGCTCTGTCATGTCAGCAAGGCTGCTGCCTTTCCCAGAGCAGGTCCCTTTGAGGCCATGCAGAGAAGAATACCAAGCATGGCACTGTGGTCAGAAGAGCTGAAATGGAGCCTGAACCTGACCATGTGACCTCGGCTAAGTCACGCAACTTTTTTTCATCTGAGTCTTATTCTAACCTCTGGGAGATGTGGGGAAGCAGCGCTACTTTGCTTAAGAAATGTATTGGCTCACGTTGGTTGAAAAGTTACAGCTTCAGGCATGGCTTCATTCAAGGTCCTAAGGATGCCACCAGGTTTTGCCCCTTGGTCTTGCTTTCCCCTGCGTTGGCCAGCGGTTCTGGACCCATCTGGCAGCTCTGGCCTCAGCCTCATACCATTACAACACGTAGGGCAGCGAAGGAAAATGTGTACCCGCAGCTCACCATTCTGACAAAGTCCAGGGATTCACTCTGCTCTGGACCAGGTTAAGTCATGTGCCTACCCTGAACCAAGCAGTGTGGCCAGGACACTGAATGCATGGATTGACCTCACTCACTCACCTAGTGTTTACTGAGCACCAGCTATGTGCCAGGCACTATTGTATATTGTGGGGACACAGTAGGGACAAGACAGATCAGAGCCCCACCCTCTTGGGGCTTAGTTACTAGTAGGAAAGAAAAAAAACAAGTACGTCGTGTAAAATGATACAAATTAAGAAATGACAAGAGCTATTGAAAAAAAAAAACCCAAGAACCAAAGCAGATTAAGAAGGTAGAGAGTGAAGTGGGGAGGTGGTGGAGTGCTACTTTAGATGAGATGGTCAGGGAAGGCCCCTCTTAGGAGGTAGCATTTGAGTAGAGGCCTGAATGAAAGGAGAATAGAGGCCATGTAAAGACCTGGGCAGAGGGAACAAGTGCAAAGGCCCTGAGGCAGAACAAACCAGGGTTATTAAGGAAGAGCCATGAAGGCCAGTGTGGCCCAAGCAGTGTGAACCGAGCAGAGAGCCATGGGAGAGGAAGTGGAGAAGGAGCCACGAGATGCCAGCCCAGCCAAGGGAAGGAGATGGAATTTTATTCTGACCATGGTGGAGAGATGGAAGGCTTTTCAAAGGAAAGACATGACATGAGTTATGTTTGAAAAAGATCTCCACGTACAACGGCCAACTCGCACATGAAAAGTTGCTCAACGTCACTAATCATCAGTGAAATGCATATCAAATCGCAATGAGATATCACCTCACACCTGTTAGGATGGCTTTTATCAAAGATAAGAGATAACAAACGTTGGTGAGGGTGTGGAGAAAAGGGAACCCTTATAAACTATTGGTGGGAATGTAAATTGGTGCAGCCATTACAGAAAACAGTATGGCGGTCCCTCAAAAAATTAAAAAATTGAACATATGATCCAGCAATCCCACCCCTGGGTGTATATCTGAAGGCACTGAAATCAGTGCCTAGAAGGGGTCTCTGCCCTCCCTTGTTTATTGCAGCATTATTCACAATAGCCAAGTTTTGGAAACAACCTGTGTCCACCAATAGATGAATGGATAAAAAAAGTGGTGTATATGTTCAATGGAATATTATTCAGTCAAGAAAAAGAAGGAAATCCTGACATTTGTGACAACAAGGATAGACCTTGAATGCTTTATGTTAAGTGAACTAAGTCAGACAGAGAAAGACGAAAACTGTATGATCTCACTTATATGTGGAACCTAAAAAAACTGAACTTGTGAAAACAGAGAGTAGAATGGTGGTTACCAGGGGCTGGGGGTGGAGAAACTGGGGAGTTGCTGTTTAAGGGTATAAACTTACAACTAGTAGATAAATAAGTTCTGGAGATCGAATATACAACCTAGTGATTATGGTCCATAATACTGTATTATAAACTTCAAAGTTGCTTAGAGACTAAATCTTAACTATTGTCAACACACAAAAAGAAATGATAATTATGTGACAGGACAAAGTGTCAGTAAGGCTACTGCAGTAATCATAGTACAATATATCAATGTATCAAACCAACACATACGCCTTAAAAGTATATAGTGTTATATGTCAATTATATCTGTGGTTTAAAAATTAAAAAATAATGAAAGACATATGCACAACAGGTTACAACAACCACAAAAGCTCCCATTGCTCTTGTGTGGAGAGGGCCGCGGGAAGCAGGCACAGACAACAGTGGCTGGGACAAAGGGGGGCAGAGCTGGGGAGAAGTGGCTAGACTCAGGATATATTTTAAGTTATGGGTTCCATCCCTGGAAGATCCTCGCAACTTCCCAAATGGAAATTAGGTGCTGTTGTCAGAAGTAGTGGTGACAGATGCTGGGGGACAAAAAGCAAGAACTTTCCATTACTTCCACCATTTGTAGTCTCATGCATTTTTCCTTCAGAGATATATTTTCACCATCATCATCTTTTTCTGGGTTTGAGACTGTATCTCTAATCTCATTTCCTTCCTCCAAGGCCTAGAATCACTGCAAGGGATTTTACAGACGATGTGGTCCAACCCCAGTCTATTTACAGATGAGAATCCCAAGTCTTGTACAAGGTCCCCCTCCAGCTAATGAGAGCTGGAACTGGGCCGCAGCTCTGATTCCCAGTGCTGGCTTCATTCATGGAACAAAGGCTCAATTTGGGATGCTGCTAAGGACTGGTGGGGGCTATGGGAGAGGGCTTAATCCTCCTGCAGTCTCCATCAGCATCCCCCAAATAACCAGTGAGCTCAATACACAAGGACCCCACCACCGACCATAAAGCTACCCCCAAGGCCTCCATACCGGAAACCTGGAGCCACTCCTATGTTCAGTCACCAGCTCCTCGCCAGCAACTGTAATGAGAGTCAAAAGTCCAGGCCATAAAAGGCAGGCGCACAGACGGAAAACACCAGGGTAGTGCCTTATTTTTATTATATTTTTTAGAGGAAACTGTATTTGAAGTACAGGCTTTCTATTCCTGCTGGGAAAGCTGCCAGTGGTCAGGTCATTGCTTCTGAGCCAGAGGGACGCACGTTAGCTTTTGAGGCAGAGCTGCAGCTTGCAGTCTATAAAGCAACGTGCACGGGCAGCTCTGCAGGATAGAACAGTTCGGGAGGAAGGACTGTCTGAAATCCTCCCCTAGATGCTCAGGGTGTGCTGGCCAGTCTCCCTGTGGGACAGGGAGCCTGAGGACAACTTGCTTTGCACTCAGGACCCAGCACGGTGCCTGACACTCAGGGGGAACTGCTATATGCTCAGTGAGGGGAGGCCCAGAGCAGCTGCACCCCCGCCCCCAGATATGCACACCTACTGCACAATGGCCTGCGTCCTCTTGGGTGTATCCTGGGTGACGGAGGGAGAGCCAGATGTCACGAGGGTGGAGACAGGTTGAGCAGTCTGTGGCTCTCACCAAAGGCACTGCAGTGGAAGGCCCTTTCTCTCTCTCTCTCTCTCTCTGTGGTTTTAATTTACTTCTAAGAAAAATAATCCAGCTTCTCTTTAATCAGCAACCACGATGGCCAGGAGAAGCTGTCACAGAGCCAATGCGAGTGGTTCCTGTGTTTAATCATGAGAATGACCTGGTTGTCCTCTCCGAGGAGGGCAGGGAAGTGACGCCTTGGATGGCTTTCTCTCCTCACCCAGAGCCCACCCTCATTTCGGTGGGGAGCCAGCCGGCCGTGCAGGGCCACCGGCTCCGTGTCTGTGTGGTGCTGAGGGGACGGACACGGGGGCACACATATTCCGTAGTGAGCTCCATAGGAGTGCAGGGAGTCTTGACCTAACCTCTTCCCAGATGCGCCAGGCAAGAAGAGCAGTGTCTCTGGCTGTGGCAGAGGAACAGAGAGGGGAGGCTAAGGAGCGAGAGGGAGGGGTACCGGCCACAGCACCCGTGCCGGCCTTCCTGACGGATCAACAACATTCTTTCTCATGGGCCAGTTGGCGCCAGCCAGCAAAACAGAACGAGTGCTGCACTGCAGCAGGGGTGTCCGTGGTGAGGGTGTGGCCGGGGGAGGGGCAAGAAGGGGCTGCAGTGGTGCAATTTCGGGGAGGTGGGGAGTCAGGGGTACCTGGGGTCCTGACTCCCTATTCTGACTTTAGCAAAGAAGGGATAGAGTCCCCCCGACGCACACCCATGTCCTGCTTCTGACCTTAAACATGGACGTGGGCTGCCCCTGCGGGCTGACACGGTCAGTGGGCTTCAGGAGAATGCTCCTCGCGGCCCCTGGCAACCAGGAGAGCGCCCTTGCCAACAAGGAGGGGCACGGCGTGGAGAAGTCACTGAGAGCGCCCAGGAGGCTTCAGCCGATGCTTCTTCTGAAGGTGGCCACCAGAAAGGGGTGCAGTCCTGCTCCAGCCCTCCTCTCCTGTCATTACGCCCAGCCCCTCCAAGGCACACAGCCACCTGGCCAGGCGGCGACCACCCGGCTCCCGGGCCTCCCCCCAGCGCGGTGTGGAGCCTCTGCGGCTGCGGAGGACATCCTCCAGCGCTTCTTGTGTGTGTTCCTATGTTTTCATCTAAGATTTTCCTCTCTTCTTCTCTAGGTGGCAAACACGTCCAGGTGAAGGGCTGGCTTACATCTCCTCTGCCCCGCCCCCCTGCCCCCCTGCCCCCAGCAAAAACTGTGTTTGAAGCAACACAGCTCCGGCTCCCGAGCTCCGCGTGTTCTAGAAGAAGCTGCCCATCTTTCCTCCTTGCACACACTCTACACACGCGCAGGGAACAGACGAAGTTTTCTAACCATGCTGTATTCAGCATTCTCCTTCCCTCAAAATTTCCGCTCCCAGAATATATATGTGTGTGGATGTGTTGGCCAGTTTTTGCCCACCTTAAAACAAATCATCTCTAACATCTCTGCTTGTATCACTGTGAAACCCCAAGGGCACCATAGTGAAGTCTCACCTTAAAAAGGTGTTAAGTTGACCAAAGACTTTTTGGAGCGCAGATTGAAATGTTTAGAGCTTACAGCACCCCAGACCCAGAGCACAAAGGCCATCTCTCCTGAAGGAAGGCAGCTACTATCATTTTAGTCTCACGTGCACGACATAAAGAACGCCAGCTGTCCTTCTCCGGTAACCACTCACATCAGAGGTACTTCTGTGGCCCTCCCTTTGCACATCACTTTAATTACAGGCATGAATGCCCATGGGGGTGCGGTGCAAACAGGGAACCTTGGATTTCAGTAAAGTCCAAACTGCTTTGAAATCCAAATGCAACCAACTCTCAGTTATCCACACCGAGGAAAGGGAGCGTAGATAATCCTGAACAGCAGATGATTAAAAAATCATTCCTTTTGGCTTTTGGGAGGTGCTATATGCTATTTGCAACAGAGCAGCAAAATCTCCTCTCTAGTTGTGTTTTGCTCAGATTAATATTGCATTACGCTTGCATTTCTCACGAGCCAGCTGACAGCAGAGGGGGTGAGACACAGGAGTCTGTGAGGAAACAAATTGAGTGGCAGGCGGAGCCAGCGATGAGGGAAGAGGGGTGTGGCTCAAGGTACTGATGAAAAATCAAAGGCTCTGGGTCTCCTCTCTCAACTTCAAAAGAGACTAGAATGGAAGAGGAGGAGAAGGAAAAAGAAGAAAAGGAAATAAATGAAAAAACTCTAGATGGAGAGGCAAGATACAAGAGAGCAGGCTCTTCCGGGGCATCATCTTGCTTCTGTCTAGGGTGTACTTTATGATTCCGTGACATGAACCATCTTCTTAGAACACCTGGTCGGCTCTCTGCCTCCTTGCCTTTGCTTATGCTGTACCACCTGCCAGAAAGGCCCTTTTCCTCTGGTGTACTATCCACATTTCATTCTGCCTTTCAAGACTAGCAAATTTCCCACCTCTCCATAAAGGCTTTTCCAATCATATCCATCAGAAGCAGCCTCCTTCTTCCTCTCTTCCACCCCTTCTGAATGGCCATGACACAGTCTTCTCTCTCTCAACCTACTTGGAGCATAAGCTCCGAGAGGACGGGGAGAAACACTGTGTCAGATTTCTGACGGGTGCGGTGTTCCCTTTAACACTTGGCAGTGTTTGGTACACGGTAGGTTCCCCTACCTGGAGATGGACAGACTAAATCCTGCAGAAGGTGTGAAGACACTAAACCAATGGTTCTCAAACTTGAGCTGAGTTAGGCTTTCCCAGGGGACTTGGTGGAAGAGTTTCCCAGAATCCTCTCCCAAAGATGCTGCTTCAGTAGGTTGGGGGAACTCAGAGTCAGACATTTTCTACAAGTACTAAGGTAATTTTGACCACTGAGAAGTCAGTTGTGAAACACACAAATCACCAACGCTAACACATTCAACAACATCCTTGTGTACCACTCACGTAGGTGAAGCCAAAATGTTAAAAAACAGAGAGGCTGAGAAACACGCTGGGGTTATTATTGTTATCTCTCATGCTTTCTAAGCTGATTTCAGCATTTTCTTAAGTAGAAAAAAGCTGCAAAGAGTAGAGGTTAAGATAGCACAGAGGTCTGCAACAGATTCTCCATATTTCCTTGAGCTGAAGCTGCACATTTTTTTTTTTTTTTTTGGCGGTACGTGGGCCTCTCACTGTTGTGGCCTCTCCCGTTGCGGAGCACAGGCTCCAGATACGCAGGCTCAGTGGCCACGGCTCACGGGCCCAGCCACTCCGCGGCATATGGGATCCTCCCGGACCGGGGCACGAACCCGCGTCCCCTGCATTGGCAGGTGGACTCTCAACCACTGCACCACCAGGGAAGCCCGAAGCTGCACATTTTTGCACTTTTTAGCATCTTTGACATCAGAGTGCAGCTTACAATCCGCTTTGGAGTGCAGCACTGACTGTCCGCACGCTAACTTGTTCCTAGCTCTTTACTCCACCATCATGCCAACGAATTACGTGCATTGCCGGCGCTGCACATGTTGAGTTTCACTGCCATTTAAATAATTTCCAGGAGATTATACTATAATTTGGTATTGAAGTGAAAAATTGTTATGTACACACAAGGCCATGAAGACAGAGCAGCAGGGCATAAATTTGATATTAGCGAAACAAATATCTACTGGAGGAAGAACCATACTTCCTCATTTTCTTGCAAAGAAGCAACCAATTGAACCAATTGCTTTGTAGCTTTGCTTCTCAAACTGTGGTACTTACCAACCGTGTTGACCTCACCTGGGGCTGTGTGAAAACTGCAGAATCTCAGGCCTATCTCAGACCTACTTTACATCTGCTTTTGACAGGATCCCCAGGTGACTTGTATGAACATGAAAGTTTGAGAAGCATAGGGCTATACGACTTAAGAAAACATATCCACAGGTGGATAAAGCTGAGTTATGTTTCGTTACAGAGATACGCACAGGAAGATTATCCCATGCTAGGCAAGAAAGCTTGCAAAAAGATGTCAGTGGCTTAGAAGATATGGGATATTATGAGAGAGCATATCACCAATTCACTTGAAAGCCCAGAGGACATTACTGTTTGGAAAAATACACGCATCAATGACTGAAAAGTGATGCCTTAACCAACTTTTCCACTGTTTTCCTTCTTAGATGCATGTAAGAGTGATACATGATAACAATAGATGTTTAAATTAACCTCAAAGGACTCTTTCAATAAGGAAAAAAAATATGAGGAAGGAAAGCATTTGGTCATAGTTAATAAGGAACATCCCTTTTCCTTCATAATACACTATATGGTGTATCTTACAAGCAAAGCCATCTCAGATTTCATGAAATATAAGTCAAAGTCCCACACACTTTACCACAATTGCCTTTTCTCTTAGAGTTTAAATTTTAATAATCATTGTTTCACTCCGATGCCCCCTAACATAGTTTAAGTAGAAAATAAAGTTTTGAGTTTGTTAATTACGCTTTTTAAGTTTTACATTTTTTTTTAGGTCCACCAACTCCACGGTTTTAATCTGCTACTAAGAAAAACAGAGTTTGTCTGCCCTAGCCACCATACTTTAGAATTTAGAAATTTAAATAAGAATGGAGAAAATACCAAGTGAGAGATGGAAATGAGGCAGAAAGACATGGGTCCAGGCTGCCTCTAACAGCTATCCTATCTCCTTTTCCTATTTCAAACACCGGCCAACAGAAAACATTGAAAAAACCTATTCACTGCTTTCACAATGTTACTGTATTTAATCCTGAGAAACCTGTCAAACAGGTATTACTATCCTCTTTCTCACAAGTGAAGAGAGCGAAGTCAGAGAAATGAAATAACTCACCCAAGAAGAATGCGGGATCCTCAGTGGTGGGACCAGAATTCAAAAAGAAGCACGACCGCAGCCCCGCCGAGCCGGAGACTCCGGAAGCACAGCTCTGCCACGTGCGTGCGCCTGCGTTGCAACACGCCGCGCTGCAATCATTCCTCAGTGTTCGTGAATAATCCACACTCTGTCTTCCGTGGATTTGAAGGCTTTCAGCTGAGCCGCTGTCCTGACACTGCCTTTTACTAAACAACCCCTTAGGCTGCCCAAGCCCCTTGCCTTTAACATGGTACCAGCCTCCCCACCTGTTCTTGACTGCACTGAGGCCTCTGAAACTACAGAATTTCTTTCCATGTAAAATGCCCCCATTTCTTGCAGTATCTTAGAGCTCCTTTTTTTAAAAAACAAAAAATTAGATTGCATTAAGCTCCCTTCACTTGTATCATTTAAAACCATCCTGTGTGACTGGCCCATGCCCAGCTTGGCGGGCGTCATCTCATTGCTAACCTTTCACCCGCCTCCTGGCCTCACTACGATAACTTTGTCCTGGAGATTCTTACTCTTTACTAATTAACTCAGAATGCCACTCTGAAGTGAACCCTCTTACTTCTCATTAATTACATGAGTGGTTCTCCATCTTTGTGACATTAGAGTCACCTGGTAGCATTAAAAAATATCTCCAGGGCTCAGGCCACACTGCCTGCCAATTAAACCAGAATCTCTGGAGTTGGGATCCAGGATCAGTAGTTTTCCATTTAGCAGGTGATCTCAATATGCAACCATGGTTCTGAGGTGGTAAATCACTTTACTTATCTCCTTCAGCTGTCCACTAGCTCCCTTGTTGCTACCCTTTCCAATTAAGCTCTTTAAGTTAAAAGTCCTTTAATAATCGTCCCTCTTTTAGCCACTTTTCAAAAATAACATTTGTTTTTATTACAAAAAACCATACATTTGTTGTACAATCCTTAGCTTTGCAAATACAGTCAGGAGAGGAGAAGGAAATACAAATCACCAGTAATCTCACAACTGCTAAGCTATTCATGAAAATACTGCCAGTGTCTTTCCTTTGGGTCACTATATATTTTGCGTGTATGTATTTTACCGTACGCATGGTTTTGTAGCCTTCTTTTCTCACCTGAACATCTTTTCACTCGGACTTAACCTCTTGCCTTTTCCACCTCTGTCCTGGCCTCCATAACTTTCGTAAGTCAGTCTCTCCTGGGTCTTTCAGCCTGGCCTTCTGCTGTGAATGTTGAAGCCTCCTTTTATCCTAATGGGTGATTCAGTTCAGAAACACTAAACATGCTCCTTCTGGAGTCACTGCCTTTCCAAATGGCTCTACCACCTGGCTGCCCAACTGCTCAAGCCAGACATACCTGAGGTCATCCCTGGCCACTTGGACACTTCACACTTCATTTCTAACCAGTTATCAAGGTATATCCATGGTGCCTCTTAATATTTTTTGAATCCGTACAAATCTCTCCATCCCAAGGTTGCAGCTTCCTTCCATTGAGGCCACTATCACCTCTGCCACGGCCTCCTAACTGGCCTCCTTATCCCCTTGTTTCTCTCTAGTCCACTCCCCACACCGGTCTCATAAAGTCAATCACATTACCTTTAAAGGAAAGTCCACACTCCTTATTAAGCCTTTCAAAACCTCTGTGATCCAGCGCTGTTTAAGCCACGCCTCCTCCACCCTCCTCCCACAACCCACCATGCACGGGGGCCACATTGCTTCAGAAACGCTCAACTGTTTCCCTCTTTGTTCTGCCTAAAACATGCTTCTCATTCCTTCTGATGGGTGTCTGCTCATCTTGCAGGTCTCAGTTCCTCATTCCTCTGGAGAAGTCTCCCCTGACTCCCTGAATCTGGATTAGATACCCTTTTTTTTTTTTTTTTTTTTTTTTTTTTTGCGGTACGCGGGCCTCTCACTGTTGCGGCGTCTCCCGTTGCGGAGCACAGGCTCCGGACGCGCAGGCCCAGCGGCCATGGCTCACGGGCCCAGCCACTCCGCGGCATGTGGGATTTTCCCGGACCGGGGCACGAACCCGTGTCCCCTGCATCGGCAGGCGAACTCTCAACCACTGCGCCACCAGGGAAGCCCATAGATACCCTCTTTGTGCTCCCCTAACATCCTGTACCTCCCCCATCAAAGCCCATCTCACACTGCACTGCAGTCATCTCTGCTTCTCTGCATTCCCCCACACTGGAGAGCGGGACCATGTCTGTTTTGCTCATCATTATGTCCCCAGCAACTAGCAACACGTACTTAAACCATTTGTTGAATGAAAAATGAATGGTCACATCCCTTCATAACACATCATGGAATCAATCTTTCAGCACAGAAGGGGGTTTTTGTTGGATGCAACCTTAGTTGCTACTTAGAATGTTAGCAGGGCCGTGGTGATGCTTCTCTCTGTGCTATAAGGGGGCCCCGTGCTAAGGGGATGGCTTTTTCTTGTCCTTAGGCCCCTCTCTCCATCTTTCTCTGCTTCATAGCCTTTCCTACCTCATTTTTCTTCTCTTCCTGCCTTCCTCCAGCTTCACAACCTTCAAGTCAAATTAGCCAGGCTGAATTTTGTATGAACTTAGTTTTATTTTTCACTGTGGAAGCTCCTCAAATCTCCTCATTAATAAGAGGCCCCATTGTAACCCAAAGCCCTGTGGCTTTTCAAATAGAATCACGTTTATGAATGTCTAATGTTAGCTTGCTATTGATACCAACATTACTAACATTTTAGTGGTGGGGGAAAAAAAAGGAGTCAGTAAAAGCCAGAGATAAGATTGTATGGTTTCCAGTCTTTCTCTCAAGGAGCTTGGGTTCTTTCTTCAAAATGCTGTGAAGCTTTAGTGCCTCTGAATTAGCTACATGACACCATCTAGGGTTAGATTAGGTTTTATCGAGTCTTAGACGTATGTAATTTGGGGACCTTTAAAAGAAAAGGAATGTAAATGATACATATACTACTTATGAGCCTTGAAAAGTGCTTGTGCAAGTTGGGGGCTCCTGAAAATCAGCCTGCATTAGGTAAACCTGTTCTCCATCTTCTATCTTAATTTTTATAATTGGAGAAACTGAGGTCCAGAGTAACAGGTCCACCTGTGGGTTGCCTTGAGGACTGATGGCTGACCTACCTGTCCCCAGTGTAGGACCTGCTGCTCGTTATGGAGCTAGATGGACTTTAAAAATTAGCTAAAGCCTCAGTTCCCTATCTCATTCACACAGGCCAAGCCAGAAGGGTAGCAACATAGGTAAGAAATCAACGTTTCTTCAGCAACTTCAGGCTCTGCTTGAGCAGTGGGCTTCTTGGTCTGGTGGGAAGATCTCTGGGATGGGCATCGGGAGAGGCAGTTATATAGGATCTTGTCTGTATAAATACTATTAAGCACCTACAAAAATTGACCTGCTTATGGGACTCCGCTGGTTGCTCAGTAGTTAAGAATCCGCCTGCCCATGCAGGGGACACGGGTTTGAGCCCTGCTCTGGGAAGATCCCACATGCCGCGGAGCAACTAAGCCCATGAGCCACAACTACTGAGCTCTCGGGCCACAACTACTGAAGCCTGCGCACCTAGAGCCCATGCTCTGCAACAAGAGACACCACGGCAATGAGAAAAGCCCACGCACCGAGCAACGAAGACCCAACAGCCAAAAATAAAGAAAGAAAATAAATTAAAAACAAAAAAACAAAGGAAATTTCCTCCTGTGTCAGAAGTGCTTTGTTTGCTGTTGTTACTGATGACACAGATAAGCACACCCAAGAATTCCCTGGCGGTCCAGTTGTTAGAACGCTGCGCTTCCACTGCAGGGGGTATGGGCTCAATCCCCCGTCCAGGAACTAAGATCAGCCAACCACCCCTCCCCTCAAAAATGCGTATATAGATTAGCACACCCAGTCCTCATTTGGGTCATGTTGCTTTGCCTGCAGCACTTTTCAAGTTAAAAGAGGAACTCTGAGGTGTCAAATTTCAAGGCAAAGAGAAGGCTCGCTGCACGTGGCCAGGTGTGAGCCCTGGAGCCATTGTCACTGGCTGTTTCCACTTGGGCAAAGGCCATGGCAAATAGGACCGCGCTTGACAGTGAACCGGCAAGGCGCAGAGTGAGCTCCATGGGGGGATTTGTCACACCACCCTCTCTGAGCGGCAGGGGCAGAGGCCCGCTACGGAGCAGGAACTAGAGATACCAGGTCGGAGCAGGTAGGTCTGGAACTGAGGGCAGGAGGTTCATTTGGGAAAAACTCCCTGAGGCCTTGGGCAGAGCCTGGGCCTCTTCGTAGAGCACCAGCCCCTCTCCTATGACGCGGAGGCCGGGGCCTCACATACAGCGGCGCTCAGTTAAGGGCAGGCTCCCTCCTTTCCGAGGGAGCGCGAGGTTTGCCCAGAACATGGCCTGTGCGAGCTGTTCCCCACCGCCCCGCTGACCCCCACCAGGCCCTGGGCGCCTGGGGAGGCTCAGGCGGAGCCTGTGTGATTTCCCTGTGGGCGCCCGGGCTTGGTGACCTCCAGAGTCAATGTTAGTCAGGCTATTGTTGGGCCAGTTGTGTTTGCTAAAACCCTTAAAAACAGCTCATACAATCACAGGCCTGTCCTGCAACTGTACTCGTGGCTCTGAAAGAGGTTCTTGTGCAGGCAAAACCCCCAGAAGGCCCAGGGCAGGGGATGGGGTCACCCCCTGCTTTTCCCAGTCTGGCCGCCAGCCTTGCAGTTGCAGCTGGCACTGGGGGTGAGGCTGGGCTTGCTGACGCCCATCGAGACCCATGTTGGCGGCGCCGGTGGTGGAGAACAAACGGGATTATCTTGAGGCTTCCCTGCCCTCTGCTTTGCTGAGGGTCAGTGATGGACTCGCTGGGGAGGCAGAAGGGCGGGGACTAGAAGAGTCCAGCTGCTGCAAACCCAGGCACTGCCTGTACAGAAACCCCCCTCCGACCCAGGCCAGCTCAGCGGGCTGCAGGCCTGCCTCGGGTCCTCGGGCAGGGGAGGGAGGGAGGAGCTCAGGCTGGGGCGGGCCCTGCTCCCTGCACCTGGGCCAGGCGGGAGTGTTAATCTTGCTTCTCTGGGCATTTTTGTGCCAAACACCGTGCTCAGCACTCTGCTCATATGCATCACAATTGAGCCCACGAGGTAGATGCTTCCTGCAGCAGTGCCCCCAGTGTTAGAGATCAGGAAGCAGGTGCAGAGCGGTTGTGTCCAAGGCCCCGTGGGCAGTAAGTACAGGGTCAGGATGTGAATTCAACTTGAATTCAAGCCCTTCACCTTGATGGGACTCAGATCTCCTGTGTAACTGTAAGCAAGTCACTTCACCTCTCTAAGCTGCAGGTGCCTCATCTGTAACGGGGGCGTAATACACCTCCTTCCTAAAGCTGGAGTAGGGATTAGATGAGAATAAGTATGGAGAGAGCCTGGCTGTATTCCTGGCACACAGCAGGTGCTAAACGCAGCTCTTGGTCCTTCCTTGAGATCTGGGATGCTCTCACTGGGGTCCAAGGTGGGCATGAGGGAGGTTGTGGTCACTTTTTGCTTCCCTTTCAACTCCAGAGCATGTGACACGGAGACCACCTAGGTACCCACCAACCACGGAGGATCTGTGAGGCTAGGCAGTGACTTGGCCCCTGGCTGCATCCTGGCCACCCTTCCCTGACAGATGGATCCATCTTGAGCTGACCCCTCCTGCTATGTTGGGACTGCATCCAGACACCAGGAAACTACAGACTGGTGCCCTTGTCTACCCAAGATGCCCATCCTTCCTCTGGACCTGCTCTCCCTGAGGTCAAAATCCCAGCTCTGGACCCCTTCCCCTCTTCCCATCCTGGCCCCATTCCTGGGAACCCTGACAGACTGTGTGGCAGGGAAAAAAAGGCTCCCAAAGATATCCACATCCTGATCTGGAACCTGTGAGTGTTATTTTGTGTGGTAAAAAAGGACTTTACAGATGTGATTAAGTTAAGGACTTGGAGACGGGGAGATCATCTGAGTGGGCCCTAAATATAATCACGAGAGTCTTTATAAGAGAGAGGAAGAGGAAGATCTCACACAGAGAAAATAGAGAAGAAGGTAACGTGAAGATGAAGGCGGAGGCTGAAGTGATGTGGCCACAAGCCAGGAGTGCTGGCAGCCACCAGCAGCTGGAAGAACCAATGCAAGAGATCCTCCCCAGAGCCTCTGGAGAGAGTGTGGCCCAGTGATACTGATTTTCAACTTCTGGCCTCCAGATTTGTGAAAGAATAAATATCTGGGTTTTGTTTTTTTTAGCTTAAAACTCTGTTAAAATATACATAATATTTATTACTTTAACCACTTTTAAGTGTACACTTCTCTGGCATTAAGTACAGTTGCTTTGTTGTGCAACCATCACCTCTACCCATCTCCAGACTTTATCATTCTAAACGAAAACCCCATACCAATCAAACAACAATTCCTCCTCCCCCTTTCCCACAATCCCTAGAAAACAGTTTTCTACTTTCTGACTCTATGAATTTCCCTCATATAAATGGAATCATACGATATTTATCCTTATGTGTCTGGCTCATTTTACTCAGTATAGTGTCTTCAAGGTTCATCCATTGTCAGAGCATGGATCAGAATTCCCTTCCTTTTTAAGGCTAATATTTCCTTGCATGTCTATATCACATTTTGTTTATCCATTCATCCATCGATGGACCTTTTGACTATTGTGAATAATGCTGCACGTTCATGTAGTGGTAATTTGTTACAGCAGCGCTAGGGAACTCATACAGGTGGTAATTTGATCCTTGGCACCCCCACTTTCCTCTCCATAGGTCAAACAGAAAAGCAGTGTTTCTAAAGGTGTGGTTAACTGATTCCCCACCTCAGAATCAACTGAGGGAGAGGTGGCAGTGGGACACTTTTTAAAATTCAGATTCCTAGGTTCTACCTCAGAGCTTCAGAATCAGACTCTGACCAGATAGGACTAGGGAAGCTGTATTTTTAACCTGTGCACCAGAAGATTTTCGTATAGAGTTTGAGAACTTCTAGCTTCATGAGCTGCTTCTTCCAAATACAGAGTTGATTATATGTGTCTTCTGGATATAATCTCTTAACCTGAAGGAATGACCTTTCTGGTGGAGGTGTCAGGCATGGAGGTGAGACACAGCTCTCTGAGCTTTCAAATCACGTGGCAGATAGAGTGGACAGATGGCAGAAAGCACCTGTTATTTTAGAAGGTGAAAGCAATTTTTCTTTGTTGGTCTGGGAGGAAGAATTGTTCTTAAATAGAACTGCACTTTTGTTTGGGGAACAATTATAGGAGCCTCCCAAGTGCTGAGAAAAGAGGTCCGTGGGCCTGAGCTGGATGAGTAAGGGTGAAACAAAAGAAGGCTAAACAGCTCTTGGAATCAAGAACTGTTAAAATTTTGTTGGCATCTAGGAGGAGGAGGAAGAGATGAGAAGCTAGAAGACCAGACCAGCAGGACATGGCACAGAGGTCTAGAAGGAGCTCTGAGAGAACACAGAGCACAGTGACATGGCACAAGGCTGGAGCATGCAGAAGACAGAGCTGGAGAAAAAGCCCCACTGGTACGTAGAGGTGATCAAAATTAGGAATGGTGATGTCTGCCTAACACTGAATTTATTTTCTGCTCTGTGCTGTAAATATCCCCCTTTAGCCACAAAATCTTCAGTAAAATCTATGTGAGGCTGTCTGCAAAGAACTTTGCAGGAAAAGAAGACAAGGGTTTTGCACCATTCCAGGACATCTTAAGAAAGGAGAGAGGTGGGCGCTGCAGGAATTGGAGTGACAGTGAGGAAGTAGCTGGTAGCAAGGAATGACAAAACCAATGCAAGCCACTGCCCTTGGAAATTCACAGATATACTGGGAGATGACAGACTTCCTGTAGTAGGTGGAATGGGGACTTTCCTAATCCATTTTATTTGGTGTTGGTGAGAGTCTCTCTGATAGAAGTTTTGTGTGTATGTGTAAAACAGAAGGTTTATCCAATTTTTGAAAGGCTAATAAAAGATGTTCCAGAAGTGGAGATTAATAAAAAACACAAACTTTTCCTTTCAATATTTTCCTTTCTCCTAAGCTAAATGCTCAAGTATTTGGAATTTAAATAATTGTTTTTAAGTCAAACCAATTTTGGAACAGAGAGAGTTAGTGGTTTATAGTCTCCCTTGATCATCAGCGGTTGCTGATTAATGATGCTGGAGTCTGTAATTATACTGCTGTCAGGAGGCTGAGTGTCCTCGATAAATCAAGGCTCATGTGCCTTTCCAAGACACTGGGAGAGGAGTAGCTTGATTTATTCCCCAATTGGCACATGTTCTCTTTACTGTACCTTAGAGAACGTTCAACTACGTAATGGTTGGAGAGGTCAATTTCCATCTTGCTTGTATTGAACAACCTAGAATTTAAGTGTCCTTGCCCATCACTTAAATTGGACCTTTCTTCTTATTGCCTTTTTGGTTCATTTATCTCTCCCTAACTAACCTCATTCATTCAAAAAACTGGGTGTGGCAAATTGCAAAAACAGTAATAACTCCCCACTTTCCTCTGAATCCATGCCCTTTAAAATGTAACTTTGTCACTCTTCCCATTAAGAGATAGAATGATGGTGTCTATTTTGCTATCCTTTGAATCTGAGCTGGGCTTGTGACTTGCTTTGGCTTTTAGAATGTGGTGGAAGTGACAATGGAAGTTTCCAGTCTGGTCCTCAAGAGGCTTTTCACTCTTCCACTCTGAGGACCCTGCCAGCTGCCATGTGAACAGGCCCAGGCTCAGCTGCTGCTCGATAAGAGACATGGCTGCCACCCTCCCTTACCCACCCCAGCCCTCCCCCATCCTCAGGTCAGAGCCTTCATGACTTGCAGTGGAGCCAGCCCATGGCAGAAGAACCACCCAGCTGAGCCTGGCTTAAACAGACTAACTGCTGAATCATGAGCCAAACAATGATTGTTTTAATTTTGGTTCACTATGTAGCATTATTATGGCAATAGATAAGCAATACCCTGGGTATCTACTATATACCACCGCTGTTCTGGAGTCTGGAGCCACAGAGAGTGAGGGATACAATGACGGTACAGCTAAGACATTGTTCTTACCCTTGAGGAGTTTGTAGTCTAGTGGGGCAGATAGGCTGACAAACGTCTAATTGTCATAGGAAGTGACAAGTAGATTAATTTTTATTGAACATCATCTCTATGCCAGGCATAATGCTAAGCATTTTATCTACATTCTCGTCTCACTTAGTCTTTGCTGCAAGCCTATGAGGGCTGACACTATTATTAGCCCATTTTAGAGAATAGGATACTGAGACCTATGGAAGTTAAGTCCTGACTCCAAAGCCCGTGCTTCTCCTCCTAGCTCCTGATGTCCCTTTATAACCTGTATAAATCTTAAAGAATCAGAGGAAGGGGCAGCTGGCACTCAGGGTAGGAGGGAAAGCCTCAGTGGGGCCTGGCTAAGGACAAGGATTGGGAGCCTGAGACTGTAGGCCACTAAATCAGTTCAGGGGTGAGATGTGGTGATAAGGAGCTAGAGAAGCCAGATAGCATCATTGGGTGAGCAGCCTGCTGGGGAGCCTGGAAATCTCTTCAACCCTTTTTTTTCTTTTTTTTTTTTTGTGGTACGTGGGCCTCTCACTGTTGTGGCCTCTCCCGTTGCGGAGCACAGGCTCCGGACGCGCAGGCTCAGCGGCCATGGCTCACGGGCCCAGCCGCTCCGCGGCATGTGGGATCTTCCAGACCGGGGTACGAACCCGCGTCCCCTGTATTGGCAGGTGGACTCTCAACCACTGCGCCACCAGGGAAGCCCTTCAACTCATTTTTGGGTGGAGGCTGAAGAAGGCAGGGCATAACCTGGGGGAGGCAGGGGTACAGGAGGGGTTTTGTTTGTTCTCTGTGTCAAGAAGCATTTCTGCCTTTCTCTGGGGCGGAGTATTCGGTGCCAGACAACGCCTGAATGGGAATTTTGGCATGGAATGGATTTTTTAAAAACACATCACTATTAACAGGAAATTCAGTTTTTCCCTCTGTTGCTTTCTTGGCAATGCTGTTTTCAGATGCTTGTTTTTAAATGGATTGTCCAGCTTTCTTCTGAGGACTTGGAACTGTGCAACTCAGATTGGGACTTGAACCCATGATCTTTGAACTGAGATCACACCAGGTTCTTGATGTCTCATCGCAGAAAGAATTCCATGAGAGACAAAGTGATAGGTAAGAAGTAGATTTATTTAGGGAGAAACACACTCCACAGAGTGTAGGCCATCCCAGAAGGCGAAAGTGGCACCAGGGTATGGGGTTGTCAGTTTTTACAGGGTTGGGTAATTTCATACACTAATGAGCCAAAGGAGTATTCCAGCTGTTTTGGGGAAAGGGTGGGGATTTCCAGGAATTGGGCCACCACCCACTTTTTGACCTTTATGTTTGGCCTTGGAACTGCCATGGCACCTGTGGGTGTGTCATTTAGCTTGCTGATGTGTTACAATGAGCATATACTGAGGCTCAAGGTCAAGGTCTAGTAGAAGTTGACTCATCTGCCATCTTGGACCTATTTGGTTCTAATCAGCTTATGTCATGTCCTTGGGCTATGTCATTTTTTAAAGGTTGTGCCCTGTCCCCTTCCCTCCTGTTTCAGACTCATTTGGCTGAAGGGATTGGTACTGTGATGTCATGGTGTGGGACGTGCCTGTCCCGGGCAGCTCCTTACCCGCTTTCTGCTCTAACCAGCATTTCCTTCTGTCGAGAATGTCCACACAGAGGGGCATGGAACAGACACAGCGTGGGTCCTGACAGATGCCTGGGCTGACTTTAGACTGTGAGCTCCTTACAGGTAGCACCCAGGTCTACTCTATCTACTGTTCCCTTATTATAGGCGGAGGTCTGCTGTGGGGAAAACAGCTAACAGGTATGGAACGCTAGGTACCAGGCATTGCTGTGTTTATATGTGTCAATTCATAGTAACATACATACTCTCATTTCCTAGTTTTGCAGATCAGGACAAAAGCGGGAGAGGACAACTGTGTTCAAGGCCCCAGAACTGGGAAGGAGAAGGGAATGGATTTGAACCAGGCCATGTGGTTCAGAAGCCCATGGTTTTAAACTCTCTGCTTTCATTGTGTAGAAATGAAATTCCAGGGGCAACGATCTGGGGGAAGCAGGGCTGAGGAGGTGGGTGGTGTCCTTTGCTTTTTCCATTATAAAGTTTGGTTGAGATGGATATGTAATAAAAATGCAAATCTGGGAAAAGAAAATAAAAAATGCCTCATAATTTTTTTAAATCATGGAATGTTAGCTCTGAAAGTGACCTTAGAGATGATCTAGCCCAAGGAGGAAATTGTCTTGAAGGTGAAGCAACTGTCCCAGGCCGCACAGTGAGCTGGTGATGACAGAATCTGGAGGAAAACCTGGCTGTCCTTACTGTCCTTGTCACTTCCTCTCAGGTCCTCCCACAGGACAGTATTTATGCGCCACCTGAGGGCGGAGGCGTGGCTGAGGTAGGTTTGCTTGCTCCTTCACCTGACTTTCTACATTCCTCACTTAGCATAATAGCCTCAAGGTCCTTCTGTGCATGGCCAATAGCAGGATTTCCTTCTTTCTCATGACTGAATAATATTCTATTGTATACATACACCACATCTTCTATATCCATTTATCCATTGATGGACCCTTAGGCTGTTTCCCTATCTTGGCTATTGTGAATAATGCTGCAATAAACATGGGAGCGCAGATCTCTCTTTGAGATCCTGTTTTCATTTCCTTCAAATATATACCCAAAAGTGGCATTGCTGGATCACATGGTAGTTCTATTTTTAACTTTTTGAGGAACCTCCATACAGTTTTCCATAGTGACTGCACCAATTTACGTTCCCATCAACAGTGTGTGTGTAAGGGTTCCCTGTTCTCCACACCCTCACCAACAGTTGGTATCTTGTCTTATTGATGGCAGCCTTTCTAACAGGTGTCAGACAGACAAATACTCTATGTTATTACTGATACATGGAATCTAAAAAAAGCCAAACTCATAAAAACAGAGTAAAATGATGGTTACCAGGAGCTGGGGTGGGGGGATGGAAATAGGAGAGATGTTGTTTAAGCGTACAAAGTTGTAACTAGTAGATGAAGTCCTGGAGCTCTAATGCACAGTATAGTGAATATAGACAACACTGTATTATAATCATCAAACTTGCTCAGAGACTAGATTTTAATTATTCCCACCGCAATAAAGAAATGATAATTATGTAATGTGATGGCTACCATGGCAATCATATTACGATGTATAAATGTATCAAATCAACATGTTGTACACCTTAAATGCACACAATGTTATATGTCAAATCTATTTCAATAAAAGGAAAATAAATGAAGTACATTCCTCCCTTCCTCTCACCATCTCTGGGCCTGCCTCAGGTGCAGAGGGCTCTCACGCCGGCACCAGGCTGATTACAGTGACTTTTCTAGGTCCTTCTTGGGCCCATCATTTGGACATGCTCCATGTTTTTCTGACCTCCCTGGCAATCAGATCTGCCTTGTGTCCACATCTGATTCCTTGAACCTATCTGGTCAAGCTGGAGAAACGAATCCAAGCGCACAAGTGAACGTCTGACCCTATTTTTTCCCTTGCAGGTTATAGCTGGATATTAACAGCAGTCATCAGTGACTTACAGGACTCCTGTAACCACTGCAGCAGCCAGGCCTGGCCAGTGGGGAAGCTCTTGCAGAATTTAATGCCTCAGGTAATGTTCTTAGTAGCAAGAAGAGTTGCTAAGTAGGAAGGAAGAACTAATTGTAGGCAACACTAAATTCCATTCTCTGGTGAGTCCAGTCAGACAAGAGATGTCAACCACAAAATCCCTTGTCCTCTCTCATCTTTTCCCCACTGAAGAATTGCTCTCCTCTCTGACCATTTGCTGGGGAAAGGGTGGCTAGGACATCACCGGAAAGGAAGATAAACATCAAGGCCTTCAGACAGGGGCTCTCTTCTGGGACAAATTTTAGTTTTTACAGCATCATCCAGTGTCTCGTCTCATTTTATTCAGTGATTTTGCCCTCATGCTGAACCTCCTTAAACTAAGAGAGTGGCCATTTCCTCCTCCTGATTCCCTAACGGCAGCATATGGCAGACAAGTCACTATTGTGTGGTTCTGGGAGCGGGGGGCCATGCCACTTAGATGTGTATGTTTATTGGGAACACTTCTTCTCAGTAAATCTGCTTTCTGAAGTCCTGGCCACTTCCTCTCTCGAGTTGCACAGTGGGCTGTGGTGGCTGAAGACGACGTGAGGGTCAGGAAGCAATTCTGATCCTCATCCTGTATTTAGGATTCTAGCTTCCCCTCACCTCCCCCAGAGTTTTTGTTCTGGAAAACAAGCACTTATTTTCCACGGAACAAAGGTTTCTGGAAAGCACGAAGCCCATCCTGGTAGAGCCCTGTGTGGAGCAGAGAGTGAGGTTCTAGAAGCCCCGTGGGTGTGCTTCTGCTGGGGAGACCCAGCTAAGATTCAGGTCACGTGGTGCAAGCATGCAGGCCCGGGAGGCCAGACTGCACCCGTGTCTGGCAGGACAGGGCCCCAGTCAGGCACTGCAGGGACTCAGTAACTGTGAACAGCCTTTGTAATCCAAAGGCTACAGATCCAGATTTGGATCTTCTAGGAACACACATTTCTTTGGGCCTTTGTTCATCATTTGCAAAATGGAAATAGTAATACTTTCCCCTCTTACCTTATAGAAGTAGTGTACCAATAACAATCGATAACTAAAACAAAGTAAAAGCACAGGTTACTAGAGTCGGGAAAATGCGAACGATGGCTATGTTCCCTCCACCTCTCTACTGTGCATGTTCCGTCAAGACAGAATATCCACCCTTCTGGAGACCCGGGAGGACAGCTCACATAGCGAGGTACCAGTCCCCTCCCTTGCAGAGCCTGAGTCCTGAGATAACTCCCTGGATTATGTGTGTGGCTCAACATTTCCAAAGTGGACACTATTACAGGATAGGATCAGATATTCTGGGAAAATATGTTTCATGCTCACGTTAATTTGGGAAACACTGGATTAAAAAATTAAGCAGATTCTTCACTGCAGATGTTCTCAGAGCTTTTAATATGCTAATTGCATTGAGAATCCCAAAGGGAGGGACATAAAATGAAGCCTCTCCTAGATATTTTTGATCTCAGAGAAATATTTTTCTCATGGCACAACTGTTAATGTATCTCAGAACAGGGTGGTAAATGCCAATGTCCATTCGTATGCCTTTGGCTATACAAAGTATTTTGTTCTTGATATCAGATTCAAAAAAAGAAATCCACTGCTAAACACCATTCTCTCAGACTTCTGCTTCTGGGAAGGTGGAGTAGACATAATTTTCCCTATTCTTCCTGCTAATCAACACTGGAAACCACTGGACATTACATATAAAACAAACATAGGGCTTCCCTGGTGGCGCAGTGGTTGAGAGTCCACCTGCCGATGCAGGGGACACGAGTTCGTGCCCCGGTCTGGGAAGATCCCACATGCCATGGAGTGGCTGGGCCCGTGAGCCATGGCCGCTGAGCCTGCACGTCCGGAGCCTGTGCTCCGCAACGGGAGAGGTCACACCAGTGAGAGGCCCGCGTACCGCAAAAAAAACAAAAACAAAAACAAACAGAAAAATTTGAAAGGTGGAGAAAAGAAGGCAGCCTGACTAGGGAACTCAACCCCAGGAATGACACAGTGATGAGTTCTCTGGGTTTTCTTCTTGTCTCATTTATCAAGGTTTGAAGCTAAAGAAGCTGGAAACAGAGAAAATGGAACCCTCATACACTGTTGGTGGGAATGTAAATTAGTGCAGCCACTGTGGAAAACAGTATGGAGGTTTGTCAAAAAACTAAAAATAGAACTACCATATGACCCAGCAATTCTACCCCAAAATAAAACAAAAACACTAATTTGAAAAGATACATGTACCCCAATGTTCATTGCAGCATTATTTACAATTGCTGAGATATGGAAGCAACCTAAGTGTCCATCAACAGATGAATGGATAAAGAAGATGTGGTACAAACATTCAATGGAATACTACTCAGACATAAAAAAGAATAAAATTTTGCCATTTGCAACAACACGGGTGGACTTGGAGGGTATCATGCTAAGTGAAATGAGTCAGAGAAAGACAAATACTGTATGATATCATTTATATGTGAAATCTAAAAAATACAACAAACTAGTGAATATAACAAAAAAGAAACAGTTTCACAGATGATAGAGGACAAACGAATGGTTACCAGTGGGGAGAGGGAAGCGGGAGGGGCAAGACAGGGGTAGGGGATTAAGAGGTACAAACTATTACATATAAAATAAACTACAAGAATATACTGTACAACACAGGGAATATAGCCAATATTTTATAATGACTATAAATGGAGTACAACCTTTAAAAGTTGTGAATCACTATATTGCCCACCCGTAACTTATGTAATATTGTACAACAACTATACTTCAATTTAAAAAATAGTTAAGAAAAAAGAAGCTGGAAACAGCAACAAGCAGAGACAAAATAAAGTTCCCACAAAAGCCTGTTCTCTCTTGCCAAAGGGCCAGGAAAGGGGCCTTCTAACCAGAGAGGAAACTTTTAGGCAATAACAACTTCATTCCAGCCAGACAATGCAGGAAATACTGTGGTCCCTGCCTCCCCTTTACTAGCAAAGGCCAAGTAAGGCTTTTGGTGTCCCAGGAGATCTAATGGAGAATCAGGATGTTTAGCATTGCCCAGTAGTAACACGGCCATCTCCACAATGGTGTCAGTGGAGACCGCATTGGGGAGCCAGAACTCCCACCCAGCAGTGACAAGGAGCCCCCTCACCCCTATGTGTCAGTGGAGCCTGAGTAGGGAACTTAGAATTCCACCTCCACATGGCAATAATGAGGCAGCATAACCCTTCCCTTGCTTGAGCAATGTCAAAGAAAGACAGCTAAGACAGAAAATAATATGAACATGTTCATATTTCAATCGGAAGTCATTCATCACACCAAAAACCAAGAACATCTCAAATAGAATGCAAAGACAGTTAATAGATGCCAACAATGAAATGACAGAAATGTTGTAATTGTCTAATGTGATTTAATGCTTCAACATTATGAACATATTTGAAACAAATGAAAAAATAGAAAGCCTCAGCAAAGAAACAGAAAAATATCAGCAACACTATAGATCATATAAAGAATTTCAGAACTGAAAAACACAATAACCAAAATAAAAAACCTCAGCGGATGGGTTCAACAGCAGAACAGAGGGGACAAAGGAAACAATCAGTGAGCTAGAAGATTGAACAATAGAGATTACCCAACCTGAACAACTGAGAGAAAACAGACTGAAACAAACAAGTAGACAGAGCTACAGGTATCTGTGGCACTATAACAAAAGATCTAACATTTGTATCACTGGAGGTCCAGAAAGAAAGAGAAAGAGGGAAGGAGTGAAAAAGTATTTGAAGAAATAATCACTGATAACTTCCAAAATTTAGCAAGAGATATAAAGCTATAGATTTAGAAGCTGAGTAAAATCCAGTTAGGATAAACTCAAATAAATCTACATCAAGGGGCTTCCCTGGTGGCGCAGTGGTTGAGAATCTGCCTGCTAATGCAGGGGACACAGGTTTGAGCCCTGGTCTGGGAGGATCCCACATGCCGTGGAGCAACTAGGCCCATGAGCCACAACTACTGAGCCTGTGCATCTGGAGCCTGTGCTCCGCAACAAGAGAGGCCGCGAAAGTGAGAGGCCCATGCACTGTGATGAAGAGTGGCCCCTGCTTGCCACAACTAGAGGAAGCCCTCGCACAGAAACGAAGACCCAACACAGCAAAAATAAATAAATAAATAAATTACTAAACTCCTACCCCCAACATCTTCTTAAAAAAAAAAAAAATCTACATCAAGACACATAATAATTAAATTTCTAAAAACTAAAGACATAAAAAATCTTGAAAGCAACCAGAGAAAAACAACACCATACTTATAGGGGGAAACTAGTTTGAATGACAGTAGATTTCTCTTCAGAAACCATGGGGACAAGAAGGAGTCAACATAATAATTTTATAATGCTAAAAGAAAAGAATGGTCAGCATCCTATAGGCAGTGAAAATATTCTTCAGAAATGAGAGGAAGTCAAGATATTCTGAGATGAACGAAAATCAGCAGAATTTGTTACAAGCAGGCCTATCCTAAAAGTATAACTAAAGGACATTCTCTAAACAGAAAGGAAATGAAGAAAGAAGGAACTTTAGAATATCAGAAAGGAACAAAGAACATGGTAAGCAAAAACATGGGTAATTACTGTATACTTTACTTCTCTTAAATTTTCTAAATTATGTTTGATGGTTGGAGCAAAAATTACAACACTGACTAATGTGGTTCTAAATGTATGCAGAGGAAATATTTAAGGCAGTTATAAATAGACGAGGGTAAAGGGATATAAAGGGGGGTAAACTTTCTGTACCTTACTCAAACTGACAAAATGATACCACCAGTAAACTGTAATAAATTATGTATACATAATATAATGCCTAGAGTAACCACCAAAAAGCTATACAAAGAGATACACTAAAAAATTATAGATAAACCCAAATAGAATTCTGAAAAACATTCAAGTAACCTAATGAGAGGCAGGAAAAAGAAAAATTAAAAACAGAGAGAACAAATATAAAACGAAAATTAAATGGTAGACTTAAGCCTTAAGATGTTAACAATTACTTTAACTATAAATGGTCTAAAAACACCAATTAAGAGGGATTGGCACAGTGGATCAAAAAACATGACCTAACTGTATGCTGTCTATAAGAAACTTCAACTACAGTACAATGATATAGGCAAGTTAAAAGTTAAAGGATAAAACCACTTCACACCATTAGTATGCCAATTATTTAAAAAATAAAACAGAAAATAATAAGCATTGGTGAGGATTTAGAAAAAATTGGAACTCTTGTGCACTGCTGATAGGAATGTAAAATGGTGCAGCCACATGGAAAACAGTAAGGTGGTTCCTCAAAAACTTTAACATAGAATTACTATTACCACCTCTGGGCATAGATCTAAAGGAAGTGAAAGTGGAGATTCGAACAAATATTTGTACATCCATGTTTATAGCAGTATTATTCACAATAGCCAAAAGGTGGAAGTAACCCAAGTGTTCATCAATGGATGAATGGATAAACAAAATGTAGTATACACTGACAATATTATTTAGCCTTAAAAAATAAGGAAATTCTGACACTTGCTAAGATATGGAAGAATTGTGAAGATATTATGCTAAGTGAAATAAGTCAGTCACAAAAAAAATGTGACTGGCTTATTTCACAGTCCCATGAGGTACCCACAGTAGTCAAATTCATAGAGGTGGAAAGTAGAATGGTGGTTTCCAGGGGCTGGTGGGGATACAAAAATGGGGAGCTGGTTCAATGGGTATGGAGTTTTAGTTTTGGAACATGAAATGGGTATGGGTAGTGGTGATGGTTGTACAACACTGCAAATGGTCTTAATGCCACTGAAGTGCACACTTAAAATGGTAAAAAAAAAAAAGGATAGAAAAGGATATATCATATAAACATTAATCAAAGGAAAGCAGGAATGGCTATATTAATATTAGATAAAGTAGACAACATCAGAGCAAAGGAAAATACCAGAGACATTCTATCATGATAAAAGGGTCAGTTCACCAAGAAAACAATTTAGCAGTGCTCAAGGTATATCCAGCCAACAAGAGAGTTGCAAAATACGTGAAGTAAAACCAACTAGAATAGGAAGGAGAAATAGATAAATCCACAATTATAGCTGGAGACCTTAATTCCCCTCTCTTAACACTTTATAGAAACAACGTTCCTGCCACATCTGAGTCTGGTTCTAATATTTACTGTCTCTCCAGATTGTATTTTTGCCTTGTAGTATGCCTTGTAAGTTTTGGTTGAAAGCTAGACATGATATACTGGGTACGAGGACCTGAGGTACATGGCCTGTAGTGTTGTAGTGGTAAGGTATACAGGGAGAGGAAGTATTCTATAATCCTATGATTAGATCTCAGACTTTTACTGAACTTGTGCTCCTTGCCACCCCTCCCTGCACCTTAGGTGGGACAGGAAGTTGGGGGGGGGAGTGGAGTTGGGTATTTCCCTTCCCCCAAGCTCTGTTAGGCTCTGTTAAAACCTCAGTAGGTAAGGTTCTGGTAAGATAGTTTCTCTTGAGGGCAGGCCTTGTTAAGAAGAAGAGAATGCTCTGGTTTTATTTCAGAATGATTATCTTTCCCTTCCTCTTGCTGGAAGCATGAGGGGATTTTTCTCCCATCTTCCCTGTGAGAACCTGGTAGGGGTCTGGAGGTAGAACTCACAAAAGTGTGCCCTACCCCCCACCCAAGACTGGGGCCCCATGGAGCTTTTTTTGTTTTTATTTTGCGGTACGCAAGCCTCTCACTGCCATGGCCTCTCCCGTTGCCGAGCACAGGCTCCGGACGCGCAGGCTCAGCGGCCATGGCTCACGGGCCCAGCCGCTCTGCGGCATGTAGGATCCTCCCGGACCGGGGCACGAACCCGCGTCTCCTGCATCGGCAGGCAGACTCTCAACCACTGCGCCACCAGGGAAGCCCCCCCCCCCCCCATGGAGTTTTTAACTCTCAGAGTTGAGACTGATGAATTATTGAGCCTCCACCAATTTGTTATTTACAGTTTAGGTTTTCCTACCCCAGCACTTGTTCCCACAGAGGTTTCTGCTCTGGTAAGTTGTGATTCTCTGTATCTGCCTCTTTGTTTCTCCAACACCTGGGGCAGTGGTTTTCTCTGTGACCTCAGTTCCCTGGTGGATCTAAGAAGAGTTGTTGATTTTCAGCGTTTTACTTGCTGTTAGGATGGAGTGATGACTTCCAAGCGCCTTACATGCTAGACCAAAAACTGAAAGTCTAAAGGGTTGTCTTAAATAAATTAATATAAAGTTCTTTCCTCAACTCTCTACAAGTTACATGGTAAACAAGTTACTTCTGTTTTCATTTTGGACAAACTGTTCTTAAGGGATATGAGGAGAAAACCCCAGGGCTTATACTTGGCAAACAGGACCCCTCCCCTTGCAAGGTCTCTCATTGTCAAGAATATTTGCTGTGAGCTTAAAAGAAAACATCTACACAAAGCAGCCAAATGAACACTGGTTGTGCCATCTTGGGGCAAAACATCCCCAGGGATGTTTTGATTCAATTAATCCTTCCTGAGATGCTGTAGCCTTTTCAACAGTGCTCTAATTTAATTTTCTCAAGAACACAAACTTCCAGAAAACTTAATTTGCCTGAAGAATGTGTAGGTAACCACTTCAGATATGCTCTGCTCCAAGGAAGATAGCGTAGAGGCTAGGAGCAAGGGACATAGATTCAGACTGGACTGGCTCCCAGGTCAGGCTTCACTAGCTGTGTTGTTTAAGTTTTCACCTACTCTATTGACACAAGCTCACCCAGATTCAAGGGAAGGGGACTGCTACAGACTGAATGTCTGTGTCCCCTCAAATTCATATGTTGAAACTTAATCTCCAACATGCTGGTATTTGGAGATGGGGCCTTTGGGAGGTGTTTAGGTTATGAGGGCAGGGGTCTCATGAAGGGGATTAGTGTCCTTAGAAAAGTGACCCCAGAGAACTCCCTTGCCCCTTCTGCCATGTGAGGACACAGCAAAAAAATGGCTATCTACGAACCAGGAAATGGGCCATCATCAGTCACCAAATCTGCTGGTGACTTGATCTTGGACTTCTCAGCTAGAACTGTAAGAAATACATTTATTTTGTTTATAAGTCACCCAGTCTATGGTATTTTGTTATAGCAGCCCAAATGGACTAAGACAAGGACCTTTCAATGGCAGGAATGCCAAAGAATTTGTGGCCATGCTTTTTTTTTAAATTAATTAATTAATTTGTTTGTTTTTTTATTTTTGGCTGTGTTGGGTCTTCGTTGCTGTGCGCAGGCTTTCTCTAGTTGCGGTGAGCGGGGGCTACTTTTCATTGCGGTGTGTGGGCTTCTCATTGCGGTGGCTTCTCTTGTTGCGGAGCACAGGCTCTAGGCGTGCAGGCTTTAGTAGTTGTGGCACGTGGGCTCAGTAGTTGTGGCGCACGGGCTTAGTTGCTCCGTGGCATGTGGGATCTTCGCGGACTAGGGCTCGAACCTGTGTCCCCTGCATTGGCAGGCAGATTCTTAACCACTGTGCCACCAGGGAAGCCCCTGTGGCCATGCTTTAAAACTGCCACCAAAGCCACAGACTCCATACAGTTCCCATGGAGTTCATTTTTTTCTGTGCTATTTTCTGCTCATTTTTATGTAAGGGAAAAAAAGCAAGGCTTTGAGCAGGAGGAACACACAGAAGAGGATGAACCTACCTTTTTAGTGTCTAAACTTGATAATAGATGGCTGGGTATTGCCAGATTCACCTGCTTTATTTTCACTTCTCTGCAGCTGCAGCTCAGGTATTTAGGAAGTAAGGATGGGTACCCATGGCTTTTTGTTTTCTAAAACATCAACTGCCACTACTCTCAGCTAAAAAGTCACTCCTTTCTAGGATACACTGGGTTGAACAGTATCCCCTCACCTCAAATTCACATCTCAGAATGTGATCTTATTTGTAAATGGGGTTTTTGCAGATGTAATTAGTTAAGGATCTGGAGATAAAAATCATCCTGGATTTAGGGTTTGTCCTAAATCCAGTGACTGAGGTCCTTATAAGAAGAGGACAGAACACAAAGAGACACACTAGGAAGAAGGCAATGTGAAGATGGAGACAGAGATTGAGTTCTGTTGCCACAAGGCAGGAAACACCCAGGGCCATGAAAAGCTGGAAGAGACAAGAAAGGGTCCTCCCCTAGAGCCTTTGGAGGGGGCATGGCCCTGCTAACACCTTAATTTAGGACTTCTAGCCTCTTGAACAGAGAGAATAAATTTGCTGTTTTAAGCCACCCAGTTTGTGGTTATTTTGTTACGCAGCCCTAGGAAGCTAATACATATGGTAAATGAGGAAAACCCACTGAAAAGACCTTTGCCAAAGGTGAAGCAAGAACGTATTTTGTGAAAAAATATTTATAATAATGAATTATGTTTGTATTTATTATTCATACAAGTAATACTGGTCCCCAGATATGTGCAAGCATAATTAAATTCAGTCATATTTGATATCTTGCAAACTTTTAGTCATATAAAAACCATACCTTTAGGCATGCTTTAAAAATTTTGTTATGAAGAAATACTTGAGATAAATATATGAAACATTTTATATAACAGTATTAACAGATTTATATCTTTTAAATCTCTCTCTATATTTACATATTTACATGGTACGTATTTCCCTGTGCTCTGCAAATGTTAAGGGTGGGCCTGCACTTTCATGCCTCTAATCATGTTAGAAGGTGAGCTAGAGTCTAAAATAATGGCTAGCATTTATTGAGCACTTTTTTGTAGGCCAGACACTGTGCTAAGTGCTTACATGCACTATCTCAGCAAATCCTACAATAACCCATTATACAGACGATAAAACGGAGACTTGGGCTTTGCTTGAGGTCATCCTGCCAGTGCGTGGGTGAGCTGGGACTACGTTCTATCCACCCAACTCCAAAATCAGAACTTTTTACCTGAGTCTCCTAAACACAGGTTTGTGTAGAGGGAACAGGTGTGTAGCTACTGCCCTGGTACCAAGCAGGATCCTCAAGGTTTCATTTCCTCTCCTTTGGGTCCGCGGCAGAAAAATTGTTAGCTGTTTCTGATTGTTCACCTGGGGATTCTACAGAACAAGGATGCACCCAGGTCCTGTTCATCTAGAGCCATCTGTCACTCAGTCTTAAGGGGCTGGCCCAAGGGAGGGGCTCCGCATGGGCACAGCATGTGGTCTTTATGCTCAGATCTACCAAAGCTGGTGTCTTTCCCTCTGTTCTCTTTTGTGTCTGGGCTTCAAATCTCCCAGGGCCAAGATGAAACACTGTTTCACCTTCCTCCCATGTGTGAAGAAGAATAAAAGATAGCTCTTCTTGGCTCACTTACATCATAGACCCACTCAAACCCTGCAGGAGAACAGGGCATGGATTATAGATAAAGCTTAACTCCATTCTTGCAGGAATCGGGTGGTTTACAAATGAAGGCAATATCTGTGTTTGGACAATGGCTACCTTGGGGAACTTATAGTTTTAATGAAGTTCTATACATCAAAAGTCTTAAAAAACCCCTGTGTCAAGAACATGCAAAATGACCCTCCCTCTACTGGGCTCCTGGTGAAAAGTGATGCTGGTGGAAAGTGGTGGGTAGGGGAGAGGAGGGAGTATGAGCCAGCCCAGAGCACCAGGGCCCCCTGAGAGGTGGATGCCTTGGTCATGGATGTGCTCATCTCAGGAGCAGGGAGATGCATCCATCCCCCTACTCCTTTCAGGTATGTGCAGAGTGAGAAGGAACTGGGCTGGTCATCTGAAGCAGCAGCTCTCCAAGTGTGGTCCAGGGACCCTGGGGTCCTAGAGACTCTTTCAGGGGGTCCACAAGGTCTAAACTATTACCTGCATAGTACTAATATGTCATTTTCCCTTTTCACCCATACTCTCTCACCAGTGTACAGTGGCACGTTATGAAGACCATATGATGTGTGATGTCAGAACAGATTGAATGTAGAAGCAGGTAAAATACAGCTGTCTTCTGCTAAGCCAGACATTAAAGATACATGCACTCCAATGTTCACTGCAGCACTATTTACAATAGCCAGGACATGGAAGCAGCATAAATGTCCATCAACGAATGAATGGATAAAGATGTGGTACATATATACAATGGAATATTACTCAGCCATAAAAAAGAACAAAATAATGCCATTTGCAGCAACGTGGATGGACCTAGAGATTGTCATACTGAGCGAAGTAAGACAGAGGAAGACAAATATCATACGATATTGCTTATATGTGGAATCTAAAAAAAAAATGGTACAAGTGAACCTATTTACAAAACAGAAATACAGTCACAGATGTAGAAAACAAACTTATGGTTACTGAGGGGGAGGGATAAATTGGGAGATTGGGATTGACATATACACACTACTATATATAAAATAGATAACTAATACGAACCTACTGTATAGTACAGGGAACTCTACTTAATAGTCTGTAATGACCTATATGGGAAAAGAATCTAAAAAAGAGTGAATATATGTATAACTGATTCACTTTGCTGTACAGCAGAAACTAACACAACATTGTACATCAACTATACTCCAATAAAAATTAATTAAAAAAAAAAGCCAGACATTAAAGAGATTTGAGGGAATTCCCTGGTGGTCCAGCGGTTAGGACCAGGTGCTTTCACGTGGTGGCCTGGGTTCAAACACTGGCTGGGGAACTAAGATCCTGCAAGCCGTATGGTGTAGCCAGAAAAGAAAAGGAAAAAAAAAAAATTTGCAAAAATGAAAAACAGTGCCGTTCTTCTGAATTTTTTGTTGTTCTGGAGAATGATAGTTATTTTTTCTAAAATGTGTAATTTATGTTAGCATGTAATGGGTTTATTTTTTAATGAAGTATTAAAATATTTTATACATTTCTGAATTTTAATTTCTAATATCATAAATATCAATAGATATAACCCACATAAATGAAAGTTCCTTGGGATTCTCAATATTTTTTAAGACTATAAAGGGGTCTTGGGCTTCCCTGGTGGCGCAGTGGTTGAGAATCTGCCTGCTAATTCAGGGGACACGGGTTCGAGCCCTGGTCTGGGAAGATCCCACATGCCGCGGGGCAACTGGGCCTGTGAGCCACAACTACTGAGCCTGCGCGTCTGGAGCCTGTGCTCCGCAACAAGACAGGCTGCGATAGTGAGAGGCCCGTGCACTGCGATGAAGAGTGGCCCCTGCTTGCCACAACTAGAGAAAGCCCTCGCACAGAAACAAAGACCCAACACAGCCCAAAATATAAGTAAATAAAGAAATAAGTCAATTTAAAAATAAATAAATAAATACTCCTGTTCTCTGTTTAAAAAAAAAAAAAACTTAATAAAGGGGTCTCGAGACCAAAAAGTTTGAGAACTACTGATGTTATTGAGGGTACAGAACACCCGTCCATCACTTAGCACCAGTGCCTCTGGGCCACGTTATATGCCTGCTCCCTGTCTCCACAGAATCATTAAATGGGTTCAGCTCTTAATTAGGCTATCATGAATTTAAGGGGACCTTACAGTCTATGAAGATACGTTTTAATTATAAAAGTAGAGACTACGTAAGGAAAAAAGAACCTTCACCTGTTGAGGTAGGAGGTAGACGGGCTCCGGGGTGAACAGCTGGAGCTTGTCTCCTGCTGGCACTTAAAGGAAAAAAAGGCAGGAGCAGAGAGGAGCTGAGCTCTGCTTGAGTAGAGAGATAAGATGAGCACATTTTTCATTCTTGAGCTCAAGGAGACTTCCCTGACTACACATGGGCAAAAAGGTTCCTCAGGGGTCAAAAAAGGGAAGGGGCACTGGTCCATAATACGTCCTGCCAACCTCCCAGAGACCCTCAGGCTGGAATCCATCTTGGCTAAAGGACACATGTGCACATCAGGAAGGGCCCTGAGTCAGAGCAAATACAGGCAGGATGCAAGACAAAGCAAGATGATTGGCCAGAGGGAACCTGGAAAACTGCCCCCATATAAGCAATTTAAGTCACCTCAAAAGTGCGACTGTCTCGCTGAGCCCACCTGTGCGTCTTTCTGCATGTACTTTTCTTCTAATAAATGCTTTACCTGCTTCACTACCTTTTGTCTCTTTGCTGAATTCTTTCTTCAAAGAAGATGAGGACTGAGGTTCTGTTTCAAGCCTGCTGGCCCTCGTGCTCTAGTGGCTGGGATTCGGCACTTTTACCACTGAGGCCTGGATTTGATTCCTAGTCAGGGAACTAAGATCCCCCTTCAAGCTGCAGCCCCTTGCAGCCCCTGAGATCACTATGATTGAGGAAAAATAACTTTTATCCACTCTCATATTGCACAAAGTGTGTTCCACTGAACACTCTTTTCTAAAAAAGGTGCCCACTCCTCAAAACAAAATGTTCTTGGGTCAAATAAATTTGAGAAGTACTGGACTTCTGAACCCAGTATTTACTGCAAGTTTTCTCAGAGCCCCCAGAATGAGCATTAAAGGTACTGTGAATCTCTACATGAGAGATATTATGCTCCATTTTCCAGACTTACCTGAGCATAAACCTCTTCCTAGGGACAACTTGTGGAACTAATCTTCCAAGAAACGTGGGAAACTCCTTTACTCAGCAAAAGGACGAAGTGGTCTCTCGAGTGCTGAGAGCTGCTTAGTATCCTGAAATCCACTTGCTTGATCCCGTGAGGGAAGTTAGGGCTGGCTGCACGCTCACTCCAGGTGTGCAGGGTCTGGTTGGGGGTGGCATGGGCTGGAAAATTCACTCCATCAGGTTGGATAGAGAGGTGATTGGAAGCCCAGGGCAGGCCTGCGGGGAGAAGCAGAAAGGGAGGCTTTCTAGAGCTAGTGGGGAACACGGGATACTGGGGATGGGAGAGCAGAGCCCCCCAGGGGGGTACAGTGACACAGTGAGAGGCGGGAAGAGAGGGCAGGGCTGGCCCGCCTTACCCATCCAGTCACAGAACAGGAAGGGGGAATGGAGTTTCCACCTGGCCCACAAAGGTTGAGAGGGCTATGGCTGCTGGGAGAGGTCCCGTCCCTGCTTCCCTGCTCTCCCAGCAGAGGGGCAGCTACTCATCCCATAGGTGAGAGCCTGATGTTCCTTTAGGGAAGTGGCTCTGGAGGCAGACGCTCTGCCACTGTCACTTGGGGTGAGTCTCTTCACCTCCCTAGACTGGGCTTCCTCATCTGTAAAATGGGGTCGCAGTGACCCTCTCCTCACAACCTCCCAGTGAGACAATCCAGGCAAAGGGCTTTACTCAGTGCCTGAGACACAGCATGAACATGGCGCCCCGGGGCGGGGGCACCAGGCTAGGGGGACGGCCCTCCCTGGTGTTCCGCACCCCAGCGGACTTCCCCACCCGGATGCTCTCCACTCCTGCTTCTCTAGCCTCCCTTCAGCCTCTGACTGGGGCGGGTAGGTCAGCTCAGACCTGCACCACGGACTTGACTGTCTTAAATTCTACGTGGGGATGCAAGGGGAGAGGTGGGAAATCCAGTTTCAACCTCAGGTTCGGCTGTGTTCTCCAAAAGGACGGCTGTTTTCCCAGGGTTTTGGGTGCTGCCCGGGTTAGCAAGGCGGGCTCCCGCCCTCGAAGTATGGTGTCTGTTCCCCAGCACCCAAGACAAACCCTCTTCTTATCTTTTCCCGGGGAGGGGGGTTTCTGGTTTACATGTCGAGATTCAGTTCGGTCCCTGTGTGATAAGGACGCACTCCTCTCCTCTCTTGCGGTCAGAATCAGGGAAGGGCACGCCCGGGTGTATAGTGTATGCAAACGCAGGTCAGCGTTCTCATTTGGGAAGTGGATTTAGGACCCATAGCCTGAACCAGAGTGAAAAGCAGGCTTCCATAGCTACCCGGGTGAACAGAACTCACCCAGCCAGGACTTCGCGGGCGAGGGGGGCGGTCTAGCCACCGCGCAGGCAGGCTGGACGCTCTGGCGTTCACCCGGGCCGCTGAGCGCCCTGAGCTTACCTTGGATTTTCCTAGGCGCATCAGGGGGTCCCTCCTCTGCCCTTGAAGAGGAGCGAGGTGCCCATGGTTCCCTTTTGAGACTTGGAGGACTGTGAGTCAGCCGTCCGTGTATGCCCTTTCTTCACAAAAGCTAGGGAAGCGGGTAGGGCCTTCTCAGGCTTGGAGGCCACCAGCCCCTTTCCCAGGCTGCTCTGCCGGGCCCCCTGCCCCCTCCTCCTGCCCAGGCTTCAGACGTTCCCAGCTGAGTTGCTCCTGCAGGCTGGGCTGCTGGCGGCGGGCTGACGGAGCTCGTAAGGTGCTCTCTCGGGTTTGCTTTATTCCTTGAGGTCTTTTGCAGCAGATCTGCCAAAACTCAGAGCATAGTTTGTGAACAGGCAACTTTATAGTTTTCTGTAGTTTTCAAAACATCTACTTTGACTTGAGCCGGTAAAGTATCTTCCTAGCTGTCTTTGCTAAGGCAAACGTTAAAACTGGTTTACATTCTTTGAGCCTAATTTGGCGGAGAAGCTAGTAGGAAGCTGGAGGGGAATTCCTGGCTGGGAGAGGGGTTGTCTCATGGGCTTACTTCAGCAGAAATTTAGATTATGTGAAGGCTGGAGGTGACTGCTCTTCTGCCTCATCAGGGAGACCCAGAAGGACTGATGGGGTCCTAGAATCCAACAGGTCTCTGATTGATATCACCTTGAGCTACTCATGCTCCATTTTTGAGCACAGTCTTCTCTTGCACATTGTTTTAGGACTGTTTTGAAGATTAAATGGGCTCCTGTGTGTAAAGCACTTAGCGCAGCCCTTGACACTCAATATCCTAGTAAACACTCAGCAAAGGGTTATTATTTGGAGGTTTGTTCTCACCCAAACCAGTGAGAGAAACTCTTTGTTGCTTCTTTCTGCCTTTTCCACTTGCCCTTCTCCCTGTCCTTGGGTTCAGCTGGTTTTCTCGTTAGCCCCATGCCATTCTCATTTATTTTCTCCTGCCTTTGCTTAGAATTAACCTGAAGTTAATTAACCCGAAGTTGAGTTCCTCTTACTCTATGAGGTTTACCTTGACAAGCTGACTTGATGGCCGCTGTCTGTTCTGATGGGCTCAGAGGGGGCTGCTTTTGATGCAGTGGGTAGAGGGGCCAGAGTCCCTATCCTCAACTTCTGAAGCTCTTCTGAGGACACCTATGGCTCTGCCCCTCAGAGATTAGAACCCACCACAGGGCGGGGTTTCTGACCATAGATTACTGATGGTACCTGGCTTTCTGTGGTTAACATCTAAGCTGCGAGATGGGTCAGTAAGTTGAAACTGACCTGTTGGGGAGTCTTGCTTCTAGGACAACCTGAGCTTGAGAAATTTTATCCAGCTTTATCTTTCATGTCTAGTGAGGGCTGGGTACTGGCTTCTGCCCAAGCACAGAATTAATGCAACACAGGTCTCTGGCTTGGAGCCTACATTCATAGGAACCCAAGTACTGTAATAGAAATGTAGAGCTCACCCCATAACATCATCTATATCTTGGGCAGAGACCTATAGAGCCTTACCCATACCCTCATTTTCCTTTCTAACAGAACCCCTACATGAGCAGAGGCAGCAATGAGTCCAGGTTAAACTACTCTTCCAGTGAGATATATGGGATGGAGTCTAGAAAAGCTCTTTCAAGAGGCTAACTCAGTTGGCGGTTCCACATTTCCTGCCAATTGAGTTGAGGAGTGAGGGCTTCTCTTCATTGAAGAATGAGGATGTGATGGCTGGAGTTCCAGCAGCCAGCTTGGAAGCCATGAGGATGAGGGCCATACCCAGAGATTAGGGTGGAGCCTGGGTCCCTGAGGACATTGTAGAACCACCATACTAGCACTGGTATGCCTTTCTTTGTTAATTTCTGTATGTGAGGGAGAAAAAAATCCAAGGCCTTCTATAACTCATCTTGTTGAAGCCACAACTTTGGGGGATTTTGTTATTATCAACCAAATATAATTCCTCAGTGATGATATGTCACTACCACAACCCAGTGATGTGGCCTCAGAGGATAATATTATTAATAGTTCCAGGTGGTGTTAGGCCAGCTTTTCTCTAATTAAGATGTTATATAGTGACAGGCTGGATGAGTTTCAGTATCACCGCACCTTTCCTCTGATAGCTTTTCTCCACAGAAGTGTTAATTATCAAGGAAGCAATTCAAAAGTAGGCTACAAGCAGTAAAAGTGAGAAAAGGAGCACCTAATTATTTGCAAACTGATTATTGCAAAGTGAACACACCATTATCTTTAGATCACAGTTTAGAGACAAAAAGGAGATTTCTGGTCACTGAGGCCAGCCATGATTACAGAGATGTTGGTGGATATGTAAATATTTTAATCATTCAGCTACAGAATGTGCTTTCTGGCTTGTCTTCACAAAATAGTCTGTAGAGGCCTGAAATGCATTCCTCATTGCACAACCATTTCAGTAATGGCTGCCAGATCCCCTCCTATTATGGTCATCTCCAACCTGGAGCCCATCTGGATTGAATCCTTTCCTCTAGTGCCCCAGGAAGCTGGGCACACCTGTACTCATTCTCACACCTGAGAGGAAAAGAGAGTTCCTTAGGATTGGGATGGGACAGCAACTGACTCTGCAGAACCCTGAAGAGAGACCCTGGAAGGGCATCAACCTCCCCGAAGTCATTTTATTACATTAGTACTCAGTGGATGGCAGCTCATCAAGGCATTGGAGCCAAACACATTATATCCCATCACCAGCAAATAAAGGCAAATTTCAGGGGTGTTGCCTTTGGGGAAGCAACTGAACAGTTACAGGAGCTTTCTAAAGGAAGAATTGGATATTTTCCCACTGATCTCAGAATTACACCTCTGACCCAGCAGAAGCTGTGTTTACTTTACAAGATAATGCACTGGTCAGCTCTGGAATCACTGGGGCATGAATGGAGGGTGAAATAGCCCATTGTGTCATGAAGTCTATCAAAACTTCCCCAACCTTTGGATGGGGCTTTTATAATGAAAGAGCTTGTTATAGCTCATGCAAATGATTATGACAGCACAAAATGCTTTTTGGTGATTTCAAGTTAGAATTAGGCAATAGCAATGGGTACAAATAGCCACTCAGGGGACATGCCAGCTGCTTCTAGTGAAGCTGCTGACATAAAAAACAGGGAAAAGCACTATAACAGATACAATTCAAGTCATAATTTGGTTGCTAATAATTTCCTTTTTGTGTCTGCAGCCTTGAAAGATTGTCCTGAGTAAGTGCATTCATAAAGACCGCAAGCCAAGTCAAGCCACCACACCGATGAATAACAGCAAACTTCTATCATAAGGGTGAGTAAGGCCGGAGGCAAAAGGCAGGATCTCCTGGAGCGGGGCCGAATGGACAAGCACCAGCTGAGTTTTTCTGTATGGGTGGCAGCTCATGGCCGCACATGGTCTCTGAGGTCCAGCCCCTGGATAGGTCAGAAGAGGGCAGCTCCCTATCAGAATGGAAGCTCTCTATGGAATCCCCCAACATGCTTTGCGTCCTTTGTTCTTCAACCCCCCTCGCCAGTTGCACACTAATTAAGACTGTTTGCTTCCTCTCCAGCAAGGATTTCCTTGACCTATAGCAAGATCCTCTTTGAATTCAATCCACCCTGCATTTGTAGAGTTAAAAAAAAAAATCCTATTAGCTGCTCTACCTCTGATTTCACTGACCTGTTTTTGTGCTAATACCTCTCTGGTACTTTGCTGAAAGGGCTCCCTTCCCACACTCCTTTCCCTCAGCTTGGGTAGCACCAAGGTGGGTGAGGTGTTTGTTTACACATCTCTTTGGATCATTAGATAAAAGGGGTGACACACTTCTCTCTCGGCAACATGTTTAAACATAAGCCCGAGTTTTACTTTTCAACTTACTTTCTTGTCAACACATACGTAAATCTGTCCAGTCACAGGCTCATTCAAAAGGACTCTCCCATACAGTGCTTTTCAAATATCAATTTTCTGGAATTGTTTAACTTTAGTAAGCTGTCAGCTTTTAAGCAGACTGGTGTATATAACTGCAAAGAATTTTGTGCTGAAATCTTTTGTGTGAGAACCACTGTAAGTAGATGTTTTATAAAGTTTGAAATTTATAAATTGGATTTTTCTCAACTCGGGAGACTAGGAAGAATAACTTTGATTCTAGGTTATAAAACTAAGTCTCAGACAATGTCATCACTCATTTCTTTCATGATTTTTGAAGTGTTAATTTTTTTAATTGGAATAAATTTTACATGTGATGGAATGTAAGATCTTATGTCTACATTTTGATGAGTTTTCCTAAATGTATACATCTGTGTAAGAGCCACCCCAAGCAAGATATAGAGCCTTTCCATCATCTCCTAAAGTGCTCTAGTCAATACCCCTGTAGGTATTGGTACTCAGTAGGCAACAATGGATCTGATTTCTATCAACATAGATGATTTTTGCCTCTTTTTAAAATAGAATCATTCGGTATGTATAGTCTTTTGTGTCTGGTTTCTTTTGAGCATGTTTTTGAGATTCACCCATGTTATTATGAGTATCTGTGGTTCATTCTTTTTTATTGCTGACTAGTATTCCATTATGAGTGTACCCCAATTTATTTATCTATTCTCCTATTGGAGATTTGGGCTGTTGCCAGTTTTTGGCTATTATGAATAATGCTGTTATAAGAAATTTTCAAAAATCTAAGTGAGCAGCAATGGCCAAATTTGCAAACAGTTTTTCCTTATAATCTGGTTTGATCATGGAAATAAAACCACCATCCCGTGGATTTAGATACATGTTCCTCCAAAGGTATTACTGAGACTCCAAAATGACAGGGTTGCCCAGTGGCAGATTTTAACAGGCCTGTGTTTATAGACAAGGTTCTTTTAAGGGGAGTTCTCAGCCCAACCTAAATCATCATATATGATCAGGACCCACATTTCCAGAAATGAGGTTCATGTAACACCAGTGGTGGTAGACAATGAATTTTGGTGGTACATGGATATTTGTATGTTTAATAGTTAAATGTTCATTTTTATGGTTGCCTCTTTTTTTTTTTTTTAGATAAATTCAGCCCCTCAAACGTTTTATGGTTGCCTTTTATTTATGGCAAGTGATGATAGTTTTTCCTTTATCCTTTGTGATAAATTTCCCTTCGGCAAATTTAAGACCGATGAGAAATTTTCAGGAAAATAATTCGGTTGAAAACTCAGATTGCTGAATTTTAAAAACACTGGCACTGTAGTTAAGGTAGACTGTGGTGCTAACCTTGCCTTTGCCACTCATTATGTCACCTTTAGCAAGTTACCCTCCAAGTTAGCTTCAGGATCCATAAAATGGGCTATCAGTACAGGTTCCATACATTTGCTGAGGGTTAAATGATGTCTGTGATACTAGTAGCACATCGTTAGTGCTAGATAAAGTGAACTAGTGGTATTTCACTGCAAGAATCAGCAATCACGTTGGACAACCAAACACTGGCCAGGGATTGATGACTGGAAGTGTTATGTGAGGTCATCATTTCTTTTTTTTAAATACTTACTTACTTACTTACTTACTTACTTATTTATTTATTTTCGGCTGAGTTTGGTCTTTGTCGTTGCGCGCGGGCTTTCTCTAGTTGCGGAGAGGGGCTGCTCTTCGTTGCAGTGCGTGGGCTTCTCATCGTGGTGGCTTCTCTTGTTGCGGAGCATGGGCTCTAGGCACGCAGGCTTCGGGAGTTGTGGTGTGAGGGCTCAGTAGTTGTGGTTTGTGGGCTTAGCTGCTCCACGGCATGTGGGATCTTCCCAGACCTGGGATCGAACCCATGTCCCCTGCATGGGCAGGTGGATTCTTAACCACTGCACCACCAGGGAAGTCTGAAGTCATCACTTCTGACACCCATGGAACACCCTTGGGCTTTCATAACTTTTTAAAAAGTATGCATGGGCAAAAGATATATACTCTGGCCAAGAAGAAAAACCTCACTTCTGACATTCTAAATTTAAGATCTCAGTTTTACTACTCCAAATCTTTATCACTCTCTTCCAGGCAAACTTCACACCCCAAACTCCAACCACTAAACTTTCAGGTCACAGGGCAGGAAGGTGGTGAGGGGAGGGAATGGCACGCAGGCCAAGTGGCCTCTCACCTTGACCGCACATTGCCATCAGCCAGGGAGCTTCTCAAGAACACTGATGCCTGGACCCCACCTCCTGGGGTTTCCATGGGTCAGGGTGGGACCCTCCTATCTATGAAAGCTTCCCAGGTGGTTCTGATGTGCGGTCAGGGTGCAACCTGGTCTAGCTGACCAACATCGGCTCAGTTCAGCCTTGACTCTCCAGGATTGGGTGGAAGTACGCCGATCCTGGCTGAGTGGAAGCGCAGCCCTCTTCACGAGAGCTGAATTCTGCGTTCTACTGGGTCACGTTTCTGGGCAGCAGCAGAAAGTCAACTTTGTTTTAGTAGAGTTTCATGCCTATGCCTTGGAGTGGGAGTGGGCTCAGCTCTTTGATCCATCATGCAGTTCTGTGTCTTTCAGGCTCCGTCTGCAGGTTCTTTTCTCTGGTTATAAGGGAGGAGCCTGAGAGGGCATCTGATTTTCTGCCCAGTCGTCACCCACAGGCTTCTTTCTGGTCCCATTACAAGGTCTGGCTGGAGGCCCAAGTGAGTTCTTTGTAATCTAAATTTGGGTCAGTTTTTGAAATGCTCTGTCAGATGGGGAACCTGGGTCCGCTAAGTTACCCCAAAGGCTAATGAGGTCCCTAAAAGCAACAGTCACTCTCAATTAGCTCAGGCCGGCTGCAGATTCCCTTGTATTCCTGACTCCCTGGGGGAGGGCCTTTAACCCAGATGCACAAAAATCAATCAGGTTCAGGGAAGTCAGTGATTCAAAACTCAAACGGATACCAGACATCTCCAAAGTCCTGATGCCAGTTCCTTGGGGGGAGTCTGGCAGCCTCTGCCGTCTAAAGAGGGCTGTTTCCAGGGCACGTGAGGCGGAGGCAGCTGGGCAGTCTGTGGGAACTGGCTCAAGTGTCATTTCAGAGAGCCTGCATGTCAGGAAGGCTCCCCATTGGCAGCCTTCGGGAATCTTCCTGCTTATACTTGTACTTCCATTTCACTTTGGAGCCTAACCTTGGGTCGCAGTCCACTCAGCAAGGGAAAGCACTTTTCCCTTGGGACTCTTTCTGTGCACTCACAAATATAAGCACACACGTTTTCGTCTAGGGTTTGTGTCACATACGCAGGATATACTGAGCTGAGTCAACACCTCTGGGTTTGACTTGCCATATGGGTTGTTTCCCATGTAAGATGCAGGGTGGAAACCCCAGACTTGGGAAGGCCTCAGACTTTGGGCCTCCCGGGGCTGATGCCCTTGTCGTCTCCAAGGATGGAGAAAAGCTCAGAAGTGATGCAGTTTGGCATTAAGACCCCCGCCTGCCATGCAGGTTGGGGCCTCCCCACCCTGTCTCTAAGCCAGGAATTATTCTGTCTCATGGAATCACTTAGCAAAATAATTTAGAATTTGTTTTGGTCTATTACGTTGGTGCCAACCAATAAATGCCCGACCACTGTTCTTATGTAGTTATGGAGTTCTTAAAGTGATGCCCAAAGGAGTCTGTCAATTTAGTTAGGGCCAGGCTGCCAGATGTAATTTCTCTTCGTTGAAAAGTGGTGTTAAATATACAGCAGTCTGGAAAAAAAACATGATAAAACGGTAATGGGCATTAGATTCAAAACAGAACCCAAGAAATAAAAACACTAAGATAGGTAAAGAGGAGGAAAGTTCACAGCTTCATTCTTTGGTATAGTCCATCTCACAAAGTGTATTAACTGTACAGAACTAGGAAAAGTCCAAAATAGTTCGATATATTTAAGCCGTTTCCTACATGATGCAATGAGATTCGCATTTATCAATCTGCTTTTCCGTGTCATACACAGAAAAAAAAAAAAAGAACAGGGAACAAATTTCCAAGGATGAAATTTCCACATTTATTTTTCTTTCATGTGCATAGAAAATGGCAGTGAAGTGTCCTATGAAAGAGGCAAGGGAATGGGCATGGCGCTGCTATACCAGACTGGACTTTGTGCTTCAAAGGTACACTATTCATTTTGAAAACAAAGGATGTTGTAGTTTGTTTTTAACTGCTAACGATTCCTTGGGTTTCCCGTTTGTTTTTTAAGCTGTCAGTTTCTTCAAATCTCTTTTCAAATGACACACTGCGTTACAAATGATGGCACTCAACCAATGTGGCATTTCCATATTTACACCAACAAAAGAAATTTACAAGACACAATAGCATACAATCTTGACATTTAGTAATAGCAATAAAACATGAAGGGCATCCATTTTATTATTTTTTTTTCTGTACAAACTATCAGAACATAACTTATTCACATTAAAAAAATCATCTTTAATTTGATTTGACCTACACATCCCCCATCTCATTTCACCCATTTCACAAACCTCTCATCACATCGCCCACACCTTCACCAGACTATAGAATCTACAGGTAATTAGATCTAATGCCTAAGTAGAGCTTAGAAAGTCCTCCCTCCCAAAGGTTGCCTCACTTCCCTGATAATTCCTCAAAAAAGAAAAAAAAATTCTCTTCACTCATTCCTTCCATGTCACTTTCACATTTCATCAGCAAATCAGCAAGACGGACTTCTCATCTCAATCCAAACAAGGTTAGAAAGAAAGAGTTCCTCTCCCAAGCATTGATGCTACACCCACGAGTCTGGGGACCCTGGGTACTGTTCTGATCTGTAAGAAGGTCGTTTAGTGGAATAAAAGTCTACATAATTTGTGGTCGATTTCAGTCCATACTGTGTTGAATAATCAGTAGAAGCTGGAAAGTGAACTCGGTCATCAAAATAAGGATCTTCATAGCTATGAGGAGACTGCAAATACAATCTGTATGCATCAAAGTTCTTTCTGTTGGAGTCATCTTGACTATAATACAGCTGTTGATGCTGTTGACAAAATGAAAAAGCAAATAAATCAAGGCAATTTTTGGAAGTACATGTTTAGGGAAAATTAACGTGGGCTTCCTGCTTCATATTTTTAAAGCAATTTTCAGTGTTTGTGAATTTATGGTTGAAAGTCGTTTCTGGTGCATACTGTATGTTCACTAGTGGACCGTAGGGATTTTACACTATGTTTACAGGCAGGCCGGCAGTTTGCTCAAGTCCTTTCCTATGGCCTCTAGAAGTCAGCGCCTTGGGAGAACCCAAGACACCTCCCTCCTTACTAGAGGCCGAGTTCCGTGCTCTGCTGTGGAGGAGCCTGTGACCTGGGCGTGCCCAGTGAAAGGATAGACTTGATTTTTGCTTTGACACAGGGAAACCATTAGCACATTAGTTAAAGGTTGGATTTTTGGGCTTTGGATTGTTGTGTAATTGCACAACCATCTTTTAAAACATTTACCTCAGAGATGAAGATTGAGTCCATCCCTCAGTTTTAAAAGAAACATGTAAAGATGTTTATATAAAAAAAAAAGAAGTATGTAGTTTGGTGAAGTCACGCTTTGGAAACCCTGCTGGCTGTGCTTTTAAAGGAATAAGGCAGTCTCTGGGCAGGAGAGTAGCAAAATTAGAAGAGATACGTGAGCATATGCAATTCTAAAGGAAAAGACTTCCCCAAGCTGGGGCTAATAATAACTCCATCTGTAAGGAAGCAAGGTGAAACACAGGTGGGCATCATCCACCCCTGCCCTCATTTTCTTTTGTGTTGTCTTATCTCTGACCTCACATTAATTTCTTCAAATATGTTTGGAGAAAAACTGTAATGGTTCTAATGTCTGTCTTTCCCCCGATCATGCCCAAATCCCCCTCTTAGTAAGATGTAACATATTTATCACATAGGTATCAACACCATGTTCTGGAACTAAACGCATTCTAATATTATAAGGATTTCAGAGCTAAACTTGTTTTTTAATTAGAGTTACGATTCTGAGGCTATTTCTCCTGGCTAAAGAAGATTATGAGTAACTTGAAAGGTTCTTCTTCTTCCATCTACAGAGAAAAGATGATGTGAAGGGAGGTCTAAGAGCATCCTTTTCTGCAGAGCAGGATACAGGCTTGTTTGGGAAACCCCCAGTTGCTCATGTGTTAATGGAAGGTAAGAGGAGAGATCAGATGGCCCAGGTGGACATGGCATCAGGAAGGACCAAAATGAACTTCAAGGCCCCTCACGAACGCAGAGATTGAACGTTACAATCACTAGTCCCTATTGTGATGGAGAGTGGAATTCACCCCTGCAGGGCTGGGTCCACTCCGACCTCTGAGCCTAAGAGAGATCTGGCTGTGGACTCAGGTGTTTTCAAACCACGGAGGCTTGAATGTGAGGGAGTCATGAAGATGGAGAAAGAGGTGTATGTACAAAAAAGAACAATGAGAAGAGAGAATGAAGTGTGCTTACCAACCTTTCCGCACCCACAGGATGGAAGAGATTTTAGAGATTAACAGGAAAAAAAAAAAAAAAGGAGTGGGGAAAAGAAACTGTTGGGCAAAGAATAGGAGTTAAAGACTTCTCAGCTGGTTGCCATCAGTGGCATGGTGGTACCAATTCGGATATGCAAGGACATAAGGCTATTGTGGAAGTGATTTGCTTAAACCACGGATGAGCTTCCGAGGAGCAGAGATTCCCCCGGGAAAGCTCCTCGGCCCCTGCAGGGTGGGCCCAGCTCAGGTAAGTCAACCGGCGCGGACCCCTTACTGTGTTGATCCCTGCTAATCGGCCTTCTGTAAAAATGGTATTGCAAATTCACCTGTAGCCGTCTATTTTGTTCTCTTGCTGGTGAGGAATAGGAACTGATGTAAATTGGTGAAGGTTTGCTGGAGCCTGTAAGAAAATATTTTACGAAATTAAAACTAGTGCTCATTACTCTGTCCCATTAGGTTGTGTGGACTCCCTGCTCTAGGGCTGGTGGCGTCCCCGACAGGCCCTGCCTTCCCCGGTGCCAGCACAGCCCCGGACCAGTCAGCAGCCTGGGTGCCCTGGATCAAGCCTGCTTGCTGCTTACCCAGGGTTCTTAGGGGCTAATGAATACGGCAAAGAGAGGCTGTGTGTTTCACCAAAAAGCAATGCCAATGCATAGCTCATCCAAAAAGGGTTCCTTCTCAACCTCTGGTTGAGCTCTTCCCACCTGTGAAGATTTCCCTGGCTGGCTCTGAAGAGCAGACTTGCTCCCTGAGCCAGGAACACGGCTTTTCCAGGGCTCTGAGCTAGAGAACTGGGTCAGATGAGGGGGTAGGGAAACACAGTGGAACAAGCTCCATGCCCTCAGAACAGCGTTGATTCAAAATCCCAGGTCCTGGAAGGAGCAGGCACAGGTGTGTTCTAACAGGCCAGCCACCTGGGGGCACATCCTTGTGTCCACCATATTTAAGTATGTTTCAAAACAAAAAGAACCTGGTAATCAGATAGCTGTCTTCATGAGTCCACAGTAGACTCCCAATGATGTCATTGGTTACCCTTCAAGTACTGTTAAGGCTAGCAAAGATTTTTATTTTTTTTTAATGAGGAAAATGAAACATATTTGAGGCAAATTAGTTTATTGAAGCAAGCAAAGAAGATACAGAAGGGCGTGCATGCTAAGGAGGCGATCTTTAAAATAAAGCAGGCTGCCGCAAACCTGAAGCAACAATGCACTTCAGTTGGTATGTGCATTTCCTCTGCAAAGAGCTTGGTGTTTGAAATGTAGCATCTGCAATTTTCTGAGCTATTAATTGCCATAGTAACAGTAGTTGATTAGTAAACAGTCCTGTGAAATCACAATCTTAAAGACAACAGCACAACTGAGACTGCTCCCCCAGCAGTTGTTAAATTGCCACCAGTTTTTATTTCTTTCTTTTTAAGAAACAGTTTTTTTTTGTTGTTGTTGAGAAAGGAGGGTTTCCCCCCCTTTTTTGGTAGCTCACACTGCTTCATTTGAAACCTGTAGAGTACTAATTTGCAACATAGTTGAGAATGGAGACAATAGGAAACCTTGGTAACCCTTCAGGTTGGCCTTCTTTAAGTAAATTATATGCAGGGCTTTCTGAATAGGACATAAAAATATTAATACTGGGCAACATCATTTTTGTTATTCTTAAAAAATAATCACTCTGAGGAGAATCCCGTTATATATTTTGTTATTCATTCAAACTCTTCTCCACAAAAATGTAAACGGAATTAATCTCCATCCGCAGGTTTGAATTTATGAGTCAGTCCAGGAGATGTGGGCCTGCCAAGTGTCACAGAGCTCAGGGTTCTGGAACACACAGGGGAGTGGGGAGGGGGGCAGGACAAAGGGCCTGCGCTGCAGGGGAGTCGGAAATGCTTTCTCGGTTGGATACAGTGCTCATTTTATGTGCGGTCACCAGACCACTACCCTCACTTGTTTTTACTTAAAACAAGTGGAAAAGGCCCTGAAGCAGGAGATGCAGAGACTGGACCATGGTTTGCTGCTGGGGGACCATCTCATTGCAGGCAGAGGTTACCTCCCAGGCCACCGGCCAAGTGCCTGGGGACACGCGGCTTTTCGAGATACTCTATCACACACCCGACTGGCGTCTTACCAGGGTACAGGCCTCTATGTGTGGCATCCCCTTGGCTACCGTAATACTGCATAGGTGGCTGGGTCCTATCGTATTCAGAGCGAGGGTCTCTGATTCCTAACAGTGCTGGTGAGGAAGAGGTACTGCCAACTGAAGGGAGAGGCAAGAGGAGGAGGGAGAGAGAGAGAAGAAAGAGAAATCAGGCTGTCAGTGTCTCTAGAAAGTCCCCTCTGGAAAAACAAAGGTCAGTAATTAGAAGTGCACGTGGCTGGCACTAAAGTCAGCTCTTAGAGGTGCTGTGAGTCGTAGGGCAGCCAGCCCTGGGTCTCTGGAGGTGACCTGCAGGCCGGCCACTGTGAGGATCAGCACTGTCAACCCCCAAGCTTGCTAGAGAGCCACAGCACGTGGTTGCAGGGACCATGCGGCTTCCCCACTGACACGGTGGGTCTCAACCACCTGCTCGGGCTTTCGAAACCGAGTGATGGTAACTTCCCAGTCATGCAAGAGTTCCATTTGCTGCTTTATGATCTCAGTTCACTTACTCGTAACACACCCATCTATTATCCGTTATGTATAGCTCTTCAGTAAGTAGATGTTTTACGGCATGTTTTGATTTCTGATGATTTCAGAAATATCTGCATCTCTAAATGTGTCTGAATAAGAGTGCCCAGCCCATAAAATTTATAATTCTTTTTATGGTGATCAGCTGTCAGGGAAATTTATAAACTCCGTAAGCCCTGCTCATCAAGCTCATGGTGCTGAGAAGCCCAGGCCTCACCAAGGCCCAGCTTTTTTATCCCAGCTGGAGCCAAACATTTCATAACAACGTGTCTACCCATGGGTGTCCTGCTGGGACATTTTTGCACAGAAGGAAAACATCTTCTTTTTCTCATTAAAAAAAAACATCTTGCTTGCAATGAAGTATCTTGTAATTAAGAGTGGTCACTGATTCACTGGATCCACTTCAAAGCGGCAGGCCCCAGGCCCTGCTACCAGTGGTTTTGTGTGCACGGATGCTTTCAGAGGAAGACTGACATCAAAATATTTTCCCTAGAAAGTCACTTCACTGACACACAGTGAGCATGCATGGGCAGTGTCTATGTGCTTCTCATCCTGCCTACTTTCTACAAGGTAGGAGGACAGAGGCCATCGCCACCCGCCTCCCGTAATTACATCAGCAAGATATGAGATGTGCCCGTAAGCAGATGCCGTGCTAGTGCTGAGGGATGGATGATCAGTCCTCAGAATAAACGGAGAAACAAGTGTGAATCAGATCCTACCTTCAAATGGAATCCAGAGAGGGACCTAGGAACTTGGACGGGGCCTGTCAGCACTGTCCAGTGTGTATATTTAAGAGGTCCTCAAAACGAGTTCATTGCTTAGTGACTATGTCCTGATTTGTCTGAAATTATTCTTTTGCCTGTACACATGCCTTTCGTTAAACAGCAAACTCTCTTGCTTCTCCGGGCACCCCTCTTCCTGAGTCTCTAAAGAATCCTGAGCATTTTTATAAAGCAAGACAGCCTCAGGCTACACCTGGGAACCCAGCAAGATGTACCAAAAACCAAGCAGAGGTCTCTTTCAAGAAAACAACTCATAATTTAAAAACTAAGACATAAATATACACCATATGCAGTAGGCAGAGATAATTTTTAAAAATTCCTGGTACAAGCGGAGACGTCCAATTATGTGACAAGAACCACCAGTCATATATTAGTCTTTTTGGTCACATTTGTCCACATGAGAAATAAGACTGCCAGCAGGAGCACAGTTGAATACAACAGGTAATATTTATATGTCAGAATGGGAGATTTAAAGCCGAATAGAAAAAGATATTTATTACTTTTCCTGTTTCATTTAGTTAAGAATTAAATTTACAGGACTGAATCGACTTGGTAGTAATATTCTGTTCTTACATGCAAAAAAAAACCCCCCAAAAAACAACCCCCCCCCGACAAAACCCAGTCTGAGCCTCAATACATTCTTTCTACCAAATTAAACACCACCAATAGGTAGGTAGTGTGGTTGTCAAGATTCCCAACTTACAAATCACAGGGAATTCCTGTAAAGCCACCTGCAGGGCCTGCTCCCATTAGCCATGGATGCTGGGGGTCTGGAAGGCAGCCAGGGGATGAAGCTTTAACTGCTGAGGAGTAAGGCGCAGGTGGAGATCACGGCTCTCCCAGGCTATGGGTCTAAAGCCCGCGTCTAAGGGATTCTTTCTAAGAGTTTTCACCAAGAAAACGAAAAAAATCACTTTGAAGAGATTTCAGATTTAGGGCCTGCAGGCAGGCAAGGGCAGCCATTTTCAGGCACAACCTAGTGGTTCTCAAAGTGTGTTCGTCCACTCTCCTGTATCCGCATCACTGGGCCAGCTTATTAAGTGCAGGTTCCCAGGCCCCTTTGCAAACCTAGTGAAGCAGAATCTTAGGGGGAACAGATACTATTGAGGACCCCGGGATACTTTTATGCGCCATAGTTGGTGTAAACTTACATAAACTTTTAAAGCAGAAGGAGGAGAGTGGGTCTGCTGTATACAATACCATGTAATTCCCAAAGGAGGCTTTCAGCCTGAAGAGCAAACTCTCCTTTCCTCAGTGTTTGGAGGTGACAGGCTTAATCAGTGTACGTTCGATCTCTGAATGGGAAACAATGTTCTGTCACACAAATGCTCTCACCAAGAAGGGGAGTTTACCCACTGACCTGACTGAATGACAGGTGACATCTGTTGGTTGGTGGTAGACAACGAAGGATGTGATTTGAATCGGTCTCGCTCTAATGTTGACACAGGTGTAATAAAATGGTTCTGATTCCACCCATCCTGTGGAGTTAAAAGAGGAAAAGAAACCTCTCAAAGTGGATAATGACATTTCATTACAATAAATGATTACGAGCGTGTGCTCTCATGAATGCTAATTATGCCAGAGCTATTCTTGTAAGTTACCTTTTTATAGATGCTCCGGAGGTCCCGATATTGCCATAATGTATTCAAGACCTGGGCTGCTGCCTTCACCACTTTCAGAGATGATCTAGGGAGAGAGTGGGGATGTTAATGAACATGGGCGGCTCCACTTGAAGAGACTCTGGCAGCAAAGCAATGGCCAAGAGGCCATCACTCCAAGGACCAGGGGGCAAGGAGGCTGCTGCTAGAAACCACCACCAAGGAATCAGGTGTACCTGGGAGTCAGTCAAGTTCAGGGCTGGCCAGAGGTGGCAAGGACCAAAGAGAGGCTCACAGGCACTTGGCTCTGTGGTCAGAAGCTGTGGTCGGGATGAGCCCACGACTTCTGACCATGATCACACATCTCAAGTGTCTGAGGACCCGCCCAAGTTAACTTAAGTTACCCCCCACCCCCATTATTAGGCCTTCATATAAAACATGTTCACTGCCTTCTTGTCATTTGTGCCTCTTTGTAAACAGATGTGTCTGTGTGCTCTAGTGTTTGACTTGGAAAATAAGGTCAGGTATTACCTCCCCTCTCCCTGAGGCCTCCCCGACCAGTGTGTCTGAAATTGTGACAACCCCTCCTCGCCCTGGCAAGCCCAATCACTGTCCCCGATTTTATTATCTGCCTTTCACTCAGCACCATCCACAGGCGCTGCTCATTCCACTGGTACCTTGTCTGTTCCACCCATGGAATGTAAGCTACCTGCGGGCAGGTGTGAACTGCTCACTGCTATAGCACGTGGCAGGTGGGCAAGAGATAGAAGCTTGGTGAGTGAATCAAAAGGAAAATAAGTGTACGTTCAGAAGACAGCTTGATTTGATCCAGGTTTTCTGAATCTCTTGTATTGGAAAAAAAAATTAGACTTTTTTTTTCAATATACAAAGATTTTGGCACTGGTTCAGCATTTCTCCAGCCTGTTTTTAATGCCTTTCACGAATGAAGCCTATCTCACAAAATTTTGGGAGCACTAAATGTGATTTCGGTTACTCTTACAGGAGAGGGGAAGGGAGCTGGAGGGGGAGTTAGTGGAACAGGGCCTTAGCTTTATCTGTAATGTTTCGTTTCCTTTGAAATAAAAATGAGTGTGTTTGCACTTATTACTAATGAGATAAAAAAAGATACCTAACAGAAAAGGACTGAAAGGAAATATGAATAATGTTGGTAGCTGTGGTTTCTGCGGGGTGAGAATATGATTTGCTACATTATTCTTCAAAAGTATACACAAGGGCTTCGCTGGTGGCGCAGTGGTTGAGAGTCCGCCTGCCGATGCAGGGGACACGGGTTCGTGCCCCGGTCCGGGAAGATCCCACATGCCACGGAGTGGCTGGGCCCGTGAGCCATGGCCGCTGAGCCTGCGCGTCCGGAGCCTGTGCTCCACAACGGGAGAGGCCATAACAGTGAGAGGCCCGCGTACCGCAAAAAAAAAAAAAAAAGTACACATAGTGTGAGTTCTAGTACTGACACTCAGCCAATTAATAAATGTTTACTACTATGGGCCAGTCTTTGTTCTAGATACCGAGGATGCAGCAGTGAATGAAAAGACAAGGCACCCGCTCCGGGGGGGCTGTCAGATGCCAGAGGGGTCGTAAATAACCCGGGGGAAGCCACTGCCGTGTGCAGGAGGAGAGTGGGGGGACGGGTGGGCCATTTTACGACTGATCGGGAGGCTACTGTCCTGTTGTATGGGACAAGCAGCCCTACACTTCCAGCTTCCTTGAAGGATTCTCTGATCTGATACTAAGGCAAATTCACAGTCACTGCTATAGCTCCGTGACAAGAAACCTTCCATTTTTGCCACCAATTCTCTAATCCCTACTTCTGCTGCTTCATCACTTGGGTGTCACCCACAAGAGAGGTATGATCCAAGCCCAGGGCACATCCTGAGGCCACACAACAGGCTCTGGCTCTGCTGCACGTGGTGATTTTAGGTGAAATATTATTTAGGTGAAATAATCCCAGAACTGAGGATTTAAGAAGATGTTCTTGCAGAACAGGCCCTGGAGCCTGGAGCAGAGCCAAAGGTCCAAGGGAGATGGGGCCCCAGGTTTTCCTCCTCATGAAACGTCTGATTCTTCCAGGAGTCAAAACGGCCAAATGTGGCTTTAGGGACAGGAATGACGGTAGGGGTGAGGGATGCTCTAAGAAAATAAAGAGCAGAAAAGGGGCCACATGACCACAGATACCTCTCCCAGCAAAAAACAGGTTTTAACTGCTGGAAACCGCTTAGCTTATTGGCACGTGAGAAGTGCACAAATAAATCCTTCCCAATAAGCAGTGTATCCTCGACCAAGGCCCTTGTCACAGGAATGAGGGCCTGGCGCTGGCATCTCCTTGCAGCAGACTTGCCTGTCTCCTCTGCCCTTGGTTATGTTCACCAGCTTTTCTATGCCCCCCGAGTCAGCCAGGGCCTTGGCATTCTCCATGTTCTTGCTGGTGACCTCGTGCAGGGCGCAGCAGATGGCTGCCACGGTCTCATCCGACAGCACGCTGGGGCTGGTACCACCCGGAAGCCTGTTGACCAGGTCTCGCATGGCGTATTTACCTGCCCGAGGCAAAAGAGAGCTCATTCCACTTTTGGAAGGGACCTGGTTTTTGTTATTGTTGTCATTGAAAGGTTGTGACTCTGCAGTCTCTTGAAAACAAAACCTCAAAAGAGACAATAACTGGAAAGAAAAAATCCACGGTAAAGAAGAAATAACAAACATTTTAACTGTACGGGGCAGGTTAACATCTATGGCCATGCCGCTCGAGGAAATGATTGGTTTATAAAACCTTACTGCAAATTGCTGAAAGAAAATGTAAATCAGGGTATAAAACTGGGTATAACAAACAAGTTGCTTTAGTTCCACTATTTTCATTAACAGCAAGGATAAAGGAATTATGACAGTAAATTTTACTCTCCATTCAGTTCCTATGCGTCATATAGGAAATACAACTTCCTCTTAAAGCCTTTAAAAACTTTTCTTTGAAGAAATTTTAAGCTGGACCAAGTAAGGCTGCCAAACAATTCATGAAATCTTTCTAGATCTCAACATGTGAACTGGGTACAGTTACACCTTTTTTTTTTCCAAAATTTTTGAATTTTATCTTATTTTTTTATACAGCAGGTTCTTATTAATTATCTATTTTATACATATTGGTATATATATCTATATGTCAATCCCAATCTCCCAATTCATCCCACATTTTTATCAAGTTGAGGGTTTATATCAGTTGGTCTGACATCAGTAACAACATGCTCGTTTCTTTTGAAGAAGACAGAAGTATAATTCTGGTATGAAGATTAAGGGCACGTTACGTCCCAGAAGTAGTGCAATAATAAAGTTCCCGACAGGACCAGGCTGGGGTGTCCCTTCGCTACTGAGGCATTTCCGTACAGATCCTCAATTCCCCTTACTCTTCTCCAAAAAGAGATTATCTCAAGCTTTTTCCATTTCAATTACTGACTGACAACTGGAATAACTGTACTGCAGACAAAAGAAATTAACTAAAGTTCAAGTAAATATTTTCTTAGCTTTTCTCCCTATGCTAATAACTGAGTGGATGCTAAATGGGGTTTTTATTGAAGACCTATTTATATACAATGGCAAGCAGAAGAAGACAGGGCCTGAGTACACGCCGCATAATTTACAGCACGTCAAAGTGAAGACGCGGGCGTAACTCACAGAGAACATTGTTAGGAAGAGTGGAAAAGCAGTGATGACACTGTAAGCCAGAAGATAAATGTGGTTTTTAAGAACAGATGATAAGTTAGCACTGGTGATTCTGAATACTCACGAATGACCAAAAGGTCCACGACATGTAATTCGTCACTTTGCTACGGCACAATTTTAAACTGCACTCTGGAGGCTTGGGAGAAGGCCAGTCACTCGGTCTGTGAGTGACCCTAGTGGTCCCTTCAGAGCCTGCAGCCCAGACAGCTGGCTTGGTCAGACTCAGTTGAGTATGCAGCAACTTTTGTGAACTGACAAAACTTTGTTTCCTCGTAAAAAACGGCTCTGGAGAGGAAGTCCATGGCTAGCGCTGGTGACGGATGTGAGGAGAGAGTGAAGAGGTCAGAGAAGGGCATGCTTCTTAGCAACAGAAGTGCTGGGTAAATCAGAGTCCAATACTGATTATGGGAGGGGCTCAGACCACACAGGAAGGCAGGGATCTTCATGGGGAAACAAGAAAAAGTGACTCCTGAGACAGCTCAAGAGTACTCCAGCTGGGTAAAATAATGCTCATCAGCGGAGAGAGAAAACACGTGTGAACGTTTAAAAGGGGGTGAGGACATTCACAGAAAACACAGGGACGCACCGAGAGAAGGCGACGCCCCTGAATGTACATTCGTTCTTCCCCAAGGTCTTAGCACTCATGGAACTGGCTGTGCACCCTCTGCTCTCCCATCTCTCTCCTCCCATTTGTGGAATTACAGGACACAAGGTGTGTGTGGCCAACACTGTTTTTTAGCATTAAGAACTCCCAAACTATACGGGCTTCTTATAAGAAATTCAAATAATATAGATGTAACAAATAACTTAAAAAATATCTTTTTAGGGACCTAAAGGATTTCTCTCAAGGAAATGTGGGATCTTGGAGCTATAACACATCTACTGGAACCAGGCATGAGCTGGCTATGAACAGGGCATGGAAGAGCCTCCTTTCCTCTCCGGGGGGTACAATTTGGCCCAAAGAGACAAGTGTTTTAAGAGCAGGTTAATCCAGGCAATAATTTAAAATAGCACATCTACCAGGCACTGTGTGAGGGGCTGTGGTGACTCCTCGTAGATACTCTCTGAGGTAAACATTGTTGTCCTTGTTCCTTTTCTCTCTCCACCTTTGTCTTGCTCTATCATGGCAGGTGTATTTTAATATGAGTTCAATATATATTCACTAATCCACATAAGATCTTGTCAAATTTTCCCTCCTTCTCCCCGACCTGTCATCGGCTGTAGGACTGGCGTGGAGCTGAGGGGTTTACAAGGGGCATTTTCACAGCAAGCCCACGGTGACGAGTGCAGGCATGGGCAGCTCCCTTTCAGAGATGGGAACCAAGGGAGAGTTTTCAGTTCAGATGAAGGAATGAAGCCCACATGGGCTCCATACAGGACACTCCAGGTTATACCGCCAGTGAGCAGCACATCCAGGGTTTAACCTGAGGTCCACTGGAGGGTCTCTGATCTTTTCTTTTCCCCACACCCTGCTTGGGATGTGGCCATGCTCTGGAGGCAAGCAAGCTAAGCTGCCGTGGGTGCACAACTTTGAAGAGGCACTCATTCTCAAGTTCATGCAAGCGCCAACCCGACGTCTGGATGGACCCAAGGGTGAACGCCTCCTAAAGTTGTGCACCCTGTGTGCCTCGCTTGCCTTATCCTCATCCTGACCCTGCCCTGGGGTCAGGCCTCGGAACAGTGCCTCTGTTTTAAGGCGAACACTTACACAGATGTGAGAGGGAAAAGCTATAAAACATTCATGTGATTTCTTTTTCTTAATTTAGAACACGGTAGTGTTGGAGAATTAGGAGATACGTCTCAAAAATCAGAAAAGGGAGAATTAAACCTTTTTGGTTGTTCAAGAAATGACTCTCTGGGGAAATAGATACACCAAATCTACCAAGCAGTTTTATGATGTATGACTGAAATTGCTAGCTCTTCTGAAAATTTACCTTCCTGATCCAGTGTTTAATGAATGAGGCTGCCTCTTGCTGAAAAGGAATGGTTAGAAAGGACAGACACACGGGCACCAAACATGCCAAGACACCGGGGACTAGGACTGAGTTGCTAATCATTTTAAATGTCATATTTTTATAAATCAAAAGAAGAGTTTTATAAACGCTGTTGTTTCTCTCTTTATAGCTCACCTGGTCACCAGAACATACCTATGAGCTCCTTGTTGCGGACATCTAGGGCCATATTCCTCAAGGCAGTCGCCACAGAAGAAACAACTCTATCATTATCCATTCTCAGAAGTTCTACAAGGATGGGGAGCCCTTTTTCTTTGCGGACAGCTGCTCGGATGTACGCTGCAAACTAGGAAATAAAACAAGGTAATAAGTAATATAAAACAGAGTTCAACTCTCAGATGTTACTGTTGCCTAAAAAAAGATGTTTCCAAAAGATAAACTAATAGATTAAATGTTTTCTTTCCAACGGGAGATTACATCTGTGATGCCAGTCAGGAGAAAACCAGTTTGGGAGAAAGGTAAGCTAGGATGACTGATTTAAAAAGAAATCCCAAAGCCTGAAAAGCTCAAGCCACCATCTGGCAGATATTTTTGGGTAGAAAAGAGAAGGCAGTGATTATTTTCTACTTCAGCTACATAAACATGATTAAGGACGGATGGCGTGTCTTCTCTGCAGTTGGCCCCAGGCCAGGTCCAGAGGCTATAAATAGGATGGCAGAGAGGGTAACTGGTCAGTGCACATTAAAGGAGAACCTGTTTCCATCAAGTCATTTCTCCCCTGTATTCTCTGCAACAATATTTACAGTTTAGTAACCTTTCAGGGAAATTGCTTGGAAAAAAATCCCTTGCCTCAGAAGAAGAGGAATTCTCCAGGAACACTGAGCATTGTGTTAATACACACTGGTGAAAAAGTAAGTATATTTGTGTGCAAAATGCTTTACCATTCAAGATTAGTTAGCTGCTGCTGCTATTTTTTTTTAATCCACAGTCAAGAACTTCTTTTGTGATTAAGAGGCAAGTGTGTAAGGTGAGTCAGTTTGGGCACCGTATGAATTGGGAACGAACACTAAATCATCGAGAAAACAAACAAAAAAAGTAACATTTGAAAATGGGTCTTTAATCTTGTTTTGAGTTTTCACTGACATTTTTCCCAATGCAAATTGTCTTTCAAAATTTAGGATAATTGAAAAATGTTGCTCATAAAACATCTAATACTTTCCTGCTGTGGTCAAGACACGAGGACACAGATCTTCCAGCCATTTGTATTATTTTGAACATGAAAATATGTGACTGACTACTCAGTCTCCTTAATACCAACAGAATAGATTATTCTAATAACACAAATAAAAGGAAAAGATGCATTTCAAAGATCCTATTAGCTTCCTTCGGATGAAGTCAATACTCCTATTTTCCAAATCAAATGATATCTGCAAGAGAAATAGAACACATGCCTTGCTATCAGGTAAAGGACTTGGGCAGCTTTGGCAACTTCTCTCTCTGAAATCTGCAAGGACAGAACCAACACCTATCTCGCTTGGAGACCAACTGGCTCAGCCCAGCCCTGGGCGCCTCCCTGCCAGAGCACTACAGCCATCACCACTCCCAGATAGCTTCTGACTTATCACATCTGTGGCCATGTTTATCTTGTTTTCTTAATGAGGGCCAATATTTTGATTTACTATTTTAGACACTTTTGAAATCACTTCCATATAATGTTTATATTTTAAACGACCTTGCCATTTAACGTTTATTCACTAAAGATCCCAGAAAATAAAATTCTACAACTCAAATCGTATCTATTTTAATTATTGTCTTTTTTCTTATTATCATCAAATGAGTCTCAGGTCATAAGAAGCTGGAGGTGAACACTGAGTCACCAACATAAATATTTTTGATACTTATGTGCTAGGCCCTCTCCTGGGTCCTCCAAATTTATCTCATTTAATCCTTAAAACCGCCAAATGAGGTAGGTATTATTTCCATTTTACAGATGATGAAACTGAGGACAGAGAAATCTGAGGCCCCCAGCTAGTAAGGGGGGTGGGGGAGGATCCAAGGCCAAGGGGTCTGGCTCCAGAGCCAGCACTTAAGATGCTAAGCTATTAGCACTTTTAATTTTTTTTTTTTTTTTTTTTGCGGTACGCGGGCCTCTCACTGTTGTGGCCTCTCCCATTGCGGAGCACAGGCTCTGGACGTACAGGCTCAGCAGCCATGGCTCACGGGCCCAGCTGCTCTATGGCATGTGGGATCTTCCCGGACCGGGGCACGAACCCGTGACCCCTGCATCGGCAGGTGGACTCTCAACCACTGCGCCACCAGGGAAGCCCAGCACTTTTAATTTTTTAAAAATTTATTTATTTATTCACTTTTATTGACCTATAGTTGATTTCCAGTGCTGTGCCAACCTCTGCTGTACAGCAAAGTGACTCAGTCACACACATATCAAGAACAATAACAAAAGAGCCATGGTGTCTTAGCGCTAGGCTGTAATTATCTGTGTATATTCATTAGAGCATCTGGCCGCATGAAATAAACCTTACCTAGGCCTAGCAATGCTTTTCACTCTCACAGAAAAAACGATGGCCAATTTTCATTTGGGGAGGGGGTGATGGAGGAAGTAGTCAAAAACAAGCATTATAGTAATTCTACTAAAATATACTTGTTAGGAAATTTCTAGAGGTTGAACTGTTTCAAACAAGGATTGTCTGGGAAGTTGTTAGATGACATGTAAAAAGTTTTGAGAACTTGCTTATAGTGGTAACAGTAGAAATCACCTTCAGTTTTCCTAAAGAAGTCACACACGTATTAGTGGAGGTGGAAACTTTGCCATGTGTATGTTCTATAAGTGTCTGAGACAGGAATGGCGGCCCAGCCTCAGCTCTAATTCAGGCCCTTGGCATCTCTCACCAGACTCCCCTACAGAATCCCAGCCTCAACTTTCCTCTACTTCAAATTCGCCTTCTGCGCTGCTGCAGACAGGATCCAACAGTGTCCACATCAGCCTGTGTTGCTGGTCTGCTTAAACCCTTTCAGCGGCCCCTCTGGTCCGAAGGTTGGGTCCCAGCTCCTGAAGCTTGGCCGTCAGGCCTGGTCACGAGGCCCAGCTCCACGGGGGCACTCCTCGTCTCACCCTCCACGTCCTGGCAACCGGCTTGTAGCCTCCGCCCACGGCATCCTCACTGTGACGCCTTTCCCCTGTTGTCCCTTTATCTGGTGGGTTCCCTGTACACCCCGACCTCGACTCTGCTGGCTTAATTCTACTCATTCTTAAAGGTTCCATTTGGGCAGCACTACCCTTCCAGGAACCCTTCCCTACGTTCTGGCTCCCCTCTTTCCTTGCCTCTCCCTCACCTGCCAGGCTGGGTTAGATGTCCTCTTCCAAGACCCCGCCGCACACATATCCCATGGGGTCTACACTGTACTGGCTCCATCTGTCTGTTTTTCTCGCCAGCCTTCAGCTTCTCATGGGGAAGGGCTACGTCATATTCATCCTTGGATCCCCAGAGCCGACTGCTGTCTCCCTGCTTTTCTCCTCCCCCGCTTTACCAAACTCTAAACAACCGTGTCCCTTTCCATGATCATTGCTGATCTGACTGCAAGAAGTGTGCACACGTAGAAGGCATCCTACCTTCCAGTTTCCGGCAGAGAGGTTCTGGAGAGATCCAGCAGAGCCTTCCAAGGTGGCTGGGTTGGAACTTTCTGCTAGAAGATTCAGATATGGTTTTACCACTGACGGATGCCACAGCATCTCAACCCCTTTGGGGGACTTCGACAGTCCTGGGATAGGACCGACTCCATCCCACTGAAAGACAAAGAGCACGCGTTAGTGGAAGCAAATACGTGAACACGGTATCCAACACCTGAAAACGTTCCTTTCTGCTAGACTCAGCTAGAGCTAAGCAGAAAAACTGCATCATGAGAAAAAAATTTTTTCTTGCCAAATATGTGATTTCTCACTCCCAGAGGAAACGAAACTTTAGAGTTTCATGTCAAGTAAAATGCTAACTTGATCCTCTTGTGGTGTTCTCTTTTTCTTCTTCTTCTTCTTCCCCCAGCAGCTTGGCTCCAAGTCTTTGCTGGGAGACTCTTTTCCGAGTAGGTCATCCAATTCGTTCAGCCCCAGCGGCCGGGCCTGGGGCACCTCCAGCTCCAGCCGATACGACAGGTTCCTCAGTGTGCACACGCAGTTCTCCACGGTCTGAAACCCAACACAGTGTAGGATTAAAACCACCGTGGCACATTAGTGCAAAGTGTTTCTGTACTGAGCACCAGTGATAGTAAAGAAATGTAGAACGTGAAAGAACTGCTTTTCCCTTTATGGGAACTGCAACAGTCTAAGGTCAGAACGGTGATTCCAGACTGTTGGCGGGACACCCAATGACAGAGTGCAGAGCCATCCGCAGTGCAGCTGACGATCTGACTGCCTGCTGAGGGAACCGTGCAAGGCTCTGGAGAAGAAAATGCCCAGGGTTCTGCTTCAGGGCTGCCGCAGTGGCAGAGATGTGCCCAAGTTACCAGAGCCCCCCCCTTCTCACCACTGGGAATCCTCATCGTGACAGCGGGTGTGACCAGCCTCCACCCCGGGCACAGCCCCTCCCCGCAAGTGCCATCTTTGTTGTCTCCTTCCATCTCCCCCCTCCCCACCCCGTGGAAAGTTCCACGATCTGATCTCTTTCTCTGCTGACGTTTTGCCTTCTGTACATGGTCTTTTGTTCCTCAAAGTCTGTATCACGCCTCTAATTGGGAGGCTAACTCACTTCAACCAAGTGTGTCTAAAACCAAGTTCAGTTTTGCCTAGCGAGCTCCCCTTCTAACTTGCTTATTCCTCTCAATTTCATCTGCAGATCTTTTGGTTCAGTTGGAGCTCAAATAAAAACCTGGCTGTCCCTTTGAATTTCTCCTCTAGCTCCCCCCCAATCCTACCACTCAGTCTTCTTTTTCCTCTTAGACCCTTGTTTACGACCCCAGGCCTGTTTGTGGCCCCTCTTCGTCCAGCCCATCCTGAACAACAAGTGCCCGGCCTGCCTTGGGACCCCTGACACTTTTAGTCCCTCCTTCCTGTTTCTCTCCACCTTCCCTGGCCCCTGATGCTGGGGCAGACCCTGGATGGCATCACAGCTGAAAAATGATGAGCAGAATTCCTTGTGAGAGGGCCGGGATGGAGGAAATAGGAGGGGAGGATAAGGGGGACATGCTGGTAACAGAGGGAGTGGGTGAAAGACTGCAACCGCATGTAGAAAGGGGCATCCAGAGTTGGTACCGAGGCAAGAAGGGAAGAGAGGTTGGGGGGATTCCAGTGCCTGGACCAGGAACTTTTATTCAGTAGATACTTAGATCCAGATGGATCTGACTGTAGCAGCAGGGGATACGGAACTGGAGGAAAGAGCAGTGGGGCCATCACCTTGACGATGAGCCCGGGAGAAACCACAGAGAAGGTCTGGACCCTGGTCGATCCTTTGCCACACGGAGTCACTCAGTTTTCATGGTTCTAAGGCTATTTTCTTAAGTTCTCATGTCCCTGTTAACTTGTAATTTTTAGAGACAGTCTCCCTTTATTTATTTATTTACTTTGAGACAGTCTCCCTTTAATCTGGAGCGTGGCCTAACAAGGAGGAGATGGTCAAGAATCCCAGAAAGAGTCAATGGCACGTGGACGGCGGCGGCCGGCAGCTGCTGTCCTCTGCCACCGTGGCGTTCACGGCCAGGCGGGCACTGACCTTGCTGTCGTAGTCAGATGTGTTCACACACGTATGGATCACGTACAGCAGAGAGTCCACCAGCCCCTCACAGGATCGCATCTGCCTTCGCGCTTCCTCCCCCGCGGAGCTGAGATTCCTAAACGGGCAGAGGCACGGGGGAGCTCGTTAGCTGCGGAGCCTTACCTTAATGATCTGAGAACGGGTGACACAGCAGCACGTAGATCCGGTCTGAAGAGGCATTTGGAGCCTGCATTTTCATCTCGAGGGAGCTCACAGTAATAGCCAGCCCCCCATTAGCCACACAAATAGAAGGGAGCAGGGGCACTTGAACTTTGTATCTCTCTTGTGACGGGCCACCTTCTAACCTCCTAAAATAATTATTTTGGGGCTTATCTTCAGTTTCCTCATACATAAGAAACGGGGAATAATAGTAACTACCTCGTAAGGTTGCTGTAAGGAAGAGATGAGCTGCTACATAGGAAGCAATTAGGAAGTGCCCACCATGTAAAAGGATGTTTGCTAGCCATGCACGGTTGCTGTTTTCAGACATCCTTTACCTCCCTTGTTAGGTCATAAGGTCTTTGCAGTTCCTGCACCTATCAAAATGTTTTGCATGTAGTAGGTGGTCATAAATGCTTCTTGAATGAACAGAGGAAACATATTTCTTGCACAAACATTTCAACTTAAATAGGAACACTTGCTCATGCCACAATTTTTCTCATCTTTTTAATTATTAAAAAACCTGAAAATTGTTTTAGGTCTCATCCATATGGAAATTTGTGCTATCAATTCAACTTCGTGAATTGATACCAAATTATAAGGCTCTATTTTATGTGCCATTAACAAGGGTTCTAGGCTAACTGAGATTTTGTAAAACTTAGACTAGGTAAGGGGGATCGGGAATGACTTTTCTTTTCACCTTTGTTTTTCTGAGGCCAGAGATACTATCACGCATGATCCCTCTACTGTTCTTTTTGTTTGTTTGTTTGTTACTAAAAAATATTTAATAGCCAAAGTAACAAAGGCACTGATTCACCATATGAAGGTGTCAACGAAGTAGAAGAGATGTTAGACTTTAACAATCAGTTTGAAGTACAAAGTCTGAATCAGCTGAATATTAACCATGGGAATAAACAAAATAAGCTGCGTATCTGTCCCATACAAAGAGAAAACACTATCTTCAACTCCATGTTAAATATTATCAAACCTATATCAACACTGACTGGCTACTAGAACATAAAAGAATCTTCAATCAATATTACACAAAATATATTCCCTAACTAAAATTAAATAAAATTAGAAATCATATAAATTCATCTGCCCCACTTATTTGAGATATTAGAATACATACTTTTCTTTAATTCATGATTCTATTAGTTATATATTGCTGTATAACAAATTACCCCAATATTTAACTGCTCAAAAAATAAATACTTGTTGTATTATGGTTTCTCTGGGTCCAGCATTCAGGTGCTTCTTTAGCTGGGTGCCTCTGGGTTGGAGTCTCCCATAAGGCTACAATCAAGCTATTATCTGGGGTTATAGTTATCTGAAGGCTCAACTTCGGAAGGATCTACTTCCAAGTTCACACAAGTGGTCGTTCCCAGTCCTCGGGGAATCCACTTTCAAGTCCATTCACGTGACTATGGCAATCCGCAGCTTCTCACTGTTTGCCAGACGTCAGTTCCTGCCATGGGGGTTTCTACCTGGGGAAGCTCACACCATGGCAGCTAGCTTTCGCTCAGAATGAGGCAACAAGAGAAAGAGTGAGCAAGACACAGGCCAGTCTCTTTGTAACATAATCTCAGAAGTGGCATCTAGAACTTCAGAACTACTATTTATTTGAAGGATTTCACTCAACGAAAGGGGAATACACGTGGGCATAACACTAGCAGGCAAGAGTTTTTGCGTCCATCTTAGAGGCTTCCTGCTACAATGGTTTAAGAGAAAATAAAAGTAGAAAATATAAATTATTTATGACTGAATGACAACAGAGCGTTCCATAGCTGAAGTCCCTCTACGGTTCTTATCCAGGGTTACCTCCCAGCAGCTCTCAACAGCTGACCTCTTCTGTTCCTCTAACAGGGATCCGGTACCCCTCTGCTTTTCCTCTCATCTTGCTGTCTTCCCTTCTCAGCCTCTTCTGCCTGTGGTTCCCTCTGGAGTGCCCAGGGCTACTGTGGTCGCTTCCTATCTTTATCTTGGTGCTCTCCTGGGTGGCCTCCTTCTGCTCCTTGGATTTAATACATCCTATGGACCCATGACTCCCCAGTTTTTATCTTTAGCGCAACCCCTCTCTAGAACTCCAGACTCGTTTATCCAGACATTACATTTATCCACATGGATAGCTAATCAGACATCTCAAAGTGGACCAGACAAAACCCTCAGCTGCTGTCTCTCCACCCTTCCTCCGCTCCTCTGCTCGACCTCATCAACAGCACTTCCGTGCTCCCAGCTGATCCAGCCAGAGCTCTAGGCGCTGTCCTTACTTCCTCCCTTTTCCTCGCCCCTCATATTCAGTCCATGAGCAAACCTTGTCAGCCTCTCCCTCCACAACGTACTCCGTTCTGCCGACCTCTCTCTGGTGCCTGGCCTTTGTCACCCTCATCATCTGCCTTCCTGCCCCCACTGTCGCCCCCATCACAGCCAGAAACCATCCCTACTCTTGTGAGTAGACCCTCTGATGGTTCCCCATGACACTTGGCATGTGGTGCACTCCTTGCTCTGATCTAAAAAATCCGACGTAACTGGTTTCACGCTGCACCTTGCCCATTAAGCTCCAGCCTCAAGCCCCTTCCTGCACCAGAGCCTGGACACTCCCCGCTCCCTTTGTCTCGAGTGCGTCCTCCTCCCCTCCTCCACCCCGCCCTCACAGGAGCAGCTCCTGTGGTATTTCCGACTAGGCTTAAACTTCACCTCCTATGAGAGACCGCCTGACCATCAAAGTGACCACCTACTAACTCTTACATCACCCTATTTTTTAAATGGCATCTGTTGTTATTTTCTTGTTTATTTATTTACCTGTCTTCATCAATAGAACTTGGTTCTATCCGAGCCGCGACCTACTCTGTTTTGTCCATCAATGAATTTACACAGAAGGCATTCACCAACTGTTAATAGCCTTCAACCACTGGGGGAGCCTGAGCATGCGTCCTGTCCCTGGGCCTCCCCTGAAGCCTGGCAGGCTAGCTGAGGGCTCACGGCCTCCCCTGAGCCAGGTACAGGGAGATGAGATGCTGCCCCACAGATCAGCAGTAGAGGCCATGTGACCCGTTCCGTGATGCAGGAATCTGAGTCAGGGAACTGGCCTGCCTTCTAGGAGCCTGATTCTTGTCGCCCCCTCCCCTGACCCAGTTACCCATCACAATAGCGGAAGGCTTCAGAGCAGAAGCCCAGGCCCCTCCCTCGAGCTCTGGTGTAGGGACGCTCACACATCTTAGCCTAAACAGTAAATAGCGCTCACTGTGTGTGAGACACTACACGAAGCATTTTATACAAGCTGAGTCTTCACGACTCTGAGATGTTATTATTACCCCTATTGTAAAGATGAGGAAACTGAGGCTCAGAATGGGACAGGAAGTCAGTCTGTCTGAAGCCAGAGCCCACTCTTGTTGTCACCAGGCCACTCTGCCCCAAGGTTTCTGTTTCAAGTTCCCAGTAAGCCTGGGAAACTGGGTGGAAATTGAGCTGATGAGAGTTAATGGCAAATAATGAGCAGCACCGTGTACAGTTAAAGGAGGCTTTATGGATTTTAAATGCTAAAGATAATGACTGAAAAGAGTATTTGGGCTCATTTTCATTTATTTATAAAACTCTAAACCCAATGGTTGCTTAAACCATACCTTTTTGCACCGTTTTAAAAGCAAAAAAGTTTTAACCATTACATTTAAAAAGACTGAAGTCTAATTAACAGACATTATATTAGCTTCAGGTGTACAAAACAATAATTTGACATTTGTATACATTGTGAAATGATCACCACAATAAGTCTAGTTACCGTCTGTCACCACACAAAGTTACCAAGTGTTTTTTTCTTGTGATGAGAACTTTTAAGATTTACTTTCTTAGCCTCTTTCAACTTTACAGCACAATATTAGTGACTACAGTCACCTTGCTGAACATTACATCCCCGTGACTGAGTTACTTTATAACTTGAAGTTTGCACTTCCACATTTTCAATTTAAACAAACACTAGGCTGCCAACACATTAGCAATCAGAATGTGACAACCAGAAAAATGCTGCTTGAGTGGAAAACACTGGAATTTTGACAGTAATTTCAGACTGAAAGGGCTGTTTTGACTGATCTATAGAAGAGTCGTTTATAAGATAATGTCTCTCAGGCCACTGCTCTGTGCTCACAATGTTCTCCTCATAGGATAACAAAGCCCAGTGGTCTAAATTAAAAAAAGAACTTGGAAACTTAGAGAGATATTAATAGAAATGAAATATTAAATCATCCTGAAGTCAACTTAGCTATGACACATATTATTTAATCACAGACTTAATCGTAAAGAAGAAACAAAAATTTACCTCAGGCAACCTGTCGTATTACGCAGAACAAGTGAAGTCTGAAATTTAATTTTATGATCGTCATCAAAAGAAGAGTTATTCCATCCAGAATGTGGAACGATCACAGTGTTTGTCAGGGTTGAGAGAGCATCGCGGATGATTGCCATCTTTACGGCATCACATGAGGATAAATTCCAAAGAACTCCTAAAGAATGAGATTTTAAATATCAGATCAATTAGAAATCCTGCAGTTTTGGTAATGAAATAAACATATTAGCTTTAATTGATGGGAATTCAGTCTGTCCCAAACCTAATCTATGGCCTGAATTTACAACCAGGCTGGGGATGGGCCTCTAATAAATGTTGACTGAACATATGTAAGCTTCTGGCAGTATATTACCAAGTCGTCCTTATCTTAAGTTTCGGAGCCTATGTATCTATCAGGCAAGATGACTATGGTTTTGCAAAGCAAATTAGAGTTACTCTGTGAGGGGGAGGGGCACAATCCAATCAAGGGTCATAAATATGATGCATCTGTGATGGCTGTAAAAATGTGGTTCATTGTATCATCCCTTACATTCAGTGTTGTGTGTGACAAACCATTTTTAACATTTAGTACTTGAAAAGAACTTCTCTTTCTCAAAAGAAGGACACTTTCTCTTCATCACACTTCCTTTTCTTACTTTTGCTACCAGGAAGCTCATGCTTAAATATTACGCTTGAAGTAACTTGCACAAAGGGTGGTTACATTTGTCTTATCTCCCATATTTAGATAAGGTTTAAACATTTCTATTTCCACGTTAAGAGTTTTATCAGCATGTGCAAGTTACTACCATTCCTTTTTGGATACAGGCGAGACTAACAATAAATTAAAAGCTCCCAATATTGTAATTCGTATCAATATTGCTAGGACACCAGACCTTAAATGTAGCTTATTAGAGTGTTATTTGAATTATAAGCATATTAGAGGGTCCTCGTTTCTGTGTCAACCATAAGAGGGTTAAATTATTGTTATAAAGCACATATTTCCTAATAGTTACTCTTTTAGAAATTAGAGCAAATTCAGGATTATACCTACTCTAATGTCATTTTCACACTGATGCATTTTCCTAAGTAAGAGGGGATGGGGTGGAGGAGAGACGGTACAGCTCGATCTTCAGAGCCCTACACTCCTGATGTATCCCTGGCAAGTTGCATCAGTCAGTATAGTGATTTTAGAACTATCAACACACAAAAACGCTCGAGGCCTGTGGAGGGGAAGGAGTTGGCAAAGCCTGCCTGTGTCCATGGAAGCACGCGAGGCTTGTGAACATGACTGATCTAGAGTGCTGGGCCAGAGACAAGGCTGAAAACTGCTGCTCTGGCTCTGGTGACCAAGGAGCCAGCCTGTGAACTGCCTGAGCAGCAGCCTTCTCGGGGCCTAAAATCGCAGGGCCCCTTACGAAGGAGGGAGGCGGGAGGAGGGGTTCAAGCAAAGGGCTAGAACTGAAGACCGTAAAACAATACTTGTGAACCGAGAGGACCGTCCATTCCCCACACACCTGCCCTGACCCACTCACACCATGGAGGGATGGTCGATGACAGAGGCAGATGCTTGGGCCCTGTCCTGGGAAACGCCCTGGGTCCTGACTCCTCTCTCACTTGGCTTTGATGTCTGGGCCTTGCTGACTGGGTTTCCCTTGCTCCCCCAAGACTTTCATCCTTTCTCTGCTCCTACCCTTTGGGGTGGGACAGCCCACCATAAGCACAGCTTTTCAGGACCTCAGCCTCAGCGGTGACCCATCTAGTGAGGCTCGGACTCGAGGGGGATTTGGACAGTTCAGCATCGGGAAAAGGAAGGACCCTGCTTTGCCTCTGAAGGCTTGTTTTGTCCACCACGACAGACCTTCGTTTCCATAACTATCCTGTGGCTGATGGTCCTGGTGAGAGGGCGGCGCACACTGCAGGTGCTTATGAAGTGAACTGAAACTCCACAAGCTGAGCTACTTCTCTGTGGATTCTGATAAAACTGGCTGCATGTATGTGAGTGGGTTTAAACTGGGCTCCCTGGACTCTGGGGGTTCCGCTGGGCTCTTAAGGGCAGCCATGGGGGAGGTGGGTGAGAACTGGGGGCAGGGCTCCAGATCCCATCCCAGTTCACTGGGAACAGCTCCATCCTTATCTGTTCTCAATACTGGGCTTCACTGTATGTTTCTGTTTGAAAAAAGGGTTTTGTGTCTAAAAGGCATTTGAAAAGCACTGTATTAGGGGAAAAGTATCTGAGGACGGATGACCACAGAAGAGACCTTGGGCGCTAAGGATGAAAAACGAGTCTCTGGAGGTTGGTTCTGACCCAAATGATAGGTGAGGGGAGAGAAGACAGAAGGAGAGTGGGTTGAGGCACAGAAGCATGGATGATAGCAGCCGCCACGAACAGGGCTTTAACATTTTCTGCCAGCGAGGCCAACCTCACCCCACCCAGTGCTCTGAAGGGGCCTGCCTGGGGCCTGAGTCAGCCAGAGGGGCAGCGTGTGGCCCAGAGGCCAGTGGTGGGGAAGGGTCATTTCCTAACCTCTCCTGATGACAGTTTTATAACATGCGATTCTGAAGGCCACTGGAACAGTTTTTCTCTCTGTGAAAGCATTTCAAAGTCCTCACTCCACGAAATTCTACACATGGGGGAGAGTTGCATTTTCCAATAAGCTACGTTCTACTTCACCGAATAAATGCATTCCAGTAACGTTAATTTAAGGCAAGGTTTATGCAAAGTAAAGTCTATCATACTGTAGGTTATAGGGATAAAATTAGATACATCTCTACGGAAAATTAAACAGTGCTGAGTCACACGCTTCAGGTGAAAACACGACTAAGAAGAGGGGTGGTTCTTACTTAGCACATTGGATCTTGGAGCTGATGCCTAGAAGTTCTCCGACTGCTGGCAGAACAGCTTGTTTTTCATGGTTCCTGCCTCCACTCCTGGCTACTTCTAAGATCTACTCTGGCAAGAGGAGAGTTCCCAGGTTTGTGGATTCGCCTGACTTTCTGTGCTGGAACAAGGATTTTGTCTGGCTCTTTCTTTTCCTTGTCAGGCAGTTAGAATGACCAGTGGAGTTATATGTCATTCTACAGTTTACTATTAGCCATTACATCTACAGGGGATTGGAGAGCAGAAACATTCGTAAATCAACATACACAATAGTAACCTGGCCATTTACTATGGTTTTACTCTGTGCCAGACACTGTGTGCTTTACACATAATACCTTAAAGAGTCAAGATGCACAAAATGAATTCACTTCCCATTTAATTATTTGGTAGGCTTGAAATTCTACATGTTGATTTTTTTTTTTTAACATCTTTATTGGGGTATAATTGCTTTACAATGGTGTGTTAGTTTCTGCTTTATAACAAAGTGAATCACTTTTACAGGATGATGAGCATTTCTTCTTCTAAATTTAATATTAAATTTCATTAGGCAAGTATAATGAGTAAGAAACACTCTATTACCCACTCTTTTATATGTCTGGTTACACATATGCAGGGGACATAACAGGTGCTCAGAAATATATGTTGATGGATCCAATTTAATAGCCTGTACTTGCTTTGAGATTTCCCTTTTATTTTTTGCCTGTCAGATTTAGCACCTAAGTATGTATTCCCTCCTTTTCACACCTTTTCTTAAAACTGAGCATCCTGAGAGTGTCCCTGAAGGTCTGTAAGTACATGGAGGGGGTCAGAACAGTGGGCTGGATCTTTAAGGGAATTTGCCAGCACAGTTTTGCCTGCTTTTCACACGAAGGCCAAAACGGATGGTTGCTGAAACTACCACCCTAGCTATGGGGCTAGGAGAATTACGTTGCTGCTCCATCTCCCAGAACCAGAAGTTAAGTTACACCGAAATGCCTGAATCCCCATCCCTCAGACTGCAGAAAGAAAGGACCGGTGTTGCCCAATTATAAAATGTGAAATTACTTAAAAATACGTAATCCTTCAGTAGACTTGTAGGCCAGCTGACTAGGTTATCTTTCGGTCACCTCAGATGACTCTTAAAATCAGTCTGCTACAGAAATTAAAGCTACCTCTCCTGCAACTTCAAAAAATGTTCAAAATTATTCTTGATCAGAAGAAATGAAAGATTCTATTTTTGCTAAGTCGGTGGCATCCGCACAAAGGCAGCTTTCTGATCCCGCATTAAGAGTTACATTATCCCTCTAATCCTGTACTTTGCTATGTAACGCAAAAAACTACATTTGGTAAGGATTTAACTCGCCATTTTGAACATCAAAGCAAGTTCCAAGACATTGGTTTTTCCTCCCCATTTTCTTTTTCAAAAATAGAGGTTATGGAAAGCCAAAACAACCAGTTCTGATCAACCAACATTGGATGAAGAAGGTTCACTTAAACTTAAAAGCCTTAGCTACGGAATGATTACTTTGGCTTTTCTACTCAAAGTAAAAAGCACCATTCTTAAGACCAACTAATAATACCTGTGTGCACTTGCCTCACTAAAGCAGTAATAAAACAATGTTCTTTCCACTTACTCTGTCTAGGGCTTCATTTAATGGGTCAGGGAGAATGTTCCTAGAACAGTAAGTAATGAATGGAAAATACACCAGCTCCCATATGTAGCGAGACTGATGAGAAATACAGAACTATTAGCATTCTCCATCAACATGAAAACCTCCAGCTCCGACGTCCTAGTGCAAAATTATTTTCAAAAATATTTAGCAGCACACTCCACTGTCTCTTGGTTCCTTAAAAGAAAGTTAAAAATAAACTATAATTCAGTTTAGGAAACTTGAGGTTTTTATTTAAAGCAATTAGCTATTTGTTGTGAGAACTAAGAATATATATAAACAAACTCATTTTGAAATTCTTAGGGAATTTCCTGCATACTACTGTAGAAAACGCTGCTTATTCTCTACCACAAGAAAAAGTACACATAATTATGAGTAACCAGTAACCACGATGAGAAACTGCCGTAAGAGATGAAAGTTCGTTTTCCCCACAAAGAATGAATAAAGTAATTAAAATACCATTCACATAAATCCTAGGCCACAGAATTTTGAAAGAGTGCACGTTTAAAACTAGCATTATAGCTATTCTTACAGCCAAATGATAATTTCATAGTTAAATCAGAAACTGATTTTACTTGATTAATTAAAATAATAGCACCATTTGAAAAATGCATTTCTTAAAGGACATTAGAAAACCAACCAAACAACATTTTGAAAATGCTATTTCTCTGGTAGCATAAATACATAACAGCCTATGCAACTGTTTTTCTTTCTTTTTCTGATATGAAAGAAATCTAAACCCATTAATTTTTATATAGTATTCAATTTTTGCTGCTTCCTAATTATCAAAAAAATACCCAAACAAACAACCCCTCCTCCTGAAACTGCACAACACAAGGGTTCATGGGCATTGCAAAAAAGAAAAATAAAACAGCCGAAAAAGTGCTAGTGCAACTTCAAATATCACCACTGGACATGCCCCTGCATTTTCTTTCATGAGTTGGCCTCATGCTCAGTGTCTGTTCCTGACATTCTTGTTTCAGACATGCTCTTTCATGAGATGTCCACGAGGCACCCAAGCCTTAGGGGTGTGAAGAGCATTAAATCAGAGAAGAGACAACGAGATCTTGGCCGCATCATTCCCTGCACAGAGCAAGCATCCTGATAAGTCACTATCATGCTTCAGCTCTCTGGGGGTCAGAATTGCCTGGTATATATGTTCATCCCCTCCCGGCTATTCTGCATCCAATGGGCTGCTTGGAACAGGCTGGTGTCGTGTATACCCACCCTGCAAGCATTCTTGCAGGGGTGGAAATATTAGACTAAAAGTGAAAATATAAAACATCAAGGCTGCAGGTTGCATATAAGCGTCCAAGCATGTGTGCTTCTCGTAAACTCATAGTCTGTGGATAACAAGGCAGGAATATGGGCCTTTGTACCCAGGGCCCCTGTCTGCTCCTAGCACACGCCTCCATCGTGATTCCCGAGATGGTCTCTGGCTGAAACACCCAGGATCTAGCAAAAACACATCTCCGTTTCTTCTCTCTGGAGCTGCCCCGAAGCTCTTCCCTAACCCCAGTAGGGTTTTTATAAACCTCTGCAACTTTCAGTTGGGCAGAGTAATGACAAGATGCTATGGCTACTATATCTTGTCACAACACGGTCACCTGCATCCCTGCCCCCTTCCGGCATTAAAGCTCTGTACCTCATGCCTTTTAGACACATGTTACTTATACCCAAGCACAGCCTAGACATGCACTGTCCAATACGACAGCCACTGGCTGCATGTGGCTATCGAGCGCGTGCAATGTGGCTGGTCCAAACTGCGATGTGTTGTAAGTGTAAAATACACGCTGGATTATGAAGACCTGGTATGAAAAAAATGAATGTAAAACACCTCATTGTTTTTATACTGCTTACAAGTTGAAGTGATATTTTGGAACTACTGGGTTAAACAAACTACACTATTAAAATAAACACATTTTTCTTTTTCCTTTTTAATGTGGCTACTAGGAAGTTCAGAATGACATGTGCCCTGCGTTTACACTTCTACTGGAAAGTGCTGGTAGGGATGTTTTCATGCCAGGCTCTAAGGGGTACAAGTAGGTGAGCCCTCTGCTCCCAGGAGGCCTTGCCACAAATAGTTGCAGCACCAGGCAGCTCTGACAAAGCACCCACCAGTAGGAAGAGCAGTAAGGCCAGCTCCACAGAAACGCCAAGCGGCAGGTACTGTGTTTCTCACCGGGCAGCTGGTACCGGGTGAGGAGATTTGCCGGGGCTCACAGAGCTGGAAGGAAACAAGTGGATCTGACTCTGGAGCCCATACTCACTCCTGATCCCATGCTGCCTCTCCCTGGATGTTTTTCTTAGCAGGCAAACCTCTGCCTTGGTGTGGAACTGGAAACCACTGCATTCGAGCTGGCATGTGAAGGGCAGAGGCCAGGGAGAAGCGGGCTGGGGGGTGCCCTCCCAGCTGGGAGGGGCAGGAGTGGGGAAACCTTGAGGCTAGGGTTGGCCCAGAAGGTGAGGGGAGGACAGGGGCTGCAGATTTGGACCGGCAGCTGGGGAAGGATGGACTGCAGGGACGGGCATTATCCCAGGAGGGGACAGTGAAGCTGATGGACCAGGAGGGGCAAAGCCTGTGTCCCAGGACAGTAGGTCAGGGAGCATGTGATGAGGGCCTGAAGGAGTGCAGAGGGGATGGGAAAGCAAAGAGGAAGGGAGAGTGTGTGCTTGTGATGAGAATCTGGAGCCCGACGCAAGCTGAGGGTGACGTCAAAGATGAGCCAACAGTTCACCTCCTGTGTGAGAATATGGTACAGGTAAGAGAAATGAGGAAATCAAGGGGGTAGCGGGAAAAAGGTAGTGTGAGAAGTGTCTGCCATTTTGTGGCTTCAGGTAAATGACTCAAACTTTCCATCAGGACTGGAATGCTGTGAATAAATTACGAAACTGAAACAGAACTGAAATAATGGGAAAGCAATTATTGTGAGAGTGGGACAAAAGGACTGTCTTCAGTTATAGAAATGCCTTTCTCTGGATAAATTCCCAAGAAAACAAGTCACGGTGGTGGATAATCATTTCCAGGGTTCCCAAGATGAGACCATCTCAGGAGAGGTTCCTGAAAACGTGTGCAGTGAGCCGCAGAGCACCTGAACGTGCAGTCCTGGAGCTGGCTTACAGGCCCGGCTCCGGGCTTTCTTCTTCCTGTACCCCTGCTGCCAGGCTAGGCTTTGCTACACTCCTTGCTGGTTGGCACAGCTGGCATCTTAGGTGGTGGGCAGTGCAGCTGCCCCGAGAGCTGGGGTCCTGCAGGGAGGCCTGGCCTGGCCCGCCTGGTGGGCTTGCCTTGTGTCCCTCGTTGCTCCCTGAGATTTCCGGCCCAGCTGAGGCATCCTCCATGCCAGGCATGGGAAGGCAAAGTCAGGCCCAGCTGTGGTCATGGTGGTCAGGACCTCGGGTTCCCACCGCAGTGAGTGAGGGCTCAGGTGATCTGAGAGAAGGAAGCTGCCCAGGAGGGGGCTGTGTGGAACCGAAGACTTGAGCTGGCCGCAGACACTGCACACAGTAGGGCCCCAGCCTACATATTCAATCTGAAGGGGACTGTTCCCGCTGCTTAAATTTGTCCCCAGCTGAAGGACCTGAATGATAGATCTTTATATTTTTAGTCTTTAAAGAACATAAGCCTTTGTTTCTGTGATTTTTCAGGTACAAAGGTGGATCACAGCATCTTTGAGAAGATCTATCGATTTCTAAAGCTCTGTTTACAGAGCCACTTTGCATTTCACCATATTTTCTTACCTACGTAATTTCCCAACTTCAGGGGTAGGTTGAGAGGATTAGTGACTTCATGGAGGCATGCCTGGAAAGGCATTTCCTCTGAAAATCAATCCGTTTAAAATTCAGAACTGCTGACTAAGCATTGCCCGTAAGGCACGTAAAGGATGATTCTTTCTGTTAGCGGGGAGTTTGTAAAAGCGAACGGGTCACGTGAAGGGAAAGCCCCCTGGGAGAACTGCTCTGATGCAGAGGTGGCAGTGGGAGCAGTGACCCGGCCACCCTGGGTGCTCTTCAGGTCGTTTCATGCTCTGACAGAGAATTTATTTACACTACCACAGAGATTTTCCCTGGGACAAAGTCCCACAGTTGCAGGTTCCACAGCTGACTTTTATGTGTTCCAGGAATGTGCTTATTCATTTGTAACGGCACTAAGGCTTCCACTTTGTCATCTGGTCCGAGCAGAAGCAGCTTAGAGACGAACGTGCCTCCAGTCCTAAGCCACGGGAGATAAGACAGACTCAGAAACTGCAAAGTACCCGAGGGACCCGGCTGGGGTCTCTTGGGCACCTCTTTTTGAGAATTTCGTCATGTGCTCTCATCCTTCTCACACCGACGTGCTGTCTAGTTTACTGAGGGAGTGTCATTACGGGGACTGTCTTGTGCTGAGAGACCCCACCCTGACCACTGGCTGACCACCTGAATTCTACAGGAACCTCTGAGTCTCCCCGCTTGACTGCCGCATCTTACTCGGCATTCGGAAGCCCGCACACAAAATAGAATGTCATAGTCCACTTCCAAGGGCAAATCTTCTCATACTCAGACTGTGAATCCGGAAATACTCACAAGACTAAAATCACAGTTCACGTGTTTTCTAAGCAACCTGAAGCTTTAGGATTATACCTGATCATTAGTTTGATGTGGCTGTGCGAGTGACCAAGTTCAAAAATATTTATATACCTGGGTAAAATTCAGAGACTAACTGAGATATTATGGGATTTTTTTTTTTCCCTTTTCCCTTTTTGGTGGTAATTTGAGAGAATAAGGGAAATGACATGTGAAAATGGGCATTTGCACCCTCCCCCAGAGTTTGGGGATGGGCCAGGGTGGGCAGAGGCAGGGAAGGAAGAGCTCCAGCCTGCATGTCAGAAACCCAACCTCTGGACTCAATCTCTTTGTATCCCAGTTTCTCATCTTGTACTACAGGGGGCAGAATAGAAGATTTCTTTAGGGCCCTTTCCAGCTCAAAGTTCTGTGACTCTGAATTAAGAGTTGTTGCATTTATTAAACTATTTTTGTTTTGTTACCAATGAAACTTTTGTCATTTTATTTCTCATTACTAATTTTTATGGTTTGAAATGTTTAGTAAATAGGAGAGTGCACGTTCCTCTTGCTATTATTTTATAAAGAGGGCCAAGTGGTAAGGATCCTACTGACTTGGGCTCGGAATTGGGAGGTGATGTTGCTGGATTTCTGAAAACTACCCATGAGACTCCTGACAGCTCTTAGGGGCCCACAAAAAGCAGGACAGAAAGTAAGAGGCCAACTCCTCTCTGCACCAGGGAATAAACGACTGTTTTGAAGGCACCTTAGTTAGGCCAAGGGGACATGTTTAGTAATCATTTCATTCTGTAATGGCACATAATCATCCAAAAGGCTGAATGCATGTCCATTAGGTTCTGGTTCTTTATAGGATGTCCTGCTCTTTGCTAAACTTGAGCCTGGCCCATGTACCCTTCCTTGGCACCCAACTATCATTTTCTTATTAATTTACTGTCTAATTAGAAATAAGGAGCTAATGATCAGGAAGGGAATACGCCTAATTTCACGTTCTTCATAGCGTCTGGAATCTACTGCTGGCATCCAAACATTTTAAAATAAACAGTGTGGTGGAAATATTTTACTTAGCCATATGGAGGAATAATAATCTCTTGCTAAATTGGAAGGAATGTGAATATAGCAGTCATTTAAACAAAGTCCATTATTATTCAAAGGCTACTTTTTGGTACTTAACACCAGTGTTAGTGGGGTAAGAGAAGCATGATAATTTTGGGACATCTGGTGCATCAAAAGGTAGGCCTGCAGATTCTATGCAATATCTTCAATTTATATAGTTTAAAAAACCGATGCTTTCAGGATGCTCAATAACTTGAAACTCATATATCCTAGCTTAGAAACATATTTAATTATCTTGAACAAATGAGTTCAACATATCTCTTCTAGTGACAAGATGTTCCCACTTTCCACCCATAGTTTGTGGCCTAGCAGACATTCATTTTATAACCCAACTGGGGAACAACGATACTTCATCCAGCTTTCAGGTTTAAGCACAATAAAGGTAAAAAGTACCTTTGTAATAAAAACCTCAGCCTAAGCACCTACACATATCAGCAATTACTGAAAGAAAAGCTCATTAGGTTCCAACCTGGAACATGTTCAACACAGTGAAGAAAACACAAGAATCACGTCACATACTAGAGAACTATTTTAATTAACTATGACAGCCACACTGTCCTGGGAAAATACACTGGGCCAAAAGTATTTTTCCTTCCTACCTCTGCAAATTAAGATGTGGCCAAAAATGCAGGCCCTGGGCAGTTATTACATTTAAAGCAAAGGCAAGACATCTTTTAAAAAGAATAGCTAAAATTTCTGCATTGAAGTGCGTTAAAAATGCCAGACTGAAACAAAGGGAAGTGCAAGAAAAGGCTTTGAATTAATAACGAGGTTGAATTACTTATTAAGGACAATAGAATACCTAGTTTCAAGGGGATAGTAATTTCTTCAAATAACACAATATTTTGAACACAATGGTTCACTGTGCTTTAACATTTCATGACCCTAAGTTGACTATAGTTTACAGTGAAGAACTCTTAGGCCGTACAAAGGCCAAGCACCGTGCAAGGTTGGCCAGGGCCAGAGTATTTTGTGGAGACACTGGAAGAACATTAAATTTGGAAGGACATCTTCTAGGAGATGGGCAGCTGATAGGGAATGGTGGGTGATGCAGTCACATAGCACCCTGCTACCCATGTTTGGAGCAGACATGTTTCAATGAAAATGGTTCAGACGGGGACATGCTTTCCTGGTTAGGAAAGGTCTGGAAGGCTGGATTTGGGGCTAACTGGTCTTCTCTTGTAGGGCTACTCTTAGGCAAAATGAGGTCCTGAGGGCTTATCTTCCTTGCCTCTCAAGTCACACTTAATGTCTTCTCGTTGCTTTCTGGACAACTGTGCTGCTCAGTCTTAATCCCACGAAGTAATGAGCCCCCTATCCCTGTGGGTTCAAGCACATGGTGGGCAGCTACTTTGTGTGGAAGCCGTACAGGGGTTCCATGTGTTGGATGGCTGATTGGACAAAATGAATTTGGAGGTCCCCTCCAACCTTGTGATTCTGTGCTTTATAAGAGACAGCGTATGAGTATCTGACTTCAGGAATAGTTAATGAAAGAGCTCAAGGTTCTCTTGATTTTGTCATTCTTTAAAATACATCAGGGATTAGCTGCTCTTAAAACATTACTGATCATCAGTTAAAGTTGGTACCACTAAATTCTGGAACTGAGAAATGTGCATAAATAAGTTTTCTTGCCTCCATAAATCTTAACCTACAAATACATGTATACATGTAATACACACACGACCCCAAGCAACTATGCTCGATTTATTATGACTTGGTAGTTTCGTATTAGGTAGGTAGTGTTTAGGTACAAATCAAACTTGGGCTGACATTTAGCATTTTGAAACTGGAAACTCACTTCTGAAGTCCTCTGGTCCGACTCCTTTACATATTGTCATTTCAGTGAATTGCTTACACACACTACTGCCATTCCAAAGCAAAGACTACTTTTGAAGAAAACGTTTCATAAGCAATCCGTCCACATATCAGTATAAACTGTTCCAGGTAAAAGTACAGAGTTATAAAACAGTTCTTAATATTCCCTAACCTATAAGTATGGCCAAAAAATACTTCTAAAAAAAGCCTAAAAGCTACAGGCAGCTATTTCCAAAAAAGAAATATCAGAGGTTGTTGCTAGTTTTATATTGGAACTGATACAATCTATTAGGGAAATAGCTTTTTGAATTATGAAAACTCATATCCTCTCTCAAGGTCAAGGTCCAAGTCTTAAAACTTTTGTGTTCTCAGCAACTTAGTACTGTTCCCAAACAGAAATGAGGATATATGCAGTGAAACATCTAAATTAGCACTCACATCCAGAGTACGCACCAGGTAAATTAGTACATAAAAGCCCTTCATAGTAAAGTCTGGCTCTACTTCAAATAAATTTGATTTATTCTAAAATGAAAAAAAAACCACCAAACTTTCATACACTTTACTTCTTGTTTATCACTACATCATACAAACTCCTTGAGCTCAGTTCATGAAAGACACTGTTAGAGTTTCTCTCAAGGATAAAACCTCAGAAACAAAAATGCAGTCAAGACTTCCTCCCGTGGGAAATTATGACAGAAGAAGAGAAAAAAGCTGCACATCAAGGATGTAAGGACCAAGTCATGATAAATCTGCCTAGTTAATCAAAACAGAACCAAATCTAGTAGAAGCTGTGCTTCCAAGGTCAGGTTGACCCTGGATCACTGCTGATCCCTCAGGGAGCCTGCACACATCATTCTGCAGCCTTGCTGGCTGCACAGGTGTATTACTGGGAGGAATTACTTGGACGTTCACAGAAGAGTTCAAAACGATGGGAAAGAAACATCAAACGAGGAAAGAAAGTACTCATATACTGCAAATAACACTGTCTTCCTAACAGGGGGCTTAGGACAAATATTTGGGTGTAATCACAGTGATTGTGCTAACTTCTAGAATGGATATGTCTATAATTTTTTTTCTTAATTTTATTTCGCTTGTTCTAATTTTCATTTCATACACACAATACATAGTATGTAAATGTAAATAATTTATTTTTTGGTGTGAGAGGGTTTGATGCTTCAAAAGCGTTTTATAAAGAGGGAGCTAAATTGATTTACTAATAAATCAATATGTAATTGAGATGTGTTAAAGCATTAATATTCAAATTACATTAGAGCAGGCAGTCCATTCTGGAGTTTAAGATTATATATAAAGTGCATTCTAGTTTTAGTACGTAATTTTCATACCTTATTCGAAGTACAGGGTACTTATTTTGAACATGAATATCTTATGAGAAAGTTGATTCCCCTTAACTAAATATTAGATTCAGGATGGTTTGCTACATTCCTAAGTATTACTGAATAACAGCTGACAGAACCTAAAGCTCTGATTTCATAGTGGAAGCTAGTGGAGAATGGGATTCACTTGGAAGAAATGTCGTAAAACATTTTAAATTAACTATTTCAAGCATGAAAAATAGCATAGCAAATATAAAACAAACACCCAGATGTCCACCACCCCTAGCTTTGTTAAATACAGTTGACTTTTGAACAATATGGGTTTGAACTGCACAGGTCCACTTATATGTAGATTTTTTTCAATAGTAAAAACTATAGTATTGCACAATTGGTGGCTGGTTAAATCCACAGATGTGGAATCGTGGATATGGAGGAACTCCATATACGGAGGGCTGACCATAAGTTATATGCAGATTTTCGACTGCACAGAGGGTCAGGGCCCCCAACCCCCAGGTCGTTCAAGGATCAACTGTATTAACATTTGGTCTTCTTTGTTTCAGATTTCTCTTTCCTTTTAAAGAAGTGGAGCCAGATTATACTCCTCAATGCCTTTTTCTCTACCCGCACCCTGTAGAGGTAACCACTATCTTGAATCTGTCTTTTACCATTCTAATGAAAAATTTTACCTTTATTGCATGTGCCTATATCAAAAAATAAAGATAGCTTCAACCTGCATATTTTAAAATTTATACCATAGTGTCATGCTGTGCTTATCATTCTACCAATGTTTCTAGAGATTTATCTATGTTGCTACAGATAGCTCTAATGCGCTTATTTTAGCCCTTCTATGTGGTTTCACTGTGTGAATGTACTGCCATTTATTTAACCGTTTTCCTACCAATGAATACTCAGTATTTCCCCCTAATACTCTGTTATAAACAGTGCTGTCATTAATCGCCCTCCTGCAGAACTGTTCTCTCAGCTTGACCTCAAGACAAAGCATCACTCAGTTCCTCTGGGACTCTCACTCCCCATGTTGGACCATCGTGGCCTGGCCATGAAATATTTCTCTCATTGTTTCCTCTTCTCCACTGCCCACCCCTTCTTTCTACCACTGATACAGTTCAAGCTATTATCTCTAGACTACTGACCTCCTCATAGGCCTCCCAGGTGCCAGGCTCATCTACTTCAAATCAATCGCCCACCCCTACTGCCTGCTGGAAGAATGCATATAAAAGCCCAAACTAGTCACGCCATGCCCTGTAATCACTCCCACTGCATGTGGGACACAAGTTCCCCAAACCAGGCCTGTGTTTCTCTCTGCTCTTGTCTCCTTTCAGCATCCCCCTCCTGCTGGCAGCTCCGCCTGTATAACCCATGCTGTCTCCGAGCCTCTGCTTGCGACTGGAAATATCTCCCCTGTATACCCAGCCAATGCCTCCTCAACCTTTAGGCCAGCTTTGGTTTCACACTGACCAGAGAACTTCCCTACCCATCTGCCGTGCTCCCAATGCAACCTCTACGGAGTCCAGCACTTGCACGTTTCACTGACATTCACAGAAAATCACTTGTGTTCCTCTGGAATCGAAGTGCTACTTGAGGGCAGGGACTGAGTTTTATTCAACTTTACATCTCCAGTACCCAGAGAAGCATCTGAGATACTAACAGGCTTTCAGACACAGGCTGAACTGAAGTGGAAGGTAGCCAATCCATTAAGTACAGTTTATTTTCATAAGGAAGGAGAGCCAGTCTATTTAAAACAAGTAATTACTATGGAATATGTAATGAAAAATGACGTATTCGGCCCTCTGTGACAAGACATCTGTTAGCTGATACTTATGCACTAACAAGTACAATAAATGATACTAGTCGAGGTGACTACAGCACTGCAAGTACCTTCTGAATCATTAGATTAACTTACACACAGCCTTTGTCACAGTTGTGAGCACTGTATTGTCACCTCCAACCTAGAACCTCCAAGTCCTTCACGATGCCACCATACATGGGCAGAATCTAGATGGTTTTCAACATCTCCTCCAAGACATGATCACATTCTTTACCCACCTGTGACCAGCTCCCTTACTTCTGCATCAACAGATTTTCTCAACAGTCGCAACAAGGCAGGTATCCCACCAACATTCTTCATCGCGATTTTATTTTCATCTGTAGACTTGCCAAAAACAAGGTTTCGGAGGGCACCACAAGCATTCTTCTGAACTTCCAAAACTCTGTGGTCCAAAAGGTCAACCAGATGCTTGATTCCCCCTAACCTACACACCTAGAATGAAAAATATTAGGTACCAGGCCTAAGTGACATGTGGTCAATCGGAGATCAAACAAAAGTCTGTTATGGAAAGATCACGGAAAACATACAACTCCAGATCATTTCAAATGATTATTTTTTATTCTAAAAAAGTACATGTTCTATAAATTTTAAGGACACTCTCTAAGATGAAGGTCTTTTCACAGGTTCATGGCTTAAAGAAGGGACGGGAGACTTAGGTGGCTTAACGGCCACATGCAGGTAACATGGTCATACGCCAACCCTCCGAATGTACACAGGGATTATGCTGTCACTTCCAAGTGAAATGCACGACCACAACAAAGCTGTATGCAGGGTCGAAGACAACATAGGAAAAGATTTTTTTTTTTTTTTTGCGGTACGCGGGCCTCTCACTGCTGTGGCCTCTCCCGTTGCGGAGCACAGGCTCCGGACACGCAGGCTCAGCGGCCATGGCTCACGGGCCCAGCCACTCCGCGTCATGTGGGATCTTCCCGGACAGGGGCATGAACCCGCGTCCCCTGCATCGGCAGGCAGACTCTCAACCACTGCGCCACCAGGGAAGCCCCAGGAAGAGATTTTTGACTGAAGTCATTTGCTTTCTAGAACTGTTTCTCTAGGTGACTCTCCCTAAATTTTCTTCCATTTGTCACTTCATTAATATTTATGTGAATATTTTTGGGCTTTATTTACTGCATTCACCTTTAGTCTGTAACTGTGTGTTGTTCTAAATTTTAAGGGGTGAAAAACGCTTAAGTTCCATATGACATTGCAGGAGGAAAAAAGGTCTAAAATGTTAAATCTAGCCAATATCAATGACTCACTATGTTTCTGTAAAAGCCCCAAAAGCTTAAAATCTGAAATAAAATATTCATATATGTTCGGTATTAGTAATGGTTATAAATCCTTTACTTAATTGTGTGTTGGCACCGATTCTGACCAGAATCTCGTAAAATACATGAGTTCACAAGTACATACTATAATTTGTATCTAATAGATTTATAGAAAATACTTTCAAAATGCAGGTTAAATTGATTTTGTTTCATGTTTTATGAATAAGCTAATGAGTGGACACCTGATTTGAAAATGCAAAATGTACTTCAAGAAATAATCTCATCCCAGATTTTCCCAAGAAATATTGAAATGCATAGCTGAGAAGTAAAAGAGTCACTGGTATCAGAACACCCCTTGAAAAGGGCCTCTAGATTGCATCTGGTCATTTCTTTCTTTCTTTTTTTTTTTTTTTTGCGGTACGCGGGCCTCTCACTGCTGTGGCCTCTCCCGTTGCGGAGCACAGGCTCCGGACGCGCGGGCTCAGCGGCCATGGCTCACGGGCCCAGCCAGTCCGCGGCATGTGGGATCTTCCCGGACCGGGGCACGAACCCGTGTCCCCTGCATCGGCAGGCGGACTCTCAACCACTGCGCCACCAGGGAAGCCCGCATCTGGTCATTTCTTAAGCACACAAGCACGCAGCTGCTAAACGGAAAGGCACTGCTCGGCCCTCCCCATTCCCCGCCCTGCCAACTCTGGCATCCCAGGCACTGGTCCTGTACCTCTAGCTTCACTTTGTTGTCGCCAAAGCACAGGTGTTGCAGGTAGGCTGCTGCGTTTGCCTGAACTGACGGGAACTGGTGCTGCAGCATGTGAATGACTTCAGGTAACTCGGGATCACGCCAGGCAAACTCCCTGCACGAGAAAAACGTAGCTTCAGAAAGGAAGGCCCGTGTTCTACCGATACACTGAACAAAACATTTGTCAGAGAAGAGAGCTCAGCGGAGACAATGGGAAGTTACAAAAATCCTAAAAGAACTATATATATATATGTATGTATGTAAATAATTTTTATGCACTGATGAACATATCACAGATGCTTATGATCTTAAAGAAATCATGATGCACAGATGCAGAGAAACATTCAGGGTAACAAAGAGGTTCTTAATATGGGTAACTTTTCCATTCTTGTTTTCCTCCTCCTGATTCTAATTTTACGCCTTTCTACCTATGTAAGAAATTCGCAGGTGTGAGGCTCAGGCAAACAAGTGCACTTCAGCTAGGTGAGATGTCACTCCTGAGGAGGGAGGAGCAAAAGCCAGTGGAAATACTGTGTGCCTGATGATTTTTAAGAAATTTAATATATATGGTTGCTCTTGATTATAAGAAACATAAAACATGATAAAAAATGTTTCTGCAGTAACCCTATATCCAGAGAAAACAGCTGTTGACATTTCCCACTGGTGTTTTTTTCAACATATGCAGGCAAGTGTGCACATGTGTGTGTACAGAATTTTTTTCAAAGAATTGGATTATTACTAAATAGCACATACTATTCCGTGCCAGGCACTATTCTAGGCATTTTATGTATATTAGTTCATCTATTCTTAAACTGACCTTGTAGATTTGGAGGTTGAAGCAGAAGGGCTAAGCGACTTGCCTAGTGTCACCCAGCTGGTCAACAACAGAACAACATTTGAACCCAGGCATCTGCCTTCAGAGTCTGTGCCCTCACCCCCGTGCTATCCCACTTCTTGTACAATAAGTATACAATCATATTAAATATACATACATACTTTTATACTACGTTTTTTTCAGGTAACATCACATTGTCAGATTTTCTGATGTAACTTGATCGGCTCACTGTTTGGAGTCCTTGTTAAATGTGATTTTATGCTTATGTTACATAAAGACCAGCTTCTTACAAATGGTTCACAAAGCAACAAATCTGCAGACTTTGATAACAGGATGGAGTAAACTGTTAATCAAAAATGAATTAATCCTGAAGAAACTTAAAAATAAATCTTTAAATTAATGACCCAGTGATACTTCTATGGCCCAGTTTTTAAAGGCCCACAGCCTCTCTGGGAAGGCTCCAGTATGAACTGGTACATCCACTACAGAGGGTCAGGTCATTCCACACCTGCACACACACATTCATATCACACATTGGTGCATTCTTACTATGCTACAAGTGCCAGAACAGGTGCTGGAGATACAAACGTTGAATAAGACATAATTTTATGTATAGGGGCTTGTATGCCAAACTAAAAAAGTCTAGTCTTAATAGCAATAACATGAATAATTACGTATTGAGATTATCTGTGTCAGGTATTCTGTCAAGAGCTTTATAGATATTACCTCACTTACCTTGACTGTTGCCCCATAAGGTAGGCACTATCAAATAACATTAGATATAGATAGACGAGGGACCCGGGATTAGTAATTAAGAGGTGGAGGTTAGTGGTCTAATATGTTATCACCACGCACAAGGAACAGAAAGCTGGTGGAGGTCTTAAAGCAGAAGCGTGAGAGAATGCAACAAGGTCACATTTATAAGGAAGATAACTCTGGTGGCCAAGTAGAGAATATACTAGAATCAAAAAAGACTGGTGGCAAGGAGACTATCCCCTATCCCCACATTTGCTCAAAATAGGACCATCCTTGATTTTTCTCTTTCCCTTATCCTTCTCATCCAATCCATCAGCAAACTCTGTTGACTATCTCCAAAATATTTAATATAAACCAAATCCATCCACTCTTTCTATCTTGGCTGGACCCTCTACATGCCACTTACATGTTCTCTCTGCTTCAAATATCACTCCCTCCCCCAATTATTCTTTGCATGGCAACCAGATGATCTACTGAAAACTGAAATCAAGGGTGAGATGGAGATTTCCAGCTTGGGGAACAGACTGGATGATGATGATGTCATTAACAGGCATTAAGAAAACCATAAATGCCGAGAGGCAGGATAACGCAGCAGAAAAAGCACAGAATTTGGAGTTAGATTGCCTATGTTTAAGTCCCAGGTCCTTCAATTGTGATGTGATTTTGAAAACCATTTACATAGAACTTCAGTTTCCCCATCTGTAAATTAGGAACAATAAAACTATCATGTCTAACTTCTTCTTAGGCTGGCTATGATGACTGAATTGTGGTGATATATATTAAAGTAGTTTACATACTTTGCATTATGAAAGATGTTTTACTAATATTCATCATCCCTGAAAAATGAACTATACTATGTTAACTATTTCTGATGAAAATCCATCTAAAGTCTATTATATATAAATCTATAAGGTAATTAACAGAGTGCAAGGAGTGTGATTTAATCTTTCCGTGATGACTCAATCATTACAAATACACATTTCTGTTCTCTTTAAATGGCACAGGGATGGTCAAGATTTCCTAGCATCCTTGGGTGCCTCCTGAGCCAGACAACACAAAGGGTGGGCTCCCGCTGGAGATGGGCAGTTAAGCTCAGTTGACACCAACTCCAACCTTGATTTTCAGGAGAAATTTACCCTGGAAAGACTTCTATCAATTCATGGGCTGGCTGGATGGCATCAATGCTTGCCAAGATTTGTTTCATTAAAACCTAAGCCCAGACTTCTGTTTTTAGCCATGATAGAGTAGTAACCAGTACTGGACTTTGCCTTCCTCCCATAAACAACCATGAAACTGGACTAAATGTGTAAGGAAACTGTTTTCAGGCCCTAGACAACAAGTAACACAAGAATGTAATCCTTGAAGGGGTGGGGGCATCACCCTGGGAACCCCGTACTCACTTGGCTTTCTGCCTGAGGGCACTTTTTGGATCATGGCACAGGAAGCAAGTCTGAATGGGCATGATGGTCTAAGTGAACTGAGGGGGAAAGATTGGAATTTGGAGATGCTCAAGAGGTTAAAATTTGCAGGGCAGGATATTGGAGAGGAGAGAGCTATGCAGAGGAGATTTAACAAGTCTGTGTAAGGATTACGCACAAGTCGTTAGTTGAGCACTGGGCTGTACACGTGCCTTGCATGTACATGTACAGGTCTGGTGGAGAATAGCTGTTTAGGAGTAAGAACCATTCCACAGAGTCAGGGCCATGTTCTAGGAGTAAAATAAATCTAAAATAGACCTGTCCTAGCAAAGAACAGAACCAACTGTGACAGGATCAAAAGCACTTGTCAGTAATTTAGTTATTTTCCACAACGAAACTTAGAATCCTAAGAGGAGACAACATAATACAGAGTCCCTACGATGTATTATCCACAACAATCAGCATATAATTTAAAACTGCTAGGCATAAGAAACAGAAAAATGTGACTCTCAAAGATGTAAACAAACAAATAATAGAAACAGACCCAGAGAAAACTGAGATGTCGGAATGATCAGAGGACTTTAAAATGGTTTTTATAAATGTGCTCAAAGACGTAAAGCAAAAGATGTATGTAAGGAGTGAATAGATGGGGAATGTTATCAGAGACATGAAAACTACAAAAAAGCCAAATTAAAGTGTCAGAAAAAAAATCCACTGGATGGGCTTAACAACTGACTGGAGACCACAGAAGAAAAACACAGCAAATCTGAAGACAGATTAATTAAAAAAAAAGATCCAATATGAAGGATACAGAGAAAAAAGATTAAAAAAAAAAAAAAGAACAGAACTTCAGTAACCTGTGAGATGAAGTCAAGTTATCCCAGGAGAGGAGAGTGAATTTTGGGCCAGAAAAAATATTTACAGAAATAATGGTTGAATATGTCTCAATTTTGGTAAAATCATCAACCAATATTTAAAAGAATGTCAGTGAATCCCAAGCAGGTTAAATGTAAAGAAAACTATGCCTAGGCTTGTTAGAGTAAAACTGCTTAAGGTCAACAATAATATGAAAAGTCTGACAGGCAGCCAGAGAGAAGATACATTGCATAATGAGAAGAACAGTACAAATGTTGGCTGACTTCTCATCAGAAACAGTGGAGGTCTGAAGACAAAGAACAACATCCTTTAAAGGACTGGAAAAAAAACCCACCATACCCCATTAACCCTGAATTTTATACCTAGCAAAAGTATCGTTTAAAAACGAGTAAATGAAAACACCTTCAGATAAATTAAAGTTGAGAGAATGTGTTGCCAGCAGACATGCAACACAAGAAAGGCTAAAGAAAGTTCTTCAGGCTGAAGGGAAATGAGTGGAGATGGAAACTAGAATTTCTAGGAAGACATGAAGAGAACTATTTACAACTAAGTATGCAGGTGAATATAAAGACCATCTTTTTAATTTAGCTTAATTTCTTTAAAAGACAACTGACTATTTACAGTAAAAATAACAACACTACATTATGGATTTGATAATGTATGTAGAAGTAAAATATTTGACAACAACTTAAAGGTCAAGGAGATGGTAAATGAAATTATTCTGTTGAATGTCACAGCTGAAGCCCTCCTCAGAAAGAACACCATGAATGCTGTCATTCTTTCAGTCACTGTCACTTTCCAGAACAAGTACTTTGTTACTCCTTTCAGATGAACTATTTGTACTATTAATAAATTTTGCTTCCAAACTAGACAACTATTAAAAAAAACTCATACATTTCCTTTTATGTATAAAACATCAACAACTTCTTAAGTCTTGTAGGGTAGTTTTCAGGTTAACTATAATGTAGCATTAATGACAAAGGAAGTAAGTTTAGAAGTGAATAAAAATAGTAAAATTTGCTATTTTTAAAACTAAAAATTAAGTAATAGTTATCATGAGTTTTTAATTTCATGGTTTGACTATTCAAACTTTAAACTCACTTGGATTCCAGTTTCAAATAAATAAATGCACCTATTATAAGACAGTCATTTATTCGTCTTACAAAATGCATTATCAGTAAAGTTTCACATAATCAAAGCTAGCCATAACAGTTTTATGCATTAGACTATGAAATTATCATACTATGAATAACTGAAGTATATTATCAGACACGAAATCCTTGTTTATAATGAATCAGCTCATATCAGAGGTCAAAACTGAAGTCTTCAGGAATGCATACTAAACTCAAAGCTCTTATCATATTTCACTGCTTTTCTGGGTAGCTATTCTTTTCTCTGCAGATTCAGCCAAGGGATGGTCTAAATTACCTACAATTCAAAACCCTTTTGAGAATTTCTGTTATCTAGTAGCGTGCCCTAGTCTGTTGTTCTTGTGAGGACTTCAAAAAGATTCCACATGCTGCAGGGCAACTAAGCCCATGCGCCACAACTATTGTGCCTGTACTCTAAAGTCTGTGAGCCACAACTACTGAGCCCACACTCCGCAACAAGAGAAGCCACCGCAATGAGAAGCCTGTGCACCGCAAAGAAGAGTAGCCCCTGCTCACCGCAACTAGAAAAAGCCCGCGTGCAGCAACGAAGACCCAATGCAGCCAAAAATAAATAAGTAAACAAACAAACAAATTTAAAAAAAGAAAAGAACAAAAAACAAAATCATGTAAAAAATTTTTGACTTAATTATATTGGAGGTGTTATTAGACAAATTAGTTTTAGAAATCCTTAAAATAACAGAAGGGTGACAAATAGGAATAGCACAACCAAATGTATGCATACACTGTAAAATATTTTAGGCAAAAGAGTGAATAGGTGGAGTGGTTTTAGTGAAGCAGTGGGCTTCCCATTCAACTCAAAATACCTTAGGTTATTTTGTTTTAATAACCAAACCTCACTCATGCTTTTAATTCATGAGAATAAGTTGGTAGGCTGCTATAAATGAATTGATAATGATAACAATCTTTCAGTGAAACAACTATTTGTGGGCAAAGAGTGAACGAAATCTTGTTAATATATGCCTTAAAATAACACTCAAGCTGCTTAAAATTTAGAAATAGTTTCACTCTTTCAGAAGCTAAAATTCTCTTTTAGTTTCTAAATATCTTTATTTCCTGAATATTTTAAATGACTTTCATTAAAGAGATGAGGCTACTTTTCCAAAATCGATCAAGTACTAAATGACTCATCTTAATAAAACACGTTTTCTACATGGCCAAATAAAATTAAAAGCAGGAAACATCTATTATTTGCCAAATATTTCTTGCTCATGAGATGTGAGAATTTCTTGTAAACTATTTTCCCCGAAATGGCAGAAAGCTTTTCAAAGGACCTAGTTGATAAAAGCGCAACACGGCACTGACCAGTATGATTCAAAATGTACATGACACTGGTCTTTCCCAGTTTAAAACAACCATATGCATTTTCTGAAGCCATCATGTAAGAGGTCAGCCAAGATAAAGGAAAAGGCATAAAATGATCCTTTAAAATCTTCTGTGTAATTCAGACGTATCCCAGGTAGCTGCCTTGATGAAGTATTTCAGTTGTGGGTGCTGCAGATGGTCACACAGACCTGCGCATTCTCTGACTTATTATTAAAGCACTGAAAGAAGGAATCTATCTCTAAAGGGAAATTAACCTCAATGACCTACAGTGCTGGCAAACGACTGGAAATATGAGAGATAAGGAGTTACTGATATTATAACAGACACGGCAACTTGAAAAAAGTCAGGATGAAGGAACTAGTTGACTCCTGAGATATGGTGGCATTCTGGAGACTCATAACCAGTACTTGCCTGGGATCTTTCTGAATGCTGTCTATTGATGGGGATCTCGTGGTGCCGTCATCAGCTGGTGCTATGTGCTGAAGCCTGTTATAATTGCACTCTTGCACTCGGTATTGTATTGGCCTGTAGGGCTCCGCATAGGTAGCTGTTGTGTTCAGAGCATAATTATTTCTTTGGTATGTAAGGGTACTTCGTTGGCTGGACGTCCTTTGCAGATTTCCAACACCTACTAGAAAGTCAGCATTTTAAAAAAGATTAGTATGTTCTCCACAAAGTGATACTTTTCAAAGTCAAAATGTTTTTAGTTTTAAGAAGGGATAAGTTTTTAACAATTATATAAATTGCTTACTTTTAGGTATTACCAATCTAGCTCATTAGTGCTAACAAAGGCACTGAAGTTTTTTAACATAACACAAACAATATTTATGTCAATTTTATTAGCAGGAAAAAGCAAAAATGAAACTATAAATCTGCTTACACAGTAGGTCTCAATGTTTAAGATTTAGTAACAAAACTGAAAGTGAAATAAAGGAAAATAATTAAACTAATCTTAGAAATAGATAACAAAATTTCATAACTACATTTTAGCAATAAAAGACACGTAAGATATTCAAACTTATAGATAACTGAAACCGTCAAACTTTGGACACCTAGTGAATACAGGCTACGTATTTTGATACATATTTTATTTATAGACTTGTGTATTTTGATAACATTGGAAAATATACTTCACAGGAAAGAAGACTGATATATCAACTTCTTCTAAAGCTACTCCCTAAAATGACTGCGTGATGCTATGTATAAAGTACTGTACATTGTATTTAACCTTTCTTTCCAAATTATTGCAGTAGGTATCTCTCCAATGATTGTGTTCATATTCTTCCTGCAATTAACATATTTTAACACTATTTACTTCTTAATCCTAATAAAGAAATTCTTTAATTTACAGATCATAATGAGTGAAACATTTCTTCACTAACATCTATTAAAAATTGGTACATTTTATCAGGAGAAAAATACTACAGTGGACCAAACTGTCAGTTTTTGGCAAAGAACCAATTCAAATTCAGTCTTCTCCCTCATGGTGTTCTGTGAGGTATGGCTCCTAGAGCTGTGTCTTTAGGGAATTATCATTGCTACCTGGAATTCATTTATGGGCACGTTAATAAAGCTGTACTAACTTTTTTTTTTTTTAAAGCGGCCTCTTGGGACTTTATAAGCCATACCCGTAGCACAACCTGGCAGCTCACGTGGCCACAGGTTCTAGCTTCTGCTCTATCAGCCGCTACGGTGTGACACAAATGTGAGTCTGGGGGTGCAAGGGTGTGATGCACTAGCTGCTTATTTTTCTTATTTTAAAAATTATTATTATTATTTTTTGGTCACACCACGTGGTATGTGGGATCTTAGTTCCCCAACCATGGCTCGAACCTGGGCCCCCTGCAGTGGAAGCATGGAGTTCTAACCACTGGACCCCTGGTGAATTCCTATTCCCTATTTTTATAACTGCCATCATTGCATTCTGTCCCAGATTGAGTCTATCATAAGGAATATTTATTTCACATTCTATCACTTAAGAATTCAGAAGAGATTCAGTAACGAAAAAAGAGTAATACCACATACACTTGGGCTACATACATGCTAAATCAAAGATAAGCCAATAGCTCACGTAGGGATTTTCTCTAAATACGTGTTCTAGGAAACAATAATTACAAAGAAATATTCCAAAAAAGGCTTTCCTTTCTATATCTGATATGCTTCTAACCTGAGGAGTCGGATTTATAGCTCAACAAACTTATTTGTGAATTAAAATGTAATCACTGTGTTCTCTGATCAGATTGAACTAAGGTAAAAATATATCACTTATAAATAGGTACTAAATGAACTTCTGTTTTACTGTTTATTGATTTGCTTTCACGGCTGCTTATCTGACAACCAAATGGGCAATATGAATTCACTCTAACAGGAAATCCATCTCAATAAAATCCTCTACTCTTGGGCTGGTGAAATTGGGAAAGGAGCTGAACAGAGCTGATGCCCACCCGAACCTGTGCGGTACAGTGCTGTCTGCGATCCTTGGAGCTCCACGGTTCCGTGGTTTGGGCTGCGGTAAACTGGGCTGTAATAGGTCCTCCCCTCATAAATAGGAGTGATGTGCAAGTCGGGAGACACAGTTGAACGAAGGTCTTGTCCAAGCTGGCTGTGCTGACTAGCATAGGAACTCCGTAAGCCTACAGGCAGGAAAATTACATCATTAAAAAACTTGAAAGCTGTGGTGAGGTTAAAAGTATAACTCCTAAACAACAGGACCAAATGCTGAGTCTAAACACCAAACCTAGTGAGTTTTACAAAAGAGGGATGACAGATATGAATGGGATACCATATACATTCTAAAAATAAAACTTTTTCCTCTGGCAGCAGGATAAAAGTAAATTTTCTAAAAAAAATATAAGAAATTATTAAATGGTTTGATACGCTGAAATTCATCCCCCAACTGTAAGCTATTTTATGATGGTGACCAAAAAGAGAGCGCCGTCATGTCCCACACCTCTTTAAATCCCAAAACTTAAGACAACACCTACATAATAGCGCTTAGAAATAGGCTGATGTTCAAGAACTGTTCTGAACTTTGTCTCAATTCATTCATCCAAGATTTTTATAGAAAAAGGTGAAATTTTATGTTACAAAGTTTAAAATATCATCAGCGAACTAATAAGATTTATAAAGTATTCTTTTATTATTTGTTATCACAATTAAAAAAACAAAACAAGTGTTTTTCTAGGAATCCAAATACCAGATTCTTGTTTACCTTCTTTCTAGTGTAAAGGAAAAGTACAAAGTTAGTGTATTAAGTCATTTCAAATACTCTCATTCAAATTATTAATAATTAATGCAAATTTCAAACCCAAACATGTTATTTTCTTTAAAAAAGTGAATTAGTATATTCTACATTATGATGCTCAGAAATTTGTGAGTTGTCATCATTCAGTAGTAAGTAAAATTTGTCACTTGGTAAGAATACCAACTAAGGTTACATTCTAAATACGAGCAAGAAAAAGCACAAACATATCTGAGGTCAGTCAGCATATATTCGCTTTTAAAAAGACTGCAAATAATCAACACAGTAACTAATTACCAAAAGACACGATTGCTCACATCTTGTTAGCTCAGTTAATCATATGACAACTAAAAGTGAATGGGCCTGAATGTGAGTGATAATTACATGTTGCTTAGTGAGGAGTGGCAAGAAAGTTAATACATTAAAGCTTCTAATATGAATGATTATTACCAACCCCGGACAGCAATGTGACATGGGAAGAAATTAAATGAACAAATGTGGGTTTTGGCTACTGGCTCCTCACTTGCTAAAATGAAGATCACAGGTTTATACAATTTTATAATTGGGAGCTCATTCAGCCAAATCTTCCCATTTTAAAATTGAGGAAACAGAGCCCCAAAGGAAATGTAGTTCATCCCCTTCAGAGAGCTACTTCCTGGTGGGGCTGAGAGGAAGCCCCCTCCATGATCTGTCACTGCACTGGACAAAGCTATTTCTCAAGGATCAATGAGACATGGTGTGAGAAACCTTGAACTGGACAGAGCCCTCCACAGACATAAGGTTAAGGAGGGAGGTTAGCTCACCAGGGGTTCATGGAAGCCCATGTAACTCTAAAGACCATATTATGATTGCTGTTGTAAAGTTCTCATCTGAGGATTTCAGCTTTTTATTCACTGGCAGATTTCTCATTCTTAGCACAGTATAAACTCCATTTCTTTATAGAGCCCAAGAGTATCTTGAACAAAAGTTGCAGGCATTGATTTTGTTAATGGTGACGTAAAGTGGGCAGGAAAATGCACCTAGTTCTTGGAAATCTTATCAGTATGAGGCATTATTTTAATATTCAGTAGAGCCCTTGATTTACTGTGAGACTCTGAAGATCGCAAACACTTGGGCAGAGGCAAGCTGAGCCCTGGATGCTCCTAAAGTTGGCTAAGCCGCCTTGGCTCACCACCACAGTGATGTGAAAAGAGACCAAAGCATTCTGCCCCGTTCAGAATGTGATATTCTCACTGTGCCAGGATCTAGCTGGAGTCTTCACTGGAATCTATATAATATGAAAACTTTCATGAAGATTTACTATGATTTCACAAGAAAGGTAACCAAATGAGCTTGTTACCACTTACAACTATAAAAAGTATCCAATAAACAGCCCCCTGTTACAGGATTATTAGTGAGATGAAATGACTGTACGTGATAGACTATAACGGGAAATAAAAACTTAAGAATTATAGTGAAATAGCAATTTCTCGATATTAGAAATCTTTGTGCATAACATTATGATGGTAAATATTTTTGTTTACCTACTCATGCATTAAAACAAAAACACAACTACTGTAGATTAACATTTAAAAAATTACAAAATTACATAGCCCCTATAGATTAAGTAAAATGATTGTGCAGAAAGGCTATTATAACTTAATATCTTTTAAACTGGAAGACAAGTGATATGTGCAATTCCACAAATACATACTAGTTTACCTACTTCAATGATATATTCCTTGTGATTTAAAACCTTTATATTTTAAGTCAGTGAAAACAAACATAAATTTATCTTCCAAATATGAATTCTTCTTATTCTCAAAACTTGTCTTGATATGCTATGATTATACTGAAATGAATATTTTCAGGCAGACATATTTTTCTGTTGTAGGAAGTAATTTATATACATCATTTAAATTATGATCACCAAATATCCAAGTGTCTGAATCTATTATAAAATATTGCTTTAGGCTTATCAATTAGCAGGTTATTAAGCCTTCGAAATCAGAAGCATAGTAAATATAATGACAAGCGCATCACTTTCTAAAATAAGACAAAAAAGAGAGGAATTTACAAATTAGGATCCACATTCAGACTAATTGGGCAGGTAGCTAGATGATGGAAACCAAAGCGTCCCTAGAACATTTTAAGAAACCCTTTACTTCTTTTGAAGACTGTCATATTCTAGGGAAAAAAAAATCCATAATAGGCTACGTATAATTTTTTCCCCCTGAAACATAAAGTCTAACTTCACCTGCACTGTCAGAGAAGCAGGTTTTTTAAACCAAAGGAGATCAGCGCTCCAGGGTTAAACATGGAGACAGTACTTTATGTGCTCACTTTCTTTCCTGGGCTTCCTCTTCACTCTACTGCAAACATCGATTTCTGTACAGCCGTTGTTCACATACACGGGGCGGGGCTGGGGCACAGAAATCCTCAGAACTATTTATCTCTTAAGGTTTCCTTCAGAGGCAGAATGTCGTAAATGATTCCACCTCACTCTGCTGCATACTTTTCAGAGGCATGCCAGAGAATATCTAAGCCAAGGACACCCCTCTAATGGCTGAATGAAAAAGAGGCAGTTTCTCCACTAGGAATTTCCTTGAGCTCAGAATCAAGTTCAATATTAATTCTTTGTGCAAGATTCTTCAATCAGAAAATTTCAAAAAGGCTTTACCTTTCCCAGAAGCCATACGGAAAGGATATTAATCTTACTTCACAAAATATTAAAAACTTCTGTAAATAAGAAATACCAAAAACAAAGTCAAAAGACAAATTACAAAATGAGAAAAATACCTGAGAAGTATATTACAAGGGGTTAATTTATTTCAAGTATAATAAGCATTTACAAATTAAAAAAATAGACGACCTGAACTCACGGTTTGCAGATGGCTGATAAACATATGAAATCATCAACCTCAGTCATTACTCAACACAGGCCACTTGAAACAATGAGGTACAGCTTTTTAACTGCCAGACTGGCAAAGATGAAACTCTTTGACATCATGCAGTGCTAGTGAAGGTGTAGGGAACATGCGCTCAAACTACTGGTATAAATAGAAATCTATAAAACCTTCCTAGGGGCAATTTGACAGTATTTCATTAAGAAAATATACACACATATTTTGATCCAGCAATTCTACTTCAAGAAATGGATCCCATAGTTATCTTAGTAGCTATGTGCAAATATGCAGGAGGAATAATATATATTGCATCATTGTCTCTAACAGCTAAAAATGAGAAAACCTAAATGTCCATTAATAGCAAAATGATTAAATTATAATACATCTATAAAATAGGGTCCTAGGCATCCCTTGAGGGAATGAAGTAGAACTCTGACATATTAAAAAATGAACAAGGTATAGAAGATATATATAATAGAATTCCAACAGCATTAAAAATAAAAAAGAAACACAATGTGTGCACATTTGTATGTAATGTATATACTCATATATGTAATCAAACATTCTGGAAGATACATAAACATGTATGTTTATGTATGGTGTATGTTTATGTATGTGAGTGGGACTGGGTGAGGGTAAAGAGAAGGCTGAGACTTTCACTTCTCAATTCATATTTCCCTGCATAGTGTGAATTCTTTTTACCATTATGTACATGTTACTTTTAAAATATAATTTAGAACACTAGCTAAAGATGAATTCATTTTAATCAAAAGAACAAGTCTATACCTCATGTAGGGTACCCGCCGTGAAAACACCCTGAAGGAAACAGTTGGACTACCAGTGACCTGGTTGGTGTCTTTCTGATTTAATACAAGTGGCATTTGAAGGTAATTCATAAGAAATTTGTGCTTTCCCATCAGGATGCTAAAAATCAAGGCAGTAAGTGAGGAAATCCATATTCTAGTCTACACTATTAGGGCATATCTTTAAAAAACAAAATTTGAACAGACATTCTGATACCACCTTTTAACATATCTTAGGGTTTTGAGTATGGGTAGGCCTAGCTAGTGAAAACTATTTCACTGTGAAAAACCTCAACAAACAGTTTAGAATTCCAACCAATTCTTCTAAAAAGCAAAAAAGTACCTCTTATATCCTAATATTGTGAGGGATGGGGGAAATGTATTCATTACAAAAGAGGTCTGGTGATGTAAATGTGTGTAATTCGGTGCATTAAAAATTATAGAGTCCAGGGCTTCCCTGGTGGCGCAGTGGTTGGGAGTCTGCCTGCTGACGCAGGGGACGCGGGTTCGTGCCCCGGTCTGGGAAGATCCCACGTAATGTGGAGCGGCTGGGCCCGTGAGCCATGGCCACTGAGCCTGCACATCCGGAACCTGTGCTCCGCAGCGGGAGGGGCCACAGCAGTGGGAGGCCCAGGTACCGCAAAAAGAAAAAAAATTATAGAGCCTGAAAGACAAGTCAGCCTGAAGTCTGCAGTATAAATTTTAAGATAAAAATGTAAGCTTTTTCCAAGTTACATGCTCTGTTTCAACAACGGTTACATGGAAGACTTTCCTGCTGGGCTTTGTGTAGGGCTGTCCCCTTGTACTCACCTGTCAGGCTGTCTGGCCGAGGTGGAACCATCCTCTCGTAAATGTCATACTGCTGCTGTCCAAATTGTTCCATGTCATGAACAGTCCTTTGCAGTGAAGGTCCCAGATGCTGCGGTACGGCGGTCATCCCTGAGCGTTTGGGGGATAATGACCCCACCTGGCCTTGGGATGGGGAAGCTACTCGAGTCTGTGCATCCGTCAGGGTCAGTGGGGACCCCACTCTGGTGGTCGTTTGGTACTGAGGGGTTGGTCCGTTGGGACTGGAGGTCTGCCGGGAGGTGACCGACCCAATCCGACGTACAGCTGATGGGGAGGCGGGTCTCTGTGCAGAGTACGGAGAGGCTGCCCGCTGAGCAGGTAATGTGGTGGAGGAGTATGCACTGGGGTTCAGTGGTCGGGAGTCGGTCACTGATGGAGAGCCGAATCCACTACCAAGAGAAGTTCTCAGTGACCCCCTTGAAGGAGACACGCCTGTGCTGATAACATAAGAAGGAGACTGTGCTCTAGATGGAACTGAACTAACTCTTCTCATGGCCCGATTGGCTACTGATGGCTGATGAAAGGGGGAGAAAAGAGAATGGTTTATCCAGGGTTGTGTGTCCATTGTCATTACACAAAAAAATGTACATAGCTCACTACAGAATGTGAATTCACTATTTATTTTAGGCATCTAAGTTTCTTTTCCTTTTCTTGCTGTAGAGCTGGATCTTAATTTTTCCTTATTCTGTTTTTCTTGTTCTACTATTTTTTTTTTGGTGGTGGTTTAATCTCCAACTTTCCCCTTCAGAACACTAAAACCAACCAGTAAGGAGAGATCTAAAGACATTTAATATTCTTTTTTTCTTTTGTCTTTACATTATTTTACCCTCTGCCTACACATTTTCCACAACACATACCATGCTGTATTGCAAGTGTGAAGGGTCACTGGACCAGTGTACTTATTTTGTACCCTGCGAGTCAAAGTTTGGCTAAGTTAACCCATTTGTGTAAAACAAAAACAAAACAAACAAAACAAAACCTTTTCAATATGTTAATCTAGATAAAGCTAGAGCAGTATCTATAACTGCCTTTATAACTGTCTTTATGGGTTGGCCCCATTAACAAAAGGAAGGTTCTTTCAAAGTGGAATAATTGAACGTTTGGATAGGGCCTGTGCTCTCAGCTCTCCTCTGTGAGTGCTGCATTAGTGCGTTAGCCAAATCTATCTTTTCTTTTAGCTTAAGTGTGGCTGCTAGTGATTTCAGCCATTTCTTTCTACCTCCTTTGATTTATAAGCTCTTGTCTTAAGCTGGTGGATCAAAAGAGATACAAATACAAGTACCCTCAATCTGTTCCAGCCGGAGGTATGCTCAAAATCTCTGCTGAGTTCTGGCCAGCTGCAAATGACCAGACTGGGAAATGAAGAACATCTCTGCCAGGGCTAGTCCTTCTATGAATCCATAGACTTTTGCAAACACTGAGTCTCAGATCCCTTTCTTGATGCAGGACAACAATGAAGAAGAATGGTGGCTGGACTGAGGCAGTGGGTTATAAGCTCAGGACCAAGCTTTTTCTGTATCTCCTTAGTGACTACTAGAGTACAGTTGTCATCAACCCCCTTTCACTTTTAGTTGGGGCAATAAAGGAAGAAAAGGGATGAGTCACAGACTTTGTATACTCTTAGATGCCATAAGAAGAAACATGTTTTGTCTCCACGTGTCATAAGCAGTTGGCTGGCTGAAACACCTGCTCCGAGACCACTTGGGTGCTCAAACTCAACAATTCTGGGAAGGCAATAGCCATGGAAAGGAGAAGATCTGGGGAGGGAAGGTGACTGAAAATAAACAATAAGGCAAGAAAGAGGGAGTTTAAAAATTAGTAGGCAAGAGAACACACAGTGTGCCTCAGGCTGTCACAACATCATGCCGGCCTCTGCAACGCAGGCTCGCCTTGCATTCCAATTATAACTACCGTACCTCTCCATCCCCCCGTGTGAGTGAGCAAGAGCCCCCTAATCAGCCGCTGCTTTAACCCCATCCAGTCTGGGCGGGAACAGAAGCCTGAGGGTGACCTACATGCAGAGATGGGACCAAAACCAAAGCTGAAACCCAGGAGCTGTGCAAACAAAGAGGAGAAAGGGAAATTTCTCTGTGCAGCCTCAGGAGCAGTGGATAAAATCCCCACAATCAACTTGAGGTACCCTGCATATGTGGAATACCTGAATAGACAATGCGTCAACCCAAAATTGAGGTGGTGGACTTTGGGTGCAACTGTAGACTTGGGGTTTGCTGTCTGCGACTGACTTGTTTCTGATTTTTATGTTTATCTTAGTATAGTTTTTAGTGCTTGTTATCAATCGTGGATTTGTTTATTGGTTTGGTTGCTCCCTTCGTGTTTTTCAAATTGCTTTCTTATTTTTTTAATTTGAATTATTTTCTATTATTTTATTAATTATTATTTTTCTTTCTTTTTTTCTCCCTTTTCTTCTGAGCCATGTGGCTGACAGGGTCTTGGTGCTCCGGCCTGGTGTCAGGCCTGAGCCTCTGAGGTAAACCATTAGCCAGCAAAGTTCAGGACACTGGACCACCAGAGACCTCCTGGCCCCACATAGTATCAATCGGCAACAGCTCTCCCAGAGATCACAGTCTCAATGCTAAGACCCAGCTCCACCCAACGGAGAGCAAGCTCCAGCGCTGGATGCCCCATGCCAAATAACTAGCAAGACAGGAACACAACCCCACCCATTAGCAGAGAGGCTTCATAAAATCATACTAAGTTCACAGACACCCCAAAACACACCACTGGACGTGGCCTGCCCACCAGAAAGACAAGATCCAGCCCCACCCACCAGAACACAGGCACCAGTCCCCTCCACCAGGAAGCCTACACAAGCCACTGAACCAACCTCAACTACTGGGGGCAGACTCCAAAAACAACAAGTACTATGAACCTGCAGCCAGCGAAAAGGTGACCCCAAACACAGTAAGTTAAGCAAAATGAGAAGACAGAGAAATATGCAGGAGATAAATGAGTAAGGTAAAAACCAAACAGACAAAATAAATGAAGAGAAAATAGGCAGTCTACCTGAAAAAGAATTCAGAATAATGATAGTAAAGATGATCCAAAATCTTGAAAATAGAATGGAGAAAATACAAAAACGTTTAACAAGGACCTAGAAGAACTAAAGAGCAAATAAACAATGATGAACAACACAACAAATGAAATTAAAAATACTCTAGATGGGATCAATAGCAGAATAACTGAGGCAGAAGAATGGATAAGTGACCTGGAAGATAAAATAGTGGAAATAACTGCTGCAGAGCAGAATAAAGAAAAAAGAATGAAAAGAATTGAGGACAGTCTCAGAGATCTCTGGGACAATATTAAACACATCAACATTCGAATTATATGGGTCTCAGAAGAAGAAGAGAAAAAGAAAGGGCCTGAGAAAATATTTGAAGAGATTATAGTTGAAAACTTCCCTAACATGGGAAAGGAGATAGTCAATCAAGTCCAGGAAGCGCAGGGAGTGCCACAAAAGACAAATCCAAGGAGAAACACACCGAGACACATAATAATCAAACTATCAAAAATTAAATGCAAAGAAAAGATATTAAAAGCAGCAGGGGAAAAGCAACAAATAACACACAAAGGAATCCCCGTAAGATTAACAGCTGATCTTTCAGTAGAAACTCTGCAAGCCAGAAGGGAGTGGCAGGACATATTGAAAGTGATGAAAGGGAAAAACCTACAACCAAGATTACTCTACCCAGCAACGAACTCATTCAGATTTGACAGAGAAATGAAAACCTTTACAGACAAGCAAAAGCTAAGAGAATTCAGCACCACCAAACCAGCTTTACAACAAATGCTAAAGGAGCTTCTCTAGACAGGAGACATAAGAGAAGGAAAACACCTACAATAGCAAACCCAAAACAATTTAAAAATGGTAATGGGAACATACATATTGATAATTACCTTAAATGTAAATGGATTAAATGCTCCAAACAAAAGACACAGACTGGCTGAATGGATACAAAAACAAGACCCATATATATGCTGTCTACAAGACACCCACTTCAGACCTAGGGACTCATACAGACTGAAAGTGAGGGGATGGAAAAAGATATTCCATGCAAATGGAAATCAAAAGAAAGCTGGAGTAGCAATTCTCATATCAGACAAAATAGACTTTAAAATAAAGATTATTACAAGAGACAAAGAAGGACACTACATAATGATCAAGGGATCAATCCAAAAAGAAGATATAACAACTGTAAATATTTATGCACCCAACATAGGAGCACCTCAATATATAAAGCAAATGCTAACAGCCATAAAAGGGGAAACTGACAGTAACACATTCATAGTAGGAGACTTTAACACCCCATTTCACCAATGGACAGAACATCCAAAATGAAATTAAATAAGGAAACACAAGTTTTAAATGACACATTAAACAAGATGGACTTAATTGATACTTATAGGACATTCCGTCCAAAAACAATAGAATACGCTTTCTTCTCAAGTGCTCATGGAACATTCTCCAGGATAGATCATATCTCAGGTCACACATCAAGCCTTGGTAAATTTAAGAAAATTGAAATCATATTAAGTATCTTTTCTGACCACAATGCTATGAGACTAGATATAAATCACAGGAAAAAAACTGTAAAAAATACAGACACATGGAGGCTAAACACTATGCTATTAAATAACCAAGAGATCACTAAAGAAATCGAAGAGGAAATCAAAAGATAGCTAGAGACAAATGACAATGAAAACACGACAACCCAAAACCTATGGGATGAAGCAAATGCATTTCTAAGAGGGAAGTTTATAGCAATACAATCCTACCTCAAGAAACAAGAAAAATCTCAAATAAACAGCTTAACCTTACACCTAAAGCAATTAGAGAAAGAAGAAGAACAACAAAAAAACAACCCCAAAGTTAGCAGAATGAAAGAAATCATAAAGATCAGATCAAAAATAAATGAAAAAGAAATGAAGGAAACAATAGCAAAGATCAATAAAACTAAAAGCTGGTTCTTTGAAAAGATAAACAAAATTGATAAACCATTAGCCAGACTCATCAAGAAAAAAGGGAGAAGTCTCAACTCAACGGAATTAGAAATGAAAAAGGAGAAGTAACAACTGACACTGCAGAAATACAAAGGATCATGAGAGATTACTATAAGCAACAAGGTGCCAATAAAATGGACAACCTGGAAGAAATGGACAAATTCTTAGAAAAGCACAATCTTCCGAGACTGAACCAGGAAGAAACAGAAATATAAACAGACCAATCACAAGCACTGAAATTGAAACTGTGATTAAAAATCTTCCAACGAACAAAAGCCCAGGACCAGATGGCTTCACAGGTGAATGCTACCAAACATTTAGAGAAGAGCTAGCACCTATCCTTCTCAAACTCTTCCAAAATAGCAGAGGGAGGAATACTCCCAAACTCATTCTACAAGGCCATCATCACCCTGATACCAAAACCAGACAAAGACGTCACAAAAAAAGAAAACTACAGACCAATATCACTGATGAACCTAGATGCAAAATCCTCAACAAAAATACTAACAAACAGAATCCAACAGCACATTAAAAGGATCATACACCATGATGAAGTGGCGTTTATCCCAGGAATGCAAGGATTCTTCAATATATGCAAATCAATCAATGTGATACACAATATTAACAAACTGCAGGATAAAAATCATATGATAATCTCAATAGATGCTGAAAAAGCTTTTGACAAAATTCAACACCCATTTATGATAAAAAACTCTCCAGAAAGTAGGCATAGAAGGAACTTACCTCAACAAATAAAGGCCATATATAACAAACCCACAGCCAACATCGTCCTCAATGGTGAAAAACTGAAACCATTTTCTCTAAAATCAGGAACAAGACAAGGATGCCACTCTCACAAATATTATTCAACATAGTTTTGGAAGTTTTAGCCACAGCAATCAGAGAAGAAAAAGAAATAAAAGGAATCCAAATCGGAAAAGAAGAAGTAAAGCTGTCACTGTTTGCAGATGACGTGATACTATACATAGAGAATCCTAAAGATGCTACCAGAAAACTACTAGAGCTAATCAATGAATGTGGTAAAGTAGCAGGATACAAAATTAATGTACAGAAATCTCATGCATTCCTATACACCAATGATGAAAAATCTAAAAGAGAAATTAAGGAAACACTCCCATTTACCTCTGCAATGAAAAGAATAAAACACCTAGGAATAAACCTACCTAAGGAGACAAAAGATTGCAGGCTAATTGGCGGCGTTTGCGGAGGCTGGCATTTAGGGTGTCTGTGCTAGTTGCTGCTTTTGGTGCAAAAAATGCCTGGTTTGGAGGCCACAAGCCCTGCCCCATCTGAGTCGCAGGAGAAGAAGCCTCTGCAGCCCTGCTGTGCCTGCCCAGAGACCAAGAAGGTGTGCGATGCGTGATTGAGAAAGGACAAGAGAACTGTGGACACCTAATTGAGGCCCACAAGGAATGCAAAAGTTTTCTGTATGCAGAAAACTATAAGACACTGATGAAAGAAATTAAGGATGATACAAACAGATGGAGAGATATACCATGTTCTTGGATTGGAAGAATCAACATTATGAAAATGACTATACTACCCAAGGCAATCTACAGATTCAACGTGATCCCTATCAAACTACCAATGGCATTTTTCACAGAACTAGAACAAAAAATCTCACAATTTGTATGGAAACACAAAAGACCCCAAGTAGCCAAAGCACTCTTGAGAAAGAAAAACGGAGCTAGAGGAATCATGCTCCCTGACTTCAGTCTATACTACAAAGCAACAGTAACCAAGACAGTACGGTACTGGCCCCAAAACAGAAAATATAGATCAATGGAACAGGATAGAAAGCCCAGAGATAAACCCATGCACATATGGTCACCTTATCTTTGATAAAGGAGGCAAGAATATAAAATGGAGAAAAGAATTCTCTTCAATAAGTGGTGCTGGGAAAACTGGACAGCTACATGTAAAAGAATGAAATTAGCACCCTCCCTAACACCGTATACAAAAATAAACTCAAAATGGATTAAAGACCTAAATGTAAGGCCAGACATTATAAAACTCTTAGAGGAAAACATAGGCAGAACACTCTTTGACATAAATCACAGCAAGATCCTTTTTGACCCACCTCCTAGAGAAATGGAAATAAAAACAAAAATAAACAAATGGGACCTAATGAAACTTCACAGCTTTTGCACAGCAAAGGAAACCATAAACAAGACAAAAAGACAACCCTCAGAATGGGAGAAAATATTTGCAAATGAAGCAACTGACAAAGGATTAATCACCAAAATATATAAGCAGCTCATGCAGCTCAATGTCAAAAATACAAACAACCCAATCCAAAAATGGGCAGAAGACCTAAATAGACATTTCTCCAAAGAAGATATACAGATAGCCAACAAACACATGAAAGGATGCTCAATATCACTAATCATTAGAGAAATGCAAATCAAAACTACAATGAAGTATCACCTCACATCGGTCAGAATGGCCATCATCAAAAATCTATAAGCAATAAATGCTGGAGACAGTGTGGAGAAAAGGGAACCCTCCTGCACTGTTGGTGGGAATGTAAATTGATACAGCCACTATGGAGAACAGTATGGAAGTTCCTTAAAAAACTAAAAATAGAACTACCATACCATACCATATAACAGCAATCCCACTACATACCATACCATATAACAGCAATCCCAAAACCATAATTCAAAAAGAGACATGTACCACAATGTTCATTGCAGCACTATTTACAATGGCCAGGACACGGAAGCAACCTAAGTGTCCATTGACAGATGAATGGATAAAGAAGATGTGGCACATATATACAAGGGAATATTACTCATCCATATAAAGAAATGAAATTGCGTTACTTGTAGTGAGATGGAGGGACCTAGAGTCTGTCACAGAGAGTGAAGTAAGTCAGAAAGAGAAAAACAAATACTGTATGCTAACACATATACATGGAATCTAAAAAAAAAAAAAAAAAAAAGGTTCCAATGAACCTGGGGCAGGACAGGAATAAAGACACAAAAGTAGAGAATGGACTTGAGGACACGGTGAGGGGGAAGGGTAAGCTGGGATGAAGTGAGAGAGTAGCACTGACATATATACACTATCAAATGTAAAATAGATAGCTAATAGGAAGCAGCCACGTTGCACAGGGAGATCAACTCGGTGCTTTGTGACCACCTGGAAGGGTGAAATAGGGAGGGTGGGAGGGAGATGCAAGAGGGAGGGGATATGGGGATATACATATACATATAGCTGATTCACTTTGTTATACAGCAGAGACTAACACAACATTGTGAAGCAATTATACTCCAAAAAAGATGTTAAAAAAGAAAAAACAAAACAAAACAAAAAAATTAGTAGACAGTTGGAAAATTAAAATCTGTACTTGGGGTTTACTAATAGTGCTAAAGATAATTTAAAAAATCCCACACATAAGCTGTTTACTATCAAAATGGGATGACACTTGGCCCAGATATCTAGAAATTGTGTTCCCCAGAATACATGCAAGTTCAGTTTTAAAGATGGTCTTGCAATCTCCAGGAACAAAATCAACTTACCGTAAGTTAAAAAATAAATAAATTAATTAAAAAGGTCTCATGGCCACTCTTAGGGGCAAAATAGACAATCTGTGTAATTAATTATTGTTCGTAAGTGTGACTTCAGACCTGCCAACATAGAAATTCACCTAAGCAGATGAACTCCTGTAAGCATTTAGTCCAAAGTTTCCCAGAGTGTTTCATCAGAGCATCCCTAACAGCAGAGGAGTAAATGTACCATCTGAGGAATGGAGCTGGTGGAGAGGGGTCTGCAGCTGGAAGTAGTTTGCTATGGGCACAAGATTTCCTGTCTTACCTTAAAATTCATGCACCATATTTATGTTTGTTTTAATACAGAAATGTTTCTTTTCTTTTTTCTTTTTTTTTTTTTTTTGTGGTACGCGGGCCTCTCACTGTTGTGGCCTCTCCCGTTGCGTACCACAGGCTCCAGACGCGCAGGCCCAGCGGCCATGGCTCACGGGCCTAGCTGCTCCGCGGCATGTGGGATCCTCCCGGACCAGGGCACGAACCCGTGTTCCCTGCATGAGCAGGCGGACTCTCAACCACTGCGCCACCAGGGAAGCCCCAGAAATGTCTCTTAATACTTAAAAGTTTCCCTTAAATTGCTGAGCCAAAGTTGTTTTGTGTTTCTCCTTTGGCATTGCGAATGTTGGCCCGCTGCTGTGTGTACCTTCAGGGCTTCCTGTATCGCATTAAGAGAAGCTTAGGGTTCGCCTGACTTCTTTGATCATCTTGCCATTTTTCAGCTCCAGACAAATCACGGGGGTACTTGGACAGAGAGATCCTCACTACTTATTGCCACTCGGGACTCCTATTACTTTTATTAATTCTGGCATATGCTGGTGGACTGAGGTGAATAAAGTGGCAGTGAGTGAGGAGTTAAGAGTTTTTATAAATACATATGCATTATTATTTTTGACTATCAAGTAAGAAAACCTTAACAGAATAGTTATGCTTCTATATAATAGCTCCCTATAGGCAGGAATAACTATATTCTAGCAAAGCAAAAGAATACGTTTTCAGAGAACAATTCCAATGATGAAGGCAAAAACTTTGGTTAGAATGGGCCAGGCCCATTTTGTGCAGGTGTGGGAATAGTGCTTTGCCCTCTAGAACTCTTTACAGCATATTTTAGCTTTAGTATTTTTAGGAACTCATAACCCCTCAGGGACTAGAACATTCCACCCAATCCTCTCACACTCTCCGTGGACTATTCCCCTCATGCCAAACTTGCTGCTTACAGAAAAATTACTCTCCAATGTCTAGAATTTATCAGAATTCATTAATAGGAACTAATGCAGTTTTAGATTTCAAGCGTAAAATTTCATTAACATCATGGACTCATAGTGTAAAATGAGCCCATTTTTAAAAAAAGGATCGAGATGTATTTGGCTTACCTGAACCAGTGTTTGTCCTTCAGCTCTTGAATTCCTCACCAGGTGGTTATTAGTTGATCCTATGAATGAATGTTGTGGCCTATTATCTGCCTTACTCAAGTTCTGGCTGTTGTGGAAACTCCCTGCTTCCTGGTATCCACTGTCGGAATAAGAATTCATTTGTGTTGAACTTCTTGAGTTACCCAATGATCCTGAAGGAATGAAACCAGCAGAATATATCTTCATTTTACACTTCTGATGCTCATTTTCAAAATGGAAATATTAAAAGCAAATCTAATACTTAAAAGATAATACAACAGACCCTCACTTTCATGGAGAGACGTCTGTTCTGGTGAGTAGAGGGTTCCTTGCTCTGGCTCTGTCCTGATGAGATAGTTATTGGGATGGACAGCGTCCGAAGCTCTAGGTTTGTTTATACCAGTATTTGGCACATCTGGAAGAAGATAAGTTTAATCAGCTAAACTCAACGAAAATAATACATAAAAACTTGCTAAAAAAAGGTTCAGGTATTTATCAGTAATGTCTTATAATCTTAATACGAGACTATTAACTCAAGACTTCATACAAGTTAATACAAGACTATTTTCACCTTAAACTGAACAGTCATTTTGACTCTTTTCTATATGAAAGTATTCCATATACTCAGTTTATTAATATATCTTGCTAAATTTCATGAATGTTTTTCATCCTGATTACCAGCCACAAATTAACTTACATACTACATTAAATTAAAATCTGAAAACTGACCTTGTTACCCCTTGGAAAACTCACCTCTCAGGGTGAGTTCCTCCAAGAGGATTAACAGATGGAGTGAGAAGGGTGACTATGTAAAAAAAGATCCTCCATATCTCAAACTATTGAAATGAAAACTTGCATGATATTCACATTATTGAGCTTGGTGATGAAACCGCTGAAGGTAGGGCTAGCTTTTTATGTCACATTTCATATCATCTAAAATCAAAGGAACTCTGTGCAGTTTTCAGAATTGCCAACAATGGAAATTTAAATTTCTTATCCATTTGCTTATTTTATTCTTATAGTTTTTACAAAATGAATATAGACAAATCTAACCTCATTATTGTTTTCTTTACTCAAATCTGTCTCGCCCATTATCTTGTTTTATTTTCAACTGTATCATTTTGCCATCTTGAACTTAAAAAACAAAACAAAACAACTTATCTTCTTCCCGATTCCAACCTCTTTTTTATGCTATAAATTTAGGTGGTGTAGCTTTTACTGCCTTTTCCCAGTTCTAATCAAATATGTTCTCTTTCCTCTAGGTTCTTCAAAATATATTTGCCCATATTCTGATTATATTCATGACAAGTCTTTCTTTCCTCAAGTTTAACCCTCATGTTGCTAACAAACATTTTTTTCAGGAATGCCACTTCACTCTCACTTTACAGATTTAAATTGAATCGGTATCACATTCTGAGTTTAACACACAATCCTAAGGATTGAAATTAGTCTTTCCTTTCTGACATTCTTTCTTTAACTATTTATTAAGGCCCTACTATATGCCAGGCTCTAAGCATGCAGCTGAGAAAAGATACAGTGTTTGTGTGTCACCGTGCATGCACATGTTTGTGTTACTGTCGGGGGAAAGGAGCTTAGGAAAAATTTCCTAAAGGAAGTAATATCTAAGCAGTATCCACTTACCACAGGAGGCCAGTTTGCCCTTTCTTTATAGCACTTATCACCATCTCTCTCCACTAGACTATAAGCTCAAAGCAGGCAGGGACTTTTGTCTGCTTTGTTTACTGTTGTATCCTCAGTGCCTAGGATAGGTGCATAGCACTCAGTAGGTGCTCAGTAAATATTTATTGAACAAATTCCCAGTAAGAATAGCAGCTTCTCTTTATTGAGCACTGATTCATGCCTGGCATTGTGCTGTCGGCTTTACTTTATTGTGTTCAATAAGGTTTGTCTATGAAAAGCAAAGTAAAACTTTTAGGCATTGCTGATCAAGCTAGTTTGGAAAGTGAATATAGGGTTTACAGGAGAACTGGGATGCCACATTCTAAACCTTTAACTTGATGTCAGATTCAATCCAAGGTTTTGTTTTCTAGCCTCCAGAAAGATTTGCTGACATTCTTAATATAGGTTTTTGATGAACCTGTCTCTAGGTTTATCATTTGACATTACACTTCTAGGTAGCAGAACTCTGTGATAGTTCTGAATTCTTTTTTTTTTTTTTGCGGTATGCGGGCCTCTCACTGTTGTGGCTGCTCCCGTTGCGGAGCACAGGCTCCTGCCGCGCAGGCTCAGCGGCCATGGGCCACGGGCCCAGCCGCTCTGCGGCATGTGGGATCTTCCCGGACCAGGGCACGAACCCATGTCCCCTGCATCGGCAGGCAGACTCTCAACCACTGCGCCACCAGGGAAGCCCTGAATTCTTAAGTTTGGAATTTCAATACAGATTTCAGATTGTATGTGGATTCCCTGGTATACACGGAAACATGATCTAAGTCTGTATCAGGCTGCTAATAGTGAAGGGTAATCTGCTTCATTTGTAAGTCTTCTGTCTTTCCACAGTTCTAAACACTCTTACACAGCAATTCTTGAAGGAGTTTTACTAGGGACTGAGTAAAATACATAGTTTGCTAGGTTATAAGAGTTTTACAGGGAATGGAATGCCTCAGAGAAGCTAAACAAGAGAGGACCTGAGATCAGAGCTAGGTAGTAATCCACCTTTATTTCATCCAGGAACGGAACACTGGAAAATCACAAAGGAAATGGCAACAAACTATAGACATGGAAGCACCAATCTGGCAGTTTCAAGAACTGGCATAATGGAAAAGTGTGCCACTTTTAAAAAGAAAAAGACGTTTAGATAGCTCCTAGCTTCAGCTTTAGTACAAGATAAAACCTGGGATACCATTACATCAAAGCTCTTGGCTTGGAAACACTAGGTGGCATGCAGTGTCAGAATCTGAAAAATTATCACCATGGAAACCAAAACCATTAGAGTTCTGTGTATGTCTCTCTCTTTTTAACCATTAGGAGATATTATTTAAATAAGAAAAGAAAAAGAGACACGCTAAAAATCTGTACTTCAGCAGTTTTGTCTCTTTATCCAATGGAACATTTTCTCACAAACCAGGTGACAAGCAATTGTGCTCATTTACACTCTTTTCTAAGAGAAGCTATTTAAAATAATCTTGATGGGATCAAGATGGCAGAGTAGGAGGATCCTGAGCTCACTTCCTCCTACGGATACACAAAACTGCAACTACGGAGAGAACAACCATGTCTGAGAATGGCCTGAAGACTAGCAGAACAGATTTTCTACAACTGAGGATATAAAGAAAAGTCCACATTGAGATGGGTAGGAGGGGAAGATACACGGTCTAGTCAGAACGCACACACTTAGTGCAGCAACCCACAAACGGGAGAGATATTACGACCGTGGAGGACCCCTGAGGAGCGAGGGACCCAAGTCCCACGTCACGTTCCCCAGACCAGGGGAGCTGCACAAGGAAGACAAGCCCCCATAACGTCTGGCTTTGAAAACCAGCAAGGCTTAAGTCTGGAAGAGCCAGAGGACTGTGGGAAACCAAGACTCTGCCCATAAAGAGCTCACACACAAACTCACCTCTTCCAGGTACCAGGGCAGAAGCAACAGCCTGAAAAGCATTGAGGTCATATGAGAAGGAGATTCACTGACTATTTGGCGGTATGTGCCAGACGGCAGGTATCTGGTGGAACTTCCTTTGGGAATGGAAACACTGTCAGATGCCATTATTTTTTTCACTTTCCTTCCCCCTGGCTGACCTGTTGCTGGCAGCTGCCATTTCTGTTTCTCTTTTCTCAACCTAACTAACACTGTGCACCCTCCCCAGGTGTTCCTGAGGACCAGCCCTGCACAACCCACCTGCCCCAGCGGGCCCCTTTAAAGTGGTTCTCACTCTGCCCCAGCCAGTGGGTAGCCCCAGCCAGCACTGGCACCCCTCCAAAGTGGCTCTCACTCCAGGGAGCTAGCTCAGCATATCAGCATGTCTGCAACAGTTCCGGCTGGCCTTGCAGCCAGTTGAGCTGGGGACCAGCCCCACACATCAGTGTGCCTGCAGCAGTTGAGGAAAAACCTATCAGCTGGCTGGACCAAGGGGGTGAGCCCAGCCTACCAGAGTGCCTGTAGCAATAGTGGTCTAACCACAACAAGAGGGCACACACAGGGCTAGCCCTGGAGAGCCTGGCTCTTGTGACCAGGAGGAATTGTAATACTGGACCCCACAGGGGACTTTCTATATAAGACCACCGTTTCAGGACCAGGAGAAATAGATGATATGCCTAATGCATAGAAACAAACACAGAGAGTTAGACAAATGAGAAGACAAAGGAATAGCTTCCAAATGAAAAAAACAAGACAGAAACTCAGAAAAAGAACTAAACAAAATGGAGATAAACAATTTACCAGGTAGAGTTCAAAATAATGGTCATAAAGATGCTCACCAAACTAGGATGAAGAATGGATGAACTCGGAGAACTTCAAAAAAGAGAAAGAAAATATAAAAAAGAACTAATCAGAATTGAAGAATAAAATAACTGAAGTAAAAAACACACTAGAGGAAATCAACAGCAGATTAGAGGATGCAGAATAACATATCAATGATATGGAAGACAGGATGGTGAAAATCACTGAGTAAGAAGAGCAAAAAGGAAAAAGAATTTAAAAAATGAGGACAGTTTAAGGGACTACTGCAACAACATCAACTATCTAACATTCACATTACAGGGTCTGTAGAAGGAGAAGAGAGAGAGAAAAGGACAGAAAATCCATCTGAAGAAACAATGGCTGAAACTCCCCTAACCTGGGGAAGAAAACAGATATCCAGGTGCAGGAAGCACAAAGTCCCAAATAAGATGAACTCAAAGAGATCCACACCAAGACATAATTAAATGGCAATAGTTAAAGATAAAGAGAGAAAAACAAAAAGTCACATACAAGGGTTAATATGCCATAAGGCAATTGGCTGATTTTTCAGCAGAAACTTTACAGGCCATAAAGGAGTGGCATGATATAGTCAAAGTAATGAAAGGAAAAACTTACGACCAAGAATACCCTACCCGGCAAGATTACCATTCAGAATTGAGAGATAAAGAGTTTTCCAAACAAGTAAAAGCTAAAGAAGTTCATCATCACTAAACTGGTCTTAAAAAAATGTTAAAAGGACTTTTTTTAAATGGAAAAGAAAAGGCTATAACTAGAAACAAACAAACAAATGAACAAGATGAAAGAAAAAAATAGCACTGGTAAAGGGAAACATTTAGTAAAAGTAGTGGATCGACCACCTAAAAGGTCAGTATGAAGGTTAAAGGACAAAAGTAGTAAAATCATCTATATCTAAAAGAATGAGTTAAGTGATACACAAAATAAAAATAAAATATGACCTCAAAAACATAAAATGTTCAGGGAGGGGAGTAAAAAAAGTAGTGCTTTTAGAAAGTGCACAAACTTAAGCGACCATCAACTTAAAATAGATTGCTATATTCATAGGCTGTTATATATAAAACTCATGGGAACCACAAACCGAAAACCTGTAACAGATACACAAAAAATAAAGAGAAAGAAATATAAACATTACACTAAAGAAAGCCATCAAATCACAAGGGAAGAGAACAAGAGAAGAAGGAAGGAACATAGAAGAAGTATAAAAACAGCCAGAAAACAATTAACAAAATGGCCATGGGGTTTCCCTGGTGGCGCAGTGGTTGAGAGTCCACCTGCCGATGCAGGGGACACAGGTTCGTGCCCCGGTCCGGGAAGATCCCACATGCCGCGGAGCAGCTGGGCCCGTGAGCCATGGCTGCTGAGCCTGCGTGTCCGGAGCCTGTGCTCCGCAACGGGAGAGGCCACAACAGTGAGAGGCCCGCGTACCGCAAAAAAAATAAAAAAGGCCATAAGTATGTTCCTATCAATAATTACTTTTAATGGAAATAGACAACATGCTCCAGTCAAAAGACATAGGGTGGCAGAATGGATTAAAAAAACAAGACCCATATATATGCTGCCTACAAGAGACTCACTTCAGATCCAAACATACAAATGAAGGGATGGAAAAAGATGTTCCATGCAAACAGAAATGAAAAGAAAGCTGGGGTAGCAATACTTCTATCAGGCAAAATAAAATTTAAAATACAGACTGTGACAAGAGACAAAGAAGGGCATTACATAATGATAATGGGATCAATCCAACAAAAGGACATAACTTGTAAACAGCTATGCACCCAACACAGGAGCACCTACATACATAAAGGGAAATACTGACAGCAATACGATAATAGGGGACTTTAACACCCCACTTACATCAATGGACAGATCAACCAGACAGTCAATAAGGGAACATTGACTTTAAACAACACATTAGACCAAATAGACTTCACACACACACACAATACACATTCTTTTCTAAGGCACATGGAACATTCTCCAGGATGGATCACATGTTAGGTCACAAAACAAGTCTCGATAAATTTATGAAGACTGAAATCACATCAAGTGTGTTTTCTGACCATAATAGTATGAAACTAGAAATCAATAACGAGAAGAAAACTGGCAAAACCACAAACACCTGAAGGCTAAACAACATGCAACTAAACAACCAATGGGTCAATGAAGGAATCAAAGAAGAAATAAAAAAATACTTTGAGAAAAAGTGGAAACACAATATTTCAAAATCTATGGGACTAGGCAAAATCAGTTTTAAGAGGGAAGTTTATATGATACAGGACTACCTCAGGAAACAAGAAAATTCTGAAATAAATAATCTAACCTTACACCTAAAGGAACTGGAAAAAGAACAAAGCCCAAAGTTAGCAGAAAGAAGGAAGTAATAAAGATTGGAGCAGAAATAACTAAAATAGAGACTAAAAAACAATAGAAAAGATCAATGAAACTAAAAGCTGGTTCTCTGAAAAGATAAAATTGATAAACCTTTGGCTACACTCATCAAGAAAAACAGAGAGGGGACTCAAATAAATAAAATCAGAAATGAAGCAGGAGAAGTTACAACTGACACCACACAGAGGATTGTAAGAGATTACTTCAAACAATTACACGCCAACAAATCAGATAACCTAGAAGAAATGGATCAATTCCTAGAAACACAAAATCTTTCAAGACTGAATCAGGAAGAAACAGAAAATCTGAGCAGACTGATTGCTAGTAATGAAATTAAATCAGTAATAAAAAAAAAACTCCCAACAGACAAAAGCCCAGGCCCAGACTGGTTTCACAGGTGAATTCTACCAAACAAACAAACAAAAGAAAAGTTAAGACCTATCCTTCTCAAACAAATCCAAAAAACCCCATGCTTATATGGTCAGTTAATTTACTACAAAGAAGCCAAGAATATGCAATGGGGAAAGGCAGTCACTTCAATAAATGGTGTTAGGAAAACTGGATAACTACATGCAAAAGAATGAAACTGGGTCACTTTTTTTTTTTTTTTTACAACACATACAAAAATAAAATCAAAATGGATTAAAGACTCAAATGTAAGATCTGAAACCATAAAACCCTAGAACAAGACATAGGCAGTACACTCTTTGACACCAGTCTTAGCAATATTTTTTTGGATCTGTCTCCCCAGGCAAGGACAACAGAAGCAAAAATAAACAAACGAGACTACCTCAAACTAAACAGCTTTCGTACACCAACAAAACAAAAAGGTACCCCACTGACTGGGAGAAGATATTTGCAAATGATATATACGTTAAGGGGTTAATATTCAAAATACATAAAGAACCCATACAAATTAACATCAAAAAAACCAAAAAACAAGAAATAATTCAATTAAAAAATGGGCAGAGGACTTGAATAGGCTTTTTTTTTAACATCTTTATTGGGGTATAATTGCTTTACAATGGTGTGTTAGTTTCTGCTTTATAACAAAGTGAATCAGTTATACATGTACATATGTCCCCCTATCTCTTCCCTCTTGCGTCTCCCTCCCTCCCACTTGAATAGACATTTTTATAAGGAAGACATACAGATGATCAACAGATACATGACAAGATGCTCAACATCACTAACCATACGGAAATATAAATCAAAACCACATGCGCTATCACCTCACAGCTGTCAGAATGGTTATTATCAAAAAGACAAAAATCAAGTGTTGGTGATGATGTGGAGAAAAGAAAACCCTTGGGTACTGTTAGTGGGATTGTAAATTGGTGCAGCCATGATGGAAAAGAGTGTGGAGGCTCCTCAAAATATTAAAAAATAGAGCTACCATATGATCCAGCAATTTCACTTCTGGATATTTATCTGAAGAAAATAAAAGCATTAATTTGAGAAGATATATGCACTCATATGTTCACTGCACCATCACTTACAATAGCCAAATACGGAAGCAGCCCAAGTGTCCATCAATGGATGAATGGGTAAAGATGTGGTATTCCCTTGTGTGAATATTACTTGGCCATAAAAAAGAATGAGATTTTGCCATTTGCCACAACACGGACAGACCTAGAGGGTATCATGCTAAGTGAAGTAAGTCAGACAATGACAAATACCATATGATTTCATTTATATGTGGAAGCTAAAAACCAAAACAGAAACAGACTCATAGACACAGGGAAAGAAATTAGCTCTCAAGGGATGGGTGTGGGGGGATGGTTGGCAAAACTGGTGAAGGGGCTTAAGAGGTACAGACTTCCAGTTATAAAATAAATAAGTCATGGGGACATAATGTACAGCACAGATGAACCTAGGGGCAGGGCAGGAATAAAGATGCAGATGTAGAGGATGGCCTTCAGGACATGGGGCGGGGGAGGGGTAAGCTGGGACGAAGTGAGAGAGTGGCATGGACATATATATACTACCAAATGTAAAACATAGCTAGTGGGAAGCAGCCCCATAGCACAGGGAGATCAGCTCAGTGCTTTGCGATGACGTAGAGGGGTGGGATAGGGAGGGTGGGAGGGAGATGCAAGAGGGAGGAGATATGGGGATACATGTATGCATATGGCTGATTCACTTTGTTGTATAACAGAAACTAACACAGTATTATGAAGCAATTATACTCCAATAAAGATGTAGTAAATAGAAAAAGAGAATATAATCAACAATATCCCAATAACTCTGTACAGTGACAGATAGTTACTAGACTTATTATGATCAATTTGTAATGTATATAAATGTCAAATCACAATGTCATACACCCAAAACTAATATTGTATATCAACTATGCTTTAATTAAAAATAAATAAATAAATAATCTTACACAGATCAAGTACAAATTGTAAGATACATTATTCCATACTGGTCACCCTAGCAGTAAAACTTAACAGAATTAGAATCTCAATGCAAACACAAACGAAATCAACAAAATTACCCCCAAGTAATATGATCATCTGCCCTCTAAATGTTAGTATCTGTTTCTTATACTTTTATTTTTTTACTTTTTGGCTGTGCCGTGTGGCATGCAGTATCTCAGTTCCCTGAACCCATGCCCCTGCAGTGGAAGCACAGAGTCTTAACCACTGGACCATCAGGGAAGCCTATGTTTCTTATAGTTTTAAATGCAATGCCTCAGAAAACAGAATATAGAAAAGGACACAGAGATGTTAACTAGAACACTAAAATATTAAATCCCCATGTACCCCAAATCTAATTTGAAGACCTAAATAACTGGGTTTAGAGTACAGGGTACCTATTTTGTGCTTTATATTTCAGTAAATATAAAAGTTACAGTTTTACAAAGTTGGTTAAAGAGGTTTATTTAATATGAACTGTAAAACAACCAAATCCTATATACTGTGAATAAGGTCTTCAGTCATTTTTCTACTTCTATAGTAGAGTCCAATGATAATGTATACCTACAAAGACAAAAAGATACTGAAACCTCTTCTGAATCACTAAAAGGAAATTAAATTGTTTTCAAGATAGTTTTTGCTATTATTTACTGTTTCTTTGAAAACTTGTAATTCACAAATCGTATACACCCACATAAATGTATGTACATACAGTTACTATACCTCAGATATACAAACGGGTCATTTCCTAATTACTGAATAAAGTAAACCTTATTGTAGTATGGTGTGTCACAATTACTAATTATGCATTATTTATGCAATCTTTCAAATAAATGTCTTTTAAAAACGTCTGCTTTGTGGAATGGAAGCAGATACTAGTCAAATTTACCAGAGAAACCCACAGAGACTTACAGGATGGGGTTCATCATTTTATGATCAATGCTGTAAACTACAATTAAACAGTTGGCATGCTGTTTAGCACAATCAGAACATGAAATTGAGAGATTTTTAAGAGTAAAAATGGCAAACAGAATATGAATGCTACTTCTTTAATCTGCGTACTGAAGAACATGTGTTACCTTTTTGAAAAAATCACAAACATGTTTTCTGGGACACCAGAAATATACTATGGGAGATTTTCAAACATCAAATTAGCATCTTCCAAGAAAATGAATGTCTACAAATATAGAACTTGAATAAGCTTCAAGGTGGAATGAAATAATCTCCATCTGTGATTAAGACAGGGAGATTTGTGGAAGCATGGTCCTTCTTGTCTGCTACATTTCATCTGAGTGCCTGAATATTACCCAAAAAAGGGCAATTAATTAGAAAAAGTAGAAGGCCGCAGCTAAGAAAAGTAAGGGACAATAATGTTGTAGGGCTATGAAAATCTGTTACATTACCCATCCCATTAAGCTCACAGTAAAAGATGAAATACAAAGTGAATTATTTTATCTTTTCTGTGATGTACCTCCCAAATACATACCAAGTACACATAAAAATATGCTCAGTGAAAGGTCTAAGGCTTGTTTAAAGAACTTGAAATTCTTAAAATGACTCTGCTTTGTTAATCTGTGTGTCTGTTTATGTTATGTGAAATGACAGAGGTCTACACTGTGTGTGAAATCCCCACTGAAACAGGAACCTAGGGATCAGTAAGGAGATTTTTAGTATGTATAATCCTGTAACTAGTCTTTCACAAACCAGCAGGCTGCAACCTTATGCTAGATTCTCCTTGTCCTGAGTTGCTATAGCGTTTAGGGGTTTGCCCTTACATAAAAGGCAGTGTAGTGTGGGTTTTGGCAGGGACCTTGGGATGGTAATAGCACACAATGTTAAGGCAGATGATACTTTCTTTGACAGTTAAGGGAAATGGGTATGTCACATTTCTTCCAACTCTGGCCTATGAGTTGAAGTCAGGCTATCACACTCAGGTGCAACACTGTGAAAAATATGAGAATTTAGTCTTACAGGGACTCAACTTCCTGTTTGGCCCTGGGACTCTCACTTCCCGTAGCACCGTAGGCTCAGAAGGGAGTCTACTTTCCACAGAGCTGCTGCAGAAATATTCCAGTGCCTTCAATGGCTAAGAAGTAAAGCTCTCAGCCAAATTCTGGAAGCGGACCTGGAAAATGGTCCCCAAGACTTGTCCTCTTCAGTAGCTTCTCTGATGTACAAGACTCATTTCAACAGCAGGTAACTTTATTATTGGAGGCAATGAGAACGTTGGGAAATCCTGTTTCAGAGTGAAAATGTAAATAGGGTGATGGAAGCATGAAGCGTAAGAACAATTCTTTAAACCACATAAGATAGAGATGGATATTGACTGATATCTTAAGAATATTACAGATACTTGGAGTTTGTTGACCCAACTACAAACTACTACATACATATGATATTCTTTCAAAGTTGGGTTTTAATGGAAGTAAAGACTTAGAAGAACGAGCAGAAGACCATGTTTCTTGAAGCTATTTCTAGTCTGGTTCTCTTGATATATCTAGATTTTTGGATCTTATGCATGCTTATACTATCTCTTAAATATTAATAAGACAATGGCCCTAAAATTTTTACTCATACGGAAAACACTGTGTGAAAAGCCTTGGAAAATAAAAACCATTATTAATGAAGTACCTTCTAGTTCACTTTAAACCTTGCTCTAAACATCAACTAGTCTGCCTTAAAATCCACTGTAGAAGCTCATCTACCCGAATTGAATTTCATAGTTTAAACAAACTTCGTATCTGTATAAACTGGTATAAAGTACTTTGGATTTCTACAATGACAAATCTGAAAAATATTTTAGGTTTGTATGCCACCAGAGAGCTCTCCTGTTCAAAAACATTTTAAAATTCCTGAATTCTCTTCAGGGATTCAAAATGATTAAAACTAATTTTTAGGGGAAAAAATAGGAATTTCCACAAGTAGACATATTAAGATGAGTGTTTATTAAGTATTTTTAGTCTGGGTACTAACTAAAATACAGTTATTTAACTTACCATAAAAAATTCATAGTCTATTATCCCTATAAAAGGAAAACTATAAAAACAAGAAGTTTAGAAATACAAAGATGAAAAGAAATGGATCACATCTGCAAAGTGTCCGAGTTTAACAGGTAGTGCTCATAAAAGGCCAGAGGGCTCTCACTTCCTAACGAGTAAAGCTGAACAAAGAATAAGGGACTTGCTGTGATGTAAAAAGTGTAGTCTATGGAAACTAAGTGCTCAAAAACCAGTCAAATATTTTTCCAAAGACAAATTTTGTTCCTTTTGGGGAAAAGATGTTACCAAATATATAAATGAAAATATCTGATAGTGGGAGATACATTTCTTCTGTTAAAAAAAAAAAAAAGAAACCAAAAAAAACCTTCTCTAAAAAATTCCATACATATTCACCTTTAAAAGAAATGAATGGGTCTTGTGAAACCAGGTTTTTCTGTACTTTTCTACTGGATTATCTATTTTGGTAAAGATTATCAAGATAAAGCTAAATGTAGGCTAACTTTGGCATAAAAATGAAATGTGGAGTTATAGATGGTAGCCTTTTTAACGTTTCCCAAGGTAACAATTGTAAGCTAAGGAAGTGGGGCTCTGTGTTGAGGAGGTGGTAATGGAAAAACAGGAGATTTTGGACTTTACAATTTCTATTTTATTTTAGCTAGTTAATAGATTATTTCTTCACATATCACTAAAAACATGAGAAAATTTAAATATTTATTTGACATGTTTGAATTAAACATAAAATGTTAAAGGCTAAAGCTGGATATTTGATTTTTACATGAAGTACTAACAATATTTAAGCTTCTGGGGGATGTGTTCATACGTCATGAATAACTGGCTCAGGAACATAAAGATACATGTTGGCTAAAGCTAAATGCTAATATTCTTATTTGCTGGCACAAACACCCATGCAAAAACAGAGTGATAAATGTGGAGTTCTAAGCTGATGCCCGGCACGCTACAGGCGATTTTGCTTAGTAAGAATTGTAACAAAATCCCATCTATGTGGAGACTCAAATTAAGTACCACCCACTGGCTGGGGAGCACATGTCACTGTCTCATAGTTGGTTTCATTTCTGTTAGGACCAGCCTTCAGAGTATGGGCAACAGCTTACTGGCTTTAACACGTCACTCTGATGTACGATTTAAATCCCACTATTTTGAACTCTTTATTTAAACAACTTGTATTTAAATTTTTTAAAATTAAACTTTTCAAACATATATAAAAACAGAGAAAAGTATAATTAACAATGCCCCAGATTTCATAATTATATTATACCACACTTTTATGATCTATTTATCTTTTTCTTTTCTTCTGTTAGAGAATTTTAAAACAGACCTCTCATATCAGATGATCAGAACTCTAAATACTTCCATTTGTAGCTCTATAAAATAAGGACTTCACAAAACTACAATTATTCCATAATGCCGTATAATGAGTTCATATTCAGAATTTTCCTGATGTCTCAGAAATGTCTTTCTTCAGTGGCTTGTACTAGTCAGGCTGAAATAAGGTTCACTGATTGCGTTTTTGATTGTTACTTAAGTTCTTTCGATCTAGAAAGGATTTCCCATTCCTTCATTTTCATTTTCTTGGCTCACTGCTGGAACCATAGCAATAAACTCATAGGATGCGCCACATTCTAAATGTTTGATGGCTTTCTCGCGGTGGCATTTACACATCCTCAAACCTCAATTTTTCCTGTAAGCAGAAATTTAGAGCTAAAAGCTTTCAGGTCAAACTTTTGTGGTTAGAATACTTCATGAACAGTGTTGTGTACTTCACATGAAGTCACATCAGAACTTTTACATTTGCTCAGATCGAGCAGCCAATTCAAGTGGTGGCAGCCTGATCTTTGTATTTACAAGTTCACCATCTTCCTTTCTACTAATGCAAGGATTCTCAACCTTGGTTGCACACTGCACAACTTGGTTGTCTGGCGTGGAAGTGGAGGGCATAGAATTTAGAAACTACTGCCGAGTCCCATGCCCAGAGATTCCAATTCAATCAGCCCAAGTTGTGGTATGAGTATCAGGATTTTTAAAAACTCCCAAGGTGATTCCAATGTGCAGCTAGGATTGAGAATATAGAGGTTTTTGCGTACACTGACAATCTTTGCTTGAACGAGTGATTTCATTAGGGGCTGTAAATTGGTGATTTTTCTAATTTTATTGTTCTTTCTACATTTATCAGCAGGAATTCTTTGGCATATTTAAGAAATCTTTAGATATTCAGTAATGACTAGGGTTATTTGGTGATCCTGAAATAAAATCTGTATAGGACAAGCAGGATAAAATTTTAATTCTTTTCTTTAATTACTAGTAACTAACTTGATTTAATTATGAGTAAGGCAGTGGTTCTCAAACTGCAGAGTGGAATCAACTGGGGAGATTTAAAGACTATTGATTTCTGGTTTGGGCCCCAGACTTTTGGATTTAATTGTGTATCAGGAGGGCCGGGAATAATATTTTAACAGCTCCACAGGCAATTTTAATGTGCAGCAAAGTTTGGGCACCTCTGGAGTGAGGTGTTGGTTCCCAAATCACCTCTAATAGTGATAGTAGTTTTTGCTTGTTTTGGTAATCGTTTTTGCATTTTTGTTGACAGAAAAATGTATCTGATCATTTTGAGACAGATACGAAAAGAGAAGAAACCAAAGCTGATAGGTATCATGACAAATTTATTAAATTCCAAGATCAGGCTTATCTCCAATTTCCATAAGAATGAATCAAATAATAGAATGGTCAGTGGTATGCTGAAGTTTCCATGCAATCTTCTGATTTAATGAATATTTAATAATTATTTCTGTAAATGATTTTACTCTATTTAATATGTAGATAGAGCTTATGATACAGGGAAATTTGAAGCCATTTTTTTAAATACTCATGAGGATTTACACTTTGTATGTTACTACCCTCTGATAGCATGGGAAGCATGATAGGCATGACACTTGGTATAGGTAGGAATATATGTTTGTGGGGACCTATTTGGACCCTGAGAGATTATTCTAAACTAAAGATATTTGAGATTCAACAGATGCAGAAGGAAGCCTTTTTGGAGCTTCCCTTATTTCACTAAAAGCAGAAAAGTCCTGGGAGTGAGGCTGCCATGGATCCTTTCTGGGGGAGTTTTATGGAATGAAACAAACATCATCACAAACTGTCTTATCTCCTGTTTGTTCCCCTAGAAATCCACTTGTTCTTCCCATACAAGCCTCTTCTGCCTGCTTCCTCTCCCCTAAGTTAGGTATATAAGCCCCCAACCCTAGTCATTTAGGGAGCTACTTCTTTTTTTTTTAATTTTTAAAATATTTATTTATTTGGCTGCATCGGGTCTTAGTTGCAGCATGCTGATCTTTGTTGAGACACGTGGGATCTTTTGTTGCGGCGTGTGGGCTCTTCATTGCTGCGTGTGGGCTCCTCTCTAGTTGTGGCATGAAGATTTTCTCACTCTAGTTGTGGCACAGGTTCCAGAGCGTGTGGGCTCTGTAGTTTGCGGCACGCAGGCTCCTAGTTGAGGTGTGCGAGCTCAGTAGTTGTGGCACGTGGGCTTAGTTGCCTCACGGCATGTATGATCTTAGTTCCCTGACCAGGGATTGAACCCGTGTCCCTCGCATTGGAAGGCGAATTCTTTACCACTGGACCACCAGGGAAGTCCCTAGGGAGGTATTTCTTTTGTGAGCTCTCATATGCATATGAATACTCAGGGTTTTTGAAAAATTATTATTAATCTGTCTACCGTCAGTTAAATTCACAGGCCCCCAGTTACTTAACATAAGAGGTTAGAGGAAAAATCTCCCCCCCCCCCCCGCCACATACTGCTAAGCATTTTCAGTGGGCAATTGGACACTATTTGCCAAAATAAAAATGTATACATCCTTGCCCAGGCAGTTCCCCTTAAAAATGTAATCAACAGAGACACTCAGATGTGCAGTGAAAAATTTTACCACTGCTTGTCAAAGGGCAAAGTTGGAAAAAACGAAATATTCACTAATAAGGGACTGGTTACATAAATTTTCTAAACAATAGATAGCCATTAAAAAGGAGGCAGATCTTTATAAATTGACACAGAAACACATGCATAGTTTTACTATGTTGTTAAGGAAAGAAACACTTAAGTCATAGAACAATGTATAACATATCCTCATTGTATTAAAAACAAAACAAAACAAATGCAAATGTGTGGATATTTACACACACACCCCTCAGATTTTCTGTGTGTGTGTGTGTGTGTGTGTGTGTGTGTGTGTGTGTGTGTGTGTGTGTGTAGGTATGTGGGGCAATGGCCATGGTATGGGTAGACGTGGCAATGAAGGAAATTTTTACCTTTTACTCCAAATTCTCCTAGACAATTTATTTTAAATAAGAAGCATGCCAAAATAAACAAATAGACAAAAAAAAACACACACAAAAGCATAACTTACTTTTGTAACAAAACATGAAAAAGTGGTGATTAGGAAGCTACAGCACTGCAATTGTGGTAGGAAGACTATAATGACTGTGTTACTAAAAAAGGTCTGAAAAAATAGGGGAGGAAAATCTTGGGACTCCAAGGCCAATATTAACAGAAATTCATATTCCTCTTGGTATTTGGAAGAGAAGCAGAAATAAAATTTTGTCATTTATACAATTTATAGTCATAATAAATCATAACATTCAAAATCTGCAGTAAAATAATAGTCCTTTATCCATGATTGCTAATTTAATATTCTATTTATGAATATGCATGATATAACTTCCTACTGTGGGGACAGACAGCGCACTCCAGCCCTGGAGGCTGCTCCTTGTCCTAATGTGCAGGGAAGAGGAGGGGAGGGGTAGATTCTCAGGCTGCTGCCGCTCCCCTCCCCTCATTTTACACACAAGTACTGAAACTGGCAACTGCCTAGATTCTAGTAATTTCCCCCTTGAAACAGAAAAACTGTGAAATTGTGATTTGTGACAAAATTCACAAGTTTACAGGATGTGGCTGGAGGATTTAAGTAACAACCCATGATCACTTTGACAAAAGGACTCAATTTATGGCTTCAACAGCTTCTTTCTGGTAGGTAGGGCACATGGTGCTTGGTTATCTTTATGACTGAATTGGTGTGCTTTTTCTTAATAGAGAGGTAAGTCCAAGGTTTTTCTCTTTAAAAGATATCCTCCATAATATAATATTTTCCATCATGAAGAAGTATAATTACTTGTGCAAAAATTTGCATTCTCACTTTCTTCGGGTCTTTACCTATTATTCTAATATATATTTTCTGTGATTCTGGAGTTTATTTTTCTATTTTATTATATGGGTTCTTAAAAGTTACCTCAAATTTTGGTGGAACGTAAGAGACTGTACAAATACATACATTGGTAAGACATATGAAGACGTGAATAGTGGAAAAATGGCACACTAACAGAAGAGGAAACAGGAACCCTAAGACAACATTCCCTCTTCACTCTTTTTCAGCAGAGTATACATAAACACACCCACCAAATCCAAGGTCATAAGAAATGCAAGGCTAAGGAAAAAGCAAAGCCACAACAGAAAATAATAAACTCTCCTCTTCATAAAAGACAAGAGGAGGTCCATTTATGTTTTTAGAGAGCAGACATGTAATGCTGGTAAGCTAGAAAATACAGAATAATGGAAGAGAGACGGCAACAGAAAGGCAAGATAACAATAAAGCATATATGCTTTAAACAATTTTATTATGTCCAGGGGAGCTTCTCCTTAAGATTCCTTCCCAATCAGCCTAGGAAAATAAAAATGTTTTGTAGAATGGATGATTCTTCCCCACACTTTGAGTGTCCAAGGCTTTGGCTTTCTGCTTTGCAACAGCCTGCGATCCTTGGTACAAGTTAAAAATCAAAAATCAACCAACCAGGGCTTCCCTGGTGGTGCAGTGGTTGAGAATCTGTCTGCCAATGCAGGGGACACGGGTTCGAGCCCTAGTCTGGGAAGATCCCACATGCCGCGGAGCAACTGGGCCCGTGAGCCACAACTACTGAGCCTGCGCGTCTGGAGCCTGTGCTCTGCAACAAGAGAGGCCGCGATAGCGAGAGGCCCGCGCACCGCGATGAAGAGTGGCCCCCGCTCGCCGCAACTGGAGAAAGCCCTCGCACAGAAACGAAGACCGAACGCAGCCAAAAATAAATACATAAATAAATAAAAATATATTAAAAAATATCAACCAACCAACCAATCAACCAACCAGAAAACACAAGTAAGCTGATCCTCCTGAACTGAATCATATAAATGGAAATCTTTTCTGCCTAGGGCATCTTGAGCTTTTCCTTAGAAAATGACTCTGCAGTAAGTTAGCTATTTAAAAACAAATTTAGCAGTTGGTCTCAATTTCTGACATTTCAATGGAATATTGCTGAAAACTCCTGAGTAGGCAGGGATCACTCCCAGGTAGTGATCAAACTATTGCCTTGCTAACAATTCACCTTATGGCTGAAAAGCTTTTCAAGCCAAATTTGTGGTAAACCACCACACACAAAAGGTAGAGAAACTGTCTTCAAGTAAGTGTTCAAAATATTAAAGAAAAATGAGGAACAATAACAGACCTTCAATCCTAAATCCTTTCAAATAATCCTTTCTTATTTAGGAAACCAAGATAATTGAATAAAGATGTTTCTTTTGTCAAGACCTATCCAAAGACAAAACAGACCAAAGACCCTTTAAGTATTTTCTTATATTTAAGCCACCCCTACCTCATTCTGGGTGGGACTGCCAAATTCTAAAAATAAGATTATTTTCATATTACATTCAGGGTCTCTGCATGCAAACTGGTAAAGAGAAAATAACAGTTAAACTTTATAGGAAATGTAGCAGCAAAACTGTCATTTCATCCCGTTCACTTACAATCAAACTTCTAAAGGGCATCTATAACTGCTCAGAAAAAGGAATATGAAACAAATAAGATTTTTATCTTTTATTCATACAATTAAATTTCAATTTTCTACCCTTATCATTAGAGCTTATTGCCATGGTTACAATTTAAATACCTTAAGTATGGTTGAAAAGTAGGCAACTTTAAGAAAACACACAAGAAACGTTAATGTAATTAAAATAATAGAGAGTAGAATAAGTATCAGTTGTGTTGGCTGTGTTTGAAAGTTAATATACTTCCCCCTCCCTGCAAAAGGAAAAAGGGTAAGTAAAACTCCCAGGTTGGAATATGAGTTTGGGCAGCAGTATACTCTGACCAAAGTAAGGGAGGAAGTATAGTTATCAGGTGTGAATTATGAATGTCGCTGTGGTGAGGACAGCTGAATTACTAGAGCTGTATTTCCCTAACACTAAAGTATTTGGGGAGCCATCTGGCATATATTAAAAATATATGAATATATAATACTCATATATTAAATGAAATATATCTATAATATTTTATTTATAATATTTTATTTATTTATCTATCTATATTCTATGCACTAGTAAATCACGAAGATGGTGGTCAAATGACTGAAGCTGAGTAAATGCACTGGAGGGGAGGAGAGGCAGAAAGGATGCCAAGGGCCCAGATGTTCATTCTCCATCGTGCGTCTTCACAAGCGCATTCTCTCCATATGTAAATCCATGCAATCACACACCGTGCCCGCCTGGCTTTTGGCAGTTAAAAAATCCACAACTGCCCCCTCCACCTCAGTTCAGTCAGGATGTTTCTCCAGCTCTACTTCAGGCAGCACTGCTGGCATGGCTCTATCTCCTTCATGGTTCCAGCTAATGCTGGAAAACTCGCCGGGTCCCACCTCCCACCACTGCTCCAGTTTGGTGGCAAAGCCACCCAGCCCCTTGTCCCTGCAGTCTTAGACATGGCAGCAGCTTCCAGGAAGGACCACTCCTTTGGGTGGTTGGGCCCTGACTGACACAGCTATTCTCCTTGGGCTACAAAGAACTCTCACCTATCAAACACTAGTCCTCCAAGAGAAAAGGGCAACGGCGGGATATTGAAACATTTTGTAGATAGAGATATAAATGATGACACTCATGAGGGAGTATGAGAGGACTGGCCTCATATAGCTAAAAGGAGAGAGAATGAATGCAATCTTTTTAAGAAGGCAACTTGGTAATACATTTAAAGAGCCTTAAAAATGTTCATATAGTTTGAATAGTTTTCTTCCTAAAAATCTAGCCTAAGGTAAATCAATGCTGCAGATATAATTTTATACATAAGGATGTTTACCATAATGTTATTTATTACAATGAAAAGTTAGAAACAACTTAAATGTCCAAAAATAGAGCTATGGGTAAACATGGTATACACTTGTAGTTTTCCTTTACAGAATCCACCCCCGTCGCCCCCAATTTTAAGTATATAGAGTTATATACCTCCACTAGACTTGAAACACTTAAGAGGGCAAGGATATTTGTTTTAAACATTGACAACTACATGCTAGCCAACTAGACTCTCAAGAAATATTTTCGGAATAAATTAATGATGCAGTATTAAACATGAACTTACAGGAGAATTTTACATTAAATGGTACGTGTTTGCCATAACCAAGTAGCAAATGCACTGTGTATTTTTCTTTAAACTGAATTTTTCAACTCTCTTTTTAGCAGTTCATAGCACTGCTATTTCTCCTGAGGAATGTTTAAATCAGGTGACTTTTTGCTCAAACGATTTCCAGTGGCTTCCCATGATGTGCAGGAAGTTCAAAGTCCCTGGTATTTACAGATCTCTATAATTTGGCCCAGTGTGGCTATCTAGCCTTTGCACATCTTATCATCTCTCAAACTAGTTTCAAATGTTCCCACAAGACATTTCTGTCGTCTCTTCTGCTGCCCAATGACAGTGCCCTTTCCACAGCCGGGCTGCTGGTCAAGCCCCAGGCTCCAGGCTCATCCTCTCTGCCAAGCTATCTCAAAAGTGGGCTGTCCATTTAATGACAATGTTTCCCACATAATACTTACTTGGTAGTTAACCACATATTATTTCATGCCATGTCTTTCTTTGCATTAAACTGCCATTTGTAAGTCTTCTTGTTAAGTAGCCTTTCACATGTCTCTTCCTAATCTATGGTTTGAGTAAAATACTATATTTCTTGGGAATAGGTTCTTTACAAAATGGCAAATTGCCTTGTATCCACTATAAATAACACCAGAATCCTGGTGCCCAGGTTCAGGTAAACTCAGATACCAGGCATTTGGTGATTTAAGTTTTACTCAATTCAAACCTTGCTTAAAAAGTGCCGAAGTATTCAGGTATCAAGGCCTATTCTAGCATTCACACATTGCTGGCATTGTCCTTTACATTATGAGAGGTGAGGGAGGTGAGGGGCATATGTGTGGAGCCCAACACTCTCTGACCAATGACACGTATAGTACTTGGCTCATGATGTGGCTACTCAGGAAGCGTTTAATGAGTGAAGACTGAGTATGAAGATATCGAACATCTGTGAAAGTGGCAGACACTCTCCTCAATGCAATTCATCCTTGATATGAGGTGAATTTAGGGTAAAAAGAAGAGATAAAGAGACTATGTTAGAATCTTCCAGACTAGTTTAGAAGCTATCAGGTGGTCTACATCTGGATACATAAGGAAAATGAACACTTCAGGCAACTCTTTTCTTGAGTATGAGAAACACTGTAAAAGGAAAGACCTTGACTTATATAACTGATATCCCAGATTATACAAAAACCTTTGGGAGGGCATCCCTGTATTTCTTTATGATAAAAAATTCAGCTACTGAATTGATATTAAAAATGTTTTGATGCCCAGTGCTTTAACTTCTTTACAGCTGGCATATATAAATCTATTCAAGTCTGTTAAAAAAAAATTAAGCATATTAAGAAAGTACTACTTCAAAGCAAAGCAGCTCAATATTGTCACTATTAAAGGCTTTGCTTGGCTGATTTCACCAAGAAGTAGTAATTTAAGAGAGCAGGCTCTGTCTGTGCAAAACTAAAGGAAGATATTTTATATGATTAAAAACTCATACCTGTTGATCTCCAAGGAAATGACTTCTCAGTTGAGCTAGAGAAAAAGAAGGAAAAAAAATGGAACATTTACTTCCTTTGTCATAAAATTTAACTTTGGATCTCTTTTGCATATAGACATTTAATTTTCACATTTAATTATATAAAAGTATAAAAACCTCAAACAAAATTTAAAATGACTGTTCTAAGTTAATTTTTAGACAGTATTAAACCCTCCACATCAATTTGGGACAAAACTGTATTTCTTGGAAATTAAGGCAAGTTATAAAATGACTTATAAAGTTGTAAAACGACTTACAAAATGACATAAAAAGTATGATTCTCCTTGGATAAGACAAATACAATAGCACAACTAACTGTGACCTTCATAGTACTTATGTGAAGTACTACACTGCTTCGTGTGGAATAACTAATATGAAAACTACATATAAATTAAAACAACATATACATTATACTGTACAACATATACATTAAAAAGAACCAAAAAGGCTGTTAAGAAGTTCATTCAATTTACTTATTTTCAAAAGAAGCCCTAGATGTTATAATAGACACATAAGTTAACAGGGTCATTTTGAACTGAATGTTGCCTTATAAAATTTAAATATCCTAAACCTTTATATCAAAATATAAGGTTTTACAAGCTAGGAGAAAATTTTAACTGTATATTTTTCTTGGTTTATAGAGTACCAATTTTAAAAATTTGTGTATAAAAACATATCTGTGCCTCCCTGGTCCCCCTCCCCCGCTTAAAATACTCAATACGGGAAAGCATGGTGCTTAGGGGATGGTGTGGTAGAACAAAGGTACAAGAGGCTGGATTATTAGGCATTTATTAAATGTCAGAGTAAGTACCTCACATATATTATCTCCTTTATATTATTCACAACAACCTAACGAATAGGTACATTATTATCTTTACAGATAAAAAAAACTGGCCAAAGTCTTACGCTAGTAACTGGAAGAGCTGGGATTCAAGCCCAGGATGGTTTGATTTCAAAGTCAGGGCTTCTCACCACTGTGCTATATAGTAGAATAGCTTGTGATCCCATTTTTGCATTAAACACACACACACACACACACACACACACACACACACACACACACACACACACACAATATGCCTAGGAAGAAACCTAGAAAAATAAAAACCAAAGTGCTAGCAGTTATTTCTGTGGGGTACAACTAAAAGGAGTTTTTTCCTTTTTAAACATTTGTATTTTTTTCCTGGAAATCAGAAACAAACACATACTGAAGTATTTTGGAAGTATTTATTAAGTTTATTGAAAAGGTATGTGACTTTGGGCTTAAGGAAAGTCTGTAACTTAAAGAAAGGGACATCCTTTCAGTGCCGTAGGTGTAAGATTTTAAGTACTTGTTAGTTGCTTGATATTCCTCCCCAAGTCATTAAGTGGCTAATGAAACTCTTGCTGGTTAAAAATTCTAGATTCAGTAAGAATTCCCTGAACTTCAATTTTGTCTGTGATTTGCCTTTTTGTCACCACAGGCCTTGCAGCTCACATTCCAGGACCTTGAACTAGCTGCAAGCAGGGGGGCATGCTCTCAGTGAATGGAGTCAGTTAATGCTAATCTTCAGCACTCCGGTCATGTTCCTGTACCTGATGCACTCCTAACTGATTTCAAAAGGGACTGATGGGGAAGAAAAAAAAGATGAAAATCTGGTGAAGTATCAATAAGGGCACATCTGTCTTGTTCCTGAAGATAGGTCATCACATTCTTATGACTTCAAAAGTGGTTTCCCAGACTGAATTTCAATTCCTCTTGAATATGTTTTTATTATTTAATTCTATTATCTAAATTAGTTTTCTAATCACTGAGGTTGCTATTACCCAACTGTGTTCCTATTAACATGTTCATATTTTTTGTCAATATTAAAATACATGGTAAATCAAACTGTCATCCAGAATTGTGTAATATACCTCAAGTTTCTTGGGAGTGATAAAGTCTGTTATCTTCTGATTGAAATTTACATAAACTTTAATGAAATATGTTTACAAGATTTTTATTCTTGAAGTTATAGATCACAGAATATAATTCATCTTAACTGCTCAAATTGGGCAAGGGTTGTGGCTGTTTTGCATCTCGTTAGGTCAAGTGCCCAGCATACTGCCTGGCACATAGAAGATGCTTAATACACATTGCTGCTGTAACACAAATTGTGAAAAAGTAATACCGGGTTCTTCACTGTTCTGAAAGATCAGGTGTATGTAAATTATTACTTACTACTTTGTTCGAACAGGTCAAATTATTCTCTCCCACTCCAGGTAGGAAATTCCAGTAGCCTCATTGCATAACAATCAGGCAACCAGCAGTTTTGCTGCTGAAAAGGCCTTTGGTCATCAAAATACAATAAAGTATTCCTAGGTGAAGGCAAGGGGAAGTCTCCGTTAAAATTATTTTTCCCTACTCTATTCTAGACAAACAACAGAAATCACTAGGAAAATAAGTTAATATTGAGGATTAAAAATAAGCAAAAGTTCCACTTTGAAGACTATATATTCAGCCCGTTTACCTTCACACTGATTCCACAATTCTGTGTGATAGCTGGTCATTATATGTTATTCAGAACAGTCTATTTCTTTCTGGACCACTTACTTTATATGATTCTCAAATTGTTCACCACTCTGGGATTCAGGGATCGCGCAGTAAATATGTGCAGTTTTGAAATGCTGTTTTAAGTCACTGAATGTTTTAAGTCACTTTTATTGGAACAATAAAATGAGAGGCAGCTCCACATTAGACACAGGCATATTCCTTCTTTCCTCTCTTCTTCCAGCCAACTATTCCTAGAAACACTTCCCCAACTTTTACTGAATGTCTACAACGTGTCTACAGGCACTGTGGCCATGAATGACTCCGTCGCATTCCCTTTCACTTCTCATCTGAAGATGCCAAGCAGTTTATGTTCTAGGATCTTCCACTGGAATGTGAAACATTTTAAAATACAAGAATGGGATCATCCACAATAACTCTGTTTCAGTGGGAAGATGTATTCACAATTTCCAATAACTTAATTATCAACAAGCTTCTAGAATGAAATCCATTTATAAGTTTGGGACTGTTTGGTTAGATAGTGAACAGCAGTTAGGAGCAAGCTCATTTGCAAATTAATAAATCAAGGCAATTCATTTTAATGTGAAAAAAATCTTAGTTTTGTTTTAACGAAGACACCATGTCTTCACAGTATTACACGAGAAAAGTGCAATAAATCACTACAAAATTCTGTACACTTTAAGAAATTATGTAGTTTTTCATTCATAGACATAAATGGAGGCAAAATTACCTTTGTTGAATATTTATGGCTGTCTTTGAAACCCAAACCCCCCTTATCTTGACATCCCATGCTATATGTGAGAAAACTAGCCTCTCACACTCCTCTGCAGCCAGAGAGCTGGCCAGTGACCTAGGGTCTAGAAGGAGGCATGTGAGGGGAGGCGGTGGCACCGCGGGAAGCAGTAGCGGGGGCACTGGCCCTGGACACCCCGACTCAGAATCTGGCTCTCTGGGCTTCCTGGAGCTTCTGAAAGTTGACACCTAATAGCTTCTGGTAAGTTCCTTTCCTGCTTATACAAGCCAGAGGATTCTACCGTTTGTAGCTGAAAGTTCTGACTGATGTTTTATGACTGAAAACAAATGCAAACAGGCCCTCTGAACAGCGCTGAAACCTCACTCCTTAACTCTTTACCTGTATTTCCAAGTGCACACTGGATATAATACATTTTGTACTCAACACATAGAAACCCTTTTTTCCCCCAAACGAACTCCCATTTAATCATCACCACCTAGTCACTCACACTGAAGAACATGGAGTCATTTTATTGTCTCCCCTACCCTGCCCGCCTCACTAGCATGTAAGCCCCACGAGGGCAGGGAAGTCTGCCTTGTTCACAGATACGCCTCCAGAACCTACGACAGTATCTGGCACATGGCGCTCACTCAAAACATACACCTTCTGAATTCATCCCTACCACCAAGGACACAGTTGGGGCCTTCATCCTCTCATTGTCTTTTGGCTGGATCATTCTTTCAGTCTCTCTCCTAACTTGTCTGCTTGGCTTTGATTTCTCATCCTTTCAGGCTCTCTTCCAGGCTGCTGCTACAGTGATTTTTCAAATCTGAAAACATTCAAATCTTAAATTCTCCTGATGCTAATGCACAACAGATCCTTACAGGGTAAATTTCAAACATCTTAGTATGGCAGAGACTCAAACATCTTCATATGGCACAGAAGGCCCTCCACCACCTGGTTCCTTCCCGTTTGCCCTTTCCCACACAAACCTACATTCTAGGCACTTCTAATTACTTGCAGTTTCCTCACGTACCAGGCTGCTTCACGCTTCCAATGCTATTTTGGGGGTAGAATGTGTAGGAACACAGTCGGGAAACTCAGAATTACACAAATTCCAGAATGGTATATGTGGTACAGTGTAACAATACATATGTCATATACCCATGAAATGGAACACTCTTAAGTTCACCTTCACTTTGTGTCACTTAATAACAGGAATATCTTTGGAAAATGGTCTACTTAATTAAGTCACTACTCAATTTCCTCCTGATTTCCTGCTGTGCCAGATGTGAGCTTAAGTGGACAGCAGTAGGTAAACAGTAGGGGACGGGGGAGTGGAGAATTTGATGGAGCTACACAGTAACTTTACCATGTCATTTCCCTCACCTTCTCCCTGGTCTAGATGGGGCTCTTTCTATCACTAGTAAAGCGCAAGTTACTGTCATTATTCTCCTATAAGGTACACTGAATTGGGACAGAATCCGAGTTATTTCACTTTGTTTTATTTAAAAAAAGTCATTGTGTTAAGAAATTCTATACACACACAGCCATATATATGTGAACCCTTATTAGTAGTTCAAAAAATTAAGCACAGCCAAAACCAAATTCAATTTCACTTGGCATTAAAGGACAGGAATTACTGGAATGAATGTTCTAGAAACTATTTGATTTATAAATAGAGCACGGGCGTGTACCACTGTCTAGACCACACACCCTCCACAGCGTCCTCTCTGGTGAGCACTAATCATCCTTCGAGAATTAGCTTGATGAAAGTTGATCACTTCTTCCTTTACATGAAAAATGTACCCATTAATCTATCTCGAGTTTTGTTTTTCATATGATTGTAATTGCAGGATTTGTTTACCTGTTTCCACTATCAGACTATGGCTCTCTTGAGGGTAAAGATTGTGTCTTAATTCTGTCTGCATCCGACCAGCATTGAATAGGATGCTAAATAAATGATAGCTGACCTTAACTTTTTGGGTTGTTCTTTATTAAGGCTAATCCTGTGTTATTTTAGAAATTGTTTCAATCATTCTACAAAGGAGATTTTGGCTCTTGCTACATCTTATAGAAAAGATGTCTATTGTAAATATTATAGGAATCAATCCAACAAATATTTATTGATCATCTACTGAGTGCCAGACATTGTTAGAGGCTGGGGTATAATGGTGACAAGAGGCAGAGCCTTTGCCTTCTGCATGCTCACAGTTGTCTTGTAATTACTCATTACAGTATGCATGTGACACCCCCACTGGATCACATGCCCCTCAAAGGCAAGGTGTCAAGAGACTTTTGAAAGGCAGAAACCTGTAAGAGAGTACTCTGATGAGTCCAGCAGCGTTATGATTGAAGAAGCATTTGCATATCTATAACAACCCAAAGTGTGAAACATTTGTCTTTTAAAACAAAAACAAGACCCAGCTCTCCTTCTACTTACCTATGAAAATGAGGTAAATTGGTATTAGGATTACCCAGGTAGGAATTTGAACATGAAGGCTCCGAGGGAAGAGGTATGTAGCAATGTGAAATGTACTGTTATATTCAAGAATTTGCTTCAGTTCCCACAGATCAAAAATTATAAAGTGCCAGAAATCAGCCAGTTTGGGAGACCATCAATATGATAGTCCACATGTGCAGATAAACCTGACATGTCAGGTCTCCCCTGTGTATTATGACAGTCTCTTCAAATGGTTGTTTAAACCACCCCAATTTAGCAGCATTACATAATCTATGTATTTCACTATTGCAACATATTCTTTCACAATATTTTTCTAAAATGACCCTTAGGTGATCTTCCTTTACTGAACAGAGGTAATTAACAGACGAACTCTCATTGATCATATGTTCATTAATCTTACTATAAATATTTTCAAAACTGTATGTGTACATTGCTGGCCTGACGTTTTACTCTTGACTTTCCTATTAGTTTTACTATTTTGAGCTCTGACCATAAATGTTGAGTTCCACGCAAAGGTTCTGTATTTCTGGACATTCAGATGGTCGACAGGCACGTGAAAAAATGCTTGACATCATTAATCATCAGAAAAATGCAAATTAAAACCACAATAGGATGTCACCTCACACATGTCAGAATGGCCATCATCAAAAAGAACACAAGCAATAAATGCTGGAGAGGATGTGGAGAAAATGAACCCTGTACACTGTTGGTGGGAATGTAAATTGGTGCAGTCACTGTGGAAAACAGTGTGGAGGTTTCTCAAAAAAACTAAAAATAGAACTACCATATGACAAAGAAATTTACTCCTGGGTATATATCCAAAAAAAACAAAAAACACTAATTCGAAAAGATACATGCACCCCCAATGTTCACAGCAGCATTCTTTACAATTGCCAAGATATGGAAGCAACCTAAATGTCCATCAACACTGGATAATGTTTCACTTTGTTTTATTTTAAAAAAGTCATTGTGTTAAGAAATTTATGGCACAGAAATTCAACAGTGAAGATGTTTGGTGTATATATACATATATACATATATACAACAGAATACTACTCAGCCATAAAAAGAATGAAATTTTGCCATTTTCAGCAACATGGATGGACTTGGAGGGTATTATGCTAAGTGAAATGAGTCAGACAGAGAAAGCAAACACTGCATGATAGCATTTATATGAGGAATCTAAAAAATACAACAAACTAGTGAATATAACAAAACAGAAACAGACTCATAGATATAGACAACAAACCAGTGGCTACCAGTGGGGAAAGGAATGAGGGGAGGGGCAAGATAGGGGAAGGGGATAAAGAGGTACAAACTATTATGTATGAAATAAATAAGCTAAGAGGATATATTATACAACACAGGGAATACAGCCAGTATTTAATAAAGACTGTAAATGGAGTATAACCTTTAAAAATTGCAAATCAGTATATTATACACCTGTAACTTATATAATATTATACACCAACTATACTTCAATTAAAAAAAAGTTCTGTATTTCTTCTGCACATGTTAACTCTTGAATTTAAGAACTACCACGTGCTTACAGATGAAATCTCAGTAAGTAGCTGGAATAAATTCCAAAATGCATTTTTCTCCTTCTCCACCAATTCATTACTAACTGAAGTTATTCCATTAGCAAATGTTCTGGATTCTAAATCCATTACCAAAAAAATTCTGGCAGCTCATTATTGGTTTGTTATAACTGCCTTTGTAATCCATTGCTCTAATATTTATAAGTCTACCTTTCACTTGATTCCAAGGTCCATTTCTCAGTTAAAAAAGAAAAAGTTGGTTTGTTCGGGTTTTTATTTTAGGCGATTAATTCATATTGAAATTACTTACTACCCAGCTATCCTCTAGGCATTACAGATTACTTTTTAATGAACGGCTTCAGAATCTTCTTAGGTATGAAAGCTAGGCTCCATAGTCCACAGGTCACTCCAGATTTCCTATTATGCACCTAGGATTTTCTCAGCCAGAATCTGGCAAAATAACCACTAATGATTCTCAACTTTTGGTCTCTATCTGGAGTGCTACCAGATAAAATTTAAAATAAATTCCCTTAACGGAGTAACCCATTCTATCCGATACTTACATTTCTCTATCTTCATTAATTATAATTAAATCTTAAATTATGATACGGCGATAACATCATACCACACTTTTAAGTCTTTTAAAATTTCTATCTAGTATTGCTTTGACTTTCCTTGTATAATTAGTACGTTTAAAACTTTACCCAGTTTCTGTTAATGCATTTGTAAAATATTCCGTTAGTTTTTTGTGAGTTCTGAGCTGGGTAAAGCTCATTCTGTGGTTTAGCTTTCTTGAGTGCTCTTGAATTTATGCTTGAGAAAGGCACTTTTTGAAGATAATGCCTGTGAAAGTCCCAGGTTTTCAAGCATTCACCATGTAAGCAGGTCAAATTTCTCCTCCCCTTGACCTCGGCAAGAATGTTCTTGAGTTCATTTTATACTCATAATTAGCATGGTGAGAAGTGGGGTCTAGAAGCCTAAGATGGAATCAAGGGCTCTCTAATGCCATGAGCCATCTTCTGATGTTCCGAGAACTCATACCACCTAACAACAGGAAACTGATAGGTTTTAACAGTTTTGTTTTTCTTATGTTTGGGAAACAAGGACCTCATCTCTCCCTTTTAGTTAGATAAGAATTAACTAAGGGCTTCCCTGGTGGCGCAGTGGTTGAGAATCTGCCTGCCAATGCAGGGACCACGGGTTCGAGCTCTGGTCCGGGAAGATCCCACATGCCGCGGAGCAACTAAGCCCGTGCGCCCCAACTACCGAGCCTGCGCTCTAGAGCCCACGAGCCACAACTACTGAGCTTGTGCTCTAGAGCCCGTGCTCCGCAACGAGAGAAGCCACCTCAAGGAGAAGCCCGTGCACCACAAAGAAGAGTAGCCCCTGCTCGCTGCAACTAGAGAAAGCCATGTGCAGCAGTGAAGACCCAAAAATAAATAAATGCAGTCAAATATAAATAAAAAATTTTTTTAAATGAATAAAATCTATCTTTAAAAAAAAAGAATTAACTAAGAAATAAATCCTTTACATTAAACAGAGACGTACACTATGTCTTACTGTCAGAACTAGAGCAATTAGACAAAATTAAATACATTACGATTATTCTTCCTGAGACAGCTGTGGATAGCTAGCCTTCCACTAGGCTATTTCAGTAAGTCAAAGACGGGAAGGCTAATATGTACCACAGACGATGATGGTGAACGGCTCTGCCTGGCTGAAGGAGAGGAGGGGAGCTGGGAGGCAGACGGCTATCCCTACCCACCACGTTATTTTTCCTAAGGGGCTCTGAGGACCCTAGTTTGACAAATCACTAGCCTTTAGATAATAAAGGTATTTTAGCAGTAATACTTAGAAAGCAATCCTTCTTAGTATTTTACTACATTTTTGGGAGCCTCTTCCAAATTTACTTATTGTCTATTCATAATCAATCTCAACAAAAACAAAACCAAAAGCTCTTAGTCCAAATTTATGATTTTTCAGGACTGAGGCTCCTTTCTGTGTCCTCTTTATTGTGCTCTCAGACCGTAGAAAATTTTCTATTGGATGGAGACTGATTTCCTTCTTCCTGCCAAAGGACCACTTGATACCGGCAGTCAGGAAAAGTGAAACCATGACAACATGCCCATAATTGTAGTTTATTATTATTTTTAATGTGTTACGGTTTTGAATTGCCCCTGAAAATGGTAATATGCCTGTAATTTGAACTGAGCAAGGCACAAAGAATGAGACAGGGCAAAGGCTCTCTTTTCATAATTATTTTTATGTCTGAAGGTGACACTGAGGTTAAAGAAAAGGCACTTGAATTAAAAATGATGTCCTTCATGTAGAATGCAGCTGCTCCTGAGCCATCAGCAACAGGACATGAGCCCTGAGTTCCCTTCCATGCATGGTGATGGATATGTGCCCGTCCACCTGCACTCACTTGTCACCATCACCTGGGTGACCAACAGAAGGAACAAGTCAGACGGCTGCAGGAAGGCAGGCCTGAGGCTTCATGGAACACGGGAAAGCTCAGAGGCTTACAGTCGGACCCACATACTCCTTGCTCAGTGACACCTCACCTGAAAAAACTGGCCACGCGCTCAGAATATGCTTTTACAATTGCAGTCTTTAAAAAATAATGAGGAACAGCAAAGGGTGGTATAAAAGTGCGATCTTGGTTTTCCACTGGCTGCTAGCAAGTTTAGAGTAAAATGTATAACTGAACACTGTGGTGAACATTTTTGGTCTCATGACTGGCTCTATTTTGTTGTCACCCTTGTTTACTCAGTTCTTCATTCCACTCCTCCCTCATGCCACTTTACCATATTTTTGCACCCTTATAACATCTGTCTAAAATGGATTCCAGGAAAAGGTAAGATAAAAATAAATAATATTACAGCCAGTCTCTGAAAGAGAAAGTTATGTACTTGATGCACAGCAAAAACGTTAAAGGAACAGGAAATATCAGATTAGCCCTTTAAACGATTCAAGTAACTTGAATTGTTTAATAGGGACTAGAGGTGAACACACATTTTAGAAGATGTTAAATATTCTTTGACAAAAGCATTTTGTGTTACTGCTTTGAATCTATGAATAAAAGATCCAGAGGACCACATGGGAAGGGGAAGATTAAAAAGAATGTCATACAAGACAAAAATGAGACAAACAGTTCCCTCTGGTATCTCCATGAATTATACAGGAAGCATGACTTCTGTTTAAGCCCATTCCACAACAGGTATTCCAACCAGTAAAAGTAGAAATCAGAATAGAAGGGTTTTCTAACATTTCAGATGACATTTGAAAGAGTGAAAGCAACTGAGATGAAAATAGTAAAATGACTAAATACAAAACCAAACTCTCTTTCCTAAGTATTCTGCCATAACTTAGGATGCTATTTAGGCAAAGGGTCAAGCCTCAGAATAGATGGGCCACTGTGAATTATTTGTATTGAGGTCTACAAAATGCTACTGTCTCCCTCATTTCTGTTCTTTCAAATTCTTCCAAAGGCAAAGAAACAGAAAAGGAAAACATTTCTTAAAATTTAAGATAAAAAAAAACAAGAAAGAGCACACACAAATATACTCCTTTTAGAAATATGTAAAACAATTCAAATCGTACATTTTTAAATAAAGCTGGCACCGGTAAGAAGCAGTGCGAGGGTCCTGTTTTTCTACTTGCTCTACAGGAGATGGAGCACAGAGTTAACATGGGACTAAGCTGTAGAGATCTATAGTAAGAGGTACACTGGCTGACATCCCAAACCTATAAAATTCCTCATTATAAATAGTTCTGTTTATGATGCATACAATTTCATTTTGAATATTATTTAGGATGTAAAATGCTCCGAAAAGCCTATATAAAAATTCACTTAAAAGCAACTTTAAGATATCATAAAATTAAATGTTTTATTAAACGTGTACCGACCACTCTGATTATTTAGGCATTCAAAAGCAAATGATATATTCATATATGATTCTTTGATACTCAAATACAGACATTATCAAATCTGGTGTGTGTCTAAAGAATGATATTCACTTTCTGTCCATTGATTACCCAGAAGATTTTATTAAAAAATTATTATAAACAGGAAAGTTTCTGTAATTTCTGAGGAAACTTTTCATTATGAGTGTGAAAAGGAAGAACGTGATATATTTCTTAAAGTTCTGCTTTGCTTTTTGAGAAAAATAACGCTTCTCCCTGTAATAGCATTTTCAGCTCTTGATTCATGGTCCAGCACCATAAATAGCTGTTTTAGTGCTGAAGGAGGAATGAATTCACATGTGGGGTAGAGTACAGACCCTGCATCATCAATAACTGTCCAGGAAGAAGAATGGATGCATAAGGATACAGTCAAAATTTGGCGGAGCATATGCTAGGCTTCTAGGTAGTAAGACTTAACGAACCCAGCAAAGTGCTTCTAGAATGCTTTAAATCTCCCCTGACAGCTCTCATGGATCCCTAATTTGTCCCACATCCCCTTTCCCACCCTGTTTCCTTCTCTTCTCTATTATCCCCCCACACATAATTATGCAGGGTTTCCAAACTACTGAATAGGGGAATGAAATGGAAAAAGGCCTGTTAGAATGAATGAGAAGGAATGACAACAATGACAATGGAAAGTAAAGTCTCTTCAAACAGAATTCTTGATGTATAATGGGTGAGCCGTAAACACTGCTCAGGCACTCTCCACGGCAAATGGACAAGTGGCTGGACAAGACTGTTAAATTCCTAGCTTTAATACCCAGCATTCTTCTTTTAAGAAATATGAATGAAAAGAGGAACAGTGGTTCACAACGTGACACAAGTGGTTGGTCTGCTTTCCCCTGCTTTCCCCTCTTTGCTCCCTCTCGCATTCACTGCCACAGTGAGCCAACATTATTGATGGAAAAGGCATTACAAAGTATATGGAGCATACTGTGTAGATTCATAATCTAATTTAACTTAAATAAATATTCTTCATTTGAACTACTGAAGAAAACATCTACCACTCAGACTTTTAAAAATATGACCTTCTTAACTTTATAAAAATGAAAAAAAAAAGTTTTAACCAAAATTTCAGTCAGAAAATTAAGAGCTGGATTACTTAATATTTAAACTTTTTGTTATACAGCATTTAAAACACACACTCACTGATATATAAAAGAAAACAGTATAATGAACCCCCTATGGATTCATCATCCAGCTTCAACAAATAAAAGGGAACATGTGGTCAACACTTACTTCATCTATACTTTTACCCACTGTTTTCTGTGCATTACTAGATTATTTTGAACCAAGTCTCAGGCATCTTATTACTTTAGATGTATCTCTAAATATAGAGACTTTTAAAAGACTATAACCACAATAACATCACACCTAAAAAAATTACCAGTAAAATTCTTCATATCAACAAATATCTAGTCAGTATTAAAAGTTCCTGTTTGAATTCTTAAAAACAGTTGCTTGAATCAAGACCAAAACAATGTCTACACATTGTATTTGGTTGTTATGTCTCTAAAAATTTCTTTTCATGCAGTCTCACCCTCCCTCTTACATCATTTTCCCCGTTTGAAACGATTTCAGTTGCCTTGCAAAATTCCCAATAGACTGGATCTAACTAAGGCATCAGCAAAATGTTGTCTAACCTGTTCCTCTGTCTCTGATTTCCTATGAATTGTTACTTATATCTAGATGGTTGAGCAATCTGGAGGCAAGAATGCATCCTAGGTGATGATATGCACTTCCCATTGCATCATTTCAGAAGGCCAAAATTTCTGACTATCTTTTGTTTTGTAGAACATCTATCTTAGATCATTGAGTTCAGGTGTTGTCAGCCTGATCCATTTATTGTAAAGTTTCTCGTCATTTTTTCAGCTAAAGATTTTAACAGCCATTGATGATTACTGATGTAGATACATTGTTTTGTCAGTGGTTGCAAAAAAAAAACTCATCCAAGATTTTAATTTCTAGACTTTGTTTGAATGTACTACTCTGGTCAATAGTAGTTTCTACCTTTGTATCTATGTTCATAAGGAATACAATACTGTTTCACTTACTATTTAGAAATAAGTCTTTACTGAAAATTATTTTGCTAATGCTCCTCTGGAAATAGATATAACCCTGTATTTTGTACTTCCGAAGCACCAGTTCTTAGATGATCATTGATAATTTTGCTTGAATTTTCTCTGTGGCTCAAATAGCCGCATTATTGATAATGTAACTAAAGCTGGGGGTAGATCAACCTTTAATTGGCGTGTTCTAAAGCAGAAACAACAGATCACAGGATCCTAGAATAATTGGCTGTTATTTGTTCTTTTCCAATTAAAAAAAGGCTAGAAGAAATAAACAAGTATACCCTAAAGACATTCCTCCTTGGCTTATAAGCAGTCCAACAATGCAAACCAAATGTTGTATCTAAACTATCTGACAGTGGTTAAAATGTGTAATTGTTTAATATAACATTTTTAAGCTATGAAAATCTGTAGCCTACAGGCATTCTCCCTCTTCAGTTTTAGAGTGGTTTTCTCCCTATTTAACTAGGGAGTAACACAACAGCAGGGCAGAAAAATCTATGCAAAAACCAGATTAGATTGATTTGTTATTAAATAGATTGTGAAGCCTCAGGGAGGATAGCTATAATAACAATTTAGTCACTACAAAGTCTGGCAAACTTGTCAGTTGTTTTTCCCCGCCCTTGGCAGACATGCCATGTTCATTTTTATGGCAAGCTGATTAACGGCTAAAAATGCACTAATGGATGGCTCTCACTTTTAGGTGGATAATCACATTTCCAATTTCCTTTTCTATACATCATTGGATTAGAGCGTATACAGTAGTATATCTCTGAAGGGCTGAGGAAACATCTCATCACACACATCAGTCTTTCCCCTCTGTGTCCTTAACCTGCCAAATGGTAATGAGAATGGGAACTTAACACCAACCTTCCTTTATTTCATGGAGAGTAAAGGAATTAGATGAAGGAATGGCAAACTGCCCCCCCCATCCCAAATAATGAACTGCAGAGAGTACATTAGTGGCAATGTTTATCAAGATTGTTTTCTAGAATCTTTGAATTAATACCTACATGATTTATTGTAACATGTCTGTGATCAACCAAAAACAGAAAATAGAAGCCACGCCAAAGTTTCTACGAAGGAGAGACAAAATAGTGGTAGTGGAGATGGGGCTGGGGGCTAGGGGTTTTGTACTTGTCTTTGTATAGCAAGCAGTTTTGATATAGACTGTGTCTATCTGGAGCGGTGGAGTGGAGGTAAGTGGGTTGCCTAAGTCTTCTCAAACGAATTCTTGACACCCCAGTGGAAAACCAATAGAATAAAACTATTTTTAGGAGAAAATATCATCTTAATGTTAAAATCAGGTGTACAATAATAATAAAAACCAAAGCAAACTAAAACACAAAAGCAAACCTCGTGGAAACCCTTGAACAATAAGCAGATAATGGGTATAAAACATCGACTCGCACAAATGTTTATTATACCATAGGTGCTCAATGGCTACTCTAATATAATTACAAAGAAGTATTTTCACCTAAGGATATGAGAATCAAAGACACCAAAGCAAGGCCTCCCTGGATAGAGCCAGGACAATGTAATCTGATCAGCACACTGCTCTTTAAAAATAAATATAATAAAATACAGACATGTATTTTACTTTGTCATATGGCTAAATTACACACAATGTTCCCTTCTACTAGACTGGAAATTCCAGGCTTCTGTATCTTTGTATCTCTACAATAAAGCAAAGCCATAACTATTTACTGAGTGAATTTAGAGAAGACATCATAAACCTTTGCAGAAGAAAATAAATGCAGTCACTAAAGGAAATGTGGACATAGAAAGAGAAAGGAATGTTAGTATCATCTGTTTGGGCAGATTTGGAGAATTTGAGATCCATTATTATATATCACATATAGAGGGTTGTTTCTCCTACATACTTGTCATCATACTAAAGATTTATATTCTAAAAATAGATTAATATGGTATACTTTGTGTTGTGATGTACCAAGGCCTGTACTATTTTAGATGTATTGATATATCCCAGAGTTATTTCAGCTCGATAAAACTAATGATAGAACCAAAAAATAAATAAATAAATAAATAAACCAAATTACTCATTAGAAAAATGGGCAAAGGATATGACCAGAAGAGGAAATGCAAATGGATCATAAGGATATGAAAAGATATTTAACCCGACTAGTCATCAAGAAAATGCAAAGTAAAATGAGATAACATTAGATTGGTAAAATTTAAAGACCCTGCGTAATATTAAATGTTGGCCAAAAAGAAAAGAGAGAGAAAGAGAGAGAACCTGGAACTTTTTCACACACTGCTTGAGAGGGTGCAATTGTTGAGGTACCTGAGAAAGCAGTTCAGCAAGATCTAGAAAAATTGAAAACATGTATTCATTATGCCTGAAGTATTCTACTTCTAATGATACCTCTTCTAGAACCTCACACATGTAAACCAGGAGATAAGTCTCCAAATGTTCACTGCTGCATTACTTAAAATACTTAAAAGTGGAACTTAAGTGTTCTTCAATAGGGGAATGGACAAACAGTTTAATATTCTATGACATAAATATATAACAGCAGTTAAAAAATAAACTAGATCTACACACATCAATATGAATAAATCTCAAACACGGAGTAGAGAAATCAAGATGTGTAATGACACATAGATTATACCATTTGTGTATGTTAAAAAAGCACACAAAACATGGGCCATGGATGTATATGATGTATGTATATTATATAAAAGTACACAAAGTAGACTATATACTAGTTAATGCCTATTGGGAAGGGAGAATGGGGCAAAGAGGTCTTGAATTTTATGTTTAATATATTTTTATATAAAAAAGCCAAAATGATGAATTATCAATGCTTTTCAATTCTGGGATGTACTTAAATTTTTGTTATATCATTCTCTATACTTTTTAGTATTTTTCACATTTCTCAAGATATAGATTAAAAAGTACAAAATAAGTAATAAGAAAATATAGGATTAAAGTAATTATTAATTCCTATAAAGCAGTAAAGGTAAATTTTTCCAAAAAGCATCCTGATATATACTATGTGGCCTGTGTAAATTACCTTATAATTTATCAAAATATACATGGTTAAAAAAAACCTAATGACTAAGAGTGGGGACTAGTAATATAATTCTTGTATTGATTCAATAATTCATCACTGTTACATATTTTAGGAATAGTAATTATAGAATACAAACTATGAAAAATTACAGAAAATGAAATATTGTTATTTTAATTAAAACAGTTCTTTAATAAATAATTAAATAATGGCATGGTACATATATTTCAGATGCATGGGCTTCTGAATTTTAAAAAGTATTTTCCTCTTCATTAATTAGGAAAATTCATACAGCTGGGCTGCCTCTGTATTTAACCAAGTGTATTAAAATAGTCTTAATCTGAAACTTTCATGCTATAAACTTTGAACTATAAACTTGATCTCTTTTTGTGGTTCCTTCTAACCATACCTCCAACTTAACATTTTAAAATGCTCAGTTTAAGAAATAGGTAATTCATTTTGAAATATTTATTCACTATGATTAAGACATTTTGTTGTATAATGTTCTAGGTCCATAAAAGATTCTAATATTTATGAAGACTACTTGGCTTCAAATTCAAATTCAACATGGTCACATTCTTAGGTTAAAATAGGTTACCTTAATGGAATACTGGTTGAATTACCTTGGGCTCATGCCCTACATAAGACTTAGTTTATGTAAGTTTAATTCAAATGTGTAGAGATAGTTGCCAGGTGGATTTGTATGTTCCAGATGAAACAGGCTTGTGATCACAATGGCAATGTGCAGTAGCAATTAAAATGCTTTTTGGAAGAACTGTGCTTGAGCAAACTGCTCCAGAAAACGACTTCTGTGGAGAGATGCAGGTCAGCCACAGACTCATTTGTATCTTTCAGATGTGCTACTCTTTACTGTGTTAACACAGGAGAGTTGCATCATAAACATTCAGTGTCACTAAATTTGCTCAGAAGAGCATCCATGTAATAAATATTCACTGTAGAGATCCCAGAGAGGGTTTCTGATAATTACATTCAAATATCAAATAGTTTATTCTTCATTTAGTCTGAATTCCAAATGAACATAAAGAGCTTTTATTTGTTTGACTATTAAGAGTCACTAGTGACCAAATACAATATTAAGAAAGGAAATCTGATGAACTATATTCTGATAAACATAAGAGGACTCCCCAATAGTTTACCTACTATGCACTTAAAACTAACTCAGCTAGCTCAGCAATATATAAGGATTTACCATAACAGAGAGCAAAGGAGGAAGAAAAGAAGGTGAGCCCCTGTGAGGGAGTAGGAGGATGGAGAGAGAGGCTAAGGGGAATCCTTACTACTCTCAGTGCCTCTCCCCAGCCCCAAACTAAGAATGCCTGGAGCAGAACCCTTGGGATTTTCCCCTCTTAAAACCTGAGACATAGTAGCATTATTCTCAATTACCAAAAAGTGGAAACAACACAAATGCCCATTAGGTGATAAAAAAATAAACAAAATGTGGTATATCCATACACTGGAATATTATTTGGAAATAAAAAAGGATGAAGAACTGATACATGTTATAACATGGATGAACCTTGAAATTATCATGCTAAGTTGAAGAAGCCAGTCACAAAAGGCTATATATTGTATGATGCCATATATAGGAAATGTCCAGAAGAGGCAAGCCCATAGGGACAGAAAATAGATCATTGGTTCTCAGGGGCTGGGGGTGGGGGAAGGAAAAATGGGGAAGGAGTGCTAATGGGTAGAGGATTTCTTTTTGGGATGGTGAAAATGTTCTAAAATTAGATAGTGGTGATGATTGCACAGCTCTATGAATATACTAAAAAATACTGAATCATATCCTTTAAAAGTATGAAGTTTATGATATATGAAATATATCTCAATAAAACTATTATTTAAAAAACTCAGGTTTCGGCCAGTGAGAGCACTGAAGGTCAAAGGGACAGAACTTTATCAAGCATCTTCCTGAAGCAGTACATTAAATAATAAGCTGTCAAAACACAAACATTCAATCTTTGTAAAGACTCTTCATTTTTAAAGAATGTTTCATTTGAGAAGAAAGTTTATTTCACAATGACTTAAAAATATTTGTTGAAGAAAAGACCTGACCCATGAAAAAGGCTTTTCGGCTACTGTCAGTCCTACGGCATTTTTAGAATTTTTAATAGTATCAATGGAAGCCTGATGGGCACTAGCAGATGATCCTATAAAATGTAAAAAAAAAAAAAAAAGTCTGAATGGTAGTAGGGTATCAAATCTTTTCGTTAAAAAATAAGAGTTCTTTTCTTAAATGGCAATAAGAAGACTATTTGTCAAGATTGTATGACCTTTCTGAAACCATAAAGAATTCTATTTTAGCAGAGCTTTAAACTAACTGAAAAGGGAGAGATAATCTTAGGAAGAGTGTGAAGTTATTTAATTTTAATATTGCCACCCATTTCCCCCCTCATTCAGTTGACAGACATGGACAGGATTTTTCTCAGGGTCTAGCGTAACTTCCTAACACCAATGGCAGCCAGCTAAAGGACAGACAATGTGAAGGGGCCAACTGCTTCCAAATGGCATAAACAAATTTTAAAACAATGTGCAAAATATCAAAACAAAAATTTAAAACTAAGCTTCAATTCCAAAAGTTGTCATTAGTGTTTTCTATAATTAGTAAAAGGTCCATCTTTTAAGTATCTCTTTTGTACTTCAATATAAATGAAAATTTAGTGCTTCATCTTAAGGAGCAGACAAGCTATGATTTACTTACAAGATAAAATATGTGGAACCAATATCTGTGTCCCAAAGAAATAAACTTTCTCCTTTACCACCTACAACTTACCTAGAAGTAAGTGAGAAGTGAAGTTTCTGTTTCTGGGCAATGGTAAGATTCTAAGCCTGTTATCAGAAATAGTTTTGAAATTCTGTACTGTAAAATTTCAGAAATAATTTCTTGAATTCTGAGATGATCATATTTATATTTACTGACTTTTCAATTTGAACTATATTTTCTTCTCCTTCCACAGTTTTGTTACCCAATTTCTTGAATTCTGAGATGATCGTATTTATATTTACTGACTTTTCAATTTGAATTACATTTTCTTCTCCTTCCACAGTTTCTGTTACCCCAGCTGAACCACTAGTGTAATGTCTCTGCTTGGATGAAACACGCAACGCAGGCCATGTCTTGTACACTTGAAGACTGTGCCTTTTAGTAGTTCCCCTGGCCAAGTCCCCTGCACCCACCGAGTGCAGCTTGCCACGGGAAGGCTGTAGTGACCTCTAACCACCGCTAAACTAGCATCCCTTGGGTGCATCTCCAAGCTACTTTTCTCCTTGAGAATTCCTCAGACAGGTGGGAGCCATTAAAAGTTAGAACTGGCTATCAAAGTGGGACTTTAGGAATGAGATAAAAAGTTGGCCGTAGGGAGTTATCTCACACTTAAATTTTTTTGGAAGGGAATGAAATGTGGCAAACTTTAAAAAGTGGTTGCCGGGCTTCCCTGGTGGTGCAGTGGTTGAGAGTCCGCCTGCCGATGCAGGGGACATGGGTTCGTGCCCCGGTCTGGGAGGATCCCACATGCCCCGGGGCGGCTGGGCCCGTGAGCCATGGCCGCTGAGCCTGCGCGTCCGGAGCCTGTGCTCCGCGACGGGAGAGGCCACAGTGGTGAGAGGCCCGCGTACCGCAAAAAAAAAAAAAAAAAGTGGTTGCCTCTTTTTTCGGGTTAATGGAAATGTTCTACATTTCAATCATGATGGTGGTTATACAACTACATGCCAAACTGCCAAAAATCATAAAACTGTATGCTACAAAGGGTGAATTTTACTGTAAGTAAATTACACTTCAATAAACCAGACCTAAAAATAAAGTGGTTATCTATGAATTGTAGAATTACGACTTTTCTCTTTATACTTCCTTGAACTTTACAAATTGGCTAAAATGAGCATTATGTAACTCCAGTCAGTTAAAAGGTGAGAATGCTGTTTTGGCCACACTTGTCCCCTTCTGTGCCCTTGGGAGTGTAGGTAGGCAGGGGAAGTCCCCTTGCTGTCACCCCCATCCAGTGAAGTCTAAAGCAGGCTAAGGTGAGAGCAACATTCCATGGATGATACTGCAAAGAGAAAAAGAATAAATCCTACATTCATCAAAATTTGGATTTGAAGGTTGTTGCTTAGCCCATGGGGTGCAAGAGGTTTAAAGGGCATTATTTTTCTCTGAGGTGCCTGTGCTATGAGATTCTCCTGAGATGCGCCGTACATACCTCTGCTTCTGTCGCTAAGGCATGCACAACGTGCACCTGCACGGTGACCTGCAAAACAGGACCTCTCACACCTTGGTACCCACTGCCACCCATGACTCTAAAAAGCTCTGCAGACAGAAGTCATCATGGCAGGCTGCTTGCTTGGAGAACCCGAAATGGATCCATCCATCTGCATATGCTAACTATCATCCTCCCGCCAAACTGGAGCAACAGAATTGGCCTCCTGGAGAACTGCTTTTAGCTAAGCTGCTTTTCCATCCATTTATATTGTATTTAACAACAAAAGAAAGAACCCCTGTGAGTCTGATTTTATAATTTAGAAACTACCGAGGACGCTGTTTGCCTCATCACGCAGTGCTCTCAACAGCAACTCACAAGAGAAACCACTCAAGTCTCAGCCCCAGGGACAGTAAATCCTCCTGAGCAACCTGGTTTGTTTTTATCTTCCAGACACGTTGAATCACGTAATTCATTAGAGTTTTTTTCTTTAGCCTGGCTACCAGGACACTCAGAGCCAAAGTGGCTCTCTACTTTAAGCCAATGCGTGCAATATTGACGACATATATTTTGTATACTATTTTAACCTTGGCTTCATCTTATTTTTCTAGTCTTTATTTTATCTTTGCCCCAATTCCCTCACTCCATTGTTGGCTTCTGTGTTTTCTAAAAATGTTCCAAATACATGTGGAGAGGTAAAATATTAAATAGTGCATAGTGCATAGTACATAAGATATAGTGTACTCAGTGTAAATGCAGAAATGCTGTAACTTTTCAATAAACTGATTTCACGCCCTACTTCCTATGAGGTGAAATACTGAATATGTAAATAACTATAGTACACTAAAAACAAATGCAGAAAATCGGTATTTTCTCTATTAACTGATCCCAAGGCCCACTTTAAATGAGGTAAAAAATTAAATATATAAATATCTATACTATACTCAGTACAAATACAGAAAAGATATAATTTATTGACTATTTCTACAGCCTATCTTTAATCAGGTGAAATATTAAAATAGATGACTATTAAATGCACAGGTAACTATAGTGTACTTGGTACAAAGGCAGAAAGTCTGTAGCTTCTCTATTAACTAATCCCATAGCTCCCCTTCAGGGTTTCTCAATTTTCAGTGATTATTCGTGGTCTGATATATCATCTTTGGGTACAAGCACCATCAATTCCAGATTAAGGATCATTATATACTGATATTGCTGGTGTTATTACTTGTGTTATTAATGCATTTTTGCAGTAAATAAAAATCATATTAGAAATGGGTTTTTTTATTGCTAGTTTGTTTAGAGTCACTACTTCCAAAGAGTCGTTAATAGAAAACCTAGCAATCATTTTAATTTTTGATAAAGGAGTCAAGAATATACAATGGAGAAATAAGCCTCTTCAATAAGTGGTGCTGGGAAAACTGGACAGCTACATGTAAAAGAATGAAATTAGAACACTCCCTAACACCATACACAAAAATAAACTCAAAATGGATTAAAGACCTAAATGTAAGGCCAGACACTATAAAACTCTTAGAGGAAAACATAGGCAGAACACGCTATGACATACATCACAGCAAGATCCTTTTTGACCCACCTCCTAGAGAAATGGAAATAAAAACAAAAATAAACAAATGGGACCTAATGAAATTTAAAAGCTTTTGCACAGCAAAGGAAATCATAAACAAGACGAAAAGACAACCCTCAGAATAGGAGAAAATATTTGCAAATGAAGCAACTAACAAAGGATTAATCTCCAAAATTTATAAGCAGCTCATGCAGCTCAATAACCAAAAAACAAACAACCCAATCCAAAAATGGGCAGAAGACCTAAATAGACATTTCTCCAAAGAAGATATACAGATTGCCAAGAAGCACATGAAAAGCTGCTCAACATCACTAATTATTAGAGAAATGCAAATCAAAACTACAATGAGGTAGCACCTCACACCAGTCAGAATGGCTATTATCAAAATATCTACAGACAATAAATGCTGGAGAGGGTGGGGAGAAAAGGGAACCCTCTTGCTCTGTTGGTGGGAATGTAAATTGATACAGCCACTATGGAGAACAATATGGAGGTTCCTTAAAACACTAAATATAGAGCTACCATATGACTCAGCAATCCCACTACTGGGCATATATACCCTGAGAAAACCATGATTCAAAAGGAGTCATGTACCAAAATGTTCATTGCAGCACTATTTACAATAGCCAGGACATGGAAGCAACCTAAGTGTCCATCGACAGAAGAATGGATAAAGAAGATGTGGCACATATAGACAAGGGAATATTACTTAGCCATAAAAAGAAACGAAATTGAGTTATTTGCAGTGAGTTGGATAGACCTAGAGTCTGTCATACAGAGTGAAGAAGTAAGTCAGAAAGAGAAAAACAAATACTGTATGCTAACACATATATATGGAATCTAAAGAGAAAAAAAATGGTTCTGAAGAACCTAGGGGGCAGGACAGGAATAAAGACACAGAAGTAGAAAATGGACTTGAGGACACGGGGAGGGGGAAGGGTAAGCTGGGACGAAGTGAGAGAGTGGCATGGACATATATACACCACCAAATGTAAAATAGATAGCTAGTGGGAAGCAGTCACATAGCACAGGGAGATCAGCTTGGTGCTTTGTGACCACCTAAAGGGGTGGGATAGGGAGGGTGGGAGGGAGACACAAGAGGGAGGAGATATGGGGATATATGTATATGTATAGCTGATTCCCTTTGTTATAAAGCAGAAACTAACACACCATTGTAAAGCAATTATACTCCAATAAAGATGTTAAAAAAAGAAAACCTAGCAATCATTTTAATCATTAAGATTTTTTTTAATGTTCTCAGCAAGGCATATTGCAAATGAACTGCCAAAGACAGCTGTGCAGCTCACCTTTTAGGACACTTCCTAAATAAATACATGCAGAGGCCCAGTTTCCGTACTGTAAAATGGGAACACGTCACGGCAGGGTTAAAAATTTATCTTTGGTACTGCAAGTGTGAGGAAACCGAAATGCTGGGCTTTAGAGCCATTTGGAAGAGGGCTCTACAGTATATTATTTAGTACAATATTAGAGTCATTAATTAAATAGGACCTCATGCCACTGTCTACTCCTTCTTCACAGGGTGAGGCCAATATGGCAAGAACTTTGGACAACTGAAAAAGTAAATCAAAGTATGCTTTTCTTTACCCTTTGAGATCATATCTGGACTAGGAAAAATAAAATCTTACAGATCACCTTACCAACTCTGGCATAGGATCTAAATCAAACAATATGAAAGATAACCAGTTTTCAAATCCCCCATCTTGCTGACTAAACTTACTCCCATGTAAGAAGGACCTGAATCCAAAGGAAGTTTCCTGGCTGGAAGCAGTGATCGCACTTATAATTTTCCTTCAGCAAATCAGAAATGGCTGATGGGAAAGAGGGCTGGGGTCTGAGAGCTATTTTCTGTATCTTTAGATTCTGGTTCTGAGACTGATGGTGGGGACTGACAGGCACAAGGGGGATCTCTCAAGTGACACAATAAAAACCTATGCTCCCTTCACTAACACTGTTTTCTAATGGGCTCTTGCCAGTGTGTAAACCTGGTGGTCACGGAGCAGAGTTCTTCTTAAGGTCCACCGAAAAGCACACTGAAACGTGTGAAGAAGGCAGATATGGGAAAGGGTGAATGCCAAGTAGGTGACCTAATGGTAAAGCATCCTTTCCTGAGGAACTTAAATCACACTGGGCCTAAGTTTCATTATTTATTCAATGAACACTTAGCAGGGTGCCTGCCTGCTGAGCCCCAGGCACTGTGCCAGGGCTGCGGTGAGCTTTAGCTCCTCATAGGAGGCTAATACAGGCACAGAGGAACAGTCATGAGAGTTCGGATGAAGAGAGATGACTTTCCTGGAGAACTGTGGGAAAGGCTGTACGAACGGGTTAGCACTTAGCTGGGGGCATCAAGAATACATGAGAATCCAACATGAGACGGGAGAAGGGCAATCAAAGTGGATCAATTATCATTCCAACCAGAGTTCACTGAATAAAGAAACCCCCCTTACTCATAACCGTTAAGATTCCATAATAGATTCCTGTCTTGCTGCCTGGCCTCTCTTCTTTCTGACCTACACCCTACACTATCAGGACAACTGCTTCCAACTAGAGCAATGTGTTTCAACCTGTCTCCTTTACAGACCTAATGAAGGTGACACTCATCATCACCTGGTTCCTGGTTCTCCACAATCTAATGCCAGCTTTACTCTTCCAACCTCATAAGCCAGTAGGTCCTTTTAGTACACATCCTGGAAACTACCAAGCCTCTTGGAACTCCAGTACAGCAATGCGAGATCATACACACTTCTGCGCATACTTTCCCTCTTTCTCTGGTCAGCCCGGTTTCCATTTCTGCAGGACCCACTCACTCACCCGACATTGTCTGACTGAGCCCCACTGCCATGCCAGGCGCCAAGCTGGGCACTGAGATCCAGACACAAAGCCCCAAATCACTGACAATAAGTATTACTCACAATATGTATTTTACTAACAGATTTTTAACAAACCTATGGAATTAGCTAATTCAAACTATATAACCCTAAAATTATTTAATATTTTAAAATATTTACTACAGAAAATAATCTAACAGCCATGCATATATCAACAACCCCCTTGTTTAACAGATATCAATATTCATATTTTTTGTTATGTTTGTTCCAGATGGCAGTCTTAAATAAAACGTTACAGATTTGGCTAAAGCCGAATTCCTGATAGCTTCCTCCTCCCCTTCGTCCCTAGAGGTACCCCTATCTTAAAGTGGTGTCATCCTGAAATATTTTTTATACTTTTACTAGAGATGCACTGATTCGTAAAATCAAACACTATTTAAATTCAGTATTATGTATATTTTAAAATATTCATAAATATAACCTATACCTATTCTTTTGCAACTTGTAGTTTTCACTTGAAAGTCTGTTCTGCAAAGATGTCCACGTTGATACATGTAGTTGTTTCGTTTTAATGGCTCTTGAGTTTACTTATCCACAGTTTATTTCCCATTTCTATCCTGATTCAAATTTTTTACTTTTGCAAATAATGTTACAATAAGCATCTTTGTACCTGTCTTCCTGTGCATACCTGTCAGACTTTCTCCAATGATATCAAGTTCTTAAAAGTTTTAAATCCTGCTCTCCTGCTTGCTGATTCTTACTCATCCTTGAGTTTTTCTGACTTGAGTTTTTTATTATCTGATTGTGAGCGCATCTTTGGTGATGTCAGTTTCTCAGCTGGGTATTCCTGAACAATGCATACAGTTACATTTGGGCTCCAGACCCACATACCGTGCAAGCCTGGGGTGGTCCAAGGGTGCAGCTTTTGAGGGTCATGGCTTAATGCAGTGTTCCCAAGTTCAAGTCTACCACCGTGAGCACATAAGGCCTCACTCTTTGGTCCCTGCAGGGGTATTAAACCTAAGACTCCAGTGCTTTGTTGGGGGCTTGACAGTGCCCAGGCCTCCTGCACTCAATGCAGCTCAAATGCTTGTGGCCCTGGCTTTTTTTTTTTTTTTGAAGATGTTGGAGGTAGGAGTTTATTTATTTATTTTTGCTGTGTTGGGTCTTCGTTTCTGTGCGAGGGCCTTCTCTAGTTGTGGCAAACCGGCGCCACTCTTCATTGCGGTGCGCGGGCCTCTCACTATCACGGCCTCTCTTGTTGCGGAGCACAGACTCCAGACGTGCAGGCTCAGCAGTTGTGCCTCACGGGCCCAGTCGCTCCGCGGCATGTGGGATCCTCCCAGACCAGGGCTCGAACCCGTGTCCCCTGCATTAGCAGGCAGATTCTCAACCACTGCGCCACCAGGGAAGCCCGTGGCTCTGGCTTTTGGTTCTCTATTTCTGGTACCTGGGGATTTTCCTTTCTCCTTTGCCATTTCCTCTAGGTATTATTGACATATCAAATATCTCTAGGAGTTTACCGAGAAAAGTTCTATGTTCGTTTAATTGGCAAAATTGTCAGAATAAACGCCTTAACTGAATTCTTTAAATACCGATTTAATTTTTCTAATAGTGTAAAATTACATTTGAAAAAATCTGGAAATATATAACACTACGTTATTTAGCTTGTGAACTGTTCTTTTTGGTGCTAAACATACAGATATCCTTTAAAAAAACTGGGTAAAATTAAAACAAATTTTTGTTTTGACAATTTTAACTTTCTTGATAAATTATCTAATTGAGGAATACAAAGCTAGAGTTAGAAATTTTTGATTTGTAATTTTACACCTTGCTTATAATTTCTCTTCCTATGAACAACTGCCTGGATGTCTTAAAAATGATCACATAATTTGATATCTGTGTTTTGAAAGTTTTCTTGATCTTACTTGCATGCTTTATGCCTTACTAAACATACTAACGTGCATAATTGTTAAGGGTCAAAGATTTAAAAATTCATGACAATACAATTTTATCTGCCTAATAATTTTAAATTCATAGCAATCAGCTGGGAAAGACAAACTACAGACAGCATTGTATTCACCAAGAAGGATTTTTTGTCTATGAATAACAGAAGATAATGAGAAATACAACAATTACGATGTTAGAAACAGCTGAAAGACAAGTTACTATGGGCATACACCTACTTAGGACTAAACAAACTAAGCTTAAAAATGCAAGCAACAGAAGTATTTTATGGTAGGCTTTATTGGAATATGTAAATACTAAGAAAGAAACCCACAGATTGCATAAGTAGTGATTTCACCATTTGGAGTTGTGGCCGTAATTTTTATTCTAATGATATTTTAAATAGCATAAGAGGCTACTTAAATATAAAATACTTGTGATTAAATGTGTTTTTTCCAGTAATATACTGGTTTTGCATTTACTATATATTTTTTAAAATTAATTTTTATTGGTGTATAGTTGCTTTACAACGTTGTGTTAGTTTCTACTGTACAGCAAAATGAATCAGCTATACATATACATGTATCCCCTCTTTTTTGGATTTCCTTCCCATTTAGGTCACCACAGTGCACTAAGTAGAGTTCCCTGTGCTATACAGTAGGTTCTCAGTAGTTATCTATTTTATACATAGTATCAGTAGTGTATATATGTCAATCCCAATCTCCCAATTCGTCCCACCCTCCTTCCCCCCTTGGTATCCGTACATTTGTTCTCTACATCTGGGTCTCTATTTCTGCTTTGCAAATAAGATCATCTATACCATTTTTCTAGATTCCACATATATGCGTTAATAATACGATATTTTTCTTTTCGACTTACTTCGCATTTACTATATTTGAATACACAATTATTTCATATAGTAATTATTTCGTATAGTAGTTTTCCAGAGTTCTAGAAAACCCCAAGTAAATTGAATGTGTTTTTCAAAGCTAGATAAATGTTATGACTTAGAAATATTTCTGAGTTAAAAAAAATCAATCAGGTTTTCAAAGCCAATTAGCTTTGCCAAATAATTAACAATTGTTGAAAACATTCATTAACTTTGTCTACATAAAAGAAATCAAATTTCTAAAGTTAGCATAGTAGCTTTTGCTAGAGAGGCATACCAGTGCTGTATAAAACACTTCAAGCACAGGACTGAAAGATAATCAATATTACAAGAGGTTTCTCAAAATTAGAATAAATTGACATTTTTGGTATCCATTTCAGGAAGGCCAGTTAACAGTGACAACACTAAAAGCATCATTTGCTGCATCTAGGACAACTTAATAATGTGTGACTTGAAGGCGTGTAAGAAAATAGAGCCATCGGCCCTGTACCTGGTGCTCGCGATGCTTGGTGATTCTGCTCCAAGCCTACATCTTTCTAGCTGACTGGCAACAATCTGCCTTTCCACCTCCAGTTCTCGGGTTAGTCGCTGAAACTGAAGCTCCTGTGATTCAAGGAAATAGAAGGCATATAAGGCACCAGGTTTGCTTAGGCAGATACATGAATTCATGTACGTCACAGGAAACACAGGAACATGCCCGTAATGTAACACTACAGTGTGGCCTTACGAGATTAGGGTTTTGAATAGAACTGTGGGCCTCAACAACCTACTAATTTGTAGCTTTTACAAACTTAAAGGCACTAGAATATGTGTCTTCGTTTGAAACTGAAAACATGTAGAGCTTTATTTGGCCTTTTTTGCTGTTGGTGGTGGTGGTTCTAAATGAGGTCTTCAAACAGTACTTTTGCTCCAGTGATGTATTAAAGTAAGGTCTGCAGAGTCCTCACTCGATGTGCCTACATTAGAGGCACACCAACCAATATAGGCCTCAACAGCCAATTCTTCCATCCCTCATACTGTATGTTAGCACAGCATTAAAAAAAAAAAGAAGTAAATTCCTGTAATGAGAATCACTTGACCATATTTGATACAAAGCCTTTCCACTGTTAAGAAAAAAAATCATTACAACCCCACAAAAAAGTCTTTCTATATTTATCTATAATACACATTTTTTCCTATTGTCACAAATGCATTCATGTGTCACTTCATGAAGGGACAAGAGAAAAAATAATGAAAAAGTCTGAGCCATAATATAGAATTTAAAATTGTATTAAAAAGCTGGAAAGATTGTCTCAAGAAATTACATTCTACATTCTACGATGCATCATGAAGGCCAGTATTCTATTCTAGGAGAAATGTTTTAACATTATTTGTACTTATCTCATTGTTATCTTGACAGGATTTTAATAAATAGAAAGCAGGCCATGCCATAAAATATCTATAAATCAAATCAAGTATACACTAAAGGCTTTAAGCCACAAATAACATCTCCAGTAACACCTCAAACTCCCTTGTGCCACATTAACTCCTTACAAGTCTACTCAAAGCAAATGCTGAACTGTAAGTGGTTTAATTGGACACTGACTCCTGGTTCAAAATACGACAGATGAACCCTAAGTCTAGGAGCTAATCAGAAATAAAACTACCTTAGTTTTGTTTATAATAATAATATTACTGACAACATAATATTATTTATGACAATGTGTATTTGTCATGCAAACAAAAATAAAAAACAATTTAATTGAAAAGTGTATTAACTCCCTGCGGAGTCAGGCAAACGTGCAGTTACTTGACAGCATTGGCCGTGCAAATTCTACAAACTATTCCTAGAATAATTCTTAAGAAACAGTCCGTGAACTCCTTATTGCTTCCTGATATTGAGAGTCCTTTTCTAATGAGCCCAGTTGGTGTGGGCGCATAGGGCAGTGCCTGAATGAGTAATAGCTGGCCCAATAATGCCGTACAATAGGATCATAATGGGTAAGTAGGACACTGCCTACATCTGCTTAACACTTCCTAGACCACAGGCTTTTGATAAATGTTCGGCAACAAAAGATCAGATAGATAATAATTGCACAACATTCAGTACCAGGCTAAGATCATTGATTTTAAGGACAAATAGTATTATGTTTACTTCACACTTAGTCTTTCTTTGTCCTTAAACAGCATCATAGTTTCTGTGATACGCTTCCATTCTTTCTATTATTTTACTCAATTGTCTTATTATACACATCTTTTCCTGGAAGACTGGCTGCTTGGATCAAGGTGGGCCAGGAAAGGACCATCTGTGCATCTCAAAATATTCCCCAAGCCATCACATAACTTTTGTGTTCTCAGTTCAGTGGCAACTAGGGATTGAGGGCTGGAGGGTTTTCTTCATTTTGCGATAGCCAAAAGTTACCAGGGTAGGATTGAGGCATGTTTCAAATGAGAACATTAAAAAAATTTCCATTCATAGAAAAAAACATTTTAGTGGATTTTTAAAATCATATTTGTAGCTGCCTATGGCCTTTTGAGCATCCTTTCAAGGAAATGGTTGGGAAATTTCCTGCTTGAAGGCACAGGTTGGAACTTAATGACCCGTAATTCCTTCCCTTAGAAGCTGAGACAGATGCCTTTGGCTCTGCCGAGAAGATGCCAGACTGTGACTTGGATGCTGAAACCAAGACAGTGACATCAGAAAATATGAAGCTCGTTTTCTCTCTTTCTTTCACCTTCTTGCTGTACTCCCTGCAGTAGGACTCAAGGAAATGACCTCCACACAAACTATGTTTATACTTGGTGGCAGTGGCAGTGTTTACTTGATTTGGACACTGTTCCTGGGAGTTTAGTCTCAAGGTTTGTTCTCCAGTCCTGGCAACAAATGTGGGAATTCACTAATAACCACCTAATAAGCACTTTTCCCCCCCTGCATAATTAGCCATGTCAGTCTCTTTTTCTTGCAACTAGAAACTCTGACTGACATACTGCTAGAAACCATTTACAGTTGTCAAGCTGCTAGAAGAGCCTCTGTACCCACGATGCAGCTACATTTTGTTAGAAGTTGGGAAATTCCTTTAACACTCATATGAACTGAGTAAAGTCTACACTGTATCCCTCCTGGCTGTGGAGCCCATAATACTGAACATTACTGGCTACTTTTATCAAAACCATTTTATCCATTATTTGCCCACACTTCTCACAAGTATGACATCATTAAAGCCCCCAAAGCAGACTCTCAGGAAGCTGTAAAGCATGGAATCTATAAAGGTTATCTAATACCTGTGGATATTTACAAGTAAAATATATATATGCTTTTTAATAAAATTATTAATACTACTTCTATAGAATACAAATAAAACTCCCACATGTGACTGGCGCCAAGATGAATGAGTAGGATATAAATATTTGACAATTCTGTCTCTACTGGCTTCTTAGACTGACTGACAAGGAAGACGGTATTACATATAAAAACACATCTAATGATTTCCAAAATAACACTCATTGAGATGATTATGCAGTGATACCATCCATAAATTTAAAATTTTAATATTTTATCCTCTAAACATAGTGTGTGAATGCTGATCTTTACTGCAGCATCCCAAACTGGGCATCTAAATTACAGGGGGATCCTTTGAGAAGAGCAAGGAAATAATGTTAAAAGCATTTGCCAATGATTAGTACATGACAATTTCCTCTTAAATTCTGTCAAACAAGACCGTAATCAAGCTTAGAAGGAAAGCCGAGCCTACTAACATGCTATAAAAGTGGAGTCAGTTCACATGCGTTTGGAAGCTTTTGTTTATATTTACCTCATCTCTCTCAGTAAGTATATTGATAAATATTCTCTGAGAGTCAAGGGAATAGAAGGAAACAAAGATTCACTTGCATGATCTTGTATGGTAGACAGAAACGCATGGCCCGAGGAGGCCCAAGGAAGGACTCAATACCCCAGTGGTCAGTGCCTTCAGGGGGCCCTCAGAGGCAGAGAATCTCCTTGACCAAGGAAGTTGTACCCTTCTGGGCAGGCTGCATGCAGCCACTGATTGAGGTGAGAATATAAAAGCTGGATCCAGATTTGCTTCAGAGCTTTCCATGGGCTTGACTGTCTGGCATGGTATTTGGACCTCTCCCTTGCCCAAGCCTGCTTTTCCTTGCCCTCACCTCCACAAGTGCTGATCTATAATAAACATTCTGCATGCAAAACTCCACTCCAGTGAGAACCCAACCTGGGACAGTACTGTTTTTGGATTCCTTTTATATAATGATAGAAGTTTTCTCTCACTCCTAATTTTTCAATACTGTGAGATGCTTTAAATGTACTGAAAAAGTATAAACAATAATACAATGAGCTTTGGCAAAGCTGATCCAGCTCTAGCAAATCTTACTGTTTTGCTACATTTGCTTCAGGTTTTTTGAGAAATAAAATATTACAGATACAATGGAATCCCCTGGTTTCTTCTTCCTGGATCTTATTTCTCTCTCTTCTTCCCTCTCCGGAAGAAACCATTAGCTTGAATTTGGTGTTTAATATTCACATGAGTATTTTATATTCTTACTACTCCATATATACAGATCCATAAATAATATATAGTATTGTTTTGCATATTCATACAATTTATATCAATGGTATAATACACTCAGTGCTCTGCAGATTGGTTTTATTATAATATGATTTTGAGATTTATCAGTATCAGTACACATAGATCTAGTTCATTTATTTCCATTGCTCAACAGTATTCTATTGTACAACTACAGCACAATATATTTATATGTTCTTATAATGATGAACCCTTGGGTTGCTTCCAATTTTGTGCAATTATAAGCGTACTGCAAAATAAGCATCACTGTATAAATCATCTTGTGCACACGTGCCAGACCTCTCCAGTAGAGACACAGACGTGGAATTGTTGGGTTGAAGGCTACGCATATCTTCAAGTTTACTTGATAACGATTATCAAATTACCTTCCAAAGTAGTTGTACCAATTTACATTCCAGTCAGCAGTGTATGAGGGCTCCAGTTTCTGTACATTTTCACTGATACCGATTTGCATTTTGGGGCTTAAATTTCCTTCCTTCCCTCCTTCCTTCCTCCCTCCCTCCCTCCCCTCCTTCCCTCCCTCTTTCCTTCCTTCTCTCCTTCCCTCCCTCCCTTCCTTTCTTTCTTTGTAATCTGACAGGCATGGGGTGCTACCTTGCATTTATTTTATTTTGTATTTCCTTGTTAACCAACATCTTTCCAGATGCTTATTGGCCATTTAGGTACCCTCTCTCACAGGTATCATAAACGCTCAGGGGGATACTTTCTCCCTACTACCAGCACCCAAGCTTGTCCTCTTCTGGGGGACAGGTTTCTCAACACCCTTGTACTAATGCTGTTGCTCTGTAAAGTTTTATGTTTGGGCAAGGGATATCCCATTAGACTCCCCATCTTGGGCAGCCCTCAGAGGGCACATGGCATTTGACATCTAATGGTATGCTCAAGATCACCTAGGCTTGACACATACTTTCAAGGTGGAAGCCAGGTTTACTGCTTACTTAGCTTAGGAGTCTCACTTTCATTTTGGTTTTTGTTTCTGTGAGTACTTTACTTCCTTGGCAGCTCAGCCTTGCTTTTAAAAACACAATTTAAATACTTTATTCAGTATACGTATTTAGTTTCTTTCAGTGGGGAGACCGGTTAGGGTATTGAATATGCCAGAAATGGGAGTCTCCACAGCTTTTTCATATTTTCTCTTAATTTCTCTGAGAATTTCTCAGTATTTCTTTCAATTCACTATTTCTCTGTTTGCCTCGTGAAGGGTTTATCTCATCTATTATTCACTTTTTTCCAATGACAATGTTTTCCATTTCTGAGACTTCTAGTTGGGTCTTCTTCATACCCACCTGTTCCTGCTGTTCATTTGGAGTGAAACCTCTACCTAAACTCCAGGTACCTCAGTCCTAAATGCGACCTTAAACTGGTGATTCAGTGTTTTTTTTAAACAGAAATAATACTGCATACCTAGTCATGTCTCCTGCCACTGGCTTCCAGAAGCCCAGGAGGCTTCCAGCATTAGGTCCTTCCACTCCCATCTCCTTCAATAAGCAGGAAGCGCTCCATCCCAGACCTCAGCTTCAAGGACTCTGGTGCTGGCACTAAAAACAGGGCATACTTCACCCTCTTGTGGCCTCCTAGCCCCTCTCACCTTCATTAAAGCCTCACTGATGGCCAGTAGTGACATATCTCCTGACCCTTTCCAACTGTGCCCTATGGAAGCCTCGTTCCAGTTTGCAAATTCTGTTTATAAACTCTTCATCTTTTACTTAGAATATTCTCCATCTCAGGGTTACTAAGAAGACTCTCCACCTACAGACTTTAATTGAAATGTAGTTCTTTCCTGAAAATACTGCTTCTTCTGACCTCTGTCTGGTGAAGACTATGCATTCTTCACACCACAGCTGAGGTGCTCCAGAGAAGGAAACTGGCCTTCCCCTGGTTCCTCACTACCTCTACTTATTAGCATGAAGTTGTATATAATATTTCTCACTGTCCTCCTGTCAGTAGAATCTGTAATCATATTCCCACTTACATTCTTTTTTTAAAAAAAGATTTATTTATTTATTTATTTTTTGGGCTGCACTGGGTCTTAGTTGCAGCATAAGGGATCTTTGTTGGGGCATGCGGGATCTTTCACTGAGGCACAGTCTCTTTGTTGTAGTGCTCGGACTTCTCTCTAGTTGTGGTGTGTGGGTTTTCTCTTCTCTAGTTGTGGCACACGGCTCCAGGGCATGTGGGTTCTGTAGTTGTGGCACGCAGGCTCCAGAGCGCGTGGGCTCTGTAGTTTGCGGCACGTGGGCTCTCTAGTTGAGGCGTGAGAGCTCAGTAGTTGTGGCAAGTGGGCTTAGCTGCCCTGTGGCATGTGGGATCTTAGTTTACTGACCAGGGATCAAACTCACGTCCCTTGCATTGGAAGGTGGATTCTTTACCACTGGACCGCCAAGGAAGTCTCGTCCACTTACATTCTTACATTAGTACGCTGTGTTCCCTCTTGCCTTAGATGCTAGAAACAATTCTTCTTCCAAACTTGTGCAAAAGCTCATTGGGGGTCATGCCATACAACTACAGTTGCCCACTTGTATCACTAGCATCTATTTACTTCAGGTTGTTCTAACTGATTCACTAATTCAGGAGTGGCTACAATAGTTACTACCACTATGACGATGACAATTAAGAAACAGCAGTAGGCATTCCTATCAGGCCATTAGCGATGACACTCTCAATTTCCTGTCCCACATTTATGTTAGTCCTCAATCCTCTTCCAGGATTGGTAGAGGAGTGTCCCCTTCCTGTCTAAGGCCAGACTCTCCATGCCCTCTTGCCTCTTCCAGGATCTTGCTTCTCTTTCCCAAATCGTCAGTGTTTCCTCTCAGTTTAATGCTTAAATCTTCTCATCAGAAAACATCTTCTTGACCTCAGGACTCCTCAATCTCTGTTTCCTTCCCATTTGACCTATACTACCTTTTAGTAAATATTTCTCTTTAAATTGACTCCTTTTTAAGACAAGACAGTATCATTCTAGCATTAAATCACTGAAATCCTGGTTTCTAATGCTTCTATATAATTTTCCTAATATAAATTAAAATATGTAATTTTTAAAGATGTTCATCTGTGTATTAAAAACCTATTCACATCACAGTACATGTACAACACACCAGGGGTCAACATACCTTTCCATGTCTATACATCTCAGCAGGAAAGTACTGAGTACTGGTTAGACTGAAAGAAGTAAACTGACAAGGTCATTATTTGATACAATCGTGCTTACGTAAGAAATAATTTTTATTTCAATCACTGTTGCTTAAAAATCTTCCAATAATAATAATTTACCTTTCTAATTTAGTATGGTAAAAGAGTTTTATATCACTAAAAGATCAATCATCACTGAATAATAATGTTAGATTTTTAAGGTGCAGAGAATTTCACAGTGTATGTCTTATATCAGGATATACTATAGCATTTTTTTCTCTTTTGCATGTTAAAAAGATGAGTAAATTATGGTCATGATCATATATTTGATGCTCTTGAGTCAGGCCTAGAGAACTACTTTAAAAATGAATATTTAAGAGCTAGTAAGAAATCCTCAAAGCATCCCAGATTCCACTCCCAAATCTAGGCTGATACCAAAACCAAAGCAATCATATTTTGAAAGGGTCCCTGAACTCTCAATCTTAATAACCATCCACTAGTGCAGAGGTGATCAAATGTCCTGACCTTCTATCACAGTTTACATAATAATTGACAAGTCTTTATTAAGTCTACTTGGTAGTCACTAAAAACCATATATAATTAATTATAAAAATGCTAACTACATGATGTTTAACCCCTCTGTACTGACCAGATCCTTTTGTTAAGAAGAAACATTGCCTTTTTCAATCAAACTGTGTTCTCAGATACCAGTGTCCCACTCTCCCATAGGGGTTTAAACCTTCAAGCAGGTTTGAAAACTGCTGCCCAGAAGATTCCAAAGCTTGGAGGTTCACAGTGACACTAGCATATTAAAAGTTTTCAGACGTCCACCAGTAGGATATCAGCTTACCTTTCTATAACCTGGCCATTCTTTGATTTATTGAAACTAACCACACCTTTTCTTTTTCAAGTAATAACTATTAACATCTCAAGAAACAATATTGTCTTGCAGAACACAACTTAGTCAACAGTAAAAATTCAGCTCAGGGAATTCCCCTGGTGGTTCAGTGGTTAGGACTCTGAGCTCTCACTGCTGAGGGCGTGGGTTCAATCCCCTGTTGGGGAACTAAGATCCCACAAGCCAAAATAAATAAATAAATTAAAAAAATAAGAATTCAGTTCATTTTTATTGTATTTTGGGATGGTTGAACTAAGGGGTACTATCCTGTATTCTACATTAAAAATATACCTTACATGTTGGAAAACAAAATTTTAATTACTTTGGTCAAGGCTGAATATTTACAAAGGGCTGGTCACCACAAAGGGTTAACCTTTAAATGGAAACTCCTGACCTCACACCACTCTGAAGACAGGAAGGGAATGATTGTTAGGATGCTACTGCTGGATTAGTTGCTCTAATCTATGCCCACAGTTTTTTACATTTAGATCTTCTTTAAGATAACAGAAAAACATGAGACACAACCACCAATCTGATTTTTTGTTATACTAGTTGACATTCAAATAGGAGATGATCAACATTCAGATCTTTATTGTTTTATCCTATCAAACCACACAGGATTATACCAGGTTTAGCTCTGATATCTATCCTTCAGTTTTAATGAAGCAGAGAGAATGGCAAAGCTTACCAGATGCTCTAAATCTATATTCTAAACCTCAGGCTCTTATCTGTAACTGTCACCAAAGCTCCTTTATTAGGAAATCAAAATGAAGAGAGGTTTACATTAAAACACACTAATGAAAGCTTTGCTTAGAGCCACATACAGAGAAGGCTGAGCCAAACGGGTAAAAGCTCAAGCCTTTCCTACAGCATCACCGATGGCTTTATAAAAACTTGTCTACCCACCAGTAGCTCACTGGCTCTTTAATCTCTTACCTGGCAGTCTCTGAACATTGCATGGGCCTGTGTGATGTCCAAATCCACTATCTCTAATCAGATTCAAACTGATGTTTTCAATGGTAGTGAACTAAGCATTTTGATGGTAGTGAATTAAGCATCTCTACTTGAAGGATGAGCCATGGCTCACATCTAGCCATACCACCCCCTGCCTCCTGTGTTTTCTATTTCTCCACTGCAGTGGTCCTCGAAGTACGGGCCCTGAACAGCAGCATCAGTATCACCTGGAAACTTCTTTGAACCAGAAGGGGTCAGGTCCAGCCACTGGTACTTGAACAGGACCTCCAGGAGATTCTCATGCATACAAAAGTTCCAGAATCACTAATCAAATGGAACCACCATTCCCCTTTTACTCAGACTCAAAATGCAAGTGTTTTCATCTTTGCATCATTTTCCCCTTTCTCTTATTCCCCATTTCTCACACGTTAAATGGTTTCCCAAATCCTGTCACTCAACCTCTCTACCACTATTGAATCCATTCCCATCCTTGCCATTCCCACCACTACTACCCTAATTCGGACTCACATTAACTTTAGACTATTGTAATAACCCTGCACTAAGTCTTCTCCCCACCGTGGTGGCAAGGGGCCTTGACTCTGCTTTTCACATTTCTCCCAGATAAATCTGTTGAGGGCATAATACTACTCATCAATAATCTCTATCCTTTCCTGAGTGTTTCCTGGACTCCAGGCTCTCTGCTAAGCTTTAACATGCATTACGTTGTTAACTTCTTAGTCAGACTGCAAGGTAGTGAATGAAGGTTACCCTCATTCACAGAGGGCTGACTTGACTGAAGTCATTCAAAACCAAGATTTGAATCACATCAGTCTGACTCCTAACCCCATGGTGTTAACCACTGCACACCATGCCCTTCACACCCAACCTGTAGTACGGTTACCACAGCCTTATTTTAAGACCCTCGGCAGTCTGCCCCAAATACCTTTTTTTCAGTCTCCTGCCACTCCCCTTCATGCACCTGGACAGAACTATTCATAATTTCCTATACTTAGCACTCAGAGCTTTTTCTCACCTTGCTCCATCCACCTGAAATATCACCCTCCCGCGTGCCTAGAGTCCTTTATCCAGCCCTTGGGTAAAGCACTTAGCCATTACATGTATTCCATTTACTAAACTGAATTCTCCTTAAAGAACAGTGAAATCTATATTTCATCCATCTAGCTTCTTACAAGACCAAGACAAGAAAATCCTGCTAATTCATTCTGGGTGGATTTTACACAGTACACTTTATTTCGTATGTTATAATCAATCACATAAATTTTTAAACTGATTGATTCCTAAGTATTTTTATATAATGACAGGCATAATATATTATGGTTGGTCCTTTATGAGGCTCTTGAAGCATTTCAAACGTAGTAATAATCACATGCTTACAACGTAGGTAAGGGAAATTAGAAAAGTCAGTGGTACAAAACGATTTGCTACCTTTAAAGTCACAGAGCGATATGAAGGCAGAGCTGTAACTAGAACCTGTGTTTCCCTAAATTTTGTTGACTGCTCTTTCAATAAATCAGCTCTGCCTGTGCTCCGCAACAAGAGAAGCCACCGCAATGAGAAGTCCGCACACTGCAATGAAGAGTAGCCCTCCGCTCGCCACAACCAGAGAAAGCCCGCACGCAGCAACGAACACCCAACGCAACCAAAAATAAATAAATAAATAAATTTAAAAAATAAATCAGCTCTATCAGGGATTTCATATTATTCATGGTGACATGGGCAAATAGGTTCTTTTTTTTTTTTTTTTTTTTTTTTTTTTTGCAGTACGTGGGTCTCTCACTGTTGTGGCCTCTCCCGTTACAGAGCACAGGCTCTGGACGTGCAGGCTCAGCGGCCATGGCTCACGGGTGCAGCCGCTCCGCGGCATGTGGAATCTTCCCAGACCGGGGCACGAGCCCGTGTCCCCTGCATCAGCAGGCGGACTCTCAATCACTGCGCCACCAGGGAAGCCCGATTAGACATTTTTAAAAAATTCATTAAGAAATTATGAAAAATAATAATGACTTAACATTAATAATTTATCTGGTTTTCTAGTACCTAAATATTTCAAAATTAGTAAGACCAGCGATGCATATCACCTAATGTTAGATGTTTATTTGAGAGCTAATTGACTGTGCAGATGATAATAATGCATATAAATCATTATTTGCTGAAATGGAAAAGTGAGAGGAATAAATGACCAACCTCCCACTTCTTCTCTGTGGACTAGTTGTTGCAAACACAACAAAGAATATGAAAAGGATAAGAGAAACAAAAACAAGGCAAAACTGAATCTTCCTTTCTTCAGTAGGTCTAATAAATAGCGCTAGGGAATAAGAGGCTAATTTTCAAAATGATTAATTTAAGGTTTGGTTAGTAACTTAATGAAGTGTAATGGGGAAAGAAAACAAATACTGTCTAGTGCAGGTAGCGCTTGTCTTACGATTATACTTTTTAAATTACTAGGCTTACTTCTACAGCTGTTCTTTCTGCTTCGCAGATATTTTAAGACTAAAGTGTGGGGAAGCGAGGAGGTAACTAGAATAAGAATATACATTTATGAGCTGTGCCCTAGTCAGTTAAATGGTTCCCTGAGAAGTCTTGTTACCCAGCCCAAGAGGTATAAGTGGTATTCAATTGTTTTTCCTTTTTAACTTTTCGATTTTTACATTTTACCTGTATGGCTTCACTAACATCATTTGTTTCTAAACCTCCAGAAATTGTCCTGGGGTTCTTGAGAAATAAGGTTAAGAAAAATCAATGTATTATTGATAACCACAGGACATCTCTAACCTACAGGAAACATTAAAGCCTTAGGACAGAACTGGGGCACGTCAATGTGTCTGCATCTAGACTCATGACCATCCTTATTTTCAGGTCCACAGTGTTTCCATACTCAGTGTCCTCTGTTTTTCTCTGACTCTCTTGCTTTCTCCCCTAACATCCAGCTCTTCTACAGGTGAGCTAAACAGAAAAGCGATTAAAATTTGTTTTAATTTTAAAATTTGTTGTTCCCAATAGCTGTATTTTCCTTACTTAGCTAAAAAAGTGGACAAGTTACGGTGCTTTGTGACCACCTAGAGGGGTGGGATAGGGAGGGTGGGAGGGAGGGAGGGAGACGCAAGAGGGAAGAGATATGGGAACATATGTATATGTATAACTGATTCACTTTGTTATAAAGCAGAAACTAACACACCATTGTAAAGCAATTATACTCCAATAAAGATGTTAAAAAAAAAAAGTGGACAAATAAGGTTACTTTTTACTTGTGTTAGGTCTGTATGGCTCTCAGTAGAAAACAAAGAAAAAGAAAAAAGTTCTTAGAAAAAGGTGCCAGACTTCATTACATTATTTTTATTGTTCACACTAATTTACTTGCCTGAAAGAACCTTTAAATTACCATATTTAGAATTCTTTTTCTCTTGCACATGATATATACTCACGAAGTGACACATCTGCTTATGTTTGGAGCAGACATAACTTGATATCAAATGTCTTACTTTCTTATTTGTTGTTAAGTCCTAACACTAGTGGTAATACTAGGTACCACTGAATGAAGGCCAACTGTGGGTCAGGCACTCTACATATTTTTTTCTCTAATCCTTACAAAAGTGCCGGCCACTATTGAGTTGAGCAATCATAGCCTGGGAGAGGCAAAATAAATGACTTGCTCAAGGTCACATAATTAGGAAGTGGAGCGCTGGAAATGGAACTCTAAATTCTTGCTCTTTCTGTTACAGGAAGCTGAAAAAAATAAGGTTGTCTCATTTTCTATTCCTGAAGGTTATATTTAGAACTGTATTGACTTTATTGCTTTAAAACATTTTTTCCCAAGTCAAATAAAGCCCTGGAATGTAATAAGAATAAAGAGCCAGATGCTAGTATATATGGGAACTTAGTAATTACGACAAAGGTAGAATTTCATTCAATGGGAAAAGAACTGCGGGTATAATTAGGGAAAACAAAGCTAGATTACCACCTCAAACCACACACACACACACACACACACACACACACACACACACACACACACACACACACGTTCTATAACAAATGTAGGGGAAAAAACCCACTTTATTAAAAGGTGACCTAAGAGAATATTTTTTTCAGTATCTTTTTTTAAAAAAACTGAAGTATAGTTGATTTACAATGTTGTGATAATTTCTGTTGTACAGCAAAGTGATTCAGTTATACATATATATATATTTTTAAAAATATTCTTTTCCATTATGGTTTATCAGAGGATACAGTTCTCCATGCTATACAGTAGGACCTTCTTGTTTATCCATCCTAAATGTAATAGTTTGCATCTACTAACACCAAACTCCCAATTCATCCTCTCCCTTGGAAACCACAAGTCAGTTCTCTATGTCCGTGAGTGTGTTTCATAGATAGGTTCATTTATGTCATATTTTAGATTCCACATATAAGTGATATCATATGGTATTTGTCTTTCTCTTTCTGACTTACTTCACTTAGTACGATAATCTCTAGTTGCACGTATGTTGCTGCAAATGGCATTATTTCATTCTTATTTACAGCTGAGCAGTATTCCATTGTATATATGTACCACATCTTCTTTGTCCGTTCATCTGTTGATGGACATTTAGGTTGTTTCCATGTCTTGGCTATTGTGAACAGTGCTGCTATGAACATAGGGGTGCATGTATCTTTTTGAATTAGAGTTTTGTCTGGATATATGCCCAGGAGTGGGATTGCTTGCTGGATCATATGGTAATTCTATTTTTAGTTTTCTGAGGAACCTCCATACAGTTTTCCATAATGGCTGTACCAACTTACATTCCCACCAACAGTGTAGAAGGGTTAGGAGAATATTTTTATAAACTTGGGATGATAGAGACCTCCTTAAAGAAGACAAGAAACTGCCAAATCATAAGGGATAAAATAAGCATATTTAACTTCATAAAAATAAAACTTCATACTCCAAAAGCTCATGCAAAGTCAAATGCCCAAAAAAAGAGAGCAAGAGAGAAACATTTTTAACACCTAACATATAACACACATTTAAAATCTCATATAAACAAATTTACACATAGTAAAAATAGGAAGAGTATCAACAAGCAATCCATCTAAGATGAAATGTAAATGCTAATTAAAATATCAGAAAAAATGTTCAATTTCATTCATAAGGAGAAAGAAAATCAAGTAACAAGATGCTGGTTTTCATCATATTGGCAAATATTTTCAAAGTGTCCCATCCAGGGCTGGGGAGGAACACTTGGAGAAAAGAGCACAGACACATATTGTTCATGTTAGCGTGATTTGCTATTATAATCTGGTAACCTCTTTTAAAATTAAAAATATATATTCCCCATGAGCTTGCAATTCCACTTTTGGATATATACTCTGCAGAAATAAAGTCAACTGTATACATAAAATATTAATTGTAGCATTGTTAGAAACAATTTAAGAATCTATCTACATGGCAATATTTTAACAAACTATGGAATCTCCACACTACATGTAATAACTACTATATATGTGGTTGTTAAAAAGAATGAGCTGGACCTTTATCTGTTGCCTCAGAAAGACCATTACATGCAATTAAGTGAAAAAGCCAGTTGAACAGCTGAGTAAAACACAGCAAAATAATAAAATTAAAAACCTCTATATGTGTTAGTTTGAGCATGGAGAAAACTATGATAGGAATATAGCAGATCAGGAAGACTGGTTACCTCAGGAGGGTGGGAATGAAAAAGGGGTCAAGATATTATTTACATTTATCTTCTTTCATTTATTTATTTAATCTTCTTTTATTATCTTCTTTGTATTGTTTCACTTGTAGCTAGCATATGAATTCCTTAATTAAAATCTAACCCCCAAAACTAAGAAGAAGAGAATAAAAGGGCTAAAAAAATTCTGTTTAAATAGTACCAGGACAGATCCTGCTTAGGAAACAATCTAATTCCTGGAAAATGGTATTCTGATTGAGAGGAGGATAGATGTTTTTACCTTTTTGAAGTTATTAAAGTACTTTGAAGTATTCAATAGTATTCTAATGACCCATTCAAACAATGAGCAATAGCACTTAGATTTACAAGTTCTTGGCACTGGTGAGGGCATGGAGAAAAGGTGCTATGGGGATGTATATTGGTGCAAACTCTTGTGGGGGCAATTTAATAATATCTAAAGAAAAAAAAAGTGTACCAACCTATTGATCCATCAGTTTTTTTTTTTAATTTTATCATTCAGTGTTTTTTTTTTTTTAATTTTTAAATTTTTGGCTGCGCTGTGTCTTTGTTGCTGTGCACGGGTTTTCTCTAGTTGTGGAGAGTGGGGGCTACTCTTCGTTGCAGTGCGCGGGCTTCTCTTGTTGCACAGCATGGGCTCTAGGTGCGTGGGCTTCAGTAGTTGTGGCATGCCGGCTCAGTAGTTGTGGCTCGCCAGCTCTAGAGCACAGGCTCAGTAATTGTGGCACACGGGTTTAGCTACTCCGCAGCATCTTCCCGGACCAGGGCTCGAACCCGTGTCCCCTGCATTGGCAGGCGGATTCTTAACCACTGTGCCGCCAGGGAAGCCCTGGCCCATCAGTTCTAATGCTGAGACTTTGGATATACTTGGAAAGGTACACAAAACCAACCAATCAAATAAAACTGGAAACAAGCTAACATCCATCAGCGAGGGACTGGTTAAATATATTACATACTTCTATAAGATGGGACTCCATGCAATTGCTAGAAAAGGCTGAAGTAAACCCACATGTGCTGGTGTGGAATAATCTATAAGAAAGATTACCCAGGAAAATAAAGCTATGCAGTTGTTTTTCTAAAAAAGACAGATGCTGGAGTAAGCAGAAAACCTTATTTTCTTGATGTATACTCAAGAAACTTAACCAGGTAAAGTTTTAACCATTGGGAAAATGGACTGGACGTTTGTAGGGTAGTTTACTTTTTATTTCATACTTTTTAGGTGAATATTTAATTTTTTTAAACTTGGGTATTCATTTGTTACTAGTTTTTACAAATACAATAGAATAAGAATTGCTTTTTCATTTAAAACCACACTAAGAACCTAATTTTTACTACTAGTTAAAGGCTCCCATTCTGACCTATTTAAAAAGAGCATGTTTTAAGAATTAGTTTTCATAAAGGGCATGAAATACATGATAGCAGTAATAAATACTTTACATGAAAATAAATGTTGTATAATGAACTGACTAATAATGAATTCTATGTATATATTTCTCTTAAAACTCTTTAATAAAGAATTGGTATCTTTAGAAAGGTGCTTCTCAGCTAGTTCTATAGTTTCAATGAATTTTTTTCCAAAAACTTCTAACAAGTAGGGAAGGAAGGAACAACTTATGCTCAGTGTAACCATAAAAATCAAATCCACATAATCTTTCTTACAAATTCTATATATCAACATACCTTTTGGAAATAAATTCTGGAAGAGGACCCTACACTTAACTTTCAATTTTAAATCATGTTAGGGTAAAATATACATAACACAAAATTTACCATTTAAACAATTTTTAAGTGTACAACTTAGTGGCATTAAGTACATTCACACTGTCATGGAACCATCACCACCATCCATCTCCGGAACTTTTTCATCTTCCTAAACTGAAACACCATACTCAATAATTCCAAATTCCTCCCTCCACCCAGCCTGTGGCAACCACCATTTTATTTTCTGTCTCTATGAATTTAACTCTTCTATGTAGCTTGTATAAGTGGGATCATACAATATTTGTCATTGGTGACTGGCTTTTGTCACTTAGCATAATGTTGTCAAGCTTCATCAATGCTGTAGCTTGTGTCTGAATTTCCTTCCTTTTTAAGGCTGAATAATGTTCCATTGTTTGTATATACCACAATTGTTTATATATTCATCCATCAGTGGATAATACCTGGATTGCTTCTATATACTTTTTTAAAAATCCAAAATTTTGTTTCAAATTTAAGCAAACTTATAAGATTTTGTTTATGAACACTGAAATTTGAAACTCATCTAATTTTCAGGTGTCATGAAATCACCTTCTTCTAATTATTTTTAAACCATTAAAAAAGGTAAAAAAACAAAAAACATTTAGCTTGCAGGCTACAAAAAAACAGGCAGGGGCCAGATTTGGACTGTGAGCCAGAGTTTTGCTTACCCAGGTCCTAGAGCTTAAAAACTTGTAAGTCTCTTTAGAAGCATGTGCTTAGAGGTAGATTACAACAAAGATGGAAGGATTCTAAGACTTGCACTCCAACCTGGATCTGATTCTAGGCTCTGTCACTTACTAGCTAAATGATACTGAAAAGTCACTTTAACATCTATAAGCCCCAGTTTAACTGTCTGTAAAATGGGGATAACACCCACATCACAGAGGAATTGTTAAATGCTGCATAAACCATAAAGCCGTTTTTAGAGAGTTGGGCATTATATAGTAACAAATATACATCTGAAAAAAGCACCATGTTCTTCCCTAATAGGTTCACTTGCCAAAAATTTGGGGATATACAGTATTTTCAATTTCTAAGTGGAGAAAAAAATAATCTGGACTATAAGGAGATGCCTTGGATTCCATTTTTATCAAGCTCTTAGTATTGTACCATGCTATTATACCATTCAGTTAATAATTTACTTCTTTCACCTTCTGATCATATTCTGTTCTCAATAGCTCTGCTCTGTCATTTTTTGTTTTCTCTTCTCAAACCTCATATAAAGAGGATCCAATTCTATATATCACAAGAAGAAAGTGGTGGCTGAAGCACCACTCATGACAAACACCTAAGAAAAGAGCGGTTGCTTCTTGCTAGTATCATATGCTCTATTTTCTATTTATTAAATTTCAAAACAAGTAATTTTAGCAAATTTAGGGACCCTCACAAAATTAAAATGTATGATTTCTATAGTCAGCGTGACGAATGCCAATGAACAATACGGGGATGGTGGATAAATATGTTAAGTTGTTCTTTAATACTCAGATACTGATTCAATGCAGCCCAAAATCTTTATTCAATATTTCCCATCATCTTACTCTATTAAGAAATTCCTTAACACTAGACCTATGGTAATCATTTCACAATATATACATATATTGAATCATTATGTTGTACATCTGAAACTAATATAAAATTATATGTCAATTACATCTCAATTTAAAAAAAATTCCTTCCTAGGAATTCCCTGGCAGTCCAGTGGTTGGGACTCAGCGCTTTCACTGCCACAGCCTCACGTTTGGTCCCTGGTCGGGGAACTGGGATACTGCAAGCCAAGCAGCGCGGCCAAGAAAAAGAAATTTCCTTCCTTGTGTCTATTTTATGAAAATACCTAAAAACAGCTTTTCCTTCTTGTTTTTTGAAGATATTCTGATCAGTAATTGTCATGCCAACAACTCATACCTACAGTTAACAGACATGAGAAAGATGGAGCTGAACTCCGTAACTGTCTTCTCTCCTAAAAGCAGAAGTTGATTTGCCCAGAGGATGCTACCTCCGAGCCGAATGCCTGGTGTAGGTGGTCGGCAGACCATCAGGTTCGGTCCGCGTGCCTGTCCAGGCCCGAGGCTCAGGAAAGCAGAGGCTAGTCCACTGGGCTACACCTGCCTCAGAGGTGCACCAGCCTCAGTGCCTGGGACCATGCCTGCTGCATGCACGTGTGAGTAAGAATGAGAAGGCTGGTCCCTTCGGGAAGGAAAGATAACTCAGTCTGCCAGAGGAGACGTTCTGAGCCCATCAGCAGAGTGAATGAAAGGGCGTGGAAATACCACCATGTGGCAGGCTATGGCTCTCTCTTACTACTCTCCTTGAAACTAAACCTAAATGATCACTTTAAGTACACATCTGTGACACTTATCTTTTAAAATAAACTAATGTGTTTCTAATTAAAATAAAACATTTTAACAGTATTGTGTAATGAAAGTCAAGAATATCAGATGGTAGGTAAAAATACATAATCTGGCCAACCTTAGCATTTTCTCACAGCATACAGTAAGTTAGTTTGAACAGCACAGAGTTTTAGAACAGCACATACTTAGCTGGGTTTAATTTAAGAACAATGACATGTTCATTGTAAAGGCTGCTGGGCTGATGACTCTAGCCTGGCACCCTTGCACTCCAGGACAGTATATAGAATGGCTTGGATGGTTTCTGGCTCTCCACCCCTTTTCATTCATATGAGTACAATTGTTTTATGATTGAATACACCAAATTTTAACCATTCTCTTATAATCTAATAAGACTCTAGCAGAGATTCACTTAAGGAATTATAATATACTAGTATTACTAGCTATTATTTATTAGGTGCTTACTACGAGCCAGATACTGTACTAATGCTTTCCATGCATGTCGTACATGGTGAGTACAACCAATAACCAATGAATGACTTCTAAGTGCTAAGTGTCTCTTATTTAATTTTTATAACCACCCCACGACGTACGTATCACTACTCTCATTTTTGAGATGCAGATCGTGAGTGTCTAAGGTCACACACCTGGCAGATGGCAGAGCAGGAAGATGAAGCTAAGAGGCGTGACTCCAGAGTTGGTGCTCTCTGTCACTGTCTTTCAGCCTCACACCGTGACCTACAGAGTGTAGCAATGAAATTGATTTCCAGGTGAAGAGAGGAAGATAACAGCCTCTTAAGAACAATACAAGCCTAAGGAATCCATCAAAGGTCTCGCTGCCTGGCTTGTTATTGTACTCTGATGTGATCACCTCCTTCAATTTAATAACTGTGACTCATCAGTCTTTCTTTGGCATTATCTAAATAAGATGGCACTGTTAAGTAGTACCGTAGTGGTCTCAAGTTCCAGGGAAGCAGCTGTGGATGAAGGGAATCTAGTTTGCAGCTTTTTAGAGACATCTTCTCTATGGTTTCCCATCTGATAAACAGGGCCTTCTGTGATGTCCAGCTCACTTTACAGAGAGAGAGCAATGTCTTCAGTGGATCTTAAAACTCTTGGGATCACAAACAAGAACTTGTAAGTGCAAGTCAGAAAAGAAGTGCTATACTGCTTCATTTATCTATCTGGATTTCTCCATTCTGAATTTTCTATGCAGATTTCTGTTTCTAAGCTCATTATTGTCAATATATCTGATTGAGAAAGAAGCTAAACAAGTCCCAGGTGAGACTGTACCATAGCAACAGGCCCGCCATGAATTCTCTGGGAAGCAGAATTTCACAGGAGTATTTGATTGCCTATTCACACTCTTGATTATAACACACCGAGCTGTTAAACTAAATTGTATGCCATTAGTGTATGGAAGAACTTTAAAAATTAAACTACCCTGTGTGAAGATATTTTTCACACTTAGGTTCACACTGAGATGTGTTTAATTGTATGGAGCCCATTTCCCTTCTATTTAGAAAACAAGAGAGACATTTTTAAACTATTTCAGAACTTGCCAATGTCACAGTGTAGTAATGTGATAAATAAGGCATTACTACCCTTTATCACAGGTAACTATTGAATCCTTATTCTGGTTCATAAATATGTGTTTAATTCTCCACTGTGATTATGACAGAATACAAATGTACTGCCCTTAGAATTTGATCAGGAGTATTAACGTGCTGTACCTTGAGTTAAATAAACAGTGGCCAAAATAACCATAGAAAAAGAAACCTTGAGGTTAAAACCACCTCAGTCTCATAGTAGATTACACTTAGACCTGGCCAAATCTAAGTATAAAAGTAAGACCAGGTGAGAATACAGATAGCATGAGCAAAATCCATCACAACCATCAGAAAATCAACTCAAAGGAAATCCAAATCATCACCATCCATCTTTATGTTTAAATACAATACATTTAACCAACTCTTCCCACATTTTGGCTGTAAAGGGTGCTGGAGACAGAGTAAAACATTTCACAAACATTCAAAACAAAGGACAGAGGAATGTTCACGAAGTTATTTTTACACAACCAAATCTGTTATTTATGCTACTAGAAACACCCAGTGGTGTGGCTCTAATCCAAATTATTTACATTTAATTTTGTAAAGCATGGTACAATGTTTCTATAGCAGATCTGCCTTTCTAATTACATTCTGCTCTATTATTAAAATCAGTTTACATGTCCTTAGCATTTACCTGCTGTAAGGGAAAGGAGGTGTCCCAGAAGCCTACTGGGCAGGAGGACAGATGGCTCACAATTACAAATACACCAACACGCTCCAGAGAAGAAAGAACTGACTGAACAACCCCAAGCCTTAATTACTTTATAAGCACTTAAAGTTTACATAAGATTGGTCCCTTGTTTCCTTTCTTTCATTTTTGATGATGTTGTATTTGGCCTTCCTCTTAGAAGACTGGGGAACTCCCTGAACTACCTAGAGCGCAATTAGAAGTCATCCTTTCACTAAATAAACATGTATTTATATTTAATTGACTAGGCATGGCTTTTTTTTTTTTTAATTTTATTTATTTATTTTTGGCTGCACTGGGTCTTCGTTGCTGTGCGCAGGCTTTCTCTAGTTGTGGCGAGCAGGGGCTACTCTTTGTTGTGCGTGGGCTTCTCGTTGCGGTGGCCTCTCCTGCTGTGGAGCACTGGCTGTAGGCGCGCAGGCTTCAGTAGTTGTGGCACGTGGGCTCAGTAGTTGTGGCGCACGGGCCTAGCTGCTCCGCAGCATGTGGGATCTTCCCGGACCAGGGCTCAAACCCGTGTCCCCTGCATTGGCAGGCGGACTCTTAACCACCGCGCCACCAGGGAAGTCCCTAGGCATGGCTTTTATGAGACAAATTCCTTAGAATCTATTAATATAATTAGAATATTCAGGGCTATTTATTTCAAGCAAGCAAATAGTAATCATAATATTGGGTTGGCCAAAAGGTTCATTCGGTTAATAAATACATTGTTCAATAAAGTTCTTGGTGAAAATGAAAAGTGTCTTTTAGTTTTTAACTTAAAAACCGAACGAACTTTTTGGCCAACCCAATACACTGGAAATACGCAGTGTTGCAAGCATTATATAATGGACACCTGTTGCTTGTGCCACCTAGCATCTTTTTACCTTTCTTCTAGATACGGCGTTATGATTTTTCGATGGGGAGTCCTACCTGCCCTATTCTCAGACCATGTGAATTTAGTATATCAACGGTGGGGTTGCTCGAGGTATAGAGAAAGTGGCAAGACCAACAAATAGTTTTTAATAAAGACAAAGAATTATTTAGGGGGCCAGTACAAAGGAAGTGAGCTAAAGGACAGGGTTTTTTTGTCTAAGAATACAATGTTTAAAGGAAAAGGTTGGGCTTCCCTGGTGGCGCAGTGGTTGAAAGTCCGCCTGCCGATGCAGGGGATACGGATTCGTGCCCTGGTCCGGGAAGATCCCACGTGCCACGGAGTGGTGGGGCCCGTGAGCCATGGCCGCGAGCCTGCGCATCCGGAGCCTGTGCTCCGCAACGGGAGAGGCCACAACAGTGAGAGGCCTGTGTACCACAAAAAAAAACCAAAAAACAAAACCCAAGTTCATTGCTTACATGCTTTCCACACAACTGTGGGAGACAATTCACTTATGACATCCCTATTTTAAAAGGGAGAAAAATGGAAGGAAAAGGAGCCACCCAGCCCAAGTAATTTCAAAATCCAGTGGGGACAAGGTTTCAAGGCCTGGGAATAATATTCTGTGGCTTGAGGCTCTACCGTTGGTGTAATTTTTCCTTTTTCTTGAAGGGTAGCACATATTTGCACCCAGGTAGTTTTATAAGCCTGTTTTCTGACTATGGAACTTTGGAAGTCCAGCAGCTTTTTTATGTTTCACCCTATCATCTCTGTCCCTTTCAGTCAGACTGGCATTGTCGCTGCTGATATAATATTCTCAAAAACTTTGCAGGTCTCCTGTATATTCATGCCATTAAAAAAGAGGGTCCTCCACAGATCTTTCCTGGATGATCCTATCTCCATTCCAGTATTCTGCTGAGATGGTTGACGGGACCCATGAGTCACACATCTAATCACTTCAGTACTAAAGACTGTGCACCTACACCCCTGGCATTCTTTCCAGAGCACACTTACCTAGCAATGAATCTTCTAATCTTACTGTCTTTTGTGATCTGGATAGGCTGAGAATTTTCCAAATCCTCAAGTTGTGGTTTGCTTTTGCTTGAGAGTCCTTCCCTCAATTTATGTCTTTCCTCTCGCATTTTACTATGAGCAGCAAGAAGAAACCAGGCCACATCTTCAACACTTTGCTTGGAAATCTCTTCAGCTAAATACCAAGTCCATCGTTTACATGCTTTCTACACAACTGTGGGAGACAATTCATCTAAGTTTTCTCCCTCTATTTAACAAGGATCAATTTTCCTCTAGTTTTCAGTTATATATTCATCATTTCCTCCGAGCTCTCACTGGGAGCACCTTTAATGTCTATTATTTCCACCAACAGTCAGCTTAAGGCAATCTAGGCTTTTTCTATCATGTGCCTCAAAATTCTTCCAGCCTTTACCTGTTATCCAATTCCAAAGCCACTTCCACATTTTAGGTATTTGTTAAATCAGCACCCCACCTCCTGGTATCAAAACCTGTATTAGTGTCCTATGCCTGCTATAACAAATCACCATAAACCTAGTGTTCCTTAGAACAACAGAAATTTATACTCTCCTAGTTCTGGAATCTAGAAATTTGAAACTAGCTTCATTTGACTAAACTCAAGGTTGTAAGCTGAGATATATTCATCCCAGAGGTTGAAGGGAAGAATCTGTTCTTTGCCTCTTACAGCTTCTGGTGGTTGCTGGCTTACCTAGGCTTGTGGCCCCAACACTGCTATTTCTGTCTCCACCTTCACCCTGCCTTCTCTTCTGAACATGTGTCAAATCTCCCTCTGCTTCTCTTCTATGGACATTTGTGAAGGCATTTACAGCTGACCTGGATAATCCAGTATCATCTCCCACATTCAAGGCCCTTAATTTAATTACACCGATAAAGACCTCTTTCAAATAAAGTAACATTTACAAGCTCCAGGTATTAGGACTTCCTATCTTTGGGGAGAGAAGCATTACTCTGCCTACCACAATCACAATACAGAAGCATGGCATATTACTACAAGTCTATTATGTTTATTAAAAAAAAGCGCTGAAATCGAATTTGGCTCTTCCAAAGTGACCATTTGTTACTTAATATTGCAATAAAAGGCTGCAAGTTACTTTTCTAAAGCTATTATGTTAATGTGAAATACTTATTCTGATTTTTCCATTTACAGATAAGTGTAATTAACTTTGCAAACATAATTTAAAAATGAGGTTGATAGTACAGCTAAGTAGAGTAAGCACTGGTAAATTAGCAAATATAAATAGTTGCAAAGAGTAAAAAAAAATTTCTGCAGAAAGCCAAAAGATTTTAGGAACAGATATGCCTATATTTTAGGAAACTACTCTTTAGGAAAATACTTTTTTCCCCTTAGGAGCTAGGGTAAATAAGTGGCTGACATCTCTCTTTTAAAACTTAGTTATATTCAGTTTATACTTGTATTCTTTGGGATAAAGAAGGGCCAACGGTGATCAAATACCAGTTGGGAGAATCCTGGCTGAGATGGTTTTAGTAGAGCAGCAGGCAAGCTAAGTCCCTGCCAGTTTGATCAATTACCCTGGGAGTGGCTTCACAGCCAAGAAATTGGCTCGCCCACTTGCATTTGCTGTTACAGTAAAGGGAAGATTTAGAGACACTAGTAGTGCTAAACAAATTAATGCATTTTCTCTAACCTAGAAACAAACAGCTTGGGGTTCTCTATCTGGCCAAATAAAAACTGTGTCCTTGTAATAGCTTTAATTGCTTTGGTAAAGTTAACCCAAAGACCACAGGCCTGGTGGGAATTTTAACACTAAGAAAGGAAATTGTTCTTTTCCTTTTAAGCGTTATCAGGCAAACCAGAATTACGTTAGAGAATGATCATTAATACTTAATAGTGAAAAGAATAATGACAACTAAGTAACTGTATTTGCAAAATGTTATTCTAAAACAAAATTGATTCATGCAAGTCATTTTGAATATATAGTTGTGTTTCTGACATAAAAAACCATAAATAAGCAGCACAGCAACCTAATCTGTTTTCTCTGTTATTGTCATCTTTAAAAGGCTAGGCTGCCTAGACTGTGCATTCCTGGTAGGGTACCTCATTTGTTTTCCAGAAGTTTTTAAATTTTCTCTTAAAGTATCAATTTTGCAAACCTAAACCTAAACTAACGAAGTAACAATAAATGTTGAATACTTAAAACATATATGTCGGGATTTCCCTGGTGGCACAGTGGTTAAGACTCCACGCCCCCAATGCAGGGGCCCGGGTTTGATCCCTGGTCAGGGAACTAGATGCTACATGCATGCCGCAACTAAAGAGCCCACGTGCTGCAACTAAGAAGCCAGTGAGCTGCAACTAAGGAGCAAGCTGCCACAACTAAGACCTGCACAGCCAAATAAATACAAAATAAAACAAAAAAACCAAAACAAAACATAAATGTCCACTCTTGCATAAACTTTAAAACCCACAGCTATAGAATTTTAACAATGAGGGCTTCCCTGGTGGCGCAGTGGTTGAGGGTCCGCCTGCCGATGCAGGGGACGCGGGTTTGTGCCCTGGTCTGGGAGGATCCCACATGCCACGGAGCGGCTGGGCCCGTGAGCCATGGCCGCTGAGCCTGCGCGTCCGGAGCCTGTGCTCCGCAACGGGAGAGGCCACAACAGTGAGAGGCCCGCGTACCGCAAGAAAAAAAAAAAAAAAAAAAAGAATTTTAGCAATGAGAGCAGTTGCAAACACTGTTTTTCACTAGAACACAGAGCTCCAGGGATTCTCCATTGGGACTGAGAAGCAGGTGGACTCTACGAGTTTGTCAAATTGGAAAGATCTTATGTTGAAGAGGTATCACGCTGCCACCCTTGCAGACGGTGCAGCCAAAGAGGAGCACTGGGCATCACCCCATCATGGAGTCACAGTCTCAGTGGCAAAGTGCTTGCTGTGTCACACGGTTGTTTGTCCAAAGACGACTCACAGCCACCTTTTGAAAACCCTTTTACACAACGTTTTCTGGGATGATGGAAATGTTGTAAATCTTTTTAAAATTTATTTATTTTTGGCTGAGGTGGGTCTTCGTTGCTGAGCTTTCTCCAGTCGGCGGCGAATGGGGGCCACTCTTGGTTGCGGTGCGCAGGCTTCTCATTGCGGTGACTTCTCTTGTTGCGGAGCACGGGCTCTAGGCACGCGGGCTTCAGTAGTTGTGGCTCGCGGGCTTAGTTGCTCCGTGGCATGTGGGATCTTTCCGGACCAGGGATCGAACCCGTGTCCCCTGCATTGGCAGGCGGATTCTTAACCACTGAACCACCAGGGAAGTCCCAATGTTCTAAATCTTGACTGTATTCATTTGCAAAACTCATAGAACTACTCACTAAAAGGGTACATTTTATTGTATGTAAATTATGTCTCAATAAACTTGCCTTAAAAAACATTAACACACATTGCCATATTTTATTTTTATTACGTCATGATAATTTCATTCACAGGTGCCTTTCTTATAATTCTGGCAATAATGCTATAGGTTCACTCACTAATCCACCTTGATGTACATTACAAGTAGATGTCTGTTTCAGGCGACATTTCTTCACATTAACAGACTGTCCGATTTAACTTCTCATTGGCAGCAGAATAATTTTTTTCCCCCTGAGATATCTATAAATGTAACTTTGTTTGGAGCACAGCCACAGAAAGGGCCTCAGGAGAGTGTGTGCCTGACCTTTCTGGTGTTTTCTCCTTTAAGACGTTGGGACAATGCTATTACCATTAGCCACATCGCTCTGAGGTAAAATGCCATTTACATTAGGTTGAATCATTTGAGAACCCTTTTTAAATATTATGCCATACATATTAGGCATAATTGTAAATATTTTACACAACTTAGATGCTTTCATTTCTAAAAGTCCATGATTTTTAAAGCAATGATTGAAAGAAAATAATATTTATCAAACTAAGCCACTATATTGTCAATAAAATCATTGTAATAAAAAAACATTTTTAATTTAAAATTTTGTTAATAAATGCAAAATACAGGCATCGGAATATTAATGACCCTTTCCAAACTAGTCAACGTGAAAGACTAAAATTCTGGGCTCTGAAGTTAAATCGATCTCTGCCTTCTCCCTCTGCTTATTAATAAATTATAAATGAGAAAAAAGTTGCCTGTTTTCAATTCCAAATTTGTCTATTTAAAATAAACTTTAATAGGAGGATAAAACATGTTCTCATAAGAAGGTAAAAGGTGTCTGACATAGTCTCTGGTGATCTGTCAACATCTTACACGCAAGGCAACCCATGGAGGGGAGCCTTCACTCTTCTAGAAATGGTGACCTTACAAACGGTGACTGCAGAATCACACTGAGCACCAGACCACTGAAAGCACTGATATCTGCAGAGTAAGTTCATCAAGGAAATGGATCAAGTGTTGGTGGTGACTAATATACCGCAGGAGACATGGAGGTCATACAGCAATACACTGGTAGATGCCAATTAGCCCTAACAAATCCTATGTAGGTCTGTATGAATATTTTTGGAAGGTCTGTGTTCTTTACAAGAACCCCATCTAGGAACCAAAAAAGTCATACTGTTCAAAACTTTAAAACAGATATTTGTACAGAGAGGCAAACGGCTAGGCAAGTGACCTAGCTAGGTAAGATCAAAGGTATCTGTATGTTGTCAAGGTACAGAAATACACCAGTCAAAAACTGCTGATATATTATGGCATATAGTATAGTCTGAAAGGCAACCAAAGCTTTTGCTCCATTTTGGAAATCATGGTCCAGAGATACTGGTTAGGATATTTTATGCACAGAAAGGAACAGAGGGAAGGAAATTATGCCTAAATTTTAGCTTATTCAAATTCATCTATGCATGTTAAACTGAGGGGGAGGGGAAAGTGGGAAAAGGCACATCATATTGATTTGTCCCACTATTGTTAACTTTAACTTAGAACACTTGATTTAGGTGGTGTGTATCAGGTTTTCCCACCGCAAAGCCTCTTGTTTCCCTTCTGTAATTAATAACATCTTGTAGGGAGATACTTTGAGACTATGTAAATCGATAATGTAAATATCCTGTTTCTCATCATCCTTATCCACTAGTTTTAGCAGCCATTGGTGATTCGTGCACTAAACAATTATTACTATGGTGACTGCCAAATGTAGGTTTTTTCTCTCCTAATTCTATTTTAGGATTAATTGTTCACAAGCAGACATAACGGATGATCCTGAGGAAAGTAGTCTACCAACTACACCCCAAGAAATCCTGATCTGTTTTTTTTTTTTTTTTAAACTACCTGAGAGTAAGGCTGCCAGAGGAAGGCTGAACCAACCCCATAAGACCCTCTACCAGAAGAAAGTAGTCCCATCTGCCAAAATACCAGGTCTGGTGTATATCGATTAAGTACCAACTAATTGCAAACATTCCATAGGTGGGGGTCAATTTTCTTCTCTCTTCAAGGATACATCTATGTCCAGTTACAAGAACACAGTGTAAGTAAGAATACAACAGTGCATCCCCTGGATTAAACACATCTCTTGATCCAAACAAGCCAAAAAACCAAATGCTTCATGATAAGGCAAAGATGAGCCAATGAGTTACTAGGGTTAAAAGAAACAGGGATGAAATATGGATGGACTTCAGAGGGGTGACTGCACCTAACTACTTGTAGGCCCACCAGTTCCCAGAGTGCTGAATAGCAAAGGGTAGGGGAAGAAGTCAAAATTTGGGGGGGTGGGCATGCGGGGCGCATATTCAACCAAATCACTCCTCCCTGACAGGGACGAAGCCGCAAGGCCACTTAAGAACTTCCCCAAACTCTGAAATATACTGCAATAACACTTTAAGGGATTAAAAAGCAGAACACTGACTCAAGTTTATTTTTCAGATGTGAAATAAAACATGATCCTCCTCTGTAAAAGTACCCTCTGGTAATACTGGAAACTTAACATTTAGGGAGTTGTATAACCTAAAGCGATTTCTTCAGTGTTAACACAGAGAAGCCAGATACAGATACTACATTTTTTCCACAGGGTTAAAGTTTTACTTACCCATCCAATTCTGCTTCTTCATAAGTAAATATGAATATAACTGTTTCAATCTTAAAATACGCCTGAAGTATAAGATGTTATTTCCATAATCCTGGTCCTCAAATAGATGAGTCAGGCTTGATTTTATTAGAACTACCAACACAGGCTCCTTACGTTACTTCAGTGAAATCGTCTCCTATACTGTATAAAGTACTCCACAGACAGTTAATCGTCTGAATCCCTGTCTGCCGTCCCAAAGACTTTATCTATAATTCCAGCCGTGACAGATTACATTGCACACATGCCTCTCCAGGAGAAAAACCAATGTTAGCATAAACAAATCTAAAACGAAAACTTTATATACAACAGCTTCACCCAGCCTCGGCACACACTGGAGCTCTGGCCCTTGGGCCTTACTGGTTGAACTGCAGGGAGCTTTGGCCTTCTACTCCCAGCCTATTAGGTCACCTCGTTTCTATCTTTTACTCAAGGTATTTGCTCAAAAGTATTTATTGGGTGCCTAGTACTGAGCTAAATGCAGGAGATTAAAAAATTCCCTACCAAAGAGCCTGTGTTCTGCTAAAGCTCACAATCTAGTTTAAGCCAAACCAAGTTCATTTTTTTTTTAAATTTATTTATTTTTTGCGGTACGCGGGCCTCTCACTGCTGTGGCCTCTCCCGCTGTGGAGCACAGGCTCCGGACGCGCAGGCTCAGCGGCCATGGCTCACGGGCCCAGCCACTCCGCGGCACGTGGGATCTTCCCGGACTGGGGCACGAACCCGTGTCCCGTGCATCAGCAGGAGGACTCTCAACCACTGCGCCACCATGGAAGCCCAGGCCACGTTCAGATTTTTAAAAACACATGATATTTTTTATTTTAAAGTCACCTTTGAGACATAACTTACATACAATAAAACCCATTTTAAAGATGCCGAGTTTGCTGGGTTTTACTAAACATTCACAACAATGAACTACAAACTCCAATCAGATTTAGGATATTCGTTACCCTCCCAAAATTGCCTTACCTCCTTTTCAGTACTGCCCCTCCCCCTACTCCTTGGCAACCACGGGTTTGCTTTCTGTTGTTGCAGGTGAATTTTGCCTGTTCTAAAATTTTATGTAAATGGAATAGTGTAGTATGAACTCTTCTGTGTCTGGCCTCTTTAACTTAGCGTATTTTTGAGATTTATCCATATTGCTGTGTGTATCAGTGGTTTCTTTTTTCTTATTTGGCAGTATGAATATGATTTGTTTATTCACCTACCTACTGACAGACAATTAAGCTGGTTAATTTGGGGGTACTGTAAATACTGTAAATACCCATAAATGGTGCTATAAACATTTGTATACAAGTTTTTGTGTGGATGTATTTATTTCATTCATTCTCCTGGTTATACCCAGGAGAACTGTTGGATGGTGAGGTAAGTGTATGATTATAAGAAATTGCCAAACTGTTTTCTAACATAGTTTTATCCATCTTACACTCGAACAGGCAAAAAAATGTAAAAACCATCTTAGGTCACAGTCACAGTTCATACAAAAATAGGTGACAGATCAAATCTGGCTGTAGTTTGCTGACTCCTGCTCTAGAGTTTTCTACATATATAATCATGTCCTCTGTGTAAAAGGATAGTTTTAATTTTCCCTTCCAATTTTTGTGCCCTTAATTTCTTTTTCTTGCCTTACTGTACTGGTTAAAATCTTAGTGGGAATGTATTCAGTCTTCCGTCATTAAATATAATACTAGCTTTAGGTTCTTCATAAATGCCCTTTATCCAAGTCTGCTGAGAGACTTCATCATAAATAGGCATTGACTTTTTAACAAATGCCTTTTCTTTATCCACTGAGATAATGATGTGGGCTTCCTTTTTTTTCTATTAATATGGTGAATTATAATTGCTTAATTTTCAAATGCTAAGCCAACCTTGCATTCTTGGGATAAACCATACTTGGTCATGATGAGTTAAATTTTTATATATTGTTGGTTTGGTCTTAGTAATATTTTGTAATAGATTTTTATATTTATATTCATGAGGGACAGATAGTGGTTTAGAGTTTTCTTGTCATGTAATATCTGCTGGTTTTGGTATAAGTATAATGTTATATGTACTATTTAAAATTTAGTTGTATTAATATTTCAGGTTCTTCTTTCCTCTATTAGTCTGCTCTTCCTCTTTAAAATATGCAAAAGAATACAAATTTGCATTTCACAAGCAGTTCCCTTGATCAAACTCTTGAAACATACTTGCCATAGATAAGTTACTACGCTGACTTAACACTTACATTAAAAATGAGTTCAAAGTTCAAGGCAGATTGGTCAGACCCCAAAGGCCATTCTCTAAACAGCGAGCATACCATCCCTGGCTACCTTGTCAGTAGGGAAGTTTGAAATGCTGAGAAATCAAGTGTCTTTTCTAAAATCACCCAGCATCCAGAGACAGAATGAACATTTTAAAAAAAAAAAAAGAAAAAGGCTTTGACTTACTCTAGCCTTGTGCTGTGTGATTCCAACTCATCTCTTACCTTTCACTGCCTGAACTTCGATATTTCAGCCATTTGTGCATATGCTCCACACCTATTTTTCTCTCAATCCATAAGTCATACCTCACTGCTTTTTATTCATAATCTGCGCCTCAATGCTCCCCCGGCTGGGTTTTTTTTGGTTTGTTTTTAATGCTTATCTTCTATCCACCCAGCTCAGCTGTCTGAGAGGGAATCTTTTTCTCAAAAGTGAAATTAGGTTGAATTTGACACCTTACTTGTGCTGCCAACCGCTTACATTTTTTGGCTCATGCCCTATGCTACTATTTTCCCAACAAATATTTCACTTTGTTTCCTTTATACTGAGGTCAACTGAACTCCCAAATATCTTGTGACTACTTAGAAAAGGAACATTCCAAAAAGCATCAGGTTTTAAATATGCAGTGCCTTTTGTTTTTGCCATCTAACCATCTTCACTTAAGCATCTTCTGTTTGTAGATTTCTCTGAATGCAGTAATAAAAATGGTTTTCATAATCTTTCAAGGAGAGTGAAGCAAAAATCTGAAGAAAAATGATGTCTGAACAACAACCAAAAGAAACCCAAAACTATATGAAAAAATAGATTGGGGAAAGAACTTCACTAAGTTCTTTGGGCCAAGGAATCTACAAAGATTGACATTTGAAATCTTTTTCTTATTCATTTTATTTAATATTATTTTGAGTATCTCACATAGAATTCTCTACTCAAACAAAACTCAGTTCAGATAAATCCTAGAATAGTACTACAAATTCAGCATACATTTAAAAAATAATCTGACAGCCTAATGCAGAGTTTGATGGGTAGAATCCAAATGTCAAAAGGTATTTCAGGTGTAAATGATTGAAGAGATAATCAAGTTAATCCGAGTTTACAGTTCATTTTTTTCAAGATTAAAACCAGCAAGAATAATCCAGTAACTACCTCAACCAAAAAAAATCTTCTAATTTTGAAATACTCTCAAAGGTATTGCATATAAACCTTTTTTGATTGATCATGAGAGAAACTATGTGCAGGAGAAACTGAGTCCTGGGAATTACATGAAGAAAGCAATCATAATTCTTGGCATAAATGCCAAATGTAGAGATCTTACCTTCAAAGAGTTTTTATGAACATTAATTAAATCATACAATGCACTTGTGAAGTTTTATCAATAGCTTACAGATAGGAAATTCTATGGTACCAGCTTTGAAACAAGCATGACACTAGGTGGTAAATATGCAGATATACACGTAACACACACACACACACACACACACACACACACACACACACACATAAATGAATAGCTATGACTGCTCATGGATATGCCAAATAACTACTGGAAGCAAGTTTAAGTAAGTGTGAAGATTATGAACTGAATGCAGGTATTATTAGGAAAATCCTAACTTCTGCATCTGCTTAAATCCCATTATGGTTGTGCTTTGTTACTACAAAAAGCATTAAGTTCATGAGATTTTGTTAATGCTCTGCAATGTACAACAAGGGCACTTGCCCTCCAGCAATTTACAACTTAAAAGAACAGACTTACCCATACCTCAAATTTTTAAAACTCTTCTCCACCTCCCTTTCTTTGAACAAAAACAACAGGAGACAGTGCTGCTGGTAGGCTTGTAGGAAGAGCAAAAAGGACAAAGCTGAGAAAGCAGGAAAAGGAAACAGCTGTTAACATGAGAGTATACAGAGAAAGAAAGAGGCGGCCTAGGTGCCAGGTGAGGCAGCCACGCCCCCAAAAGGGGAAGCAAAGAGAGGCTTCCTCCTGAGGTAAGCAAGCTAATCAGAAGTAATGCTCAACTGTCTTGTGCCCAGTAGCTCCCAACTAAATGTGGAAGTTAGGGCCTGCTCTCTGCCATGCTTAGGACTCAAGACTACAAGTGTTGGGTCTCTGGCATGGTGCATGTGGAAAGGATGGAGCCAGATCTGTAGAAGGTATCTGGTAGAAGGCAGATCTGGCAGATTTGGTAGAAGGCAGGGGGTGGGGAGTTAGAGGAAGAGGAGGCAGTGAAGGTTCACTCATTGAGCTCCACCTTCCTTAAATGTCACTTCATGGTTACTACTCCCAGTTTGCACCTGCAGGTAAAGAGGGCTCTCTCCTGACATGGCTTTGTGCTCTCCTAAAGTCTGGACAGATGATGCACGTGAACTTATCCAACAGCCGATTATTTATGGATAACGAATGTGTGTAGACAGAGTTGGATGGATGACCGAAGGACCTTCTGGCTTCTGGTGGCACGTTCCATTCAGACCGCATTCAATACTCAGTGCAAAAGGAGTCACCAAAGAAAACAAATTCTTCATTACTCTCACTGTCCCCTTATGCAGTTTACATACTATTGCACTGAAAGGAACACAATATAACCAGGACTTTTCCCACTAAGCTGGGGGGTGAGGGGTCGGGGGAGTGAGGTGGGGTGTAGAATAAGATATTTTTGGCAGGGAGAAAGAACAAAATAAAGATTTCTTAACTTGAAAATATTTGAGGCCTAAATTACTCTAATCCTTATTTCTTAGTGCACAATGCTATCAATACATAATACTTCCTAAATGAAAATAACTATATTCTTATTTTGCTGATTATAAGAATATTGTAACAATGTCTTATAACAATTTTTACAAAGTAGAGGATTTCTAAGTGCTTTTAGTCTCATGAGTCTCACGATGCTTTCATGCGGTAGGGAGTCAACTGATTGCTTTTACCCCCATTATCCAGCACACAGACTGAGGCTTGGAATCACCATCTCATGCGGCTGGCTTAGAGCTTAGAGCTAGGAAGTAGCTTTGCTTCAACTAAGCATGGCTCTCCTGAAGGCTGGCAAGGGCATAAGCTCGCCACTGGCGGCAGAATGGGATGATGGTAAGATTCCTGCTAATTGTTTATGAATTGTGTGAACCACACACAGCAACTTAACCTTAACCCACTTACACCTCAGTTCCTCGCATTTCAAAAGAGCTAATCTGTGTTAATTCTGAAAGCACAGAGCGATGGGGAATTTAATCAATACACACACTGCCATCACCCGCACAGCGCCTGGTCCAGGTGCTCAGTAAACACTAATTATTATCCTGTCAACAAAACTCTACTTGGCCTCTCTGGTAAGGATAACTAGGATGGGTAGAACTAGTCTAGTCTCTCAGTGCTATTCTCCCTAGTTACAAACTTTTAACGCATTCCTTTCTAAACCTGGCTACACGGATTCTTTATACTACTTAATAACTTTTCATTTCTCCATCACCTTTGAGTAAAGAGCTGTTTCACAGGATTAAAATTTCTGGATATCCAAAGATGATCCTTCAAATGCCAAATTATTTTCTGATTTCAAACACTCCTAAGGTATGATGCTTTCTCCTGACTTGTTAAATAGAATATATGGAACACGCATACTTTTCTAAATAACTGACAATAATAATCTGACTAACGAAACATGCATAACCACAACCGTATGGAGGCATCACTAATCCCTGGAGCCTGCCCATCAGTTGTCCTGTCTCCTTCCCTGATGTAGCAATGTCACCTGGTGCTGTCACAGTTCCTTTTGGAATTCTGATCTCCATCCTTTCTCTTTCCTGCCCTCTGGTCCCTCTCCTCACCTTCCTGCCCTGCAACTCCTCGGCTAAATTTGTACATCCAAAACATATTCTACAAAAATACAGTGACGACCAAATTATATATTGTAAACTAGAGGGAATAAGGTTGAGGGTGAGGGCCTAAAGCCATTTTCATGGTAATTTTTAGTATGTTTCAAAGGGCTGAAGTTGCCAGTGGCCTGACCTCCAAACAAATGCATGTGTATACATGCACACAGGTGTGCATACGTGTGTGTGTGTGCATGTGCTGTATGTGAATACATTGGGTATTTGGGGGGTAGTTGCTATAGTCAAAACACTTTAAGTATGTAATTTTGCAATTTTTTTTTTTTTTTTTTTTTTTTTTTCAGTATGCGGGCCTCTCACTATTGTGGCCTCTCACTATTGTGGCCTCTCCTGTTGCGCAGCACAGGCTCCGGACGCGCAGGCTCAGCGGCCATGGCTCACGGGCCCAGTCGCTTCGCGGCATGTGGGATCTTCCCGGACCGGGGCACGAACCCGTGTCCCCTGCATCGGCAGGCAGACTCTCAACCACTGTGCCACCAGGGAAGCCCAATTTTGCAATTTTTTAATCTAAGCATACAGATTAAAAATGGGAAATTTTTTTAATTTAAAAAGTTAAATATGATTTAGTCAACAAGTATTTGAGTACTGTACTTACATGCTGGGCATTGTTCTAGGTACTAAGAATGAAAAGTCGAAAAAGGATAGATAACTTTCTTACTCTTATGGGTCAAAATGTTTGAATTAGAAAACTTCTTCTGTTTTCCTAAAAAAGGAATGTTTTAGTTGAGATTACACTTTGAAATTTACTCATTTCCAATTATAAACTGCAGGGGAAGAAGTTTTCAGGTAATAGGGGGAAAATGCTGACAACTGTAACTCTGGAGAGAAACTTGATGACATTATAAAAATACATTTAAATTTGAGACCCTGGGGTAGTATAATTTTTCCAAATGCAGAAACAGAGAAGTAAAGAAATAGAAATGCAACATTCAGGATCTCATAGCAACATTAATTACTCATACTAGGCATATTTAGCAATTTCTATTACTCTTTTACAAGATGGCAATAGCATGAAAAGTTCAATGAGGATTTTTTTTAAAATTTAAGCAATATTAACAGGATTTCAAAAATTGGCATATTCAGGCTTAAAGGGAAAACAAACTTAAATAGAAACTTACTGAGAATGCAAGGAAATCAAACTCAATAGCAAAACAACTCAATCGAAAAATGGGCAGAAGACCTAAATAGACATTTCTCCAAAGACATACAGATGGCCAACAGGCACATGGAAAGATGCTCATCATTGCTAATTATTAGAGAAATGCAAATCAAAACTACAAGGTATCACCTCATACAGGTCAGAATGGCCAACATTAAAATAAATCTACAAAATAACAAATGCTGGAGAAGGTGTGGAGAAAAGGGAACCCTCATAGACTGTGTGGGAATGTAAACTGGTGCAGCCACTATGGAGAACAGTATGGAGGTTCCTCACAAAACTAGAGTTCCCACATGATCCAGCAATCCCACTTCTGGGCATATATCTGAACAAAACTATATTTCAAAAAGACACATGCACTCCTATATTCATAGCAGCACTATTCACAATAGCCAAGACATGGAAACAACCTAAATGCCTACAGACAGATGAATGGATAAAGAAGATGTGGTACATATATACAATGGAATACTACCCAGCCATGAAAAAGAATGAAATAATGCCATCTGCAGCAACATGGATGGACCTAGAGATTATCCCATTAAGCGAAGTAAGTCAGAAAGAGAAAGACAAATACCATATGATATGACTTATGTGTGGAATTCAAAAACATGATATAAATGAACTTATTTACAAAACAGAAACAGATTCACAGACATTGGAGAACAGACTTGTGGTTGCCAAGCAGGGAGGGGAGGTGGGGGAGGGATGGATTGGGAGTTTGAGATTAGCAGATATAAACTAGTATACATAGCACAGGGAACTATATTCAATATCCTCTGATAAACCATAATGGAAAAGAATATGAAAAAGAGTGTATGTATGTGTGTGTGTATATATATACACACACACACAAATTACTTTGCTGCATGGCAGAAATTAACACAACACTGTAAATCAACTATATGCCAATAAAATAAATTCTAAAAAAAGGAACCCAAGGAAATAAAATTTTGGTCTATCCTCCACAGCATTTCTTATTTACAAATGTTAAACGGAGAATATAGAAATCAGTGTAGTGATTCTGATTTTGTTCCTTTCTGGACCACCATGAACATCCAGTACAGCTCAGCTCAGCCTAGCGCTAATCAAAAGGAGGGTAGAGTAAGGCAGGTAGAAAAGATGGCAGAGGAGTAACGAGGCCCAGGTGCCAGGGCACCCACACGCTTCCCAAGTACACTGTGGCAGAAACTGCTGTTTGTTGATAAATCATTTTATCCGAACCCATGGCTGTTTCAGCTGGAGCCTGCATTTCCAGTTTTCGGGGCAGCTCACCGTGGCCAAATGACCCAGTTCACGCAGCAGTTCAATGCCTAAGAGGAACAAGCCTCTTTAGACCACGCCCTCCAAAAAGAAATGCATCTGTTCCCCGGGCTCTTTATCCCTCCCTACCTCCTGGCAGGACCTAATGAGACCTGGGAGCTGCCTGACACCAAGAGACAGCAACCATGCAGCAACACTGCCTTGGCAGCTCCGGACCACTACTCTCTGGAATGTTTCATGAGAGAGAAATATATTCCTGTCTTGTTTAAGCCATGGTATTTTGATGTCTCATTGTTTACAGCAGCTAAACCTGAAGCCTAATTAACACATATTTATGGCAGAGCTGAGTGTTTTAGTGCCTAGTTGCCTCAGCTCCTATTTTGAAGCTTAGCAAGCATATTCTGAACATCTTTACTGGGTTGGAAGCATCTTCATTGGATTATGCATCTAGAGGGCGGGAATCATATCCTCTATTCCTCTGAAACTGTCTAATGCAGGGCTGATTGAAGGAGGGGAGGGGCAGGAAAATGACACAAGTTTAAGCTAGACGCTTTGGCGTCTGAGAGTCCCCTGGAATTAAATCCTTTGTCAATCCCTGGATTCTGACCAGATGTGTGAACTTGAGGAAGTTCAGTCATCCAACATATATCAGTTGAGTGTCTATTATGCAGCAGGCCCCATTCTAGGAACAAGGGCTTCTGCTATGGACGACGCTGTCTACACTCTGGTAGACTTAAGTTTCACAAACTCTCTAAGCCTCAGCTGCTTCATCTGTAAAATGGGGATAATAATAGTGACAGACTTTTAGAACTGCTGTGAGGATTACATGAGGTGACACATACAAAGTATGTGAGTCAGTGTCATGCACACTGGTACTCAATAAATGTGAACAATAACTAAGAACTGTCAGTAATTTGTGCCTGGTACAGATACTAACTGCCACGGCATCAGAGCACTGTTTCTTAGCACCAAGTAAGAAAAGCAAGTCAGGAGTTGCTATTTCCTATTAGAGTCTCATCTCTGACATCTGTTTGATAGGAATTCTAGACATGTCTTACAGATAAATAAGGGCTTACTAAATACAATATATATTACAGACCACGTGGGGCCTAATATTTAAAATAGAAAATATTAAAATTGTTCAAGAAATAATTCCTTTTCATGAACTTATTGAAGGAAATGAGTGGATTCTTTGCAATATGATGGTCTGACAATCTCCTTTAAGGGGTTGGGGTTCAAAACAGAGCACTGCCCACCCCCCCGTGATGGCTGCAGGACCTGAAGCATACCAGATTGCTTCAGCGCGTCATCCTGCACTGAGTCAGAATCTACCACTTCAAGCAGTCATGGCTCATATTCTCAAAACAATTAATGGCTTCTCGGATCCAACAGAGAGTTCTTTCAGAATAATCGTACTACATTATTTTGGACTGCAGAATGTTCAAATGCATTTCAGGTAAGGACGAGTCCTAAGGCAGGCTTTAACAAGAAAAAGGAGGTGCGTGTGGGATTTCCTCAACTCACCGAACAAAACTGAAAGATTGGGAATTAAAGATTTCTGGTAGATGAAGATGAAAAACAAACTTAATGCTCTGCGGGAAACAAAGAGCAATAGAGTAAACAACACTCAACACTGGTGGGTGGCTTCATTTTGCTGTGGCCATTTCAGGGGCAATTAGATCTAATGCCAGTTTTATCACTAAAACCCCAAAGACAGAAAACTTCAATATTTACAAAACACCTGAGACAGCTCTGCTTCTAAAGAGGGGCTTGACCACCTATTAAGTACCAAGCACTTTATTAGCATTTTAAAATATAAGACCTATACCCTACAAACTGGGCATTGTTGTAATTTTACAGAGGAAACAGGCGATGAGAGGTTAAGGGGCTTGCCCAATAGCATAAAGCTCTTTGTGGGACTCTGGATTTGAACCCAGGTCGGCCTGACATCAATGTCTACATTCTTCCCATTCTACCAAGAAACTACTGAATTCTTTACAAGAGTACAGTGAAACTCTCCAAGAGTTCACTGATGAGTTAGGCTTATCAGATTATTACCATAAATAGTAACAAGCCTAACATTTAAAAATATTCACTATGGTACAGTGATGTCCTCAGGACAAACTGTAGCCCCCCCAGGGCTCTGTGTGCCTCTTCTAGAGGGTCTCAGGGGCTGGCTGGCTGGCTGTGAGGATGCCCTTGCTGAAGGGCTGATCGTGACTGGCCTGCCCAGCAGCGCCCTCCGGAGCAGCCAGCTAAAGGGAAAGGGAGAGAGCTGGGCTTCTTTGGCTCAGTTCTCCTGGTTAACGCCCTTGTCCTTCCCCGCCTGGCTCTCAGGTGGCCATTTGACATTTTTCTGAGCTGTAAAGGTGCTTGACCTTCCAACTTGCCAGTACTAATCTGCTACGGGAATCAAAACCTGTACTTGGGAACATGGTTTTCTCAAGATGTTTAAAAACCTATTTCGGGTAGTCAAAATGCTAGCTAAAACAGTCACAGAATACAAACGGGATCTTGTACTTTGCAATATTTTGTGGTCAATCTACTCTATTTTGTTGTGCACTTCTAGTCCGCCTGGATAAAGGATTTTGAAGCTGGGATGTTATTTTCCAGACACAAGTATTGTATTGGAAATGGCTCCATATTTTTTGCATAGTTCTAGTCATAAAATAAGACAGTCCTAATTACTACATTTACTTCCTTCTGTGTAGGAATATATCATAAGGGAACACTTAAGAGTCTACCGACGTAAGCTCTGCCAGTTCAAATAAATCAGTCAGAGTGGATACAATTGGGTTTGGATTGCATCCAGGTTATGGAAGGCAAGAACAGATTAGAGGTATGCACCATCTCAGCAGTGACAAACTCTCAACTTCTTTGTAAAAGCACCAGTGTTTCTTCAGGCTTAGACATGACTCACTAAAGCTACATTTTCAATGAAATATGAAATATTGCTGGAAGCACATAAAAGCTGGAAAATATAATCATGTCAGTACAGATGCTTCGCTTCCCACCCCCCAAAAGAGTGACATCATTTTGAGAAGTAGTCAGTCCGCTGTTACTAGGCTGTGGGGTTGGAGAGGTGGATGTCTGCACAAGCAAAGGAAGCCCAAGTGTGGTGTGGTCCTGGTTAAGATGCAAGGACCACCATTTCACTTCAGACACAAACATCCATTTTTGAACAAATCTCTTATGACTATCACTTTTGGACAGAATTGATTTTTCTAATGGAAGGGAAAAAATGGTCAGCTATAAACTTTCATACACATGTCATGAGGAAACTTTATATTTTTTTTACTTTAGATCTATATCCCCCTCCTACTCTGTTTTTGGGGGAAGGGGCTTCTTACTTCCTCCCTCACCATCCCTAGGTAATGAATGTGAGTTTGATGTGCACTAGTATGTTTGTATTTTGTTCCCTACTTATTTTCCATGAATACACAAACATTTCCAACAAATATATTTTCAACAGGTACTGAGAGCTGATTAGTACCAGACACTACTCTAAGCTCTGGAATATAGTGGAAAGCATCCTTGCAGTTTATATCCTGCAGTGGGGCAATCCAAAAAAATGGGTGTTTGGTACACTTCTCTGCATCTTCCTTTTCTTACTTAATGATACTTTGTAGAAAAGCCCTCCAAGGCAACTGGTAAAGATATATCTCAGGAATCTCTTAACTAGACTTCTGAATATACTATGTAAAGATATCTGCAAAGAGCTGGATTTGCAGAATTACTGTAAGATGACACAACCATATCTCCATGGGTCCAGACAGATGTTGGCTCCTCCCATCAGCTTCATCGGCATTACGCCGTAAGGGCCCTAAGGCATATAACCTCTGCCTGGTCCTCTGGATGGAACCCCTTCAGTGGGCCAGGTCTCAGCCTTGGCCCTTGCCTTTGAGTATTCTTCAGTTTGGATGCAGGTCCTTCCCAAGTGGCCCCGGGCTAGAACATAATGCTTCCACAAGCTTTCTACATATCCTCTCAGAGATAACAACTGCAGTGAACCTTTACTGAGTACTCACTATTTTAGTAAGATTGGAGCCATTATCGTCATTTTACAAATGAAGACACAGAAGCCTCCATCTGAAGTAACCTGAAGTCACACGGCACAGCCAGGGGTAGTCATGGGAGCCCCTGCTCTTAACCACTGTGCCGTGATACCCTATCTGAAGACTGCCATCACAGCCATGCTAAATTTTCCATTTCAACCATGAGTTATCTGACAAATGTTCCACATCCTGTAACTTACATACACTTCTTTCCTTTCCTTCTCTGTCAACCTTAGTCTATGGTAACCTTTTATTATTATCTTTTGGAAAACTTCAAAAACCTCAGCCAGATTACTTTATGGCTTTAGAATTTTTATTAAGCATTACATGATTTTTGTAAGGAAATTTGCAAAATACAAGGGAGAAAGCCTGAAGATACTTACTCAATATTTAGGAGTGTCTCTTGTTTTTATTAATGAGTGCACATGCATTTGTTTGTGTGTATGTGTGTGCACACACACAGATATGCATGTATTTCTATAGCAAATTTGTACATATATGGTTAGATGCCTTATTTTTTCCTTTGTATTGTTAAGTTTTCCTGTCATTAAAAATTCTTTAGAAGTGTGATTTATTTTTATTTTTTTTAAATTTTGTGGTACGCAGGCCTCTCACTGTTGTGGCCTCTCCGGTTGCGGAGCACAGGCTCCAGACGCGCAGGCTCAGCGGCCATGGATCACGGACCTAGACGTTCCGCTCCATGTGGGATCTTCCCGGACTGGGGCACGAACCCGTGTCCCCTGAATCGGCAGGCAGATTCACAACCACTGCGCCACCAGGGAAGCCCTAGAAGTGTGATTTTTAAGCTGTGCAAAGCCCATCATATTTGTGTACTACTGTTATGCAATCATTCTACTTGTATTGGACAATCAAGTTGTTGCCAATTTTTAGATATTATAAACATCACTAGGACTAATATTTTTGTGTTAACATTTACTATTTCCTTAGACTGGACACCTAGAATTGGAATTATTGGACCAAAGTGGTTTCCAAAATGGTTGTGCCAATTTACTCTCACCGATACTGCATGAAATCGCTAACATCACTATGCTCACACCGTTTTAATCTTTAACTGTTGCCAATATGAAAGGCAGATATAGTCTCATTATTTTAATATGTATTACTGCAATTACTAGTCAGCTAAAAATATTATTTCATATGTACATTAGTTATTTATATCCCTTCTTTTGTCAACTGTCTGTTAATGTCAAATACCTCTTTTCTCTGTTTTTCCTTTCTCATTTCTAATTACTCTGCACAGATTTCATTCACTTTATTCACTCATTTGATAGGTACCTACTAAACTTCTGTCGATTACCTTGTCCTGTGCTAAGGACACAGTTCTATTCTTCATAGTCCAGAATACCTTTGGGAATTTCCTTACAAGACTTTTCTAAGTGAATATATATCTTAACATAACAAAGATGATATTACCAACACTGATGTTTTAAACACAATTAAAGCACTCATAGATCCAACAAAGATAAAAACATGTATAGGAATTTGTTCCCAGCTCAAACTGAAGTTTTTTTTGTTTTTTTTTTGCAGTACGTGGGCCTCTCACTGTTGTGGCCTCTCCCATTGCGGAGCACAGGCTCTGGACGCGCAGGCTCAGCGGCCATGGCTCACGGGCCCAGCCGCTCCGCGGCATGTGGGATCTTCCCGGACCGGGGCACGAATGAACCCATGTTCCCTGCATCGGCAGGCGGACTCTAAACCACTGCACCACCAAGGAAGCCCAAGATGTCTTTTTTTTTTCTTTTTCTTTTTGTCTGTGCAAATCCAATAAGCCAACAAACCATGACTCAAAACATTCAATATAAGTTTATAGGTGGCAAAACATCTTAAGTGCTGGGACAATGAAAAATGCCACTAAATGTCTAAATGATGCCCTACCATTGACTGGGCATTCTCCCTGTGGAGTATCTAAAATATGTAAGCAGTTTACCTCCTATTATCAAGAGTGAATCAGAATAGTACCAATGGCTAATAGGGACAGTCACCAGAGTAACATATCCATCTGAACTACCTGAAGGAGTATATAGATTGGGGACCATGAGAAGCAGGAAAGCACTGGAGAAGAACTGCAAAATCGAATTGATAGCACATAATAACCCTTGATTCCTGGTTTGGAATCTTAATTGAGTAAGAGATGATGCACTAGTTACTTTATATCATAAATTTCTCATCCTTGAGTCTTAAATTTGATTACTCTCTGAAGGGAACACATCTTCAACTATTGAAGGGTACCAGGGTACAAGAGAGAACACATTTCATGAGTTCAACACATTCAACATGAGTTGAATGTCTGAGAGTATCTTTTTCATTCTTCACACATGGAAGACAATTTAGCTGGGTATAAACCTCTTGGACTATAAGCATTTTTTCCCCCTCAATACTCTAAACACAGTTGCTCTACACCAAGCTATAGCTATATGTCAGTCTGATTTTACCTTTTGCAGATAAACTATTTGTTTAATCTGGATTCTTGTAGAGTCTTTTTCCCCATTAACTTTGTAAATACAAAATTTTGTCAAAGTCATTCCTAGACAGGTCTCTCTTCCACAGGTGATGCCTGTAATATGCTGACCCCTTCAAATCTATATACTCAGGACTTTATTTTCTGCTTAGAAAATCTGTTCTAAAATTATATTTAAGTATTGCTTCTGCTCCAGTTATTCTAAAATATTTCTCAGGAACATCCACAATGCTTATGGCAGATTTATTCTCTATGACCTCCATGTCTAATGACATCTATCATATCCTTTTTATTCTCTTCCTCTATATTCCAAGATAACTTCTCAAATAATCTTATCAACATCAGTGCTTCGATTTTCTTCTGTATCCAGTTTTCTCTATTGACTCCACTGTAGATTTTAACTATTTAGTATGCATCTCTAGACTGTAACTGCCTGGATATGAATACCAGATGCCCTATTTATTAATTGTGTAAGTGTGGGCAACTTACTCAACTTTTCCTGAGTTTCCATTTTCCCATTTGTAAATGGGGGTAATAATAATAACTATCTGCATAATTCAAGGTTTTAATTAAAATCTTTTCTAAAATTTTTCATTTGCTTCTGGTAGTAGTAGTGGTGGGGGTGATGGTGGTAGAGAGGGAAGAGACAGCAATCTGGTTGTATCAAAAAGCTGGCAAGCCCAATAAAAGCAATGTAGGGTCTTTGTCCTTAGAATGGAAGACCTAGCACAGATAATCCACTAACCATTCTTCTCAATCCTGTTCGATTGTCCTTATAGTAGAACTCCTCTCCAACTCTGACAATAGGGTGAGTGTCTTCAGGGTTTTTAATGGGAACTCAAAAGAAGTTTTATCAAGGGTTACGAATTTAAAAAATAAATTCAACCAAATAAAAGTTTTGCATGCATGAAGTATTTTGCATGAATAAAATGTTTTCCCTATTCTATAGTGCAGATCAAATAAACTAAGTGAAAGAGCATTCTGTTCAGTATCCACAGCTATACAAATATAAATTTCATATTCTTACCTACAGACCATCAAATCTTCTAATCAATCAGCTGAGAATAATGCCAACAGCAGCAATTACTACGATATTTTTCCACAAAATAATTTAATAAGAATTCACTTTCTCATTATACCTTAACTAAAAGAAAAATCAAGATCCTGCCGTTCACTGTTTACATTACAGAAAAAACAATATTCACCTTATTAAGAAACAAATGAGAAAATGGGTGCAAGAGAAAAGCTCCAGTAAGCCTGCCCCCTTCCAACAACTGTTGCTTTTAAGCAAGAAATATATGAGGTAGCTAAGGTCGTGAGTGAAAAAAGGAGGTGCCAATTTATTCTAGACTTGGGCAAGACAGGTTTACTCTTTTATTAATAAAACAATTCATGAAAATATTTTGCAAAGGGGAGAAATGATGGTTTATCTCAACTTTTGATGCAATTTGTAAAGGAACAACAGATGCAGAGATGCTAAATATAGAGGAAATAGTAAGAATTGATTCCCCCAGAATAGCTTATTAGAAGGCCATATGCAGTGGCTGAGGACTTTTATCTTGATTTAAACTTTAGGAATGATTTTAGGAAAACTTATAAATCAGACATATGCCTATTACAGTAGATAATACCACATGATGAATACTTTTCTGATGTCGTGCTGCTTTATAGGAATTTTCATATGTAAAGGTCTACAAATTAAAATACAAGTTTGAAATGACTAGGTCTCCAATTTTTAAAGGAAAATTAAATTTTCTTTCAAGAGCCAAGAGATTTCAATTCTACGAAAACTATCTTTCAATTTATGATAGCCATTTTCATATCTGAAATATGATTTACATCGAATTTAACTTTATAACATGCATTTATCTTCATGTTTCAATAATGTGTTCTTTCAATTTGCTTGCAGAGTGTTTCTATTATTTTCAATCCCTATATTATTAAGGTTTCAGTGCATAAAAACTCTTAAGATTCTATAAGCTAAGACATAGATTTATCTTTGCATTACTTGAAAAAAACTTTACATTTTAAATAATTTTTCTTAGGAACGCCTAAAATGAAATAATCAAAACCTAAATTACTTTGCTGAGGTACAAGTAGATCCGATCACTCTGGAAAGAATACACGCATAAAATAAAAACAGATGCAGTAAGACCGTATGGATCCCTTTCTGCAAAAGTAACAAAAACGGCAATTTAGAAATTGAGAACACAAACATGAAGACAGCCTGTTTCGCTATCGCTATGGAGTAACTTTAGGGTTATTCCTGAGGGAAAAAGTATGTTTCTGAAGTATTTTTCTCTCCAGAAGTGACTCTAAAAAGAAAAACAATCATTCAGCGTAGAGAATTCAACGCTGAATAATCCTGTAACCCATTTAATCTCATCAATCAGCAGTCACTCATTTCACGTTCAGTAGCATATAGTTTGCACGTACAGGGGAAAGATTATTCCATATATTCATAATTTAACTCTGAACAGGAATTGTGAACTGAGTTATTCAACTGAAAAGGAAATTATTGTTTTAAACATGGAAAGTCGGGGTTGACTTTAAGTGTTAATAAAGGAAAAATATTCTATTGCTTTCAAATGTTAACCAAAGGTAAAGCTAATTCAATGGTAAAAGTTAAAGTTAATAATGCCTAAATTAACAAATTTACATAAAACCGACATAATACAATCTATAGGCTGCTTAACTAAAATGGGGGCAAAAGTACATATATTCTTGGATTTTGTGGTTCCAATTAATGAATATTCATTATATGCCAATTACCACACATAAAAATATACAATAAGGTTTGTGACTGCATTCTTCTGAGGGTAGAAACTGTATGAAACAGACCATCTTCATAGGTCTCCTTACCATCCCTCCCGACTCTTTCCTGGGCAGTCTTTGCTCACAGTAGGCTTTCAATCAATATTTTTTTATCTAGTTAAAAGCCAGTGTAAAACAACTACAGTGGGAGAGTAAGCATTTTTACATTCTTAGTTCATTTACCCAATAAATACTTTGGGGGCACCTACTATGCATATCATGTCTGCAAGTATAATTCAGCTATATGTGAAGAGCCAGACAAAATCTGTTCAAATTCCTGGAATTTAAGAGCTCTTCAAGAAAAACAAAGTAAAATAAAACAAACCACCTACGGTGTCAATACACCTAAAAAGATGTCTCCAGTGGAATCAAACAGAACAAAAACTCAGGTATTCAAAATGTATGCCTAGGACATGTAAGCCTGGGAACTGTGCTCACAAGTCCAGTTGATCATTCATCAGACTACTGGAAAACATGAGCAGATGTAAAAGTGTACATGCTTGTTGTTAGCTAACTTGGCAATCTAAGGACTATTTTTTTTTTTGTACACTCAAATACTGAATAAATCTGTTGGCTATACTCTTTTGTATCGTTTAACCACAGAGATACTTGAAGCGCGGGATACGCTACACATCATTAACACATGGAAGAGAAACGTTAAATTTTGACCATGTCACATGCAACTTAAAAGGACTGATCTCTTGAGAACCAAGCATCAGTGTTAAGAATTCTTGAATCCAGGTCAAAGACTGTCACAAGACCTCTACCACTTGACCTCATTTTGAACCTGATTTCCATAATATTAAAGAGGTAAAGCTGTGAAATTTGATGATCCCACAGAAGTCACTAAGAAAAGATCCAATCTTACCTTGTGTTTGATGACGCAGTTCAGGCACAGAAGACTTCCCTATGCATTACACAATAATTACAATTGCCAGGATAATTCAGTTACCAAGAGGAAAAATTACTAAGTTACTAAAAGGAAAAACGTGAAGCTTCAGGAATTGTACTTACAGTACAGTGCTTTTAGCTAAGCTACAAACTGTGCTTGTTTACAGCTGAAGTAAAAATTTTGTCTTCTGCATGTGGTTGAGGTGTGTCAGGGAGAACTATTTCATTGTAAATAAACTTAGGGGCCAAATAAAAGGGAGTTGCAAAGGCAGGTGTACAACAGTTGAGCTGTTTCGGTTTCAGAGAAATAAAGTAAATAATTGTACTGGAATCTGTTCAGTTCTGGGCATTCTGCCATACAGGAAAGGGTGTGTAATTACTGAAGCTAACATATCCACGTAAAAATGAAGTAATATCAGTAGGACACAGTTGGGCTCCAAATTTCCTTTTTTATCTTCAAAAATTAAGGATCTCTAATGACTCATTTCACTCTGTAATATTTAAATATCACTTAAACTAATAGGGACACACTGAAGGTAGAATTGTAATTTTCACAAAGTCAGATACTATCTTGAGAGGTGGTATTCTCTTTGAAAGCCTCACAAGTGAAGAACAGTGCAATTTTCACTCATCAAAGGTAACAAAAGAACTACACACAGAATCTAATTTAGGACTTCACCAGAGTAAGAGTAAAATTAGCAATGTTTTACCAAATCTATTCTTTGCTTACCATTTCATGCTACCTGGATTGGCCTCAATCTTAAATCTGGATTCCAAACTTCTTAAATCATAAACCAAAAATAAGAGGGTGTGGTTTGTGGGAGAACAATGGAAGTTAGAGCACCTAGGGAGTAAGGCCAAGTTCAAATAGGGGTCTCAATTATTCAAGAAACTTTACAACAGAAGATGAAAGAGTGTAATAAATATTACATGCGTGATTTTATAGAATGTAAATCAACTTGCACCTTTATAGAGCTATGAAAAGTATTTAACCCTATCCAGGATTGGCCATATGGTCTTTTAGAGTGTTTCTACAATCCAGGATGACGTTCTATTAATTATAAGACTACTATATACTTTCCCAATTGATAGTAATAGCCTGCTCGGGGCCCTTGGCTCACTGCTTCCTTGAGCCTGTGAAGTTAGCACGCTGACACATCTAAGTTGCAGGGGGTGGCAGCGAATTTCTGGATAAGTCAATGTCTTATCAAATTCCAATTCCTCTGTATCCAAAGGTGTGCTGTCCATTTCAAGGACGAATCAATCACTTTAGTCTAAGGTTTTCACAAGAGGAGGCAAGGCTCTCTGAGGGCACCACATTTGGCCATATTTCTTTTACAAGATGTTAAGCTAGGCACTAGATTATTCTCAAGGTAGCCTGAAAACTATCAGGATACAAAAAAATGTGTTTCCACCATCTATATTCATCTTGGACTCCCGGATTTTCATTAGGAGTTGAGCTGAACAGTAGAAGCTGCCAAATGATGATCCTGATTACAGCCAGCAACCACCTGGTAGCTTAAGTTCAACATACTTCCTGTAACTTTACGTTCGAGTCCAAGGATCACATTACTTTGTTTTTCCCATGGGCTTTTTATTTCTCTTAAAGTACAATCCTTAACTGAAAGGCATTTCTTCTGTGATTACCTGGTATACATGAGGCCGGTGGATATTTTGTGACATCACCGAGACAAACCACATCCTTTCCTTCCCTACACTTAATTTTCAACTAAGTTGGACAGATAGAAGATGGAATATAAATTTATTTCATATTTACAAAACACCTATGCCATTATTTGACCATCCATATGAAATAAAATTTTTGTTTGCTCCATGCAGAGATCAGATTTAATTTCTAAATCAATAGGATATAGTGCAATTCAAATTGTCTTAAAGACAAGAACGTACAGCTGGGTAACTAGTTTTCTAAGTGCTGTCTGTGAGATTCTCTTGCTTAGTAATGTTTCTATGAATGTGGCAACAGATTCCATTATCCTCACAAAACAGCCAGTTGGTGACAAAGTGATCTGATAGTCAGCATTATTTATCTACTCCTTCCTTGAACAATCATTTATTGCAGCTCTAGTATATTCAAGGGCCCAGGCGAGGAGTGGCCTGTAACATGTGTGTGAAGCAACATATAAAACACAGCTCTATCCTTAGGTAGGTTTTTATTATATCATCCAAAGGAGCATATGATAAGAGTCACAGCCGTGGTATAAAGTGCTAAAGAAGATCAGGAGAGAGTTGACTTCAGGCTGGGGTGAACGTGGCTTCATGAAAGAGGTAGCACTTGAACAGAAGTAGGTTCCTTCTTTCTATCTGCAAAAGACCAAGGACTTTTTCTATAACTGCACATGTATGCATCTATGTGACTGACATCAATGTGAAAGGTCATCGCTTCATAAAAGAGAGAGAATATGAATCTCAGCATTTTGTCAAGAAATAAGGAACAGCTTCCGGCACGGGAGGATCCTAGGGAAAGTGTGGCCCAGTACAGGAAGATTTCATTGTTCCTATGACATCCTAAATCCAATTTCAGATATTAACAGACTAATGATTTGTTAACAAGACTGCTACTGGTCACTTCCCTTCCCTACTACTTACAATGAATTACCCAGGGGGAATTCATGTGAAGTATTTTAGTGGCTTGATATAATTTACAAGAAGAACACAGACTCCTCCTCTCAAAATTCAGTTGCATGTTGAAATATATTACTTTCCACTTCTTTAACCAAGTGTCTTGACATTATGTTTGGGTTGTACTACATCAGCATGTTTATAAAATTTATTTTCACATGCTCCATTTCTTATAATAAATACATAAAGCTGTTTTAACTGGTGAGACCAGTATGGTGAAGTTTGGAAAGTTTAATGTCATGCAGAAGTAAACACTGTCGCAACATAAACATGGCTAAATATTCAGAAAGTTTTTGTCTTCATATCAGTATCCTGAAAGAAGTGTCACTCAATCCCTATAGATACATATTTAAAAGTAAAACCACCAGCTTCTCTTAAGGAGGGCATTTTCTTCTTATGCAGAGATGACGATAATAGTAATATTAGGCTTTACTATGAGCATTTACTAAGTGTCAGGCAGTATAAAAATTTTGCACAGGTTAATTTAATGTTTTCAATAACTATTATTATCCTCATTTTATAGATGAGAAACTGAGGCACAGAGAGGTTAATAATTTTCTCAAGATCACACAATAAGTAGTAGAGCCATGATGGGAACCCAGCCACATCCCCCCTTGCACTAAAGGGGTCTCTGTACCCGAACGAAACATCCTTCCTGATAGATGGCTGCCACCAAACAAGGTCTGTTCCTTGAGATCAGCAGAGCTGATCCTATCACCTCATGGCTATGAAAATGAGGCACCCTTTTTTTTCTCCTATAATTACACATCCCACCCAAGAATACTGCTCTTTTGATACAAAACATGACCAAGGACATAATCTAAAATTAACTATCATTTGAGTCTAATGCAACTAAGAACTGATATTCTGACTAGTATTTTAAAATCAAATATATAAGGTAAATAGTAGTTAACTTTCTTATTCCTAGCTAACTTTTTTGTGCTCTGTCTCATTTGACAGACAAAAATGAGTGACATATTTCAGGAAAGTCTAAGAAATTTTTACTATGGAGAAATTAGAGTATCTTGCCTGGTACCACAAAAATCCTATGGGAACTAGAGTTAGCTATTTAAAATCAGGCAAATATCTTGGAACAAGAGATAGATATGGTGTCTTGGGTTGAATGATTAAAGCACTGAGTAATGAACACTGACAATCTTAAAAGAAATTAAGAATGAAAACTGTAAATGTGTATTAATGGACTCAAATTCTTAGAACAAGAATAGATGAGTATCTCTTCCCACTAACTAAATAAAGTGGTAGACATACGATAATTCTAACAAATATCTGTATTTTTTTTTGGTTACCTCGAGAAACCAGAACCCCTTTTGCTTTCTCCCACAAAACATCCATTCAGAATTCTATTCTTTGCCAAAAGATAAAATTTTGAAGTCATCTGAGGCCGTCAAGGAATTACAGGGCAAAAATCATGATAGGTTTCCAATTTTCTTCAACATGCAGGATTATCTGGTTTCAAGGTACAAACACAATAGTTCCTGTTGCTATGCCTACTGAACACAGTTTCTGGTCTGAAGTTAGTTCTGGGCATTTTGATAAATTTACCATCATGTTTCACCAAAACGCAGTACAAGCTAAGAGCCGCAAATAAATCAGAGCCGTTTCATTTTATAGCTCCTTGGGTCAGATCTCAACAACTATGAGAAAAGAGTCCTTTTTTTCCTCCCTAAAGGTGACAGAAGCTTAGATAATCTATAGTTTAGTGGAAAACAGAAACAGTACTGACTCTAATTTTCTTGTGTCTTCTCAAATTCCTAGTTTGTGAAATGTTTAAAAACTTCAAATTTCTGTGAGGAATGAAAAAATATTTTGACAGCTTGCTACTAGGGTAAGTTGTGAAATCATTTTTTTCTTGAAAGTACAGCTCTAATGGCTGACACATCTCCTAGTTCTAGAGCAATCTTTCATACAATACTCAGCTTTAAGTTACAGCAAACAGTAAAATAATGAAGTTTTCAACATGCCTTCATTCTTTGTCATCATTACTCATTTGAGCTGCTGATACTGATTTTTCAAAAAATAATTCCAGCCTATATTCAACATCTAGCTTGTATCTCTTGAGAAAAAAAGACCAGTCACTTAATCATAAGATTTAAAAAGAGGATTTTACTATTAGATTATCACCAACAAAATAACCCTCACGGAGGGCATATACTTTTTGTCTGCTTGTTTGTTTTCTGAGGGAAAGTCTCAGGGAAAAGTCTCCCTGGAGCTTTACATCTACACTCACCTTATTAAGCTTTTAAATCTTAAACAATTAAAACCAGTAATCCCAATTTCTCTAAGCCCGCCAGATAAAAATCTAATTTAGAAGGCTACTTGGGTTTGAAGGATAAATAGTATTAAGTGCCTTTAAAAAAATCAACATGAACAGGACATTTAAGCAAACTGGCACAGGGTGACAAGTTTTAGAACATTAGCTCACAAAATGAGTATACTCTGATTCAGACAAACACAACAAATAGAGCCTTTTATCCAAAAATCACTGAGACAACCCTATGTAATACCTATGTTAAAACGTTCAACAGATCTAAGGATATCACAGGCCTCAAGCTGCCAGAGTCCTGACAGAAAAGTCAGTGATGTGAAACACGCTTTATGAAGCTTGGCGTGCATGCACACACTCTGCAAGGTGAGCGAGACAAGAGACACCGATGACCACCGATATTGTCCTTACTTGCAGACGCACAAGTATCCTGCATGTTCCGATTCTGACTGGCACCTGGAGCGGCTCTACCTGCCAGTCATCCCAATGTATTCAGGGATGTAAACACCTTATAATTAGAAAACGTGAAGGCGTCAAGGACGTTAGACAAATTGAAAACACATCGAAAGATTAATTTTTAAAGGCATTGAAGAAATAATTAATTGCAAAGTCTAAAATCAGAGGATGTACCTGCTCCTTCACGGAAGCTAGAATAGTGGTGGCTGTGGTCTCGGGTTCCATGCCTGGGCCAGTGGGGGCAGCTTCCTGGCGGGTCTGTGGTTGCCCCTCCTCCACCAATGAGGCCTGCTCAGGAGCTGGCATTCCTCCTGCAATCAAGCAGGCAAAGGGTTAACACTTTCTCCTCCGCTCCTGGGCAGGAAAAGGCAGGGGCTGAGCGTTTGCAGATGGTTCCTAGGAACTACTACAGATTCTACACACCATGATCACAACACCAGACGGCTATCTGATTTCTAAAAGGCAACATCTAGGGCCAAAGTATAGCTAGTACTACCAAATACTAAAAAATAACAATAGAATAAGAATGATAATAATAAACACTGAGAAAATACTTAAACAACATCATAGCAAAAAATGATGTGAAAAGGGTTAGGGAAGAGGACTCAAAAATATACTGAGGACACTAAGGCTGTTAGATGCTATAAAATCGCTGAATTTTCTAAACAGTTAACCATTAAGTAAATATGATTTTCTTATCACGAACAAAACAACAACACTCTAGATTGCTATACGGGTCAGTTTTCAGAGAAGTGTACGCACAGGAAGACACCTATGAACGTGCAAATGCTTTATGATTATAGAAGAGGCTTATTCAACAGAAGAAAAAGGGGTTAAAACTTATGAAAGGCTTGAAAATAAGCAAAATTCTGCTGTATTTAAAAGAAATGCAAGGCATTAATAACCAGCAATAAAGATAACATTGGTGGAGTATTATAGCTAGCTTGGTTTCCTTAGAGGAATCTGATTATGCAAAGATGACAATGGCTATGGAGCTGGTGTTGAAAGAGAATTTATTTTTCAGGACCATAGCTTGTGACAAATGAAATGGGTTCTTGGCAGAAGATGAGGTGCCTCTCCTAAGATAAACACATACTAAGAGTGGTATGTTTGCCGGCAAACTTATTGATCTGATATGGACTTTGTATAAATTTGCAAAAGATGTGAAAAAGGTGTAACCTAAAATGTTGTAAATATTTTAATAACTTGTTTACCTGTCAGTCTCTCTGCCTGTTTCCTCAAGAGTAGAGTCTACCATACCATGAGACTAGCCTAGTGCCTGGCATATAATAATAGATACTCAATGTTTCCCAAATAATTGAATACATGAATGAAGGACTGACTGTCTCTTCCATGTCTCATTACAGTCATTAGGCAAATCTGACCAAGTGCTATGATGCTCATGAGACCTTATTTGTTCAATGCGTTACCCTGTGTACTTGTATATGGACATTTGAGACCATAAATGCTGTTTCTGACGTTCCTCTTTTAGCTTTCTCCTAAAAATGACTCTACTGTTGGATTTTGATTTCTTATCAACTTCCACAATGTTCATTTCTGTAGGATGATCTGGGGATTTTTTCCCATTCCATCAAATGTCAGTATCAGCTTGCTGTTTACTTCCAAACTCATAGTCTATAAGACAGGGGAAGATGACATATCACCTGAGCCTCCATCTCATTCTTTACTCTCCTGACTTCCACATTAGTGAAGATGGGGTTAGGTTCCAGGTTGCCACCAGTGGTTACTTTATTCCTACAATATTAGAAATAGACAATGGGTCTGATGAGTTTGAGCATTTTCCCCCAATGGGACTCTCCATGAGGAGTTCTCATGCCAGCTCTAGCAGGTATATTCTTTTTAAAACAATTTTTATTTATTTACTTTTGGCTGTGTTGGGTCTTTGTTGCTGCACGCGAGCTTTCTCTAGTTGCCGCGAGTGGGCGATACTCTTCATTGCGGTGCGTGGGCTTCTCATTGCGGTGGCTTCTCTTGTTGCGGAGCACAGGCTCCAGGCACACGGGCTTCAGTAGTTGTGGCACATGGGCTCAGTAGTTGCGGCTCGTGGGCTCTAGAGCACAGGCTCAGCAGTTGTGGCACACGGGCTTAGTTGCTCTGCGGCATGTGGGATCTTCCCAGACTAGGGATCAAACCCGTGTCCCCAAACCCGTCTGCCTACATTGCAGGCAGATTCTTAACTACTGTCTAGCAGGCAAATTCTTTATCACCCGTTTCTGTGGGGCCCAAGGCTGGGGGTGCAGCCTCATCTGCAAGGAGGAGAGTCTCCTCAAGGACAAGTGAGAGGAGGACCTTCAGACTTGGAGTAAGTGGCTCCAGGATCAAAACCTAAGTGCCTTGAACATGAGCCATCCTTTCCTCATTTACAAAATGGCTTACTAATTCTTCATACAACACCATGGAATGATCTTTATGGCAATCGTTATTTTTTAGTATGTATGTTGTGTTAAGATATAAAATAGTACACTTAAAATACCATCAACTGGATAAAATAACTGTATTCAACCAGTGCTCATTATGTACAAGGTTTAAGGTCTATGAAGAAAAAAATGCCCCACAAAGATCTTAGCTTTGCATTTAAGGCTAGTAAAGATATGAAAGCACTCTATGCCATGGAAAAACTACACACCTTAAAATAAGCAGGTGGGTTGCAAAGAACAAAAATGTTACTATGCAACAGTGAAACAAATAATGCCAAGAAACAAAAATTTAAAATATCAAGAGTATAATACCATGAAACAACCAATGTGTAAGAAAAAGAGAAGCAAAATTTCAGTGAACAAAGAGAATTTGAAAAAGAGAGAAACAGAAACATCACTGGGGAAGTAATTATTCTCTACTAAAAATAGGAGGATCCTTACTGTTTAAAGAAAAATACTAAATTATATTTTTGTAATTACATTACATCACTGTGAGTATACCATCCATAATTTCATACTATTTATTTTTTGATGACTATCCAGATCTATGACAACAGATGAGCATTTTCTGAATACCACTTTGCCCATGTAATATGCAGGGTGATAAGGGAATACAGGCATAAAGCAAGGTCACTGACCATTAGTGGCTCATCATCTAGCTGAGGCAGCAAAATATGAATCAGATCAAGGCAAAGTATAGCAAGATACAAGTGATGGAATAACAATGCTGAAGTTGATAGGAAGAGGTGGTGAAGAGGTTATAAATCTGTACAAGAAACTACTATTCAGCAAGAGAGGAGACTTTCATAGGTAGGTATGATGTTTTTATTCTCAGATTCCTCAAAGACTAGGAGACATTGCAGGCAATCACACCTATGGGATACAGAAGGATGACCAGGGTACCCAGGCATAACTGAGGACGCGACGCTTCTCTACACCTCATCTCTGGAACGGTCCCCAAATACCATTACCAACATGGGACAGAGGAGGGATGCCATAATACTGACAAGCTATACACCTATTCAAGTATTCTGTTCACTTACTTGTAGTTCTCGTAACAGTTTGAGGAGTTGAAGGAATCAAGCTAAGACTAAAGTCACAGAATATTATTACCTCTCTCCATTAGCAAAGAAAAAAAAAAAAGCAATAGGTACTTATATAGCAAAGAGAGGGTGAGAAATTAGGCCCTGTGCTTCCCTCAATGATCTCAATTTGCCCGAGTTGGGCAATTACATTTTAGGGACCTGAGAAAACTTACAAATAAGTTGCTGAACCATGCTGGCTCTTTGGAGAATCACAGAGAATGGAAGAGGTGCCAGAAAACTGGAAGCAGGAAAATGCCATTGCTGTTTTTGGAAAGAAGAAAGTAGACTCTCTTCACGTTACAAACTAGAGAGCTAGACATAGATCGTGGGTGAGATTCTTACAAGGATTTTGTCCAAGAGATGATCTGTGAGAACCAAAAAGGGGCACGCCAAAGAAAAGTCATGTTAAGCTGGTTTAATTTCTCTTTGGCAGTGTAACCGTGGAAATGCAGTGTGTCTAGACTCTGGTGAGGCATGTATGGTGCTAGAAGTCCCCTACGGTATAATCAGCATAGAAATGGGGCTGGCACAAGGTCAACTGCTGACTCTGACAATCTGTAAATAGCTGAACAAAATATACCAACCTACAGAGGTTTCTAATGTAATGCCAGAGAGCTCTGATCTTGGCCCAGCCCTGACCAAAAACTTTAGCCATAATGTAAATAATAATATACAAGGCATGTTCAAATTCTTCAGTGAGTAGGAATACTGTACTTACCAGGTGATGAAATTCAAATACAAAAACCACTGCTACACTGCAGTGATGAGCTGCCTCTAATGAGAGAAAAACACCAGGGATAAACGTAGGGATTTGCATTTAGTTTAGCTCAGCAGCACACAGGGGAGAAGATTTAGGCACTTCAGACTCAAGAGCAGAATGAGTGAACCATGAGTGAAACAAGGCTGCTGCAAAGCCAAGGTGATGCTATGCTGTATTGATATCAGCATTTAAAGTGATAGGAAGAAGGGGACAAGTGAGTGTACACCTTTTCTTCAGGTGCCTTGGGACATGTCCAGTTATGGGTGGCACATTAACAGGAACGAACACAAGTGCATCCATTCAAGAGAGGATGAAAGGATGAGGAAAGGACTTCAGGAGCAAGAACAAGGACAATGAGCTCAAAGCTTAGCCGAGAACACAGGAGGCACAGCAGATGAAACAGGAAGAGAAAGTGTGACCTGAAGACGAGAAGGACCACGCAGACAAGCAAAAGGTCTATAAACCTCTTCAGGACTGCCAAGTACAAGTAAAGTTAGACTTTTCGGTCCCAAAAGCTAGACCAAAAACTAATGGTGTTGTAACAAACTTGTATTAACCTAATTTACTACTGTCTTTATACTCTGAAGCAAATTTGGCTAATAGTTATATTTTATTATATTTATATATTAATATTACATTATAGAACTAAAGATTGGAGCCATGAGAGCAAGCTCATGAGGTCTTTCCTTTTGGAGTGAAGAGTCAAATGTCCATAATTTCAAAAACTGATAACCCCAAAGGTGGTACAATTCCCCATCACAAGAGGTCTTTGATCACAGTTCAGATGATCAAGTAGCAGGGATGGTACAGGAGGCATCCTGCACTGGGTGTGTGTTAGAATCAGGAAACAAAGTTCTCTGAATCTTGAGGCTGACACTAGGATATGACAACATCTACATTCTGAATTGATGTGAATGCTCCTCAGGGGTTTTCCGAATGTCGTCTACCATAACACACCTCTGTGTAAAAAGGCACCTGAAGGCCAGGACGCTGTGTTTTCCTGAGGGAGTGATGGGCACTGGAAATCTTAGTGCTGACTGTTTCTGTTCAGCTACACAAAAAGCTCAGGAGTCTGTAACCAACTCTTACAACTGTGTTCCCATTTTATCCCAGCCTTTCATTACTAAATTTCCTCTTTGCTCAGGTCTCTGTTTTTATCATTCTATTGAACCTTGTGAAACCCCTTTTGGAAAGCTGACTATGAACGGTTATGTGTTTTCACTGCTACATTTATTGAACACAAATAAGCTTTTGTGTGAAACTGTTAGCATAATATTGTGTGTGTGTGTCTTACAGTGAACTCTTACAAATTAACAAGAAATTCTTCTGCTCAAGGATGCAGGCCACATACATTCTAGTGTGATTATCTAAGGCTTTCTTTGCAGGCTGTGGATGTCATATATAGGTATAACCTAAGACTCAATAACTACAATCCCTTTTACCACAGATAACACTAATCCACAAAATTATCTTCACTAAATTTCTGAGATAGAAGATCAACTAGATACTGGATTTTCCTCTACTTACTCATTTTACTCTCCTAACAGATAATTTTTGGTCAAAGTATAATAAGTATACTTTATTTTGTCTTATCCAGTGAAATAAATTAGACTATGTATTTTTTCCTACTCTTTTGCATTAGTAATCTGGAGTATAACACACATCTCATGACTTCATTTTGAACACTCAGAAAATGTTATGATGATTGATAACAACCATTTCAAAATTGGTAGGATAAAATAAAGATGTCTAAGAACAAATTAAGACTAATAAAGGACAGAAAATAAGCACAAATATTTAAATTTGATTCAAAGCAATATATTAATAATATAGAATAAAAGTTTGTTAAATAAGCATTAGATGAACAAAATATTATGAGTAAAAATTTAAAAAAATTACTGAGTATCATATGTAGCAAAGATAAGTTTCTTTGCTTTACTTATAATGAAACTGGAACAGATATTACAGAAGAAAAGAATGAAGTACTGGGAATTAGGAATATGCCTCAAAAGTAAAACACCTTCAGTACCATATGGAGTCTATTCTAGAATTCTAAAAAGAATACTAGATACTTTTCACAGTTATAGTTTAAAAATATCTTGGAAATAAGAAGCATTACAAAAATCTGCAACTGTTTAGGAAGCCTAGAGACAGTTACATACTGAACTTCTAATCAAACAGTTCATCCAAAAGATTTCAATTTCCTGGCAAGAATTCATTTAGAAGGGAGCTATATGCCAAACAGCAGAGTAATTCGAGAGAATGGATTAGATATAGCAGTTAATTATTTTGACTTATGGATTTATTATTACAATCAAAAGATCAATGCACGACAACCCCACACAAAAATAAGCAAAAGAGATGAATAGGTCTTTCAGAAAAGAGAAAATCTATACAGCCAATAGTGAGTTGCTCAACCTCTTTAGTAATTAGAAAAACGCAAATTCATACTACAATGAGATATCAATACAAAACCACAAAAATGGCAATACATTTTATCAATATCAAATTTTGGCAAAGATGTGGAACAATGGTAAAAATCACAGGCTACTGATGAGTGTGTAAATGGGAACCATAACCTTGGAACGCATTTTGGCATTTATCTAGTTGAGCTGCTGATAACATATATTACACAGCCCAGTAATTCCATTGCGGATTATATAGAGATACTTTTGCACACAAACACCTGGAGAGACATGTAAGTACGGTCATGGCAGCACTCTTCATGAAAGCCATGAATTGCAAATAACCCAAATGACAATGAACAGTGGAATGAATAAATACATTGTGGTATACTCATGCAATGTATTTCACCTATAGCAATAAAACAAATGAACGACAGCTGTGTAACAAGAGTGACTCTCACAAGCATAATGCTGAATAAAAGAAGCAAGTCACAAAAGAAACAAACAGTAGAATTCTGCTTATGTAAAGTTTAAAAAATAGGCAAGATAAAACTATGTTTATTAGGGATGCATGCATTGGTACCAAGGAAATGGTTATCACCAAAGTCAGAGGAATGGTTACCTCTTTGGGGAAAAGAAGAGGCTGTGATATCACAAGGATGCATGAAGAACTTTTGGGGTGCTGGCATGGCGTGGGCAGTAATTAATGGATGTGTATCTTTTGAATTTTTATAATTATATATATATTTTATTCACTCTCCCAGTTTTTTTGTGAAAAAGTAAAAATATTAATATAGTGGAATGAGCATATGATAAATTCTTATTAGATATAATTTATAAACAGAATAATTTAGCATATTTATAAACAGAATACAATAGTGTTTAATAGCTTAAATACTAAAGATTATCCATTTTTAAGAGAACTGAATTACTTCTGGTTATAAAGCTACACTAAATATAATTTCATGGTTCATAAATGTCTGGAATTCATTTCAATAAAAGGGGGCTCACATTACAAAATAGAATGCCCTCAACCCTGTATACTATTCAACAGTACTTTCTGAAAATGAAACGCATGGTTAATAATAGCACGGCTCACACCTCGAGGCGGCCTCTCACACTGTGTGCGGTGTGAGCGGTGCCCCTTGGAGTCAGCTGGAGTGCTGACAAGGTCCCTGTCATGACAGGTAAATCCTGCAAAACTGTTAATAAAAACTAAAAATTCTATGTGGCATAAACACAGACTGCACTCTGGTATTTTCAACCTTTCCAAAAAACATTTCTTACAGGGAGCAAAAGAGGAAATCTTTTTGTAAAATAATACAGGTTCAGTTTTTTTAGGATTTGGGATCCTTTGTAGCATATAGATGTCTGGCATGTTAAAGGGTGTAAAAGAGACAGGATGGGGATAACCAATAGGGTAAGAACATAATTAACTCTGAGGGGGGATGACTGGATGGAGACCATACATTTCCGATGACCATACATTTCCGCTCTTTTCCAACTCACGACGCCATGAAATAACAGAAAAGGCATTTTCTCTTTTTTAAGATAAGAAAATTAGCCAGTCTAGAGATTCAAAAAATGCCATTGATGTGCCAACATACTAGAAAAATAATGGCTGCAGACCTATGGCAAAATAACCGTAAGAAACCAAAACGCAAAAGAGAAAAAAAGCCTGCTTGAGAGGCTGGAGCAGTTGGTGAGGTAGCTCAGAGTCGGTGGATCACAGAACTGGAGGCTCTTAGGCCTGGGCCACGATCAGATGATCAAAGGGAGAGAGACAATGCCACTAGGTGGTCAGTCGGCCCCTGCCCTGGACATGCTCTACCAGTTGCCACAGGCAAAGAAGGAGGGATCCAGACAGAGCAGGGCGTCAGTCAGCACTGATACCCAGAAGGGACAGATTCCCTAAACAGAAAAAGTAAAGTGGAATAGGTAGACTAACATCCTTAGTGTTAAAATTGAAAACTGTACTGTGCATGTGAAAGAGAAACAGCCAGAGACCTTGAAAAGAAGACACAGGATAAAGACAAAAATCTCAATCAATGAAATGAACAGCAAAATGAATTTCCGTAAAAAGAGGATTTCATAAGAGTGATGTAAATAATTCTATCTGAGCACCCCACTCCCCATCCCCCCACCCAAAAAAGAGAGAGAGAGAGAGAAAGAAAAAGATGAAAAAGATAAAAGAACAGTTTGGAGACTAGAGACTAGATGCAGAAGTTACGTTTATTTACCAAGAGTACTAGGAAGAGAGAAAAAAGGAGAATAAATACTAAAAGAAGTAAGAAATGAAAATTTCTCAGAGGTGAAAACTAATATTTAAATGGGCCAATAAGTGAATAAAATGAATGAAACAGACTACATCTAGAACCAATGCATTGAAACTTCTACATTCCAAGGATAAAGACAAGACTGTAAATGTTAACATGGAGGAAAAATAAACTGCTTACAAAGGAATGAGAATCAGTTTGGCATCAGACCTCTTATCAACTACAGTGGATACAGTAATAACTTCTAAGTACTGACCAAAAATTATCATTCAAATATGAAGAAAAGAAAGGCATTTTAGGACATACCAGGACCCAAGAAAATGTGGCTTCAATATTCTTTAAAGGAAGTTCTGCAACCAAATAATAAATATGATCAGGGAAGGGTTAGTACACAAGAAACAAGTGTTAAGCAGATAATTCAGGAAATTGAAGATTAAGTCTAAAGAAACTCCCCATGATAACAGCAGGAGAGGTGTGGGGAGCTGAAGAAAGTAAAACTGGGACTTCCCTGGTGGCAGAGTGGTTAAGAATCCCCCTGCCAATGCAAGCAACACGGGTTCGAGCCCTGATCCAGGAAGATTCCACATGCCATGGAGCAACTAATCCTGTGCACCACAACAACTGAGCCTGTGCTCTACAGCCTGTGAGCCACAACTACTGAAGCCCACACTCCAAAACAAGAGAAGCCACCACAACGAGAAGCCCGTGCACCACAACGAAGAGTAGCCCCTGCTTGCCGCAATTAGAGAAAGCTCGCGCACGGCAAAAAAGACCCAATGCAGCCAAAAATAAATTAATTAATTACTCAATTAAACAAAAAAACCACCTAAAACTGTACTAATGTCTTATTTAACTTTCTGGGATGAAAGGCATACAGAGAAACTCCAGAGGACTGTGCCTTCGCTGCTCCTCTCAGGAGAGGCAGAGCCCACTGCCTGCCCCTTGAATGTGGGGATGATGGCCTCTTATAACTAAGAATGCGGCCTAAGTGATTTTGTACAACATCTGAGGCTAAACCTTAAAAAGGATTTGCAGCTTCTTTGGGAACCTTGAGATCACTATGCCATGAAAGAGCTCAGGATTAAAAGATGCTATGGGAGACCTTCAAGATGGCAGAGGAGTAAGACGTGGAGATCACCTTCCGCCCCATAAATACATCAAAAGTAACATCTACATGGGGAACAACTCCTACAGAACACCTACTGTACGCTGGCAGAAGACCTGAGACTTCCCAAAAAGCAAGAAAATCCCCACGTACCTGGGTAGGGCAAAAGAAAAAAGAATAAACAGAGACAAAAGAATAGGGACAGGACCCACACCTCTGGGAGGGAGCTGTAAAGGAGGAAAAGTTTCCACACACTAGGAAGCCCCTTCACTGGCGGAGACGGGGGTGGGCGGGAGGGAATCTTCAGAGCCACGGAGGAGAGTGCAACAACAGGGGTGAGGAGGGCAAAGTGGAGACATTTCTGCACAGAGGATCACCAGCCTGAGACGTTCGTCTGCTCACCTGCCGGGACAGGCGGGGGCTGGAAGCTGAGGCTCAGGCTTCGGAGGTCAGGTCCCAGGGAGAGGACTGGGGTTGGCTGCGTGAACACAGCCTGAAGGGGGCTAGTGAGCCACAGCTAGCCATGTGGGAGTCCGACAAAAAGTCTGGAACTGCCAGAGAGGCAAGAGACCTTTGTTTCAGGGTGCGCGAGGAAAGGGGATTCCTTCCCAGTGTGCCCAAAAAAGTTAGAGCACCGCTTATACAAGCTCCAGAGAGGGGCGCGAGCCGCGGCTATCAGCTCAGACCCCAGAGACGGGCATGCACCACTAACGCTGTGGCCGCTGCCACCAAGAATCCTGTGTGCAAGCGCAGGTCACTATCCATACACCCCTGGGGGCCTGTGCATCACGCCACTGCCAGGGTCCCATGATCCAGGAACAACTTCTCCGGGAGAACACACGGCGTGCCTCAGGCTGCTGCAACGTCACGCTGGCCTCTGCTAACCTAAGGCTCGCCCCTCATTCCAATTATGACTACCGTACCCTCCCTCTCCTAAGGCTCGCCCCTCATTCCAATTATGACTACCGTACCCTCCCTCTCCCCAGCCTGAGTGAGCAAGAGAGCCCTAATCAGCTGTTGCTTTAAGCCCCTCCTATCTGGGCAGAGAAAAGACTCCTGAGGGCTGCCTACACGCAAAGGCAGGGCAAAAACCAAAGCTGAACTCTAGGAGCTGTGCGAACAAAGAAGAGAAAGGACTCCTGAGGGCTGCCTACACGCAGAGGCGGGGCTAAAACCAAAGCTGAACTCTAGGAGCTGTGCGAACAAAGAAGAGAAAGGAAAATTTCTCCATGCAGCTTCAGGAGCAGCAGATTAAAACACCACAATCAACTTGACAAACGCTGCATCTGAAGAATACCTGAACAGACAATGGATGTTCCCCAAATTGAAGCAGTGGACTTTGGGAGCAACTGTAGACTTGGGGCTTGCTTTCTGCATCTAATTTGTTTCTTGTTTTAAGTTCATCTTAGTTTAGTATTTATTATCATTGGTGGATTTGTTTGTTGCTTTGGTTGCTCTCTTCCAATTTTGTTTTTAAATATATATATATATATTTTTTTTTCTCCTTTTTATTTTTGTGAATGTGTATGTGTATGCCTCTTTGTGTGATTTTGCCGGTATAGGTTTGCTTTTACCATTTTTTTTTTCTTTCTTCCTTTTCTTCTGAGCTGGGTGGCTGGCAGGGTCTTGGTGCTCCAGCCAGGTGTCGGGCCTGAGCCGCTGACATGGGAGGGCCAAGTCCAGGACACTGGACCACCAGAAACCTCCTAGCTCCACATAATATCAACTAGCAAGAGCTCTCGCAGAGATGTTCATCTCAACACTAAGACCCAGCTCCACCCAATGGCCAGCAAGGTCCAGAGCTGGATGCCTCATGCCAAACAACTAGCAAGACAGGAACACAACCCCACCCAATAGCAGAGAGGCTGCCTAAGTCATACTAAGTCCACAGACACTCCACAACACACCACCCGACGCAGCCCTGCCCATCAGAAGGACAAGATACAGCCCGACCCACCAGAACACAGGCACCAGTCCCCTCTACCAGGAAGCCTACACAAGCTACTGAACCAACCTCAGCCACTGGGGGCAGAAAATAATAACGATAACCAAAAGGAACTATCAACCTGCAGCCTGCGAAAAGAAGAACCCAAACACAGTAATTTAAGCAAAATGAGAAGACAGAGAAACACACAGCATATAAAGGAGCAAGGTAAAAACGCACCAGACCAAACAAATGAAGAGGAAATAGACAGCCTACCTGAAAAAGAATTCAGAGTAATGACAGTAAAGATGATCCAAAATCTTGGAAATAGAATGGAGAAAATACAAGAAACATTTAACAAGGACCTAGAAGAACTAAAGAGCAAACAAACAATGATGAACAACACAATAAATGAAATTAAAAATACTCTAGAAGGAATCAATAGCAAAATAACTGAGGCAGAAGAACGGATAAGTGACCTGGAAGATAAAATAATGGAAATAACTGCCACAGAACAGAATAAACAAAAAACAATGAAAAGAATTGAGGACGGTCTCAGAGACCTCGGGGACAACATTAAACGCATCAACATTCAAATTACAGGGATCCCACAAGAAGAAAAGAAAGGGTCTGAGAAAATATTTCAAGAGATTATAGTTGAAAACTTCCCTAAGATGGGAAAGGAAATAGTCAATCAAGTCCAGGAAAAGCAGAGAGTCCCATACAGGATAAACCCAAGGAGAAAAAAATCAAGACACATATTAATCAAAAATTAAATACAAAGAAAAAATATTAAAAGCAGCAAGGGAAAAGCAACAAATAACATACAAGGGAATCCCCATAAGGGTAACACCTGATCCTTCAGCAGAAACTCTACAAGCCAGAAGGGAGTGGCAGGACATATTTAAAGTGATGAAAGGGAAAAACCTACAACCATAGAGTAATCTTGGTTACTCTATCCAGCAAGGATCTCATCCAGATTCGGTGGAGAAATTAAAACCGTTACAGACAAGCAAAAGCTAAGAGAATTCAGCACCACCAAACCAGCTTAAAAACACATGCTAAAGGAACTTCTCCAGGCAGGAAACACAAGAGAAGGAAAAGACCTACAATAAGAAATCCAAAACAGTTAAGAAAATAGTAATAGGAACATACATGTTGATAATTACCTTAAATGTAAATGGATTAAGTGCTCCCACCAAAACATACAGACTGGCTGAATGGATACAAAAACAAGACCTGTATAAGATACTGTCTACAAGAGACCCACTTCAGAACTAGGGACACATACAGACTGAAAGTGAGGGAATGGAATAAAGATACTGCACACAAATGGAAAGCAAAAGAAAGCTGGAGTAGCAATTCTCATATCAGACAAAACAGACTTTAAAATAAAGACTATTACAAGAGATGAAGAAGGACACTACATAATCATCAAGGGATCAATCCAAGAAGAAGATATAACAATTGTAAATATTTATGCACTCAACATAGGAGCACCTCAATACATAAGGCAAATGCTAACAGCCATAAAAGGGGAAATCGACAGTAATACATCATAGTAGGGGACTTTAACACCCCACTTTCACCAATGGACAGATCATCCAAAATGAATATAAATAAGGAAACACAAGCTTTAAAAGACACACAGGACCAGACAGACTTTATTGATATTTATAGGACATTCCATCCAAAAACAACAGAATACACTTTCTTCTCAAGTGCTCATTGAACATTCTCCAGGAGAGATCATATCTTGGGTCACAAATCAAGCCTCGGTAAACTTAAGAAAATTGATATTGAATCAAGTATCTTTTCTGACCACAGCGCTATAAGACTCCATATCAACTACAGGAAAAAAACTGTAAAAAATACAAACATATGGAAGCTAAACAATATAGTTGAATATGCTACTAAATAACCAAGAGATCACTGAAGAAATCAAAGACGAAATAAAAAAATACCTGGAAACAAATGACAATGAAAACACGAAGACCCAAAACCTATGGGATGCAGCAAAAGCATTTCTAAGAGGGAAGTTTATAGCAATACAATCCTACCTCAAGATAAATCTCAAATAAACAACTTAACCTTACACCTAAAGCAATTAGGGAAAGAAGAACAAAAAAACCCTAAAGTTAGCAGAAGGAAAGAAATCATAAAGATCAGATCAGAAATGAATGAAAAAGAAATCAAGGAAACGATAGCAAAGATCAATAAAACTAAAAGCTGGTTCTTTGAGAAGATAAACAAAATTGATAAACCATTAGCCAGACACATCAAGAAAAAAAGGGAGGAGACTCAAATCAATAGAATTGGAAATGAAACAGGAGAAGTAATAACTGACACTGCAGAAATACAAAGGATCATGAGAGATTACTATAAGCAACTATGTGCCAATAAAATGGACAACCTGGAAGAAATGGACAAATTCTTAGAAAAGCACAACCTTCCGAGACTGAACCAGGAAGAAATAGAAATATAAACAGACCAATCACAAGCACTGAAATTAAAACTGTGATTAAAAATCTTCCAACAAACAAAAGTCCAGGACCAGATGGCTTCACAGGTGAATTCTATCAAAGAGCTAACACCTATCTTCTCCAACTCTTCCAAAATATAGCAGAGGGAAGAACACTCCCGAACTCATTCTACGAGGCCACCGTCACCCTGATACCAAAACCAAACAAAGACGTCACAAAAAAAGAAAACTATAGACCAATATCACTGATGAACATAGATGCAAAAGTCCTCAACAACATACTATCAAACAGATTGCAACCACACATTAAAAGGATCATACACCATGGTCAAGTGGGGTTTAACCCAGGAATGCAAGGATTATTCAATATATACAACTCAATCAATATGATACACCATATTAACAAACTGAAGGAGAAAAACCATATGATTGTCTCAACAGATGCAGAAAAAGCTTTTGATAATATTCAACACCCATTTATGATAAAAACCCTACAGAAAGTAGGCATAGAGGGAACTTACCTCAACATAGTAAAGGTCATATATGACAAACTCACAGTCAACATCATTCTCAATGGTGAAAACGGAAACCATTTCCTCTAAAATCAGGAACAAGACAAGTTTGCCAACTCTCACCGCTATTATTCAACATTATTTTGGAAGTTTTAGCCATAGCAATCAGAGAACAGAATGAAATAAAAGGAATCCAAATCAGAAAAGAAGTAAAACTGTCACTGTTCGCAGATGATATGATAATATACAGAGAGAATCCTAAAGATGTTACCAGAAAACTACTAGAGCTAAGCAATGAATGTGGTAAACTTGCAGGATACAAAATTAATGCACAGAAATCTCTTGCATTCCTATACGCTAACAATGAAAGATCAGAAAGAGAAATTAAGGAAACAATCCCATTCACCATTGCAACAAAAAGAATAGAATACCTAGGAATAAACCTACCGAAGGAGGTAAAAGACCTGTACTCAGAAAACTATAAGACACTGATGAAAGAAATCAAATATGACACAAACAGATGGAGAGATATACCATGTTCTTGGACTGGAAGAATCAATATTGTTAAAATGACTATACTACCCAAAGCAATCTACAGATTCAGTGCAATCCCTATCAAACTACCAATGGCATTTTTCAAAGAGCTGGAACAAAAAATTTTACAATTTGTATGGAAACACAAAAGACCCCTAATAGCCAAAGCAATCTTGAGAAGCAAAAGCGGAGCTGGAAGAATCAGACTCCCTGACTTTAGACTATACTACAAAGCTACAGTAATCAAGACAGTACTGGCACAAAAACAGAAATACAGATCAATAGAACAGGATAGAAAGCCCAGAGATAAACCCACGCACATATGGTCACCTTATCTTTGATAAAGGATGTCAGAATATACAATGGAGAAAAGACAGCCTGTTCAATAAGTGGTGTCAGGAAAACTAGACAGCTACACGTAAAAGAATGAAATTAGAACACTTCCTAATACCATACACAAAAATAAACTCCAAATGGATTAAAGACCTAAATGTAAGCCCAGATACTATAAAACTCTTAGAGGAAAACATAGGCAGAACACTCTATGACGTAAATCACAGCAAAATCCTTTTTTTTTTAATTTGTGGTACGCGTGCCTCTCACTGTTGTGGCCTCTCCCGTTGCGGAGCACAGGCTCCGGACGCGCAGGCTCAGTGGCCATGGCTCACGGGCCCAGCTGCTCCGCGGCATATGGGATCTTCCTGGACCGGGGCATGAACCCGTGTCCCCTGCATCGGCAGGCAGACTCTCAACCACTGCGCCACCAGGGAAGCCCGCAAAATCCTTTTTGACCCACCTCTTAGAGAGATGGATAAAAACAAAAATATACAAATGGGACCTAATGAAATTTAAAAGCTTTTGCACAGCAAAGGAAACCATAAACCAGACGAAAAGACAGCCCTCAGAATGGCAGAAGATATTTGTAATGAAGCAACTGAGAAAGGATTAATCTCCAAAATTTACAAGCAGCTCATGCAGCTCAATATCAAAAAAACAAACAACCCAATCAAAAACTGGGCCAAAGTCCTAAATAGACACTTCTCCAAAGAAGACAGACTGGTTGCCAACAGACACATGAAAGGATGCTCAACATCACTAATTATTAGAGAAATGAAAATCAAAACTACAATGAGGTATCACCTCACACTGGTCAGAATGGCCATCATCAAAAAATCTACAAACAATAAATGCTGGAGAGGGGGTGGAAAAAAGGGAACCCTCTTGCACTGTTAGTGGGAATGTAAATTGGTACAGCCACTATGGAGAACAGTATGGAGGTTCCCTAAAAAACTAAAAATAGAACTAACATACCACCCAGCAACCCCACTACTGGGCATATACCCTGAGAATACCGTAATTCAGAACGAGACATGTACCACAATGTTCACTGCAGCACTATTTACAATAGCCAGGACATAGAAACAACCTAAGTGTCCATCGAGAGATGAATGGATAAAGAAGATGTGGCACATATATACAATGGAATACTACTTGGCATAAGAGGAAATGAAATTGAGTTATTTGTAGTGAGATGGATGGACCTAGAGTCTGTCATACAGAGTCATGTAAGTCAGAAAGAGAAAAACAAATACCGTATGGTAATACATATATATGGAATCTAAAAAAAGAAAAAAAAATGGTCCCAATGAACCTAGGGGAAGGACAGGAATAAAGACACAGACGTAGAGAATGGACTTGAGGACCCGGGGAGGGGGAAGTGTTAGCTGGGACGAAGGTAAAGAGTAGCACTGACATATATACACTACAAAATGTAAAATAGATAGCTAGTGGGAAGCAGCTGCATAGCACGGGGAGATCAGCTCAGTGCTTTGTGACCACCTAGAGGGGTGGGATAGGGAGGGTGGAAGGGAGATGCAAGAGGGAGGGGATATGAGGATATATGTATATATATAGCTGATTCACTTTGTTATACAGCAGACACTATCACAACATTGTAAAGCAATTATACTCCAATAAAGATGTTAAAACGAAACAAAAAAGAGATGCTACGGAGACACAGACACAGACCCAGCGATCCCAGCCATACCAGCTAAGACCTTGGAATATGTAAGACAGGCAATGTTAGAAAGTCCTGCCCTGACCAAGTCACCAGCTGTCTGTAGCCACCTGAGTGAACCCAGGCAAGATCAGCAGAACCTCCTAAGTAACCTAGAATTGTGAGAAATTTAAAAATCGTTGTTTGAGTCACTGAGATTTCAGATGACTTGTTATATGATGAATAAGTAAAACTAACTGATACAACCATGAAGACAAAAAATGAGGATAAAGGGAAAAAATTTAACTTACATTATTTTTAAATGGTATAAGATTAAAAAATTAAACTTTACATGCTGAATTAACTTCTAAAGATATAGTTTATTTAATGCATCATTGATCTACCACTTACTATGTACCACACTATAAACTAGGTGTAACTGAAAATATAAAGATGAATAAGACCCTGATCTCCAAGCCAATTTACGGTCTAAAAGGAAAGACAAGGTAAATAAAGATCTATAATAAAATACACATCTCGAGATAAATGGGGCACTAAGAGCTCAAATACAGGAAGCAGGTGCTCAAAGCTGGGTTTCAGTAGGTATGTATAAATGAGGACACACTATACCAGGTGCAGCAGCAGGACCCAGGTGGGGAAACAAGTCCACCTCTAATGTATTAATTAATTTTATTAAGCTTTTATATGTAAAAATTTGCTCTAGGTTCAACAGATTTTTCAAAAACTTCCCTAGACTCTTGTTTTATATCATATGCAATTAAGGGTATGGCAAGCCATATCAAATCTCAAGCTGTTTAAATAAAAGATTTATTTTATTTATTTGTTTGTTTATTTATTTATTTATTTCTCGGTACGCGGGCCTCTCACTGTTGTGGCCTCTCCCATTGCGGAGCACAGGCTCCGGATGCACAGGCTCAGCGGCCATGGCTCATGGGCATGTGGGATCCTCCCGGACCGGGGCACGAACCCGTGTCCCCTGCATCGGCAGGCGGACTCTCAACCACTGCGCCACCAGGGAAGCCCAATAAAGGATTTATTTTTATTTTTATCATTAGTTTTTCATATCAAATGCTAGTGGTAAAGATTAAAGACTACTAAAACCACTAGCACAGCACATATGGGGATTTAGAAAAATGGTAATTTATAAATCAATTACTACAGGCAATAAAAACAAAGTAAATGTTTAATTAAGGACTTGGGCATTTAATAACATTTATAAGGTCTTTTAAAAAAAAAGTATACAGTCTAGTAACAACCTGATATCTTATGCACAGTCTGCCTATTTAGTTCATGATAAGTGATTTTTCTTTTTACATGGACTAGTTAAATGATTTCTCAGTGTCTTGGGATTTACACTAGGCTGTCTAGCTGAAAATAACCCACAAGTTCTGTATCAGATGTCTCAGAAGCATTGCATTAGACTTCTATTTAAATTACAAATTCATTTGTAATTTGAAAGATTCAATTTAAAATTCTCAAAATATGCTCCATGGACTACTTCTAATATGTCAAAAACAATGTTTCTATGGTTAGTAAGTGTGGGAGATGCTACAGAGCATGCTTCCTCTTGAAGATTCCAAAAAACCTTTGTTATTTAATGTGAGACCTGTGGGGCAGCTACACTGGCAGCACTTTAGAGCTTATAACAAATGTAGAATTTCAGGCCCTACCCAACACCTACTGAAACAATCTTCATGTGAATAAGATCACCAGTGTTTTGTATACACCTTCAAGGTTGAGAAGCAGTGGTGCAGAGCATTTAAAGACTGAGAAATCTTAAAAGTAGATGAACCTGTTTAATCTCATCTAACTCAGTATCTCACACTTATCTGACCCTCAATCATTTTGAGGTCACCTATTAACATTCTGAGGAACATGCTTTGGGAAATCCCACAATATAATAATAATTATTACTCATGAGTAAATAAAGTTAGGGTACTGTCCCACCCTTCACAATTAAAATTTGGCTCTCTCAGCTTTTCCAGTCATGTCAGTCCATTAAAAGAAAAACATTAATTAAGTACTTTTAAGAAAATGGTACAGAAAATTTTAAGTTCTCTTCAGTAAAGATTCCTGCCAACAAAATTAAGCACGGAATTGTGTTTTGGCTGTAAGTTGGGTACCAATTTCCTGGAAAACTTCATTTCTAAATGAAGGAATAAATGGTTTTCCAGAAAAAGCACCCAGTCTGCTCCAGGCCAGGTGCGAGTTTTAATTCTATTTTTCACACTTGTCTTGCGAACAGTCATGTGGAAATAGACATGGTGTACGGCACACACTGGTATTTTGGTTGGGAAGATCAACTCCCCATTTGGGATATATAACAATTAGCCTAAAACATGTCCCGTTTAAGACAGATGTTAGTCTAGGAGGCACTTTACTGAAAGCACAGGTGAAAAAGGAAAGCTGACAGTTGTGAACTGGAGTATCATCAAAAACATTGATCTTATACATGCTTAAAGTAGCTTTTAATAACACCGATTTAAGCAATAGTGCATGTAATGATTCCAATTTTGTAAGTAGCTCTTTAGAGTAAAAGGGAAAATTCTAGATTTAAAAAGGCATCAAAACTGGAAGTATGGTAGATAAACAACTGTAACAACAATCCTTTCTTTCTGTCCCTGTTTTCAGCAAGTTAAAATCAGAGAAATGATGGTTAACTTTCAGTCTCCTTTAATCAGTTTAAATTCTGTACGCTTAATACTATATTTTGTTTTCAAGAAGACAGACACATTTTCACACTTAACATCTCCAAACAGCTATGTGAAGAAAGCACAAGAAAAAGCTACAAAGCTTCTGGCATTTTGTTGATCACAGATGGAGCATATGCAATGGACGATACTGAATTTCCTCTCCACTGTTCCGTATCCCCTAACCATACACACTAGATTCAGGGAGAGCAGGGACTGTTTTCATCTGAATCACCACTGTATTCTCAGCACCAATACAAGTGCCTGAAACACAGTACATGTTCAATAGCGTTTGTTCAGTGGAAGAATGAAACAAACTGAAGGAAAGAACAACAATACACCTGCACTTCTATCAAAAAAGCATCTATAATAGGTGCCAGGCGGGGTTAGGTTTCAGAACCATCGAGATGCTGAAGGAGCTCACGGTCTAACAGGAAAGAAAGGAATAAAAATAGTGTGATAAATGCAAGAGTAAAGATCATAAAACATGCCATAGGAAGAGGGACATCAGGCAAGATGAGAGTTACTACAAAGACAGAGGTATAAAACATCGCAATGTGTTGTGTTCAGAGAATGCCAACAGTCTAAAATTAGGGTGGCGAGGAGGAGGAGAGAGAAAACTCTGGAGATGAGGAGATGAAGGAACTATGAAGGCAGGGAAAGCATAGCTCGTCTACCAGGTCTTTAAAATTGCCTAAGATGATGGTGAAAGTTGAGGCAAAGAGTCCAACTGAATCAGATACCAGCGCCCCAGTGAAGGCAGTAACGTGACCCGGAGTTAGATGACACGGCTAAGGGAGAGTAGGAGAGGGTAAAAGCTAGACGGTGTCAGCTTAGAGCAGCGGGAAAACATCTGGAAAGCCCAGTGAGCAGCCAGAAAGCAAATGTGGGGAAAAGGGCAACAACATTTAAGAAGACTTCAAAAAGAACACACCATGCAAAACCTGTAACAGGAAACAATTATTCTTCTGTCCCCCATGTGCCCAAGTTCCTGGGGATACAAGGATGAATATAATCCTGGGAAACCCATCCTTCATTGTTGAGTGGTCTGTTTAGAGAAATGACAAGAAGTCCCCAAGCATCACCACCCTCTTTGCTTCCATATCCTCACAGGGAGCATCCAATATAATAGGGAGAGAGAAAGGAAAGAGGGCTGCTCCCAGGAGACAAAATTTAATAAAATAAGGATAAGACTGGCTGTGAGGGGAAATAAACTAAGAACCAGTAAATGCATTCCCCTTAAGAACTTTATAAAAACTATAATCAATAAAAGACTACAACATCCAGACCAGAATCAAAATGTGACTTATGCTCCGTTACATGTAATTACCATCAGAATCAGAGAAGGGGATAGTTGTGAGTGTGAAGCACTGAAGAGGAAAAACTAGATTCGGGCCCTGTCTGGAGAAGTCAAATAAGAGATTTCTAGAAAGATCTTCTCTATAAGATCTTTCACTATAAGGGACAGAGACGGTCCTCAAATGAAATCTCTCTTGAAACTCTCCTCACCTTTGACAGGACTCTAGGTTCACCACTGCAACAGTTACCCAGATGCCAGAAGGGAGAGGCCTTCTCAGCAACCACGCACATTTTGGCAGTTATGAATTCATAAATTAATAAATGAGTGGTCTGGTTTATAGATTAGTCCTGGTTCCTAGAAGTGCAGAACTGAGGACAGGCTCAGGTCAGGACTGTGGGGACTTCAAAGCTTAGGATGGTGTTTGGGGAGGCCTGGCCTCTACCCCTAGTTGTTCTCCCCAGAAAACAATCTAGCTGAGGAGTGGCTCACTCCAATTCAGAAATGTAAGAAAGGATTGACACAAAACCTACACAAATGAAAAGGTCAGTCACCATGAGGAACATATGTCCATTAGTCACTCTAGAACAGGATGAAAACAGCTACATGCTCACAGAGCTGCCTGTGAAGGTTTTACATGCCCCGTGCACAATCTCTACCACTGCCACGCATCCGCTGTGCTCCTGCACTGCGTGGCCACCATATGCATGGCAATGAAAGTCAACTCTTTCAACACTCACTGGTTTAAATCAACTTCTGCAGAACCATGCCTTAATTCTGGGTTATCATTTATCTTTAAAATCTGTTTTAAATTTTGCTTTCAAAAACCAGTGCATTTACAGGGAACTGTATTCAATATCCTGTGATAAATCATAATGGAAAAGAATATAAAAAAGAATGTCTATATGTGTATAACTGAGTCACTTTGCTGCACAGCAGAGATCGGCACTACACTGTAAATCAACTGTACTTCAGTTAAAAAAAAAAACGAACAACAGTGCATTTAATCATCTGAAGTGCAAAAAATTTCAAAACCAAGAACCAGGAAAGCATGGTTCTGTGTTCCACATGTGACATCCAGAAAGCACCTAGGCGATTTTATTTTGTACATTTTAAAATAAAAGCCTGTCCTTGTTAAAATTCACAGTATTTGTGTATTCCTAGTCTGGTCACCCGGGAGCACAAATGCCTACGAATGAATATATAATAATACAGAACTGTCTTCAAATTTGCAACAAGCAACCAGAAAAACTTTAAATGTTTAAAATGTTATAACATTAAAAAAAATTAAGATACAATTCATACCATACCATTTCTACTGGCTTTACTACTGCCCATTTTTATGACTAAATATGCTTTAGTCAGGATTTTTTATTAAACACCCAATGGGACGGATTCAGAGTGGGTATCTATTGTGACTAGCTTGTGTTTACATATGCTCTTATTTCACGTGTAAAATTTAAATGGCATGTCATAGAAGGAAGGTAAATAAATGTTTTCTTTATGAAAGCTTGAACAAAAAACAAATTGGAAAACAGAAGATGTTTCACTCTGAAAATGTCTTCCTAACTGGTCTCAGTGTGTCTGTCTGTCTGCGTCTCTCTCTCAAATAAAATTCGTTACCGCTTTCCAGAAGGAAATTCAGTCTGGTAATACAGTTAACCAAGCAAATGTTATTCATCAGATAAATAACACATTAAATTTTTCTAAGTTTCAGCAAATCCTCCTCCTCCAAAAGGTAGAACATTTGTTTGTTTCGAAGTACCGATAAGTTTCAGCATTCAAATAAAACTCATTATGTGTCAAATTAACCAAAAACCACACTTTTGATCAACGTAATACAATACATATGGAAAATAAAAACTGTCGACCTCAAGGATTTGAGAAAAGGTTCTGTGAAGACTGGTATCACAGTAGAGGACTCTAACCTGGGCTTTATTCTTTTTTTTTTTTTTTTGCGGTACGCGGGCCTCTCACTGTTGTGGCCTCTCCCTTTGCAGAGCACAGGCTCCGGACGCGCAGGCTCAGCGGCCATGGCTCACGGGCCCAGCCTCTCCGCAGCATGTGGGATCTTCCCGGACCGGGGCACGAACCCGTGTCCCCTGCATCGGCAGGCGGACTCTCAACCACTGCGCCACCAGGGAAGCCCTAACCTGGGCTTTATACACATTTGTGTGCTCCCTCTCGCCTGCATTCTTCTCCTCCCGCAACTCACTCGGGCTCACAGAGGTCATCCCTGACCACTGTGGTCTTCTGGAACAAGAAGAGTTGAGCAGGCCTTTGAAGGATTAAGAATGGCGGATGGCGTGGGTAGGTATAGCAGTGCAGATCACCACAGAAATCAGAGGCAAAAGTGAGGTGGAAATGTGGAAGGAGCCCCACTAATTCTGCTTGTTCCCAAACTGTGGGCATCCTTGCAAGCAAGCAGTGGCTCCCTCAGCATAGCCTCTCATTATGGTGCGATTTCCAGGCCTGTGATCTGCTGCCTGAGGCTGGGTGAGTAGAGCTAGCCCCTCCTCCCCGCCCCAGAGCTCCAGCCCTGGGCTTTCTGCTGCTTCCCGAGCGTAGCCACTCCACCTCCAGTCATTTCAAACTCCACAAGCAAGCGTAAAACCAAGCTCACTGCCTTCTGCTTCACCAAACTGTTTCTTCCTTCTGCACAGACTGTGTATGTGCCTCTCCTTATGAAGGCATTTCTCAGTGTGCTCTGGAAATGCCTTTTTTTTTTTAATGACTCACCCCTCTAGTCTAACTAATCTAGTTAAAGTCTTAACACCACCAGCACACAATGCTCATTTTCACCCACTTGTATCTGCTCTATAAATGTTCCCTCACCTATTTAGACTTAAGTTTACTGAAACCAGGACCCCTGTCTTAGACGTCTGTCTTTTCTTTGGTGTCTCGCACATGTGCCGGGGCATTTCATACGATGCCTGCTAACAGAACAGGTTTTACTATGTGAGGAGCTGAAAACAGAAACTGGCACCCTACTGCTGTACTTGCTGAAAAATGTTTAATATATTAGATGGCTCATATTCAAAGAACCACTGAATAAACTGCTTCCCTAAAAAAGTCTTTTGTTCAGTAGTTGGCACTAAAAATGTCAGAAAGAGTCAGACTTCATTTTCAATCTTCCTACTTAGGTAACTGGTTTCTTTTTAGGTGTGGGTTTGACTTTCTTGAGGGAAGAACTTAGGAAAACAGCTGTGAGTCAAGGAAGCTACATTCCATTAGCAGGAGATAACACAACCTATGTCACAATGTGGTCACACTAGTATTTCTAAGTTCTCAGTTGCAGATCTAGTAAATAAAGTGTATTTTTAATGAGACCCTATAAATCAGAGCTATGATTCCTGCAATAATCTAGAAAGCTGTTATCAAAGTCTTGATTATGTTTCAATATACTGAAACGTCACCTGTTCCAATTAAATGGGCAGGAAAATAAAGGGACTGAATTATTCCATACTTTAAAGACATGTTTTTTACTGCTGCTAATAAAAATATAGATATCTGTGCTGTGATTTAATGAACAGATCAAAAGCAGCATTTCGTGATTCTAAACCAGTGTCGTAAAATACCTCAAAGATTAACTATGTTCATATACATCTCAAACATCTTTTACTTTTCTTTTTTTGCTTAATACTTCATTATTCAGAGTACAAAGATAACTTTATCAAAATAAATTTATTACAAATTCATAATCTATCAGAATCTAAATTAGTGTGACACACCAGATCTTAAAAAATAAGTATGAATTTTGAGTTTAAAATATTGTGCCCTAGATGCATTTTCGTATCATTTTAATTTGGTGGGGGAGACTTGCCTTTATTAATCTGAAGATCATAAACTACGATTCGAAGTTCACTGATAGGTTGACAGGGAAATGCTCATATGTCTCTTATATACTGCAGAAAACCTACCTAATGCCCTCTGAAAGGTGGAACATTCACCAATAAAGTATCGCATTACAGAGTATAAATAAGTGATGATTAATAAATATTTAGAACTCTGGCAGTGCAAAGAAAGAGAACACATGTCAGATGACTTTCCAAAGCCACCCCCAGAATCTCTCTACAATTAAGGTAACAGTGTGAATATAAAATTTTGATGCCCAATCAGCCTACTGGGATTATAAAGACTGTGTCAAAAGTACCATCTGTCCACATGGAAGTATGTACCCTCACAACTCATAAGAAGTACAGTAACATATCTAATTTTGAACATCAGAGGCACCATGATAAATAAGACACTTAATTTAAAATGTCTGGTGAAGATGGAGCAAACTGGCACTTGATGGGATAGAAAAAGATACCGAAATGGCAATCTGCTCATTTTACAGTTCCACAATTCTCTCCTCTTTCTGAGTCACTACACTCCTACTCTGAGAGCAGCTGGATCTCTCAGTATCAATTCCCTACCTATATGTCAATTATAAACTACTACAAAACACATGGAAGAACTGTCAGTGGGAATGAAGAATTGCCTAGGACACAAAGCGGTTCCTAACTTTCCCTCACTGGCATTTTCCTTTCTATCTTCAATGTCTTATACAGAATGCCTAAAGGATAAAATGTTCTCTGAGTGGGGAAAATTGGATGCACCTATTAAAGGGGAAAGGCAACAGCCACCCTGTGGTGGAACCACAATGAGCAGAGATGGAGGAAGTCTACTCCTGGGGATGGATCCAGGAATATTTCAATTGTGGACCAACGCTCACCCTGGAGGGCACTGGGTTCACATTACTCACATTCAACTGGCAACAAAGGTTTCGAGAGCTCTTCCTGGTAGCAGTCTACATTCACAACATTCTATGGACCCCACGGCCCCAAACATCACTTTCTTATCAATTGCTTAACAGAATGTATTTTCTCTCCTCTTTTGCTATCTGTGAGAGAGACAAAGAAGTTTGAGCAAGCCTTCAATGTTAACTTCAATAATCTCATGATCCAAAAGAATCGAAAAATACTAAACTAACCAAGAAACCAAGTCTGTTCCCATTTCAAGACCTGCAATTCATTCCCCTAAGAAAGTAAAGTTTTCAAATGGAGCCAGTTCAGCAAGGGACAGAGCTGGGGAAATGTCAGATGAAACACATCTGAAGGTTAGTTGGGAGTCTCATGTTGCCATAACCGAGTCCTGGTTTCACAGTACGCTGTTGATCTTCACCACTGTGTTACCTAAACCAGCTGGCTTTCAATTTACTTTCGACTCACAGCTGCCATGAGCAGCTCCTGAAATTACATCACAACAAAGCCACTCCATTAACAGCATAAACTCATTCTCATACATCACAGTGGTCAGTCACACAGAAACACTGAGAAACACACAGGTCTCTCTCTAGACTTGAATTCATGTATTCGGATTCAGCATGTGATATCAATCATTTATGGATCAATACATCTGCACCACTGCAAAACATATGTATCATGATAAATGTACAGAATATGAAAACACCCAAGTGATGGGCATGCCACCTTGGCCTTTAAAGCAAAAGAAAGAACAAAATAGTCTATGTCTGGACGTAACAGGCTTTAGGTTGACCAGAGGAATCCCTCGGCTGTCTCCCACCCGACTTTCTATAATTCCTCACTGTTATTCATGAGAAAGTAGTGGCAGCACCCCACAAGACTATGTCCTCTAAAAGTGAGTGCAGTAATGAAGAATGACCATAAACTAAACATGGTACTTTTAGAAAACACTTAGCAGTTCTCTTATTAACCTAATCACGTCTGATTTTTCTTCCCTAGTCAAAAATAAAATATTTTAACTAGCAGTTGGCTGCTCCATCCCTTCTGAAAGTACACAAGGTGAGGAACTTCCTTGGTGGTCCAGTGGCTAAGACTCCACGCTCCCAATGCAGGGGGCCCAGGTTCAAACCCTGGTCAGGGAACTAGATCCCATGTGCCGCAACTAAGAGTCCACATGCCGCAACTAAAGATCCCACATGCTGGAACTAATATCCGGCGCAGCCAAACAGATAAATAAATATTTTCTAAAAAATAAAATAAAAGTACACAAGATGAAATTACATCTATAGGAGCTTCTTGGCAACATTTCATATATGCATTTTAGTCAGAGAGCATAGGGAAAAGTTCCACTCTAACCCTTTCGTATTCTCTTCAGAGTTTTGGAATATTTTAATTCATAAAGTTTTAATAAAAGGTTAAAAACAGACATAAGTATAAATTTTGTAGAGATAATTTTGTCAATTCTTGATCAGATTTCAAAAATAATCACAAAACAAGGAGTATTAAACATAGTAAAAACCCTTATCCCTAAGGATGCTCTTGTACCAAATACATGATTAGTCAAGAAGCACTTCTGTCAGAAACATCTGAGGTCACCAACACAAATCTAAACATTTCTGTGGCTAAATTACGTGGAAGCAACATATACTTGAGGACTAATAAAAATAGTAGCTCTGGATATGGGAAGGACCTTGACGCTCATCTAGTTGAGTGGTTTTCCAAATTCCTATTCTTTTAACTTTTTTTCCTAAATAAACTCGGGAGTAATACCAATAAGAAAGAAAGAAAAAAAGAAAAGTAGAAGCTACTCCTCCGGGACCTTCTTTCCCTCCTGGAAGGAGAAGGGAAGCTCCCTGAGGAAGGTCATTTAACATCAAGGCTCACGCTTCAGAGAGATGCCTGGAGGCTCAGAGCAGGGACACACTTGCCCAGTCTTGCTAATGGGTTTGCTGGTTCTCAAGGCAGGTTCTTTCAACTGTTGCGAGCAACTAAAGCAATACAGTCCTAGATGAAACGTGAGTTTCATCCAACGCCAAAGTACTGCACAATCTTTTTAAAATTCAAATTTCACAGTACAGCTTTGAGGGGAAAAGTTCAGATGTACTATTTTCCAAATGTTTTAATGTTTCAGAATGAAGACCGCTCAAACTTGCAGCTGAAGGACGTGCCCTCTGAGTATTGCAGAGATCTTCAGCACCAGAGCCAAGGCTGGCAGAGGTGGGCCACAGCCCACTCCAGGGCCCCTTGCCTTGCACCTGCACTTCAGGGACCACGGTACCCTGCCCCTTCCTCTAAGTGCCCCTGTACCTGGTGGTCCAGGCCCTGGCATGCCCCCGTTCCAACTCTTGGTCCCTTATCTCATACTGCTGAGTAACTTCATCTGTGACCTTTTTTTTTTTAATGATCCACATATTTTCCTGTTGTACAGTATGTATTTTTTAAAATTTTATTTATTTATTTTTGGCTGCATTGGGTCTTTGTTGCTGTGCACGGGCTTTCTCTATTTGTGGTGAGGGGGGCTACTCTTCGTTACGGTGCACAGGCTTCTCACTGTGGTGGCTTCTCTTGTTGCGGAGCCCAGGCTCTGGGCGTGCGCGGGCTCAGTAGTTGTGGCACATGGGATTAGTTGCTCCGCGCCATGTGGGATCTTCCCGGACCAGGGCTCGAACCTGTGTCCCCTGCATTGGCAGGCGGATTCTTAACCACTGCGCCACCAGGGAAGTCCCCATCTGCGACCTTCTTGACCTTGAGCCTGAC